>NC_046984.1:14166153-14861174 GCF_009769545.1 Cyclopterus lumpus | reverse complement strand
GGGGGGGGGGGGGGGGGGGGGGGGGGGGGGGGGGGGGGGGGGGGGGGGGGGGGGGGGGGGGGGGGGGGGGGGGGGGGGGGGGGGGGGGGAATAAATAATAATTTAAAAAAAATTCATGCAGCCTCGTTCCGATCATCCAAAGTCAAGTGAGACGTAAAGTGGAGAAAACAAATCTGAAAATCGCATGCCAGCGCAGACGTCTTGGCGCATGTTAATATCGCGCTCAGCAGAAGCTCTGCCTCGGCCCACAGTGCCTCAACGCGCTCCACTCGCCCCTTTTGCCATACAGCATGATTTACCCCCCCCCCCCCCCTCAAGAAAAGCAATGAAAATTTCCCTCAGAACCCCTCCGAGTGACTCCATCAGTCTGCGCCTGCCTGCCTATCTGCAAATGCCAGCTCATTTCTCAAGCCCCCCCCCCCCAGTTGGACTCCAAACGCTGCTAACTGCTCATTCGTATGCATCCCTCTTGCCAAACAGCACATCAGACCGAGCCTAAAGTTTTTCCTGGGCTAGAGTATCGGGTTCTTAAGAGATATCAGAGGGAGCTAGTTGAGGCAGGTTTGTTTGAGAGGAAGTTATTGGAATTGGATTGGGGACTCTGAAGCCCTGAATGAAACGGGAAGGAAGAGCAGGCGAGTGATTGAAGCTGGGCCACCGTGCGCCGCGTGGGACGGCGTCGCACCGGGGATGTGCGCGGCAGCTTGGTGTACGTAACACAACGGAGCAACGGGGGGGCACACTCTATTGTTTTCAATCTTACTTACCATCCGCTAAAGACCTCCATCTTTCCATCTACGAGGGTTGTGCCGGCGCCACGGAGCTGCGTGGCGGCGGCTCTCTGGCTCCTCTGTATATCCCTGAGTCACAGCTGCTTCCGCCCACCATCTGTCCAAGTGGTGCTGGTGAGTCCCAGAGAGCAGGGCCCTGCCAAGCTGCACACACACACACACACACACACACACACACACACACACACACCCCGGCCCATCAGCAATACAATTTAGACATTAATGAGAAAAGGGAGCTCCACGTAGCTGTCGAAAAACCGTATGCGTGTGTTCGGCTCTGCATCACGTGATCTCACGGAGATGTGCAGACGGGGCCCAAATAAAACACTACACCCCCGAAACGCCGAGGCTTAAACTCGTTCATTTGCATCTATCGATCCTCGCAGTGAAGAGTTTTACAAGCATTGTTAATGTTTTAGGGTTGTTGTTGTTTTTTTTGTTTATTTTAACCACTCCCCAGTAAAGATAAAAAACGATGTGTGAGGTTTCCGTAGCGGTTTCACGGTCGCAATGTGGTCGAGAAAGGCAGTAGCTAACGAAACAATCTAATGTCGCCGTGCATGCATAACCACGACAGCCATAATAATGAACTCCTCAGGTGTGTGTGTGTGTGTGTGTGTGTGTGTGTGTGTGTGTGTGCTTCAGACTCAATCGGCCCCCTGACTGGCAGCACGAGACAATTACAGTGCTTTCTTATCTCAGTTTGGTACTGTCACCACAAATCAGATTTCACAGCGAGTAAACGTGGATTAAGTCCGTCGCCGTCGGAGGGAAAACAAGGTGTTCTGCATCTGCCATAAAGCAGCCTCGCGGTGACAGATAGCTCCACACGGGAAAAGTCCCCAAAAAAAAGGAGTACGCGGTTTCACTCCCATCACACTTTTTGTTTTTCCAAAGCAACCAGCTCAATAATCATATACTGCTGGCCACCCACACGCAAAATAAGTGTTTCTGTAAACAAGGAATAGCTTTTTGAAGACGGGCATTAAAAAAACAACCCAAAAAAAACATTACAGTCGTTGACGGCTACTGAAGAAGATAGTTCCAGCGCGTCCCATTTAAAAAAAAGAGTTTCACGCGCCCGAGAAGGTAAATCAGCTTCTCTCCGCTAATGAAGTGCTTCCACTCCTCTGCTCGTGTTAATAAAGCTGTCGTCCTTTTAATTAAAGTTCTCCTTTTAAGTAGCTGGTTAATACACTCCGTAGGAAAAAGTCTCCTCTCGCCTCACACCGGCGTACGGGTGAAGCATCGGATACGGTTTACCACTTACACGAAGCGTATGCTCAACAAACTGGGCTCACTGAGGCATATTCATGGGGAGGTTTTGTTGCCACAGAGGTTCCTGTGAAACCCCATTTTCAAAACAAAGGGACCTTCATTAACACTTTCCGTCGTGTGTTCCAGAACCTTTGTGTCCAAAAAAAACAATAAATAAATAAGAAAGAAAGAAAAGGGAACTGAGGACCGCTGTGTACCCAAAAGCCGGCGTGTCCGTATCAGATGTGTCTCGGCCGGCACCTCGTTTGATTGGCTGAGTCGGCGATGCTTTGGATAGGTAATCAGGCCTGGACGCCTCGATTCAGTCTGTCCTGGTAATAATAATAATGCAGGATGCCAGCCGGGCTGTACCCAGTGTGCCCGGCTGGCGGACTAATGATGTGGCAAAGCCTTTAAGACACGTCCCTGCTCGTCCCCATCCACCTTGCCCCTCCTTATCACCCACCAACACGGTCACACCTGTACATGCAGGACTTATCCAAGCTCTCGTGCAACAGGGTGAAGAAACAGGGAGGAGCAAAAGGGACGTCCGCATCTTCTCTTCAGACAAGACTCCCGTGGGAACCCGCAGGCCGGCAAGACCCGTGGATGTTCTTATCACCGTTCGGCAAACGCTTTTAATAAAAAAAATAATGTGCCTCGGTATGTTTGCTTTCCGAGACCTAATTTGTTTTTTTTGGGCTCTGAAGCTCGCGCAGAGTTATTCTTTACGGGCAAACACGTTCGCCGCGGCTCCGTCACCTCCTCGACACCGAGCTCTAACTGAGTGCAGCAGGCTGGAGGGATGAGCAGCAGTGTCATTTCTGTCCTTATGCAAGTGGGGAGAACTGTTGAACGGATCCGCCTCGGGGGGGGGGGACTCATGGTTGGAGAACAGCAGTTCTGTGTCTAATCTGCTTAGTAAGACTCCTCGATGGGCACCAGGAAAGAAGGGGGAGCGGAGCGGAGTCTCTCTCCAACCTATTCTGGGGAGTTTCTTTCCAACACGTTGTTCTCTACAAACAAGCCCCATCATGTCAATCTCTCTCCCCCCATCTGGAAAGAAACTACCATAATTGCACAAATCAGAACTCGGCCGTGTTTGGCATGCGAGCGCTGAAACGCTTGGCTCATCATGTCATTGTGTCATTCTGTCAGTCTTCATCTGCTCGCTCCCCCTCCACTTCTGCACACCTCTCCTGTACGTCGTGGCTGTATCATGACCGCTGGGACACTCCAGGGCCTATGACATCTTTTAATATCCAAGGAGTTTTTGTGGAGGAGGAGGAGGAGGAGGAGGAGGGGGGCACAAAGCAGACAGGTCGGGGAGAGAAAATTCATTATTCAGACCCTTCTGCGGCCTGCTCCAACTACCTCCTTGCACATTCCATCTCTCAGCCTGTGAAATAGAGCCCGCCTGTCCTGCACATCTACTGTGACCCCATTACGCTGCCACATATACAACCCTCTGATGAGAGCTGCTGCGCCGGCTCTGCCATTCTGAAGAGAAAAAGAAAAGAAAAAACTCCTGTTACAATTTACCACCTTATACATACACACACACACACACACACACACATACATACATATAATACACCCCCACACACACACTGATTCACACACGTACGCCACAAAGCCAGCTGCTTACCTTTCTATTCTTTGTCCCAGGCCTCATTGCTCACCGTAGATGAGATTCTATACATATTATATATAGCTGGCTACACACGCTTAATACGCAATACACACAATTTCAAGGAGGCAACTAGGCCGTACACGTTTTGATCACACGTCAACAAGCAAATATCGTGAACAATAAGGGGACTCGCACAACTAAACGGTGCATTCTGTTTCTCGCCGACCCGACACATGGCAACGTCTTTGCACTCGAACCGGCTTCTTCTCGTTGTCTCTATTCCAGGTTCTCAAGAACGACATCGGGTCAACTAGTTCGTAAAAATATCTGTTTTTCAGTTTGAATGATGAGAACCACTGGACATGAGCAATATTTAAAAAAAAGATATTGCAAGTGACATCAATAGACACCGCAAAATGTTCAAGTGTTAACTGTATATTCACATTCATTGCGGCCATCTTGGATTTTGAGGTCGAAACAAAACTTCCCAATTCAAATGGACCGAAGCACAAATGCACACGGTTTTATTTGATATATTTTTTCAACCTCCTGCAATGGGAGAGGTTGCATGCAAAGTGTGACAAAGCATGGACTCAAACCCAAAAGTTATACAGGTGCAGACAGAGAGGGAATGAGAGAAAAGCGAGGTCCATGTGGTTTAGTTGCATGTGGAGGAATTTACAACACAGGCACGTTGTAGTCTTCCCACCCTCTGATAGAGTCCATCTTCTCTTACAGCAAAGACACCCAAGAAACAAGTGTATAAGTAGTGAATTAGATGCAGCATGCATTCTGCACTCCCACTAATTTGCCAATACATATTCCACAGGTCTGCTGGATGTGTGTCGAGCAAAGTCCTGGACGGAGAACTTCTCTAACCTCGTTTTCCCAGTGAATGTCAGCATGAAAATCCTCCTGTTTACCATCTAATTATACAAGACCTTAGATACAGATTATGCAAAATGAGTTACGTTAGCAAAATACCTAATTTTAGGTTGCACAGAGACACTGCTTCACTTGAAAAGAAACCAAGAGGATTTTGTAAGCATCCTTTATCAGCTGCAGGGATCATGAAAGAGACACCTGACTTTTTTTTCTCTGGAAAATTAAGTGTGACGCATTTTCCATCCAAAACCATCAGTTGTTACACCTTCAAGTCCCACGCTGTGTTATAAATACCACGTTGTGTAACCTCCTAACCTCAGGGGAAATGGCTCTATTAATTTTTTGAGATGGCAGTTCATTTGTATAATTCCTAGCGTTTCACATTGTATTAAAGAGGGAGAGAAGAGAGGGTAAAAACCTGCAGTGTGAATAAAGTTCATGTGAAAACATTTAAAATTGAAATGTACATGCATGACTTTTGTCCATACTAGAGTCAAGAGGGGAAGAAAGAAGCTCTTGACAAATTTAATTCAAGGACTGTCGCTCTCATAAAAGGTTGCAGACCCCTGATGCAACATAATGTCAAGATGATGAGAACAAACTGTTCAGTTGAGTTAGATGTTAACAGAGGACTAGCTGCCAGACTTTAACCTCTTTTGTTAATAAAAATGTATTATTTTGTCAAGAGGTAGAAACTTGGTGTCAATTGGTTTTGCAAAAAAGATTTTTTTTTTAGCTTAGAGAAATTGTAGCGATAAATACAATTGCAAGGTTAAAGCCCCGTGTCACAACAGAAGGGGGCACAGTGAGGTTCACCCATGCGTCCTTGGACGTAAGTACTTGCATGGCTATGTGTCAAACTACTGTAGCTTGCACTATATCGCTGGCAGGTTGGGATTATGATCGCACTCGTCAGCTAAAATCCTGATAGCAATAGCTCTCCAACTTTCTTTCCACGCCTGCTCTTTTTCTTATGATTAGCTCGTTAGCTAACGGGACACATAGTTTATTAAAAAAGCTGCATTTGTACCATCCCATCCGATCTCATAACCATCTGTAAGCCATTTCCCTTTTGTGGAGCACTTTATACTCCAGCAGAGCAGGGTTGAATATAATGGTGGTGATGGTGTTACAAAGCTGATGGGCTATAATGGCTCCCCTCAATTTTGGACTTCCTGTTCCCTAACAAGGTGGCGCTGTCAAAGCCGTCTTGCTGTTGGCCAACAGTACAAGTGTGCTTGTCAGAGTTCAGATCAAAGTTCAGCACATTTTGGTTTAGATACAATGCCAACATAAGCCATACCTATAGGCTCTGGTTACACTTTAGTCCGAGCTGGTTAACATTTTTTTATTCAAGCAACGTGACAACTGTCACTACGAGCTAAACACTCAACAAAATCACGACTGTTTGCTGTGCTGGCTCCTCATTGGTGGAACGAGCTCCCCATTGACATCAGGACAGCAGAAAGTCTCTACATCTTCCGTCGCAAACTAAAAACACATATTTTTCGACTATACCTTGAATAGGGAAGGTAGCGGCGTAGTAGCACTTTAGTAGCACTTAAATGTCTCTTACCGATAGCACTTTGTAGTTTAACTTTATTGAAGAAATTGTACTTTCTCAATTCTTGTTGTTCTGAGTTTGGACTCATGGTTTAATGCACTTATTGTAAGTCGCTTTGGATAAAAGCGTCAGCTAAATGACATGTAATGTAATGTAATGAAAGTACATAAATTGACCATTCGCTAAGCTAATGATAAACGAGTTCAAAAGATAAAAACAGAAGCTAAAGTCGAGGGAATACAATGTACCACCACATCACCGGTTGATTGAGACAGAAGACAACACAGTATGTGTATATATTCAGTACGTTTTAGAAACATGTAACTCCTCTGCCGGTAACAAGTATTACTATGACACGTTTAATCGTGACTAGTCCACAAAACCAACCTGAAAATGTGAATAGTGTTAAATTAGATTATGAATAGCTTGCATGATAATCAATGGAGCCGAGCCGGCTAGTTGTCAGAGCTAGCCGATGCTACGCTATGATTGGCCGGTCCGCGTTTGAGCGACGGGAAGGGTCAATTGCTGCACACACGCAGTTTTGAAAACATTTGCTTCCATTTTTGTGGCAACACCTTAGCAACCGTCTCCATTTGGTGTGTCCCGGGCAGCGTAGACCAGACATGTGGAATACTAAACGGCTTTCTGCCTCTCGAGGCTTAATCTATGGAGCTGTCAGGGCGGCGAAGGTAGCAGCAACCGGTCCGAAGAGGGAGCAAATTTATCTGACTCTCTCACAGACACACACACACACACACACACACTACATCTGTCTTTTACCACTCGCTGCTTTGCCACCAGCATGTTAGCAAGATACTACGCAGGTAGGGGAGACCGTAATCGCTCCTCCTGCTCCCTTGGTCACAGTTTAAGATGTACTACAGCCATATTGAGATGGATGCTGGCCAGTGAATCTTAAGTGTGGAATGCTACTACAAACAACTGAACAGATTGGACAAAGAATATAGATATATATCTATATGCATCTTCACAGAGTCTGAACGTGACTCCAAATACGAACATCCTTTTCGTCCTCCCACTGTGACCACAGCCCGAAGTGGGTCTTGGTACACCGTGATTAGGAATGCACATGCACAAGGTACACTGTGAATAAACAGGCTGAATTCAGTGTCATTCAACATTCAGAATTCAGCCTGGTCCTTCCACTCACCGCTCTATGTGTTCAGAATATTTCCCCCGCGTGTCTCTACCTTGAGAAATTAATGGCCAGCAAGTTCACCAAGAAGGTACTGTTAAAATAAATCTTGCTCCTGCATGTTTGACTCAGGGCACGGGCGATTCTGTTCCGTCGCTGCCGAGAAATAATGAAGAAATCTACGGCCTAAATTCCACTTGTAATCAATTTGCGGTTTCTTTTACAGCTCTGATGAGATTGTGATCCAGAGGCGATTTTGGGATGGGATTTTTTGTGGGTTGCAGGGTGGGGTGAAGAAAGAGCCACGATGGGTCGCTGGGCAATTTAAATGTCAGTAATTGGAACTGGCATTTTGGGAGGTGGCAATAATCCCAAACTGAGTAAGGCTCAGAGGGCACATTGTGTTTTATGTGGCTGCATGTTAATCAGCGGGAAACTGATGGATGTGGATGGTGATGTGTTGGTTTTCCTAATATTTGACTATTCCGGGCCTCCGTTGATTTCCATTGATTTCTGTACCAATTGAAAATCAATCAGCACAATATTTAAACTGTAATACGTCACAGTGTGTTTGACATGGCGTTCGTCAACGTTACATCATATATATATATATATATATATATATATATATATATATATAATATACAATGAAAAAGTAGCAAACAATATCCATACATAATGGTAAAAGGTGCAAGATACAGGATTGGGAGCATTTGGATTGCCTCTCAATGGCTCTCGACATACGTTGTTTCCTCTTGATTTGGTTTAGTTGCTACCAGGGTAGCAGTTACTCTTCCTTGGGGTCCAATTCGCCCTGCCAGGGTTACATTAATCCAAACACACAGATGCTGCATTCATATGCTAAAACTACAGGGAACAAGACAATATTTTGGCTATCAAAAGCATTGTGGATTTTCTTTATTTTTTAAATCAGAGTATTTTTGACCGATAACGTTTAAACAGGCTTCGGTTGAACGCAGGTAAAAACCTGCCGTCCAGGTTGTCTCTAGGTTTTCAGTCTCGCATCTCAAGTTTCCAGCCTGACAGCAAGCGGTGGGCAGCGCATGGAAAAGGAAGTCCACCGGTAACCCAGAAATATATGTAGCCCCTTGCCCACTTATCCATTACCGGACTGATAGCCGTTGGGTTCAGATATTAATGATATATAAGCTTTGTGTCTGACCTTGTCATTCTGTAACTTGTTGCTGCCGCCAGCAACCCTACAGTGTGATGGGGAGGTGTACAGCTGTCCCCGATGTGATGAACCAGTCTGGACATGCCCCGTCTAGAGATGATAGGGCACACTTCACTGTTCACACATTGGTACCCGAAGGTTCCAGAGACACACCAAACGAGCTGTACATAAACCTGTTTCAAGTATTACTTTATCAAGGAGCGAGAAATTAAAGACTTCTTCAAACTGAGCCACATGGATATCCAAATAGTCACAACTGAAATATCAAAGCATCTGCTTCTGCACAATTGATGTATTCTACACATGCTTTGAGTGTGAACATGATATGTTGTGTCTTGTGGGCTTAACCGTGAGGAATGTGCGAGAGCTGTATAGCGAATACTAATTGCTGGAGGTGATGTATGGAAGAGGTTAGCATTTCTCGTCTGTGAACCCCCTCTGCTGTTTGATATGAGCGCGTCATAAAAGGCATGCTGGTTTAAAGTTGACTGACAGCATACGCCGATCTCATGTTTGTAGAACATGTCTGACTGCAGCTGTGGATCCAGCGAGACTCCCCGTGTGCATCTGTTCCAGTTAATAGAAGAAAGGCTCAGTCAATCAAATGTAAACTGTCAAGAGGAGTCCCTCCAGAGCTCTTCTGATGCTTCTTGCCTTGTTGATTGGATCAATTAAGCAAAGGTAGAGTATTTGTGCATGGGAAAAGCAAATCTAGGAGGTGCATTAACATCTGATGGGATAGCAATATCTCCATTATACCTCAGAGGCATGGATAAAACTCCTCATAAAATCAAGTGACTGTTTAATGATAGTTGTGTGGCAAGCTAGCTGCTCTTTAACGACGTATTTTTTTTATATTCATAGCACAGTAAGACATCTCAAACAGATTTATATCTACCTCTTCATTTATTTAGGTTTCTCCCCCCTTCGCTCAAAAGGAAAAATCATAAAAAACGTAGTTTTATGAGCTCAACAGTCTTTTCACTTATACATGGCAGTAAAGTCTGGCAGCCCAGCAGGAGGTTGCGTGCCCTCCGCTGCAAGTGTAGGCAGTTGTGAAGCAGCTACATCTTTAATGCTAATCGCTAGTGTTTGTTCGCCTCCTCCCAAGTGCCGGGTGACGGCCTGTTTGAACGCCATGAGTCATCGACATACCATAATGTGAGCGCCGAGTGCAGGAAACTCACCGGCTGCAGCGCCGGCTCTGACGCGGACACTTTGATATATATATATACAGAAAGTGCATCACACCCTGGTGGACTGAGCTGCTTTTCACCTTTTCCAGCAGGTCTCATTTCCACCTCTGACGCCTCTCGTCCTCTGGGCTGCTTCCCCAAATCCTCCCGAGACAAAGAGAAAAAGACGGTCCAAAGTGTTAATTAATAGAACCCCTCATGTATCAGTGAGTTGGCAGACTTCATAATAGCCAGAAAGGATAGGAGAGTATGGCGGAAGGGTAGCTGAACAACTGAGACTCATCTCTCCTCATTCCCTTTACTGTAGACATCCTCTTTCTTCACAATTCATTGTTTGTCATTTCCCAGCACATGAACGCACAGTTGCTCATCCATCCCCGGGTTGTCACCTCACATGCCCTTATGCTAACGCAACCCCCCCCCCCCCCCCCCCCCCCCGCCATTACCTGATGTGTCGCGGTGACAGCGGCACAGCGGGAAGTGGTGTGATAAATGCAGGGCCACGCTTTGAATATCATCCATAAAGCACGGTAACTGAAGACATCAGTCTTCTTGTTTGTTCATTCCCTTACTCATGCGCAGTCAGGCGCAGCCTCACTTTCTCCCCCCCCCCCCCCCCTCCCCCCTCCTCCACCGTTCCGGCGGTGCCACACTCGCTCCTCTGTCATCATGTCAAACCTCGCTTGCTTCCTCTGCTGTCGCCGTCCCAATTCTTTAGGGGGTTCCCAGTTGTCCAGGCTCCGCAGCTGGCCGACAAGACTCCATCTTTAAGAGCAGCACTGACGACCATCTAAAAAGGCTGAAGACTGACTTTCACTACCATGGCACTATATATGTATTATTTATTTTCATCATATGCCGAGATACTTCGCTTTGCAAGACTGAAAATGTATTCAAATGACAAACAGCTCAATTGCAGCGTGGTCTGGTTCCTGTTTTGTCTGTAACAGCAATGTTAAAATATCATTAATTAATGCAAAGACAATTTCAAAACTATCTTGGGGGGGGGGGGGGGGGGGGCAGGTTTTTCCTAGTCTTTAAAGTGGTCAATAAGTATTTGCTCTTGATGGCAACCAATGGCCAACTATTGGTTGCCCATTTCTGAATAATGGTTGCTTACGCCAACCTGGCAACCCCCGACTGTGGAGCCCGTATACGTTCGGCCTTCCATTCATCAATGTATAAGAAACCATTTATGTCTTAGCTTTAACTCCAATCATCTGAGTGCTGAGTGTTTTGTTTTTTTTCCAAGCATAAAGCCCCATTTACCCTGTTAGCCAATTCCCTGAAAGCATTCAACATCAATTAATCAGAGTAATGGAATTGTTTTGCTGGTCTGTTTAACTCTTCCTTCCTAAAGGTCAGCAATGCCCTGGAGACAATGTGTTATAAACTGTGCAGCCAACTTCTTGTCTGACCAGTGATACAATAAAATAAAAACAGTAATGCGCTTTCTGTGTCCACCACCGGAGTGTATAAAGGTCTATAGAATTTTGTCCGGATGGAAATGGGACTTGCAGAGCAATGGTTTCAAAATCAGGCTTTTAGTTCCAGTTTAAGCGGGTAGTTAAGCAGATAGCAGGTAGTGACAACAGAGTCTTTAAATTAGAGATTAAAATGACACAGTCCCTTTAAAAAAAAAAAAAATGTCTGTGCTTTTTTTTTATTGTGAGCCAAAAAAAACAAACATTGAGCCTGAAGTAGTGGAAGAAAGAGAGGCAGCATTAGGTTAACTGTGCAACGGTGGCCTTGAATAGGCTCAGGAAGTGCTTACATTTAACATTCCTGCACTTTCAATTTAACAAGTTATGTATTTTGGTTCATTTCTCAGCATTGATTAGAAGAAATCTAACCGCTTAAGTGTCAATACTAACAATTAACTCTTGCTAGCAGTTCTCTGAGGCTACTTGCACAGGCACAGCGATGGTTAACATCAGAATCACAATCACCATTATCGGCCAAGTATACATGCATAAACAAGGAATTTATTTAAATAATAGGCAATTATTATGTACATAAGGAGTAAAATGTCTTTTTTTAAACTTTATATATATATATATATATTTTGCAAAATAAAAATAAATCTAATATGTAACATTGTTGGTAGCTCCCATGAATTTTCTTTCATTTTTGACTGATGTACTGTCTTTTCAACTTTATTACTGGAGCACTAATGGTGAATGACTCATACAGAAAACATCGGGGGGATTGGATTAATTCGTGGAGTGCACCTTGAGACCACCACCGAGCCAGACCTGCTGGACCAAACCAAAACGAAATCTACAGGAATGAACTCCTGTTATGAAACATTTGTAACAGGGTTTTGAAACATTTCCTAATGAGCATTAAACAATAAAAAAAACAATTAAAAAAACAAACAGCTGAGGCGGATGGGGATGTCATTACTTTTGCAGGTGTTTGGTCATAAACAAAAGTTTTTTTTATTCATCCTGAGGGGGACATAAATGTCAGAACCGCATTGCAGGACAATCCATCGAGTTGTCGAGACGTTTGACTCATGGAGGAAAAGTCGGGGGATCGTGAAATTCAGCTGGCTTCATCCACTGGGAACCAATAAGATCTGTCAAAAGATATCATGGCCACATATGTAATAGTTTCTCAGATATTTTTATTGGACTAAAGTAGTGAACTAAACAACAGACTGACATTGCCATCCCCTAGAGCCATGAAAAATTGAATATCATGCTACGCTCCAATTTCTCGGCTGTCTATCGTATTTATTTTTAGATGCATTTTCATGCACTAATTTTCTGCACAAATATATTTAAATAAGAAACCTGATCTGAGCGGGGCGAGCGTTCAGCCCGGTTCTTCCTCTCCCAGTCGGGACAGACTGGTGATGAACTCTCGTGCTGAATTGATTACAGCAGCTGTTTGATTGCTGGCCATCCATCTGCTCCGCCCTCTAAATTGTAACCCCTCCAAGAAACGGTGGCTGCCTCCCCCTCCCCCTCCCCCCCACCCACCCACTTCTGTGCCACTTCCATCAACAGCCTTATTCAATTCCCCCGGAGCACATGAAATCAAATTTGCACACAGTTCTGAGCTTTGCCCCCGTTGATTTTTTTTAGTGCGGGACAAATTATGTCTGCTTTTCGAAGAATAATGTAAACCCAATTACTTCTTGTGCTCGTGAGCAAAAGGAAGAAGAAGAAGAAGAAGAAGAAGAAGAAGAAGAAGAAGAAGAAGAAGAAGAAGAAGAAGAAGAAGAAGAAGAAGAAGAAGAAGAAGAAGAAGAAGAAGAAGAAGAAGAAGAAGAAGAAGAAGAAGAAAAAAAACATTTTATTTTTTACGATTCAACATAGTTGCTTGTTTGGTTGTAGCTTCCTCAACAGTTTGGATGTCACTTGATGTTTTGTTTACTGTTACTGTTAATGTGCTATTTCCCAGCTGTTGTACAGGATGTGTCTGCGGAGTATGAAGACATAACAAGGCGGGTGGTTTAAGTATTTGTATTTGTCATGTGTGTAATCGTTATATTGTTCCTTAATTGCCTCGCCTTTCCTGCAGAATGCCAACGCTATGGCCTTGTGAAATGAAAAGAACCGAGACATGAAAAGAAGAAAAGTTTGGTGTCATACTTTTCAAAACTGTGTGTTTTGAAAAGCGCTATATAAATTCCATGTATTGAGAGACCTGTGTCATACCTAAATGACTGTTGTGGGGCCCACATTATTGTTAGACACAATAATAGGAACTGGACATGGACACCTCCCATATCCTCATGTATTTCTTATTTGTATTGATTATTAATTGTTTTGTTTATTCACCTGGCGGTATGTCCATCTGCAATAGTTTTAGTAGGTTAATGTTTGGTTAATATCAGTCAGCTTCGGGGTCCTTTGAGAAGGAAGCGAGGGGGTTACTTTTAGAAAAGATGTATAAACACACAGATGCGTCAAAAGAGCAACGGACTATCAGGAATGCAAATATGAGGGTTTATTGGGAGTTTTGCGAGTGCAATAACGTGTCTGGTGACACTGTGCATCACCTATCTTACGAGAAAGCCTGTGAGAATGAGAGTTATGCGAATGTGCAGAATGTCGGCAGCGTAAATGAAGTTGTTAAGCAGACATGCTATATATATATATATATGTGTGTGTATAAGAGATGAGAATATGAATTATTCAGTGTAGACCAAAACAGCCTGCAGCATGCACGTATTTCTGTGCTTTCAGAGAAGTAAAGACGTCCTTTACAACTTATGCACCCCTGGATGTCCGAGACGTACACTCATACTTGGGAACCGCGGCTGAAGGCGTATGTCTCAGTCTCTTTGTAAAGATTGTGTTTGTCTCTCATAATGGATTAATGCATGCGTCGTTGTTTTTTTGCTGCTTGTGCCAGGTGCTCGTGTGGGCTCCACCTGCTGTCTGCTGGAGTTGGGTGACAGCCGCCCACGCTGCACAACTACAGCTGTGGACTTCAGAACAAACGGAGAGAGGAAAGGCCGATATAGTATAGGATACCAACCATCATCTTGTGGCAAGTGACAATAAACAATCTCACACCTTTCAGAACTCAGCAGAACATACTGTACCCGTAGAGCCGTATAAAGGAGAGAGAAAGGTCTCTGAATCTAGATTATAGTAGCACAGGATGCTTTTGAATGCGCACGTGTCACCTGGATCGCTTTGTTATTGTCGGCCCTGCGACAGTGGAAGTCACTCACGAGAGAATTGTAAGGTCGTGGCTGAAAAGGGTTACTTTGGGTATTATTTTCCTTATTTTAGCGACCTTTTAAATTCTGGTTACACGGCAGCATCCAACAGGGCAAACGATGCAAGATGTCAGGTGAACGGGCAGGTTTAGCCAAATGTATTTGGAAGAGAAAACAAAAGGTGAACAGTAAAAAAAATATTCGGCAAACTGTTCTATACAGGCTGACATCCTGGCTCCACTTTGCCTCTTCGTTGTCAGTAGTAATGCAGTAATGGCCACAGTTTGATCCTAATCGAGGAAAATATCCTTTAAAACTCTATTTTAAGAAGAATCATAATGCTCAAAATTAAAGAGTTGAAGAAATTATTACTCACACGGTGTAAATTAAAGAGCCAAAGGAGCAAACTATGCCTGCATCTAAGTCAGTGGTGAATCTTGTTAGCACAGTAAGCTCCAATACAGTATGTGGGCACCTCTAAGAGTAGAGCCTGTGTCATCTGTAACTCCATGCAACAGTAACAGTCAGCCATGGTCCACTCGCTTACACACACTCCCTGGGGCGAGAACTCCTTAGAGAGAGAGAAAATTGGGAGGATAGCTATGACTGAACTGCATAGCGGCAGCTCCACCTCAAACAGCCCGTTTCCAAAGTCAATTACCACACATCTGTAACCCCACCGACATCCCTGGAAACTCTTGGACGGTTGGCCAAAAAAAAAAAAAAAAAAAATAGAACTTTATATTTGGCTGCTCAAGTGGCAGAACAAGGCTTCGAGTCTGTTGAGCGTTGGGACTAAGGCTGCAAATGAGGTCTGTCACGTCAGTATTTGCAGCTCTAAAATGTCATAATTCCCGGGAGAATAGGGGAAAACGCAGGCTTGATTTGAGGGTGGAAATGCAGTTAAAGGATGGAGACATGAGCCCGAGCAGGACTCAGCTGAGTCCTGACATTTTTCCCCATCAGGTGGGATGAGAAAAGAATACTTGACACTGACTCGTTTAAGAGCAATTCCTTGCCTCTCTACGGGCTGCAGAGAAAGCAAACATGGAGCTCTATCAAAACACAATCTGCAGATGGCGCGTTGCTGGACCAAACCCCCTTTTCCACCAAACTGCCTCACTCTCTGATGGAGTGGCGTGGGAGAGTCAGAAGATCACGACGCAAGCCAGGGCTCTGTTTAATTACCTTCTCTCGTTCTGCCCCATTGATTTACATTGTGAGCCCTTTTAATTATACAATTCATCACCTTTTAAACATGAAAAACGGTGTGAAACGCACACTAATTAAACCTCGTCGAAAGGTTTTCTGCAGAGGCCCCCGGTACATTATGCAAAGGGGCTGTGAGGACTGTATATGTATGTTTGTATGTTTTGTTATACTTTTATTAAACGCTATTCAATTCAGTTTATATTGTATAGCCAAAAATCACAAATTTGCAAATCTGTACACATACCGCTGTTCCAGGACCTCACATCGGATCAGGAAAAACTCCCCAAGAAAAACAACTTTTCACAGGAAAAAAAAAGGGAAGAAACCTTTCATCGCAGGCTAATGAACAACAATCAAAAGTCCCCCAAAAAAGTGGATCCAAAGACTTGGAAAAGTAGCATGCGAGAGGAAAGTTGATGAGTTGTTGTGCTCGTTAACCTGCTGGCGGTTACAGTTCATCTGTGTCCTGTGATTATAACTCTTCTGCTGTTCACGACCTGATTCCTTGTGATTGCACTGTGATGAATTATGAGGACGCGAACGGGTGAGAAAGATCCTCAGGAGGGTTTTTCTGTTTGCACGTTAAATACGGAAAGTGTTTTTTTTTTTTAAAAGGCTGCATTTTAACCCCAAAAGCAGTAAAAATGTATTTTACAGACGGATATTTACACATTAAAATGCACACAAGTCATAAATAAAAATGTCATAAAAAAATGTCATAAATAAATTAAAAAATCTTTATTTATTTGAAAAAATAAATATAACAGTTAAACATTTTCAGTGCAACAAAAAACAGTAATATAAATACACATTCCTTGTAAAATACTTGCATATATACTATGAACTAATATGAATATATCAAATACATCCATCCCATAATCCTATATCAGCCTGTCAAACATGCAGCACTGTAGGTTTAATTTTAAGTCATAAATGGTGCGTTTTAACACGCTAAATAAAATATGAGTTTACATTGGTGCACTTTTAATTTAATTTCTGATGCTAGAGGACTAAAGTTATAGTGCGAATTTGGTTAGTTTCAACCCAAAAATGTTTAAAGAAATGAGTCTAATGTTACCCAGAAGCATGTCATTAAAAGTCCTGAACCAATACAGAGAGAGAGCATCTCTCATCCCCTCCCTCTGTTACGTCCTGCAGGCTGCCAGGGGGTCAAGGTGGAGGAGCGGAGTCTGTGGAGCAGCTCGGGGAGCCGAGTCCGGCCGCTCTGCCGCGCTCGCTGGTACCTGAACACCGACTACTTGGGCCTGCACCTCCACCTGTCCTTCACCAACGTCTCCGGCCCTGTCACCAAGGGAGGCCGCCTCTCAGGACCACCGCGGTGGGACCGCCGGCCTGGTGCACGTCGGGTTTAACATCTGCTTTTGATTGATCTTCACTTTACCTCTTTTTCTTTTGAGAGCAATGCAAGAGAGTATTGAGGACTGCCCTGATTTATGTAGCCGACACATTATGCAATTTCACAAAACGCATGGTCTGCGGAGGCCCTAATAAAATGCTGTCTCTAATATCCAGACATCAAGAGAGTGTGAAATACTTTGTCTCTCAGAACCAGCCACTGTTGCGAGGATGATGAAAGGTTGAGAGGGAGAACTCCCTGCCTCCCCTGTTGGAAATTATGTCTCTCTCCCCTCCCTCAACGTCTCGCACTGTCAACGGCTGTCACCGGGCGAAGAGCACAGAAATGAAATCGTCACGGCAACGGCAAACAGTGCGAAACTCATAACAACAGCGGCTCACGGCATTTTCGTTAAGGCGGCTCGGCGTACAGGCTTCTCTTCACAAAAGAGGTCCAGAGCGCCTCTGAGCTTTGACATTGAGAAGCAGAGGTCAGCTGCTCCGCTGGGAACATGCCTCGAAGATGTGGTCTCCATCTTTATATTCCTTCTATACGAGGACATGAGGTGTACACTTACAATGGATGATGTATAGCTGAATACATTGTTTAATGTAGGTGAGAGGTCTAAGATCAGTGGTGTGCCACTGTATAGAGAATTTCAATCAAGTTGGAGAATCATTCCACAAGGACACACACACACACACACACACACACACTCAATATCGACCACTAGTCATTTTGAAGTCTTTTTTTTCGTTTTCAGCCAAGGAAAACAGAAGCCGATGGTGGTCCTCCATAACCTTGCCTGGCGTGTCATAATTTCCCCGTGTTGTTATGTCGTGCAGCTCGTATCCAAAGGCGAGTCATCAGTGGATTCATTTTAAGCAACCGGTGAAAGAACTGGGGGCCTTTTTAAATGTCACCTTCTCCATATTCCGGGCGATGCGGAGGCTTTTTTTTAAAAATGGAAGCGCATTAATGATATGCGATTAACTGCTCAATATCAAATAGAGGCTGCTCCAATTACAGTTTGTTCAGTTTTGCCGTTGTGTGGCCTTCACTTTCCCTTGAATGAAAAAAAAGAAAACTTTACTTTTTTTTTCGGCAGCTGTGAACCCCCCCCCCCCCCCCCCCCCCCCTCGCTTGGAACAAAGACTTTCTTTTGTGTCTTCCTTCTCTTGATCCTACATCAGTGACCAAAAATTGAAAATCCTCTCCTCTGTAGTGACCTGCAAATATCTGGGGACGTGAGATAGGAGCTCTCACTGCCTTGAACAATGCCACGGAGTTAGGCTCTGATTCATGCTAAAAAAAACGGATTAATTTCTCCACAAATTAACTGCTAATTCTGCCCCTTATCTTTGCCCCAGACTCTCATCGAGCGAGTCGCCTTTTCTCTCTCTCTCTGCTTCTCACTCTCTCTCTCTCTCTCTCTCTCTCTCTCTCCTGCACCCCCCCCCCCCCATAACGGGTGCAGCAACTGCGAGAGAGTGTGACCTTTTTGTTTTTTCGGAAAAGACCACGTTAATTCTTTCATGTTGCACGGGGTGGCGTGTCGTCTTCTCTCGCAGAACAAGAGAACGCCACCAATCGTATCGTATATATATATATATATATATATATATATATATATATATATATATATATATATATATATATATATATATATATATATATATATCAAAAAGCGAGGAGCGGCGGGCTACGATTTTTAGACTCGCTGCCCTATAGCTCCGCGCGCTGCTTGGCACGGGGCCTTGGAGAGGCTATCTGCAGCCTCCATCCCAGGAAGCCTGCGTAACGAGGGGATACGGTGAATAGCCCGGGCCTCGTAGCGTCCCCCACCATCAGATTAGCGGCACCTAGCTCTCGTACCTCCGTGTCTGCCATTTAGCGAACTTTTAGAAAAAGGACACCACGAAAGGACACGGATTCATTCAAAAGCGCCTCATCATTTATTCATGAAAAAAAAGTGCGCGGCGGGGGAATTGAAAAGCTTTCTTCCATTAAATTTTTTTATTTAAAGCGGTCTTATAGAGAATTATGTATTTTCTCGCTGGGCAGTTCCGGTTTATCTACCTACCGCTGCTCGTTGCGACATCCCTGATGGGCCGGCGGGTGAACATTAGAATGTGCTAAAAAGGAAAGGTGTGCATTAATATATGCACGTGTGCCCCCGACACGCAGTAGACTGACAGGCGAACTGACTGCAGGTTCGCCACACACACACATTCAGAATTAAATGGGCTCGTTGCGTTAAGCTAATGTTGAGGTTTCCATTGCGCAATCTGGCATATTTCCATAGAGGATCTCAGGGTTACGAGTCCCACGGCGACGCTGGCGTCTCCATAAATACTGTGACATGATTCAGGTGAAATGTCCTTTGAAGTCAAAAGTGACTCACGCCGAGATTGACAGCGGCATTTAACTTCACTCGGTTGCTCCTGAACCTACCCCCCCCCCCCTCCCCTTACGCCCTCGCACCATCCTTTTGATTAATAAGCCAAACTTATTATTCCCTCAAACTCCCTTAATATTGAGATAATGTGTCACGTTAGGAGTCATTTTTTTCATAATCGTTGCGATAACCCTCCTTTGAAAGGGGTGTCTGGGTGCACGGTGGTATAGCAGCACTCTATAAATGAGTATGCTAATGCTGACTGACATTTCCTTGAGCAGCGGACGGGGAGAAAATGCTTGCTCCCAATTATCCCCTAAACGTCACGAGTAAGGGAATATGTGTGAAACAATAACGCCAAACAACACGCACATTTAAGGATTCATTTGAAACCTCCATCACCTGGTTTCCACGATGAAAACGTATAACTCTCCCATAAACTTTTGAATATAAAAAAGACCAATTGACGGTCGTTGGAGCTCTTTTTGTCTTTCATCCGTGCGAGTTATTACTGAAACGCCGAAAGCCGACACTTACCGGTTGTTTTACAAGTCACCGAACTGTTGAAGAACCAGACTTCACATCCAATCGGCGCTTGTTGTTTGCGCCTGTGAGAGCTGTGTGAGGTGAGAACAGGATGAGTGACAAGAGGGTGATGTACTCTGTATAGTCTATGTTTCATCGTGATTCAGGTGGGTGACTAAGAAATAAGTGTATACGTATATCGGTGTGACTCTCTTGTACAGGACAATGCTTCACGGACAAAGGATTCGAATGAGTATAAAAGGTTAAGAGGCGGGTTTTTATATTATATGCGCATGTGTATTTGCCTCACTTATAATGCCCGCTTTTGAAATATAAAAGAAAGAAATCATCATGGATACCAAGCCTTTAAACAGTAAATGAATGCCACCGGATTTCATCCTTGACATTGAGGCGAAAGCGTCTTAAAATTCTGTTGAAATTTCACCAAAACATAAAAGTAAATGCACCAAAAAAAACGTGTTTTGGACGTGCTGAATGGCATTGAGTGGGGAATAAAGGAAGCTTCCAAGACCTTTGGGCATTGTAACTTCTCCAGTTTAGTTGTTTTGAAACGGGACTTCATCTCCATCAGAGCCTGAAGGACAGCTCCGTGTGAGACGCTAGGAAGGGACACTGGAGGCGTGGCTTCAGAGGAGCTGTCCACTAGCGGTGGTGCTGAACTGCTGATGGGGAAAACAGCAGCTAAATGCTTTTCTGTTATGGACTATTTCAGTGTGCACTTAAAGCACACGTTATCAGTTGACATTGGGGGCAAGCCTTTGTTGTACACTGAGCTGCACAAATCAATATTTATTTTATATTTACCGTGCTTCAAGTTGTTTGTGTTTAATGGACAGAAAAGATCGTTCCTTAGAGGCCAAAGAGAATTGTGACCCGAACACATTTTATTCTTTTTTTTTTTTATCGTTTTGGATTTCTGCCCCACAACTCTGCTCTAACCAGCCTTATTTTTTTTATAGGGCTGCAGCAGCTAATGATAATATTTATTTTTAATAAATAAATGGTCAATTAGTAATAATAATAACACAGTTGTTTGTGAGGTAAGAGAAGAACACCACTGCACAAGAGCCAATTACAAACAGAGTGATACACCCTCCTCCTCCATCTTGTGGATAGCGAGACGCCACAATCACATTACCTGGATAAACCTTGGCTTTCAGTGCATTCGATCCCATGAATTGCTCATCAACGGACGCGGCGATTCATTTACCGATTATTGGAATGACCGTTTTTAGCTCGGCAGGTTGTTTTGAATGCTAACCGCCCGGCAGCAGCGCACCACAACAGATAGACAAGGTTAGGGACTCACTTCAGTGAGATATCTATCAGGAGCTGGTGCAGAGCTTAGGAACAAAATCTAGAAAGTCAGTGACTCGTTAGTTGTTCACAGAGAGTTTTTGCCCACCATCAGTCATCCCGACAAAGATTGCATCAAATGTTAAATTATGTTACGCTTTTTTCTACTTTTATCTTTATTCTGTTTGGAGTAGTGCTGGTCTCTTGAGCGGAGCAGGGAGATTTTCTCCCCTTGACCCCAATGATCCTCATACATTATTTCAGTTGGACTTGCAGCCTATTCGTCTGGCTGACAGAAAGTTGTGCATATTCCATAACAGGCAAGTTATTAATCCTCATGCCGTGCTCTTGGATTAGGGTCAGCGTGAATTGATGTATTCTGTGCAGGTTAGCGGGAGAAACAAGAAACAAAAAGCTCAAATCGAGGGCCATGTCGGCGTGGGCGCTCGTTTCTCCTGCTGTTCCCAATATGGTGTCTTCGTCCTGCAGATGGAGGAGAGTTCACGCCGCTTCGCACTTCTTTTTGTCTCCGTCTCGTACTCATGGAGATGCGTTCAAGTGGCCACACGTGTAGAACGTGTAGATTGCGGTGCAGAGAGCTGCTGTCGATGTAAAGAGTAACTAAAGTCCAGAGTTTTGGCTGAAGTGCCTCGAGAATGGAAAATGAAAAAAAAAAAAAAAAAAAGGTTTAATGGCGACAGTGACGAGCTTCTCCTGCACTGTGACACGAGTATGTGGAGGAAGCATCACGTGGCTCACTTATGTATCTGGTGGTAGGCGAATCCACGAGATGCAAGAGAAACATTTTAAAAAGCCTCACGTGAACTGCTCGGCTTGTCTGCGTTACTTTAACATGTAGTCAAACTTCTGCTGGTTTTAAACATACCGTACGTGACTATTGTTCTGATTATGGTTTGGTAGATGCTGACTATTGTTATGATTATGGTTTGGTATGCTGACTATTGTTCTGATTATGGTTTGGTAAATACTGACTATTGTTATTTTCATGGTTTGGTAAATACTGACTATTGTTATTATCATGGTTTGGTAAATACTGACTATTGTTATTATCATGGTTTGGTAGATACTGACTATTGTTATGATTATGGTTTGGTAAATACTGACTATTGTTATTATCATGGTTTGGTAAATACTGACTATTGTTATGATTATGGTTTGGTAAATACTGACTATTGTTATTATCATGGTTTGGTAAATACTGACTATTGTTATTATCATGGTTTGGTAAATACTGACTATTGTTCTGATTATGGTTTGGTAAATACTGACTATTGTTATTATCATGGTTTGGTAGATGCTGACTATTGTTATGATTATGGTTTGGTAGCCTGAGTGCAGTGGTTTCTATAAAAAATATATATTTTAAATGCTAACGGTGTTCATTTTAATGTTCTATATTATTAGGTTTAACTATTGACCAGAGAAAAAAAAGGAGGAAAAAAAGGTATTAGTTGTATCGTACTCATTTCAAACCCCGTACACACACACACACACACACACACAATTAATAACATGCACATGAAAAGTGAATATATGTATCGGCGTCTAACTAAAGCGCCGATGACTTTGCAGACCGGTGGCCAGGCAGCCGATAAGGGAGAGCGATGTAACATGTGGTCCGGTGGTCCTTTACCCGCAGGAAGGGCTTATTGATCGCTGCAGACTGCACCTGATTAAACAAGACGAGCGGCGTTAGCTCACCGTAGCTGCAGCCCTTTCCCCCGGCTTTAGTTACTCTCCCTTTCTTTGCTCCGATAATGGATTTGCGTATTAGTTGTGGAGAAGGTCATTACAGGAATTCACTTTTCTTCCTCCTGGTTTTTGTTGTTGTCGTTTGTTTTTGTTTTTCTTGGTGGAAAAAGAAAAAGAGAATTACACCTGTGAGACTGGTGGCAGTCACTCTGCGTAACAGGCAGTTGAGCGTGTCTGTTTGGAAAAATTGCCACCGGAATGATTCATTGCTTAATGAGCGATTGTCACTCGTTTCCCTCATTAGGAGCGGAAGTCTCAACAAAAAAAAATAAAAAATCTTTTTTCCAGCGAGAGCTGTGGTGATTCTGTTGTTGATCCGTTCCGTGTTTGTCTCTATTTTCGTCCTCGCGACGTTGCAAAACCAAATGAAAAAGGACATGGAAAGTCTGTGAAGACATTAGGCTGCATCCCCCCACCCGAGCGGGACAGTTATATTATTTGGACTCGAGCAGTATCAGCATATGAAAAATATATTACATTTGCTTTTTATTGAATTCAAGGCAGCTGAGCTCTGTTTTGGTCACAATTCTCCCACAGTGAATGATTCAGTTAGAGCGTATACCGGATACCGGATTGCTGGCTGGCTATCAGGAAGCAGTTGTATTCAGGTATGTAAAAAAAAAGAAATAATAAATAGAATGGGTGCTTTCAAGCTGAAGAATGTGTTTTTTAATGCATTCTCTCCATTCTGTATCTTTGATGGAGCAGGAGAGGAAGGGAGATGTGTGAAGCGGAGTGGTGTGTGGAGAGGGGGTGGGGGTGGGGGGGGTGCAGGTTTAGGGGAAAGAGAAATGGGAATGAGGAATGGGCCGTCGAGCCCCGTGCTCAGCTAATGGATCATGCACCTTCCCCTGGAGTGGTTGGCCTCGCCTCTTACTGACCACGGTGCCGCTGCACTGTAATTACCTGCAGTGGAGGGATGGCTTTTGAGAGAGGGGACCCGGCTAAATAGCGGATAGCGAGGACGTGAGTAAAGACTGACAGGGTGGAGGACCACTTGCCGGGCCATTCTCACCTGCTGGAGGATTGTCTACAGAAATGGTCCCGATTCGCCCAACGGGGGTTTACGACCTTTTAGATCATTCATGTGTAAATGGGGGGGAGAGAGTTACAGGTCGAGGGCTCTTACTGGATAACTTCCTCTTCTTTTTTTTGTAGCTAAATCACTTCTTTTGACAAAACCACTCAAACCTCGTCACCATGATACAAGCTGACCTGGTTGGCTCCTTCCACAAAGTAAAGTTCTCTATGAAGGTCACACCAGAAAGGATTTCTGGTCCTATACAAGCTTTGCCATATAGTGAGATGATGCTGAACGGCTGTAGCTGGCTAACTCATCACCTAGTTAGCTTAGCTTAGTTGCCAACCGGTCATTAAGTTCACACAGTTTACTCAAAAGACATCTTTGTACCACGGACTTATGTTTCATAGCTGTCTGCACACCACTGCTCTTTTGTGGACCAGTTAATACGCCAACAAAGGACGGTGGGAAACGTGAACGATGCAACACCGCTAATAAGCTACGATAGCTTCCTGTACTTTGGACTCTCTGGCTCCCCGTATACCATCAAGGGTTTGCACCGTCAATGGCATGCATTTGAGGGTCAAACATGTAATTTAAATAGCAAATGGCATGCTATGACCTTTAGTTTCTGTCCCAAGCTTTGAGTTATTTCATTAGTAATTAGGTCGTGCCCTGTATGAGTAGAATGAAGAAAGCCTCTATCTTTGGCTGGCAGTTTTCAAAAAGCGGTGAATTAGGCGGTTCGTTTTATCTACAAAAGGTTGCAGGAATGATATTTTGACCCAGCAGCCCTCGTGCTTTTCCACGAGCTCTGCAGCTCTCGCACAGTCTATCTTCGGGGTGCACGGCAGCTCATTCGCAGCCTTTGTTCCAAAATGTCTCCCTACAGCAGGCTGTAACTCCCTGTTGAAAGTGAACAATACGCCAGAGTTTCTTTTAAATAAAAAAATAAAACTACATCAGAATGGCCATTGATAACCTTCCCTGACATGCCAGGTTTTGTTTTCATAATTTTTTTTTTTTTATAGGAGGATGGAGATAACAATCCCGAGAAAATATAAAAACCGAGCAAAGAAAAGACAAGAGCCGAGAATAATATAAAAACCCAACTCGCGACACTTTTCTTTGAGACGGCTCCTTGGTATTCACACCGTCCTCGGTATGAGAAAAGGAGAACGCCGGGACAGGCAGGCTTGCCGCGGGCTC
Source organism: Cyclopterus lumpus (assembly GCF_009769545.1). Classification (NCBI taxonomy): domain Eukaryota; kingdom Metazoa; phylum Chordata; class Actinopteri; order Perciformes; family Cyclopteridae; genus Cyclopterus; species Cyclopterus lumpus. The sequence continues at coordinate 14,836,001 of NC_046984.1, read as the reverse complement.
ATGGTTAGCTCAATTAAATGGCTGTCTTGTTGGATTATTGTAAAGGTTGCCTGGGCAAAATTAATAGCAGCCAGTCCTTTCGTGCTCCCCGGTCTCTCCCAACACGACGGGGGGTCTTGGAGTGACCAGAGGAGCGATAAGAAGGGCAAGAGGAAGGAGAACGCTGAGACGGACCCACTGAAAAGTAACCCTCCCAATTTCTTCGTGACATATTAATAGCAGCGATGTTGTTCAGCCTGAAGATGATTTCACCGTGCCATGTCTCAAAGGGCTCCGTTTGAGAAAGATTGTTTTTTTTTTTTTGTTGCTTCTGTGTGCGTGTGATAAGAGTTCAAGTTAAGAGGTGTTAAATTAAAAAATTTAGAGCATATCTAATCGCCCTCACGGGGCTCTCGGCACGGAGACGGTTGAGCCGGTGGCTTGCAGCTAACGGTGCCACCGTGTTACACAAGATATTGTGAGGTGACCCTCTGGAAGATTTTCAGTTAAATGCCTCAAAGTGCACTTTGAGAGAGAAATGAAGTGGCTTGAACGATGAAAAACGTGGTGGTGCTACTCTAGTGGTGGAATGTAACTTTAATACATTGAGGCTACTAAGAGGACTGAGCATAAGTGCAATTTGCTTGTGAATCTCAAGACTCTTAAGAGAATTTAAGGGATTCGCATTGGGGCAGCCGTGGAGTAGGTCAGTTCGATCCCCGGATCAAGTCCATGTCAATGTGTCCTGGAGCAAGGCACTTGACTCCCAAACTGCTCTCGAAAGCTGCGCCTTGGGTGTGTGTGTGTGTGTGTGTGGTTATGAATGGGTTCCTTAGTCGTGATGGGCATTACTGGGTGCGAATGGGTCAAGGACGTGTAGAGTTAAAGAGCTTTGAGTGGTCGAAAAAAGAAGCGCTCGACAATTTCAAGTCTATTTACCGTAACACGTTTGACCTTTTGCACAAGATGAGCGTCGTTTGTAGAATAAATACATCTGAAGCGGAACACGCTACAAAGTGTCTCTTCCTTTGTGACCAGAGACATTTCAAGAAGCTTATCTTGCATAAAAAATTGGATTCTTAGAAATCACGATTAAGCTATTCCTAATTGGTTAAAATGGTTCTGTACCCCATTAAAATGAATATAGTACATTTTACATTGTACTATTTGACTCTCTTTAGCCATGAATTCTGAAAGTTGTGAAAAATGAGTGTCAGCGCTGCTCGCACGGCTGTAGTTAATATTTTACAGCTGTAAAATAAGCATTTTCTAATGTAGCATATCCAGAAAAGTCCCGCAGATATCGTTGAGGAGATCAAATTAAAAGCAAAGCAGCAACATTGATGGTTTGTAGCTTTAACTTAAAGACGCATGTCAATTGCATATTTTAATGCACCGACGTGAAAACCAACGTACCGATGTACGACATATATATTTCCATTTTTACACTTTTCATTTGAAAACAATGGGAAGATGTTATGTTACATGTTCGCCGTTGACAATTTTTTGTTCTCGGGAGATCGTTGGACCAGTAACCGTGCCGGGATTGTCTCGATTACTCCTCTCCTTGCAGCGTAGGTTGGAGTTAAAATTGATCTTTAGGCGATAAAAGTAGCCTTTTGAATATTTGTGGACTGGAACAGTCGTGCATTAGGTGGTGCAGGAGACAGACAAGTACCTCAATAATGGCTTTTATAGACAGTATTACACTCGGGAGATGTATTGTCATTTAAAGGCCAATCAATACCTGAGATGTGGCGCCATGTTTCACTAATAAAAGTTGTGTTTGTGTCCTAACTTAAAACATTTTGAGAATTTTACAAAGTTATCCATTAAAGAGCAGAGAGTATAAGAACATTGTCACTTCATAATAGAGTTTAAACGTTTATATATCGCATGACAAGCCTGAAAATCTATTCTATGCGACTTTATCAATTCGAGTGTTTCTGTAAATAAGTTGGGTCATATATAATTATACTTCATTATTGTTTCCCTTATCCTTAAGATTCGTGTGCATACACCTGACCAAACCTTAGCACAGTGACATCATGAAACAGATTTGGTTGTCTCAGAAAATGCAGATTATGTATTTTGTTGTTTAATTTGGAAAATAAATATCAATTCAATGCAACCAACTGTAATTTCACTCTGCTTTGAAGTAGTTTTTAATGGTTATTTATTAATGTCAAAGTCCTTGAGCTGGTCGATAAGGCGAACTGTCCCTCGATACCTCGATAATGACATATATTATAAAGCAGGTTTTCTGATCACTCCATAAATAACGACCGCATGGTAAAGCCTTGTTTTTGTTTACTCCTGTGTGAATAAGATACTTGACAAACTGAGTATTTTATCATCAGAAATGTGATTTATTACGAGCATTGTTATCAGTTTGGATGACGCGATTGTCCATCACGATGTCACCATATATGATACGAATCATTGAACGACAATACATTAAATTGATCATACAAAGTCCCCTTTTCATGCAGTGTTAATGACATTGCTTTTGACCGCCTTACGTCCTCGTTTTCACGCGCAGACCGCTGCGCGTTTGTGTTCCTCTTTTCATATTGACGTAAGAGAGGGGACAATTTGAAGAAAGATGTTTTTGGAGGAGCTTATTTATATGTTCTTTATCTTTTTATTAAATCAATTTCCATCTTCCTTCATTGTTTTCCTTTTTTTTCTTCTTTTTTTTAAAGAATGGGAATCAGTGCAATAACCCATATCTGTAATTTCCCCATCAGGGTACCGGAGATAGCGCGTCACAGTTTTATTTTTTTCCGGGGCCTCTTTGATTGTGGAGGGCTCGTCTTTTTTTTGCTCAGACAGATATTGTCGGAGTGAGCAGACGGAACGAAAGCCGGCCCCTCTTCCTGAGAGAATAAGTAAAAGGTTTCAACAAAGGTCGACGCTGTGAATTATTAAATCTCTTTATTTCGGGACGGTAACCACGGCGCATCATTTGAGGGACGAGGGTTGCGCAACCTACAAGATGATTAATTTGCCAATTTTGATGGAAAAGCTTGCAGGGGAGGGATGAAACTTGAATCAATTGTTTTATATGTTTTCAGTGTGTTTTCTCTCACTTTTGATGTCTTCAGAGACTCATTATGGGCTCTGAATTTCCCTCAGATTCTACTCTCGCAGCCGCAATGAATTTTTTACAAGGCCGGCAGATCTTCAGGTGCTACCTAGCATCTTTAAATCCATTGAGCATACATTGGTCTGTATCTCTGGTATGTCTATACATATTAAATGGAGTGAGGCTGAGTATGGCGTGCTGCGCGCTGCAGCAGTTTGAGTACCTATGGAAGTGCTCAGGTGCTTATAACTCAACTTTTACCGCGTATCAAACTGTTATTTTTATTTCGACAATGTTTTAAGGAGGTCTGAATCGCAAAAATACATTTTCATTTTTATTTCCTCCATCTTTTAACTTTTTTTTAATATTGGTTTCTTCTCTGGCTGCAGGATAAAAGATATTGATTTCTTTATTTATTCCCCAAATGCTGTTGCATTAAACATTTTCATTAATTGCTTGAATAAATGTAGTCCTCAAGGTAATAATAATAATAATAATAATAATACATTTGTTTTATAAGGCGCCTTTCAAGGCACTCAAGGTCGCCGTACAACATATTTAAAAATCGGACACAATTTAAAAAGCAGCACAGTTAAAAGCAGAACAGTTAAAAGGTGTCTCTAGTTCCTCCCTCTCTCAATCCCAGGTTTCTGCAACCCTTCACCCATCCCACCCAATAACACACACACACACACACACACACACACACACACCGCAACAGGCACATGAGTCTACTTATTTAAAGAGTGCTTGTTAGGAGAAGTTCAATCCAATCGATCGGTGTTTACACTCTCCGGGGCTGGAGCGAAGAAAGCCGAGTCGGAGAGGAGTCGGCGTGAAGGACTGGAATGGCCGCCAGCCCCCTGCTGTTGTGGTCCGAGGCAGACGTCAGCACATATACACACACACACACACACACACACACACACAACCCTCTCTGTTTACGTCTGGAGTTCAGTGTCTAACAGGCCATGAAATTACATTTCCACTCTGTAAGGAGAGGTCATCTCTTCAGCGCTACACCTGAAGACAGCAAGCCAATACAGCGTCAAACTGTCATTTTAATTAGTGTCCACTGTCTTGTAATAAACACCTATTTCAGTTCTCACAGGTACCCACTGATCAGTCCCCTCGGGGGGGTTGTAGGAGGCTTGGCAATGGACACGATGGACTCGCTGAGGTAATGTTCTCAACTAGACTGAGACGATTCCGTCAAACTGATCCCACCGAGTGACCTTCTGCTCTTTAAATCAGAGACCAGATTACAAATTACAGCCGACGACACACAACCTGCTTAATGCAGTTGCATCGCCCATCTCAACCTCTAATATTAAGACATAAGCACCCAGAAATCTTAACTCTTCTCCAAAAAACCAGCGAGTTATTGCTTAATAAATCAAAAACTGTCAAAGCCAGTCAGGTCTTGTCAAACTCCGGCCAGGTTGAAGAGCTGTCGCCGGGCCAGAAAACTCCCCACTAGCTCATCTCTGGAAGGATTTATTTGAGTTCTTACATGAAAGCTGTAAATTGACATCCGAGTGTCTGTGCTTTTTCCACGGTGCTCCCAATGTATGATTTTGGTCAACGCCGCAAATGCTGCTAACACTCAATATGCAATAATTGCTTTTTCATTAATGCAAGCCGAGTCTTCTTTTCTTAGGATTTCTTATTGGGTGACGACTGAAACCACGATGTGGGTTTGATTCAGAGTCTGACATTTAAAACACTTGGAACGGTTTGAGGATGAATGTATATTTAACAACTGAGATTTACGTTATTAATAACTGAACTTTAATCGGTATTTCGCTCCGTCTGTAGGCAACGACACTGCAAAGTAGGAAATAACGACAATGAACACGGTTAAAACGGACAAAAATGACACTTCATTTATTTTGTATTACCCAAAATCACAAATGTGCCTCAGAGGGCTTTACGTGGACTACTTATAGGAGGAGAAATGACAAAAATGAACTAAATTCATTCAAATTGGGATGGCAAAAACACCCCACATAGATACATTATTTAAAAAATGTGTTTTTTTTCGTGGCTTTGTGAGCTGCATGCGCTCCCAGGACGGCCTTCGCCTGCCTACATTAGATCCATTATACCTCCTTTCATACAAATGCTGTTTCTTCACCTTGTGTGTGTGTGTGTGCGCTTGAAGCAAACAGCTGATTTCAACACTAAATATCCTTCACGGGATCCTATCTGTCGCCGATCAAATATTCATTGATCGGTTTCGCAATCTGTTGGATTTTTCCTTTGTCGGGTTCTGTTCACAGCTAAGCCGGCTTTTTACTATTCAGATCAATGCACGCCGGCCGACGCCGCTTTTAATATTTCCAACCGCATCGTTCGAGCTGCCGAGCGCTAATGAAATACACAGACGGTAATATTCAACGCTTGTGCTTCAACTCCCCTGTTGGGGGTCTCACAATCTCCATTATGGGGTTTTTTTTCAGGGGGGAAAATGGCGATATTCACCTCTGGAGATTACCGGGAGGTCATTTTTGAGCCGACGGCAAAAAAAAAACAAGACGGGAATAGAAATAAAAGGAGAGGATGCTCTTAAAAATTCATACTGTGTTTATCCTTGACGTGATTTCGCCCTATTCACAATGGAAGAGAAGACAATGCACCGGCGATAACATCTATTGGGTTTCTTTTCATTGTGCCTGAACTCCCCCCCCCCCCCCCACCCACCCCGCCTCGACCTTCTCTTCACTTACATCACAAGTTTTCACTTCAACTGGTATTCTTTCTCTCTTTTCTTAATTATACAGATTAATAACTCGTCAACTGCGCCATGTTGCCTGCAAATATGCAGAACACGAGGCACGAATCCAGAAAGATTTTAATTCGACATTGGAGTGCAGCAGCCGGTCATATACCAACGATAATAAATGCAGGTTGTGTAAATTGGGCTTTATTTGCTCTTGTTGCCTGACTTGCAACAATGAAAGCAAAGCAATTAGACCAGCTGTCTTGAAAATCAGCATTTACGTGTGCGCTGGTCTGAATCCACCATACATAACCTTTTGTATTAATTTTGAGCCTTAAGAGTCCGATCGACATGATAAACCAAGCATTTCTCGCCCGGTATTATAATCAAATAATTGCCAAGTAAACCGTCACTAATTACTGAACCAACACTTTGAACTAGAGCCCCTCCCCCTTTCCTGTATCCTCACGCCCACAACCTTAAACTCCTCCCCTTCATTCAAAATATTGGTCTTCAAGTTTTTTTTGTTACATTTTTTTGTGTGTTGAGTTATGTACCAAGAGCACACTGTGCGGTATTAGCAGTTGTACTAAATAACGTGCCTCAGGTTCCATATTCCACCATATTTTAAGGACTCCCATGTCAAGGCTTGTGATTAGGAGAGATCCATATCCGTTTGGAGTCGAGACTTTGAAACCAATCTTTGCTCCCAGTCAAGATAATAAGAGGCTCTCTTCCTTATCGCCAAAGAAATGCTCCTCTTATATGAGTGGGAGAGACAATTTCCCCTAATAACTCTCATACTGTTGTTATCTTAATCTCCATTAGCGTGGAGGCGAGACCACGTATTACCAAGACGAAGACCAAAACCCCAAGAAATGTAAGATCCTCTGACTTTAAGGGACAGCGAGTGAACCTGGATTTCACTTCATTCTAATCTCTCAAGTCAAATTGTTTAAGAGAGGACACAAAATGAGTTTCCAAATGAAAAATGTATGAATACTATTCCATTCCCAGCTGTGACTTCACTCTTAAAATTTCACCCAAATTAAAAGAGGACTTTATCGGGCCTCCATTAATACTAATATTAACGGAGTGATTCCTAACCACGGGGTATTTTACAGTTTCTTTTAGGCTATGTTGAAGGATTTTGGAGCACGTCAACTAATTTAGGAAAAAAACTCATATTTCAAAAAAAAAAGAGCAAGAATTTGAAACAATATTGGACGAACTGTTCAAATGCAGTTGCTAAAAAAGTAATCATGGGTGTTTGATGTGTACGGGTGCTGGTTCATCTGACAGCACCACGTTCACATGAACCTGAAAAAGAAGAAGAAGAAGAAAAAAAAAAAAAAAAGGGTTGAGCGCTGCTGAGAATGAAATAAAAACAGAAACTTTTGGACTTAAGCAAACACGTCAAACAGCCAATCCAACGCCTCGCTCGCGCCGCGGTTTCCGCCCCCGTCTGCCTTCGCACACATTGTTGTTGACGGCTGACGCACACGTGCAGTGATTCACCTCAGCCGTACAGACAAGCGTGATGCCAGGTGTTTACTCCAGTCTGCAAATCAGCTGTCTCGCTTGACACTGAGTCTCCATGATCTTGTCGACGGGGGTAGCACGCTTCGCACGCCACATCACGTGCCGCACAGAGACGTGTGTCTGTGTGTGTGTGTGTGAGTGTGTGTGCGCCTATGGGTTGTTAGGCCCGCATCAGTGGGATGGATCTGTTCGGCATCGAGCCTTGTCATTGGTTGTCATCTTAATTTTGGGCTTGGCATTTTCCCAAATCGCCAAGCCCAATAAAAAAAAAAAAAAAAGAAGAAAAACCAGCACGTTTTAGCAAATGCTCGCCCCTCATTTCATCAAACCCCCCCCCCCCCCCCCCCCACCCCCCCCCACACACACACACACACACACACATACACACACACACACACACACACTTCCTCTGTGAAATAAATCCCTCCTACTCGAGCCAAAGCCCCACCGGGGCCAAAAAACCAGTGAAGCCTCTTATTGAAATTGCCATCTTATCACACCAAATATCGCCAAGACATCGCTTCCCAAATAGAGTGGTCTCCAAGTGAGGTGTCTTATTACACACACACACACACACACACACACACACACACACCTCCCCCCTCAGCATCCAGTGACGCAGTATCTATATTACTCAGATGTTTGGAGGATTAAGTGGCATCGCAACGGTGGCCGACTCTCCGGGCTGCTTCAGGGAACAGCTGTCAGAAACAGCAGAGAGAGAGAGAGAGAGAAGAAAAGAAAAAAAACACACGCGCACACACTGCTACTAAAGTCTGTCAAAAAATATCTTATTATACAGTATATTGGATTGTTTTTTTTTAATTCTCTCCAATTGAAAAGAGCAGGAAATTAGTCTCGATGGAAAACGAGTGTCCACGCAAAAGTGGAGAACAAGTCATCCTCCTGTCAAGGACCGTGTGTAATCTCTCAGAGTTTGTTGATGTAACACTTCTTCTTCTTTTTCCGGCATCATCTTTATTGAATTCCAGTCGCCTCTTTGAAAAAACATCTCCGCTTCGAGCCCTCGACGACGAGGACGACGATCGGAGTGTGAACGGGTCCGTGGAAGAACTTTCCCTCATCTGTCGATCCGCCTCTCGCCGACGTCCAGCGCCTCTCAATGCTCTCTGATTCGAGATATGCTCTAATCTCAAACTCCTATCTTCAAAAGGCCATATGCCATGCCTCTCTCTTTTTTTTGGGTGGGGGGGGGGGGGGGGGGGGGGGGGGGGGGGCGCTATCTGAGATTGCCTCCTGGTAAGCACTTTCTGGGGAGCTCTGTGGGGATTGCTCTGTTTGATCTATGCTACCTGGACCACAATGGAGGATCCCCACGCTCTCTGATCTCCTCAACGCGCCGGCAGCACACACTCCGTCTCCCTGTGGGCCGTCTGAGAAATACAAGCCATTTCATAGCCGCTCTGTTCCAGCTATTTCAATTCCAATAGTTCACTGTCTTTAATCCAATTGGAGCTTTGAGATATCTGTGGCTCCGGCTAAAGTCAAGCGTGGTAAATCAGGGTCAGCTCACCGGCGATGAGAACGCCCCCCCCCCCCTTCTGATGAAATGCTTGTGCTTACTTTTCTTTCGGCAAATCTTGGAGTTTTATTTCAATGAGTGAGCGGTGGAAAGTGCAGCGCGCAGGACTTTGAAACTCGGTGGTCATTTTGTGGCCAGCTTTGCTTGCTATTTTCATCACAGGTAAACAAAATGAGATGATATCAGAGGCTTTAGGCTGCAGGAGGCATGTGAGAAATGTGTGTGTTTTTTACTGCAGGGTTTTGGTTTTGGCTTCTAATCATCTTTACATTTCCTTTCGAAAACGTCAACGGAGCGCTCACACACGACACACACAGTCTGCAAGTAAACGTTTTAATAGGATACTGACGTATACGTTGAGCAACTTTAAATTCATGTTGCCGAAATAACTTTTGCCCCCGCGTAGGAAGTTGTTCACTGATATCAGAGTGAAACAGAAGCGTCAACTTTTTTTTTTAACGCATTCTGGATATTTGCATACGGCACAGAGCACAGTTGAAACTTCACCATAAGTCGAGTGGATCCCCCCCCCGAGGAGATGGAGAAGGAGGAGGAGAAGCTAACCCAGCTCGGACCGGAGGCTAATCCACGACCCGGTTTATTCCTGGCTAATATCCAGTCGCAGGAAAAAAAAAGATGGGTGAAATAAGGCTTAAACTTTAAATCAATCGTCACATACATTAAGTGCTTACATTAAATTTAACCCATCCTACGCAATTTGTAGGAGCAGTTGGAGCAACTTCGGGGGTTCAGTGGACATTTCGACATGCCTCGTGGTTAAAGGACGAGCCGCTCCGCCCACCGAGCCAAAGACACCCCTTGATCCCTGATGTCGAATGTTTAATGTTAAGATGTTCGTCCAAAATGTATCTGCCCAGAGAACTGTTATTGTTAATGTTTACTTTTCTCCTGATAAAAAAATTAAAAAATTAAAAAGAAGAAGAAGAAGGTATTAATAATGCACGACAGGAATCCACTACTTTTATGTTGTTTTTATCATGTTTCTTTAATGTGTAGCAAATGGGCGAAATGGAGAGTTTCATTGTGCAACCCTGTTTTGCATAACCGCAATACATTATCCTTGAATCCTCGGACAGAATAATGTGGTTCTGTTTCACATGCGGGAGGAGGTCAACAGCCCAATGCTCGAATACCAAGAGGGGCGGTGGGTGAAGAATCTGCTAGAAAATAAGACTTTAATTCAAGTGGGAAAAAGTGTCACGGATGCCGGCGCAGCATCTCCTTACACACACACACACACACACACACACACACACGCCGCTTAGTAGAAAACGTAGCTCACTACTGGAAATGTGACACGGCTTTTAAATCCGTGCAACCCAAACATTACAGGGAAACGTAATTAAACTAGTCTGCACACTCCTAAACACTGTGCACACAATCTCCCATTTCCTTGTAGTGCCGAAGCTTAACGCGTGTTTACAGCGTTACTAATTGATGTCTTGAAAACGAGCTGTTGCGTTCCTTAACGCCCCGGAGTTGGGATTCATTTTCAGCTCCAGGAGCGGTGACGACATTTAGACTGTGGACAACGGAGGGAAGAAAAGCAGAAAGACAGACAGTGGCTACGCAAAGAAAAGTTCTGGCAGCCTCTTAACAAACATTTTCTATGTTGTGTGTCGATCCTGTGGACGCGATGGGGTGACACGTCTGCAAACTTTAGGCCCGGCTTGGGAAAGTGGCGGTTAATAAGTGGTTGTTTTGGATTTTCTGAAGGTGAAGTGAAGTGCGATGGTAAGAGAACGGTCCCATAACCAATAAATAAAAGATGTTTGAGGACGTTTAGGAGACACGCGCACAGCAATGGGACTTTCACATTGTTTGGAAGACAAAAACCGGGCGATGAATCAATTTTAAATGTCGTAAACAAGTTCTCTTCAGACACGGGTAAAAAATGTCAACATGGCGGCGTGAGCGAATGAAAGTGAGGAGTTTCGTCCCTCACACACACACACACACACACACACACATACAAAAAAAAAAAAGGGCACCGTCTCCTCGGCAACCTCCAGCGAAGCGCCGCCCGCTGTAAAGTAAAAGCAGCGGCACGGCTAATTTATTCTGGCAAAAAAAAAAAAAAAAAAAAAAAGAAGCATTCTCATGTGAGAAGAATGAAAACGCTGCCTGACGGTTTTCAAAAAAAAAGATGCAAAAAAAACCTTGAGATTTAATTTTCACACCGCAGGGTGTGAGTACTCGATCGACCTCGATTGATCAACTTCGGAGCGTTGAGGAATTTTGAACTAGCTAAAACTAGCTTCTAAAAGACGGCGAAACAATCTGAATGGATCAGCGGTGCCGGACGCACTGAAGAGACGATACGGGTTTACAATTAGGCTGATTAAGTAATCGACTATAAAAGATGCAAAGCCGGATGAACCTCCAGTCAACGTGGACATTTAAGATGACCAACGCCAGCTACTGTAAAGGAAGCTCCGTACCTCAACGAGGCATTCCCCTTGTAAACAGTTGCTGCACCTTTAAACACAGAAACAACTTCTGGACTATAAAGCCTCAAAGTCCGAAGTCAAACACACGTCACGTGTGTGTGTATCAGCTCTCGTAATAATTGCCAAGCAATGCGATGTTGACTAGCTTTCCTTCGGTTTCGGGGGCTGCAGCAGCTTAGGCCGTTTGGTCTCTTTTTTTATAAAAAATTTTTTCCCCCGACAGGACAAAAACGACGAATGAGTCGTTTCACGGACCAGCGTGCCGAGTCAGAGCTGCGTTATTATCAAAAGGTTGCGTTAGTGTGCATGCATGCGATGCCGTAGGCTGTGCAATAACTACAAACAGGTTATGCGGTCATACCGAGTGGTTATGGTCAGTGTAATGTAATAAGGCTTTTCTTCTTCTTCTTCATACATTCAATTGTAAAATGCCGTTTCTGCATAACAATTCAAATGCAATTAGGTGCAGAGGCAGAGAAAAGACTTTCTGGAACATGCGTTTCACACATATATCTCCCTGTCACTATTCATGCAATTACAGAAAAAGCGTTAATGCGAGTGAAGATCGGAATTGGATCGGTTTTGGGCAGGACAAGAAGATGAGAGTCAGAAAACTGATAATTGATATTGATGTCGGCGGTTAAATGATGCCCGAGAGAGAGAGAGAGAGAGACCGGTCGGGGAAGTGACACGGGGTTTTAAATGATCAGAAGTTTAGGAAATGGGCAACATTTCCTTTTTTTCTGCAGCTTTTTTTTATAATAGTTTTGACATTCATGAAATTGTTAAGAGGAATTTACAATCAAAGTGCTAATTTTTTTCTAATTTAATAGCACGTTTCCAAAGGGGTCTTCAATAAATCACCGGCAACACGGAGGAGCGATCGCTGAGATTAAAATAATGAAAAAAGAGGAGGAAAAAAAAGCTCCTTCTTAGTGACATCGTTCCACGATAGTAAGTCTGTAGTAAGTCTGTGATCTCTAATTAAGAGAGAGACGTCGTTCCATTGGAATTATTTTCCTACCGCGACACAAACACGTCGTCGACGAGGAATGTGAGCGGTCAGACGATCAGACGGTCGAGCTGGATTATCCGACCCCGCTTTCCGGAGTTAAACCCAAACGTGAGCCAAAGATCGCCCGGTAATCTTTCTATGGCAAGTACAAGGGGTCAAAAAGCGAGACGTCAAACTTGCAACAAGTGCGTGAACTTTGTTGCAAGTTTGACGTCTCGTTCCTAGATATCGGCAATTAGTTATCATCAAAATTTGCAATAGGCGAACGCAAGTTTATGATACTTACACGTTTTGTTCAGCGAGATAATCTCGACAGATGAACACCACTGTTATAATTTTTTGTTTTTTATGATTTTTTTTTAAGAATAGCTTTGCTTAAGAAACATATACCTGAACATATTCCAGCTTGTTATCGGCACATTTGTGCACGGAAACAGAAACGTGTTCCTATTTAAAACTTACACACTTCCTGATGCAAAGCATACAGCTTCTTTGACTAGTGATTGATTTCACTACCATTAAACTGTTGTCTCTTTCTGACGTTTAAATGTTCACTATATGGTTTAACCTTTGTACAGCGCTTTGTTCACCGCGTACAAAGCATGAATAACTTTCATACACACACCTTAACGCGTGAAAGACTGAATATAGAATACTCTGCTCATCTGACTGTCATGAATACATTAAGAATCAAGTGTCAACGTTTTTTAACGGTTGTGTAAATATATATATATACATAGACCACTTCACACTCTTTCCGACCTCATTTCAGCTAATTAGCGTGAGCTAAATCTGACAGATTTGTGCAATTTAAAACCAAACATAACACAACAGAAATACTTTTTTTCTTTCTGTTTTCTCTCCCATTTTCTTTGGTGGACCCATGTAGCCTTGGCGCTAGCTTCCCTCAAGCGTCACATTGATCCATCACAAAAAACGGAGAGAAAAGGAAGGTATTTCTGTCCGTTAACATTTGTTGTTGTTTTTTGCCTGTAATCAGTGACTCATTTCCTGTAAATCATGAGTGAGCGTGAGCTTCAAAAGCCCCGGCACTGGCTGCCCCAAGCATCATAACATTGGCCCAACTAATCAAATCAACACAAACAATTTACTATAAACGATTGACTTCTGCAGTCCCACTAATTGGTTTGACGTATTCCAATGTGTGAGATTGTTCCAGACAATTAATCTCGGTGCTTCTTGAACGCAAAGGCTGAGCACGGTAAACACGTGGGACTGCATGAGCGTCCCCAGAAAGAGACTTCCTTTTATTAGCAACGTCTGATATACAGCACAAGGAGCAAACGTGTCTTGGACATGATGTTTAGACGTGTGTATTGACTTATTGAAGTGGCCTCTGATCCCAGGGCAGCGGAGGGCGTCGAGCTTTACGTTCGGAGATTACGCCGAGAACTCGGGGCCTCCGTATCTCGGCTCGAGCCTGGAGGGGCTCAATGGTTATCTGGCCTTTTCTCATTAACCGAGAGATGAAAGCGGGGGATCGTCTTCGGTCATGGCGTCCCTTAGAGAAAACCTGAACTGGGACATTAATAAAAGGACCGAAGTCTGAAGGGAATCCGTCCGCTCCTATCTGTCACGGGCCGGAGAGGAGTCATTTCTCAGGGCGCCGTAAGCCTCGGCTTCCACTTCGGTCTTTCACATTTCCACGAGAAAAAAAAAAAGCCCAGACTCAAGACCGACTCTTAACTCAGACGAGAGCGCTGTCACCGCGATCCATAGAGGGGTTAAATCACCCAGAGCCCTCGAGACTGTTATGTGTTACACTTTAACGAGGCGGAGGAGGTCGGCTGCTTTGTGTTCAACGTTATAATATCACATGAGTACGAATGTCCTGAGGAGCCGAAGAGAAAACGCTGACCGCGGGAAGATCCGATACGCCACAAGGATATGTCAATATTAAAATATAGGTCATGCATTCAGTCCAGAGATAAAAGAGCGAGCAATCAATGGTTGCGAAACATTCAGGCCCAATGTTGGAATAAACACCACGTGAGGTTTTAATTAGGGTTTAACACAAACTTCCACTGGTCCTTGAAAAGAACCTTGACCTCGGCCTCATTCTCACAATTGTTATTATTTAAACTCGCCATCTTTCGGCAAAACAATTGAAGTCTCCCACGTGCAAACGAGGTTGATTGACAGCTCGTTTTAGCGAGCGTGTACTTGTATTTCCCCAGGAATTTATATCTCTGCCTTGAGCTACAAGAGCTAATTCAGAGGGCTAATTCATGTGTTTCTAATTCAGGAAACAAAGAGTTGGAAATTGTGTATTAAGCTTCAGGAGACAACCCCCCCCCCCCCCCCCCCCCACCCGTCTAAAACACAGTCACGAGAATAAGACCAATGCTGAAAGTTCATATTTAATGCAAACATGGGGCAATATAAAAATAGCTATTGTTTTTAGTGTCCTCGGCTCGAGGGCGTGCCAGCATGAGTGAGTCTTGTCGCAAGGGATCATGTCTAGATGGACACACTAGAATTACAAAAAACTTGTGCAGACTCCTGCAGGACTCGCTGCCCAACGACCGACACCAAGCGTCACCAGCTCAATGAACATTGAAATAAGCTGACGAGGCGATTTTAAGGGGTTAAATATTGGGGAAAGTTATGCCCAATACAGGCAATGCAGGGGAAACTAACTTTAAAGATGGCCGCTGAGTGAAGGTTTGGCAGAGTGAATGTTTCCGAGATGGATGTCTGGATAGCTTTACAAAGAATTTGAACAGCACCTGCAATCCGTCTGGGCAAAGACAAAATAGAGAAGCACACAGTCGATGCCCATTGGAGGTTTGACAGCGATATCAAAACTACTTTGCCAGTTGATGTGTGATTCCACCAATTAGGGCGATGAGAGCCAGATGAAACTTTCTGTTTTAAATCAGGGTGAGTTTTGACTTCTTGGCTGTCAGGTTATATATATCTTTTTTTTCCACATTTGCCTCGACAATTATCCACATCCTGGATGGAAATCTCATTCTGATACCTTTTTGGTTGAAGTAATAAATTCCCCTCAAATTGGCACAGACAAAAAAAAAAAAAGAAACGGGTTATACAATGAAGACGGTAGAAGGGAAATTGAAATTTTCCATGCCAAAGCACAGCGGAATGAAAATGTTGATTCCAGTCGAGAAGGGAAATGTGGATACAATATAAGAAAAATCTCTCTACAGTCGAATGTCGCGTTTTACCTGATTTTTGAGGAACAACTTCCCATCCCTCTGTTGAATTTGGCGCCCTGATTGGCCGGTGAACTCGTATCATCAAATAACAAGAAGCAATCTCCAAAAAATAATGGAGCATTGAAATGAAAGATGGAAGCCAATAAGCCATGAATAGAAAACAGATTTCCACCGTGATTATAATTTGGAAATAGAAGTTTGTGGTCAATGTAGAGTACAAATATACATTAGAAAAGCGTACTCTGTGTAAAAACGCAATGAGCACCGACAATAATGGCTTCCCAGAGTTCGAGAATAGTTTCTGCTGCGGAGAGGAATTTATATATATATTTTTTTGACTTTTCGTCTGTTCCCCTCAAAAATATTCTAACATATAAAGTTTTAAAGGAAGCAATCATTTTTAAGGACAGCCCCCTCCCCCCATTTCCTTGTACCCAAGGCCTCGTTTGCTCTCTTTTATTTGTTGAACGTTAACGTGGACAGAAAAACACACGACTTAATTAAACGTGGCAACTCCCCCCGGCGAATAAGTTTGAGCTTTTTCTCGGGACATCGCCTGTTTGATGAGAATATTTCAGAAGAAATGAAGCTCATCTTTCCAAAATGACAGATATTTAGCTCGTAGACAGGAGATTGTGTGTGTGTGTGTGGGGGGGGGGGGGGGGGGGGGGGGCGGAGCTTTCTCACTGGGGCAATTTGATATAATAACTCCATCTAATAACAGTCATTTCTTCAGTCGGAGCCATTGCTGGTTTCTAACTGGGTTTTGAGTGACTACCTTGTGAATTACCTGCGAGTCGTATCGCTAATGGCTTTTTAATCACCTTGAAAATCACTCTATCCACCGCGGGAAAAAACAAAACAAACCCAGCTCTCTTTCACTTGGTGGAGAAACTTCTCGCTCTTGCCTTAATGATCCTCCCGAGCACACACTGTTATTGTTTTCCCCCCGTTATGGTGTGTGTTTCCTGTTTGGATGCGAAGAAGACGGCTCATTCTTAATCGCGTCTTTCTTTTGCCAATCTCCCAAATTTATTCACCGGTTCACCTACATCATCTCTGACAAAGCCTGCTGGAAGAAAGGAAAAAAAGGAAGGAGAAACAGAAGGAGACAGCGTGATCCCTTTTTCGCTGAATGTAGGTAATCTAAATTGAGTCAAATCCGTAAAAAGATGGTATTAGACTTTCATGGTGTAGCATCACTGCAGAGAGTAACTCACAAGGGAATTAATCCTGCTGCACGGCTCACGGGCTTCCCCTGCCTCGTCCTGCTTTTCCTAATCTATCATTTCCTCCTCTTACAAACAAACACTGTGCTCATTCTCTCATGTCATTGTGGATATAATCGAGTAAACCCAAAAGCATGAAAATGCCACCAGTTTAGGTGTCGACTCTCGTTAGTGTAAGACTTGTGTATCTAAAAAGCGCAGCTTGCGGAGGCTTGGCATCGTGTTGGAGGAGGGCAGCTGAGAGAGAGAGAGAGAGAGTCACATTTTGCTCTTGAGTATTTGCCAAATCCTCACAACCGTTAAAGTGATAGCGTAATGGTTTTTGGGGAAAAAGGGGGCCCGAGGCCTCGATCCACGGTGTCACATGAGCACGCCGGGAGAGAAGAAAAGAAAAAAAAACACATTTAAACGGTTGAACGGTATCCTTTATGACATTCTCAGAAAGTAGAAGAGGCCGCTTGGGCGTCGCCGATACCGTTATCGGTGCAGATACTGACTCACGCGGCTGGAATCGAGCCAATCCATTCATCTCCGTTCTACACACGATTCGTTACACGCTGAATTTCATCTCCGGTGTACGTTTTGACAAATGCGTCGCCGTAATTTAAAAAAAGGTTTACACTTGATTCTGATGATTAATCACCAAGTCGCTGGTGTTGAATTTATTTAAATAATTCTAAATAACAGTTCAGTTAATGCAAATATATGTATTTATTTTGATATGTATTTCTTATTATTTTATTTTGGTTAGCAAAGTTAGCAAAACAATGTTCAGTTGAGTTGCCTTACTCTTGAAATAATGATCACTTATGGTCACTAACGGTCTCTTCCACACAGTAGTGAGGCGCACAGCTCATGGATGAAACACTGGTTTTGTATCGTTGCTGAGTATCGACCGATACCCAAAGTATCACAACTCAAAAAGTCAGATCTGTGCTAGTCAACAACAAGCTCATGTGCTCCTTAGACACATAAATACAGTAGCGGGGAAATATTAGCAGAGCGGAGGAGCTGGAATTGAGGACTGTCAGTCCAATTTGCAACAAGCACAGTCTGACTAATGTGAGAATAATGAAAATTCACCAAATAGTGGAGAACAATATGAAAGAAAATAAAGTCACTTTCAGACATTTTCTTCCCCTCACTCTTCCTTTAAAAAGAAAAGACTTTGAGTTTCGAGTCCAGTGTCAAATTGTATGCCCCATTTGGCCCGGACGCTAACATAGCATGAACAGCGACCTTAACTTTGGGTCATGAAGGACAACCCATTGTCAGTTTTGACTAGGAAGAGAATTTGTATGGAGTGAGGGATGTCACACATAGAGGGGCCGCGGGCCCTAACAGCTTTCTGGCCCGGTGTCTGTCCCTCGGGACGATCCATAATTCATGTGGGAGTCGTGCACTTGTCACAGCGGCTCTGTATAGTGACTTCCACAAAGAGGAGAGAGGTGTGTGTGAATGGCAAAACACAAATGCAATGCATCTTCCCCGCATCGTCCTCCAGCGGGAACCGAGCCAGCTCAGTTCCTTCACTTGTCCGCATAGTAATGTCGGAGTGGCGCCTCGCGCACATTTGTGTTTAACATACTGAGTCACTCACATATCTCCATCCATCCATCCATCCATTTTCAATACCCCTTATCCTCATTAGGGTCGCGGGGGCGCTGGAGCCTATCCCAGCTGACATAGGGCGAAGGCAGGGGACACCCTGGACAGGCCGCCAGTCCATCGAGGACTCACATATCTCAACACAATGAAATATTCGAGGGGAGTTCGATAAATGAATTACATTTAAAATGTATATGTATCCAATGCATGCACACACCTGCATATTATTTAACAATGCACAAGGTGACACAAACACCTGTATGATATGATGCAATCTAACAGAGTTTCAATCGTTACCATAAGGCTCAGTCAACACCTTTCTGGCACGTTCTCAACAGAAAATAATGAGCATTGTGAGCCTCACAAAAGGGTATAGCGCTGCTTTATTACATTAGACTGTGCAGGTGTTCATATTCTTCTTCACACGCGCTCTATTCTCAGGGTGTGAACGACATATGCATCATGGCAAGGCGTAAACACCAGTCAACCTCTGGAGGAGCATGCATAGCTAACCTGAGCTGCTGCTAGTGTCATTAGTGTCATGTGCACTTTTGGTTCAGGCACCTCGAGGTCAGCTATATTCACCGAGGTCAGTGGCTCGTTCACCAGCTGACTAGTTAGGTCCAAATCCCATTTGTATGGTTCATTACGATACCAAAGGAGCCTAATGCTCCTTAAACATCCTTAAAGAACCGCTAATGGCGGGGTATTGCGATAACTTTCTAGCATTTGTTAACCGAGTAACACCCCCTTTTTATATTAAGCTTTGTTTACTGTATACTTGTTTACTGTTTACTGTATACTCACACATAGCACTGACTCAAGAGCGTTTGTTGCATTATTCTCCCGAAAGAAAACGGGTGCATCCTCAGTGCCGAGGAGGAATTGGGATTATCCTGTTAACTCATAAATCATATTCGTGGACTAATTCATTGCTTTAATACTTATTTATTATTTGTGGTTCTTTTTTCGGCCACGCTTTAGACGGATGACACACTCGTGCCAAGGTAGTCCCCTCCACCTCCGACCTCCTCTAATGAAGATTAAATTAGATGTAATGCTCATGTTTGTCTTTGTTCGGGGCGGATAGCTATGGCCTCTTACCGCCACATGTAACTAGGTAGAGATTGTTCATTTCTAGGGAGAAGTGTGTGACTGACAGCACTCTTAGTGAGACAAAGAAGTCACATTTAATGTTAAAGTAAGGGGACTCTTTACACGTAATTAAATGTGTTCACAAAACAACATAATTGTATTTTTCTTATTTAATTATTTATGGTAACATTTTTACATTTTTATCACATCTATGCACATTTTTCGACCGCTTTCTCTTCCGAGTCCCCTTAAACACGGTTGGAAGAATTACCTAATTTCCCCACAGAGACCCGCGATATTTCTTTGTAATATTATTCTCTTTGATCTCAGAGTTGCTATTCTCATACATTACTACTCCTCTCCATGATAAATTATAGTTATCGCCAGGGGGAGGGAGGGGTTCCCACTGAATTTTAAAAAATATGCACAGCATATTCCAAACGGCTTTTTTTTTTACTTCCCGTGATCTGAACAATTCATATTTGTGTGAACTCCAGCTCTCTTACAAAACTAGACACGAGAGGATTGAGACGGCTGTGATGCACAAAAAACAAAAATATAGGACGAATCATCACGTGAGAAACCAGCGAACACACCGTCGAAAGCTTTTCCAAGGATTCCCTTTGAGTTGCCCTCAGAATAAACTTCACCGTTTCCTCTAATGCACATATGTCTTTCAGCAAGGATGTTTTCACAGGCCAGGGGACAATGAGGAAGTTAGAGTTTAATGCATCGAGCACAAATGACAGAAACTGTTGAACTTTTTAAAAGGCAGCGTCGACCTTTCTGCTTTGATAGCACTTTTACAGCTTTCACCATATTTTTAAAGAAAGAAAAGAAAGTGAAATGCTCTCCATCATCCCCACTTGGCACTATTATCACATGTTGGGTGTGCAGGCGTGTCTGCAAGTCGATCCTCATCTGCGTTGCCATGGAGAAAATAGCTCAATGCGTTGAGGTCACGAATGGGTCAGTAATGGAAAACAAAAAGAATGCAGGTATCACCTTTTTAAAGATGTGGCCTTTGCCTGTCAAGGTGAGACTCTTCCCCTAATATCTGCTTTAACAGGCTGAAAATATGTTAATGTGAAAATCTCTCATTTTTAAGCAAGGACACCTTTTAAAAAAAAAAAAATTAAAAATGAATGAGAATGAAATGTGTTTACATGCGTCCATTGGCAGTGAGTGAGTGTAGAGTTACAGAATGGATAGACAGATCCATTTTGTTTTGCGGATCATAAATATCTCATCTAACTATAACAGTATGGTGGAGGAGAGATTGGATAAACATTCGGCGGCGCGAGGGAGGGAGTAGGTGGAAAGAGTGAGAGATTTCAATATACCTCCATAAAGCAATAGACTGCAGCAGCAATATTCTCCACGCACAAAAAAAAAAAATGGCAAGTGCTGATGGACTGTTTTTGGCATTTGAAAATAGATTCTCAGTCCCATCTTCCCAAAAGTGCCCCGCAGCCATTGTATAGCTTAACCAAGGCATTGGAAGAAGGACTTCTCTCCTTCTATGATAACACTAATTACCCTTAGAATTCATCTTAATATCTTTTGCTACAGATCATCGCCTAATTACCGCTAACAAAGAGCAGCTGGAAGGTACATGGTATTAGTGGAAGTAATGATCCAGTGGTAATGAGAGCAGCGGGTGAGATATAGACGTGAGGACGGAATCAACGTCACGGCCGTACCGGCTTCAAGAACGGGAAAAAAATTATAATAAGCATCGCAAACAACGAGAGGGGAGGCGCGTGGCCCCCTCTATGTGCTGCGAAGGGTCATGTGTATACGGTAGTCATAGCAACCGTGTCAGATAGACCACAATCGCACTTATTTGCCTCGCTACGAGTGGTATTAAAATCGCGTAATGGCTACGGTCTAAACAGTGATGGACGCAGATTCAAGGGGCACTGCATCGACTTTACACACGCAAAGAGCCGACGATGTCTTCGGGGGTTATCTCACGTTAGGTTTCAGACTACAACGTTGTTGACTGTGCTGTGAACGAGGTGGCGTGGGGTTTGTAAGACACGGAGGCCTCGTGAGAGACCCTCCTGCGTGCTTTTGGTGCAATACTCCCCCTAAAACAGGGGGGAGTGCCCCTTTAAGAGATGAAAGTACTAAGCACGGGGTTGAAGAAATCAATCTTGATTGAAGACAATGCTAATATATTTTGCTGTAATGGTGGATATGTTGCTAATGGAGGCACATCACACAGTAGAAGCTCGTACTTGGAATGACAGCGACGCTTCCGGACTAAAGATGTGATATCTACATCACATAGGTTCGGATTTCTCCCATTTCATTTCAGACTCACAATCAGAAAACGGTTTATTGCCAATTACGTTTTGCATATACCGGATCGGTGCGGCTGCAGCAGTAAAACAGACGCCGTACCGGTCCGTCTTGGTGAAGAGGGAGCTGAGCCGGAAGGCAAAGCTCTCCATTTACTGGTCGGTCTACGTTCCAACCCTCACCTATGGTCACGAACTCTGGGTCGTCACCGAAAGAACGAGATCTCGGATACAAGCGGTCGAAATGAGCTTCCTCCGTAGGGTGGCCGGGCTCAGCCTTAGAGATAGGGTAAGGAGCTCGGACATCAGGGGGGAGCTCGGAGTCGAGTCGCTGCTCCTTCGTGTGGAAAGGAGTCAGCTGAGGTGGTTCGGGCAGGAGGCATCCTGACTAGAGGTTTTCCGGGCACGCCCAACTGGTAGGAGGCCCCGGGGAAGACCGAGGACACGCTGGAGGGATTATATCTCCCGGCTGGCCTTGGAACGCCTCGGGATCCCCCAGAATGAGCTGGAAAGTGCTGCGGGTGAGAGGGAAGCCTGGGTCGGCCTGCTGAACCTGCTGCCACCGCGGGTGATAATGGATGGATGGATGGATATACGAGTAAATTGGCTCGGTGCGTGACAATAAAAAGACGCTATTTGAAAAGTGTCAAGTGTATATATATATATATATATATATATTGTACATTATGGTGAAGAGTTGAGCAGGGGTGTGTAAATGTATGCAATTGTCCTGGACTCAGTCAGTGCGGGTCCCTTAAAGGAGAATCTTGTTATTAGATGGTTTACTAAACAGCAGCAGACCACCAAGGTTTTCTATAGTTTATTTAACACTCCTCTATCAACCATTTCTGCCACCTTGAACAAGCTTGTTGAAAAGAAAACCCACCAGCCAGCAGCCAATCACAGTCCTTGCAGCCCCCACGCCATATGTCACCTCATATCTCCGTACGGCTGCGTGCGTAGAGTCCGAGGCTACGCGAGCAACCGCTTGACGAGCATTGAAAAAAATATAATAATCAAGCTGAACTCCACACGTGTGACCGGCAGAAACATCAATTCACAAACCGGGGTCATTAGTCAGCTGAACCACTGCTGCTCTGATGCTAAGAGGTGAGTGTGTGTGTGCGTGTGTGTGTGTGTGTGTGTGTGTGTGTGTGTGTGTGTGTGTGTGTGTGTGTGTGTGTGTGTGTGTGTGTGAGTGTGCATGCTTGCTGGCTGGCTGGAGTGGAGCAAGTGGAAATTAATGATTGTACAGACACCAAATGGCAGCCGGGCAGGTCTCCGGCACGGTCCAGGGGACTGTCGGAGAAACCCTGTTTATGAAGTAGCCTACTGGACCTCTGCTGAACAATCAGATGAAAAGGCGAGCAAGATATACGGGGAAATGCGAGGTGACACTAATGTGGAATAATTAGCCTGTCTGTGAGAAATACTACATGAGTATAATCCAAAAGGAAGAAGATTAGCGGATCAGCCCGGCGGTTAAGAGTTCATATCCCTCTTATTCTGCTCCAGGCTGAACCCAGAACCAGAAGGACTAGTCACTCTACTATGAAATGGTTCTTTAAATGAAACACTTGGTATTGATTGTGTGACAAAAACAAACACCCCCAAAAAAAAGGTTGATCAAAAAATAAACGTGCGAGTCTTCTTGTTTTTCTTCTGGTACTTTCATTCAATCTCTGTGCGCTGAACTGTTCTTTCATTCTGTTTTTTTTTCCCCTTTCACTCTTCGTAAAATAAAAATGGTCTCTCGCTGTTATTCACTCTGAAACACTGCGTTCGTTATGCCACTTTTTGCGAAACCCAATCTCACATTTCACCTACCATGTTGAAACTGTTCCCATCCTCCTTGCATCAGCATATTGAAGTGCAGTAATAAACAAAATAATAAAGACAGTAAAATGTAGCTGATTTTAAAAGAGGCAATCTTCGACTGTCGAGTGAAGCCAATTTCTTAAAAGTGCATTCTTTCTTCTGGCCAGCAGGGGGCGACGCCTGGTAGGACTCGAAGAGAAAATTACTTCTCACTTGATTTAATTACCTCAGTAAACATTGTAAACATGCATTCGTGGTCTCAATCTCTAGATTCAAGCCCTCTTAAATAGAGCATGATATTCATTGAAATGATGGTCCTTTTAGAGTGAAATAGACCATGAAGCAGGGTATGCTGCAAGAGCTAGCTTATGATTGACAGAGCATAGAAACATTGTCCCCACTCCAAAACTCCTTCATAACTACCTTCAATGTCACATTGATCCACCAGCACAAAGTGTCCCTGCATGAATCGGGCCTCAGCACGGTGGGAAAACTAGAACTGGCCTGAGGGGTAACAAGTGGGATGGATGAATGCATGGACTGGAGGGAATAGGCACATTGAGGTATTCTTCTCTAAAAGGGTGTCTTTCAGTTCACTCATATGTATTTTTCTATTGCGAAACATTTGCGGAAACCTTCAGCCTATTTGTTGGCCTTTGGTTAAAAAAACTAGGGACAGTAAACACACCCCACGCAACCCAAAATAAACATGTATATATATATATATATATATATATATATATATATATATATATATATATATATATATATATATATATAAACTGGAACTAAGGATTTCAGTTTCGGTTCATTTTGCTTTCCATTCACACCCGCTATCCTAATTGGTTCATTTTAAGGAGATACAAAAACAACTGATTGAGCTTTGGCGCCACATTAAAGTGCTACATCCATCCAATTATAATATTAATATATATTTCTGTTGTAAATGTCCTTTTTATTTTATTTTTTGTCGTTTCTGCTAAAGTCTATTGTCGTCCTTTCGTCAGGTTTCGGGTGTTCAGATCAATCGGCCATCAGATGATATATACGTTCTAAATAGTTTGATCGGTGGTCCATGAACGCATTGATTTTGTATTGAAAAGTTTTCAATAGTCATTTGTCTGCTTTTAAGCCGGCTCTTTAATTCACTTTGAGAGGGACACAGCTGGACACACACACGCACACACAGACACACACACACACACACACACACACACACACACACTGACACACACAGACCTGGTCCAGCGTCGCGGAGCTCGCCAAAGCTTCCTTTCAGCACTCATGTGAAATTAACATAACAGACCGTAAAAACACTTACAGACCCGGTGAAAAATGCTTTTAAAAAACAACCTATATTTTAGGTTTCTGCTCGAAATAACGTACCCAAACTAAAATGGGTGAATCTCTGCAACCACAAAGGGCTATTTGAATAATGTTGGTGTTACAATAAAGGCAACCCATGTGAGCTTTTGTTCAGATGTGTAAATATTAGTATATTTGTTACTGGTTAAGAGTAAATAAAGATGAAACACAGCAAAAATAGAAGTTTCAGTTTTGCCTAGGAGAAAAAAAGCCGTTTCAGGATGATTATCTCTTTGAAAGATGCAGAGCAAAGGTCACCCAGATCATATCATAATGACATGTAATATCACATGTGAACAGTCTCTCTGCAAAGTTTGACTTTGAAAAAGTGAAGCGGAACAAAGTTAGAGAGGTTTTAGTACAGATTCATTATGCAAAATGGACGTTAGGGCACCATCTGTGCAATTTGAATTTGCTCATGTACCAAACCATATATTTCACTTGTATATTACTTATGGTGTTCAATACATTCAAATACAGCAGTCCATGGCATTTTTAAATTTTTTTTTTTTTAAATGCGTTTTTCTTCTTCTAATCAACAAAGGTAAGCAACATTTGTGACTGTAAAGCGCTAAAGTGATTCATTTTGCCGTGTTCTTTGGCTCATATCTCGGTGATGCTTTGGTGCAGAAGGATTTTGTAAAGATGTTTAGAATCTGTGTTAAATCATCTTGCTTTTTGCTATCTGGCTTTTCTGATAGCACCGAGCTACGGGTTGCTAGTTCCGAAAACGTGCTGAGTGGGCTGACTCCTGACAAAATTATGATTATGATATTTTAATAATTCTTTTAGTTGGTGTTTGAGTTGTGTTGAAATGGCTTACTGATTTGTGTAGCCCTGTTGTTCTGTTGTCCCAGTTGTTTAATTTGATGTATAACTTTGTATATATTTGTATGATGTATATATTTGCTCATGTTTATTGTAATGTTTTACACAGTTTAACCATAAAGTGTAAATTTCACCCCAATTGAGCTCAACGGACCGACGTCAACATCACAATTTTTTTTTAAAAACAAGCAGCACTCTTGTCTTCTTCTCCTCCTCCTCCTCCTCGTTGAGGCCGAGTACGTCTGCACCTTTGAGCCGGACGGGGAAAAAATGACGCCGCAAAGAAACCCACGACACCTTTTTGATTAGAAACACCTCAAGTTCACTAGATCAAGGCAGCTCATCCCGCACCGCACGACAGGGCAACGCGAGCCGGCAGCTCGTCCACATAACGAGGGGGAGGCTGCGAGAGCCATCGACGTGCCGATGATCAACGCCCTTCACAGGAGTTTCATTATTGAGCTGACGAAATGACTGCAGAGTATCTTAACTGCTCAAAATATAAGATTCCACCCATCAGTTACAGTGAAAGCTGATGCCTGTGACCTCTGTGACCTCCTCTGTAAACGCTCTCCGTCCAGCATGATATCTGCGAAAATACTCAGAACTGCTTGGCCAAACTATCTTCTTCTTCTTCTTCTTCTTCTTCTTCTTCTTCTTCTTCTTCTTCTTCTTCTTCTTCTTCTTCTTCTTCTTCTTCTTCTTCTTCTTCTTCTTCTTCTTCTTCTTCTTCTTCTTCTTCTTCTTCTTCTTCAGCGGGTCGTGACGAAAGCCGCCATTGCTCTTCCGACGTGATCGAGAACTTCCCGATGAAGTTTCTCAACAGTTTGCGGCGACTCTGACAAGTTTTTTTAAAGTCCGTTCACATTGAGATTCTGTCGGGGTAAACCTTCAGACTCTCTAATAATCTCCTCTCGTCTGCAGATGTACTTTAAGTTTGCCTCTGATAAGGCTGCCGGAAAAAAGGGGATCAATACTCGACGAATCAATCGGATCAATAATCAGGGAGATTAGGCAGTCAGTGCGGTAGAGAGGATCTTGAAGTACTCCTCTCCCCTTGCATTCCTAATGACAGGCGCACTTGAACACGACTTCAATGACACAGCCCTTCTTTTTAATTTCACGTTAACTTTTTTAAGCCTTTGTACTTCATCCCACGTTGTCACCGGAGGTGATTCCCTGCAGTGAATAACAACTTTTTTTTTTTGTCGAAAACAGCTAATCCTTTACATAAAAATAAAAGTACACGCTTCCACCTCTGCTCCATTTTACAGTGCGAGACTTCACGACCGACGTAAATCCAATAAAGACTCATTAAAGTGTTTTTTCGGGGAATCTTTTGTCGCCTTTCGTGCATAAATCAAGTCGTGATTAATCCCAGACACCTGCTGCTGCATTAGCTCTCAGGTACAGTCGCTCAAACAGCCCTCCAACCCCCCCCCCCCCCCCCCCCCCCACCCCCCCACCCCCGCAGGTAGAGAAGATGTGTCGTGACCCACGGTGTCTACGGCTCCATCATCCACGCTTTACATGACTGTCACAGTTTAAAAAGACAAGATCATTTATTTCATTCTCACCCCCCGCTATGCCTTTTTTTTTAATAAGCAACAGTCCCTCAGCCTCAGGGTACATATTGTTATTACTAGCGTAACATTTTTTTAAAAATCATAGTTTCTTTGGGGTACTATTTTAATACCAGGTGTGTCCCAAAATGAAAGGACTTGAGTTTCTAGTGCAAAATAAGTCAGGTAGATGAAGAGCAGTTGCCCTAGGCTCATTGAATCCTTATATTGTAAACACAAATAATAAGAAAGGCGAAAGAGAAAACGTCCATACCTCTAAAGGTACAAATATATCTCGAAGCTGTATCCATCAGAAAAGTCTTAGTGTGTTTTGGGCCGAAGATCTCGCGTCGTAGAGGATTTTAGGGCTTGAGCCTGATTATAATGGGACCCATTTGTACGACATCAAAACGTGTTTTGTTTTTTTTTCTCGCCGTGCATCAAATTCCGATCACTCCCTTTGCAAAGCGATGAGAGCTGGTGACGAGTGGAGTCCATTCCTTGATGCACAGCGTCTCCCATTGTCACGGCGAGGACGAGACACAGGCCCCAACGTTTGAGCAGTTACCCGCTGCCCTCTGCTGCCGGCAAAGCAGAGCTGCAAACAGGCAGGAGTGAGTGTTTAGACTCGTGGGTTTCACGGGTTTTCCACAAAGAGCTCGGCGCGCGACGAGCAAATGGAATAACGATCATCGGGAGCGTGTCACGTAAACCGAGCGCGGCCATTTGTTGTAATCCAGGAGGCTGAGCTGATCCTCCCCGTGCACTGTTACTGAAATACATCCACCCCTCACACACACACACACACACACACACACACACACTCCAAAGAGACAACCGATAACAATAGATGTTGTAATACAACTGTAGGAGAGACCTTCACATACAGTGCTGGCTGCGCCCAGTGTAACAACACACTCAGAATTGCTTCTAACCATGATTTTGAACTCACGTTCTGTTTCAAAAGTCTTTTTTGGGGTCACAGCTGTTGACCACGGTTACCTCGAATTACTTCTACAAAGTACTTTTACGCAGCGAAGCGTAAAAGTACTCAAATCATCGATTTTACCAATAAAACTCCAATAACAATTGGCGTTATTAGAGTTTTCTAGCTGTTTATTCTCATTGACATCTCTGATTGACCCCAACCATAAGTCTACTAGTGTCCATTTCTTTGCCTGTAAATTACATTTTGGCAAACAAAAGGAACACATTGTTTTATGCGCAACCCATATCAAATATAAAACATTAAATATGTATTTGTTCTTATAATAACATTGTCTTTTTTGGTCATTTCTGCCTTCAATCAAGCCCAGTTTGATGCAATTACATCACCAAATATTCTCCAATACCGATATCTGTTGGACCCCAGACAATAAGAAAAGTCAAACTAATAACACCTAAACATGGTTAAATATAACTATTATTTGATGATAGCCTCTAAGCTCCTTCACTACCCATCTCTAAAAATATCATACTATCCATACAATCCTATAAAATCCCACTCTTTGAGCAGCGTCGGAGGACATCTTTCCTAATCTTAAAGGATGGAGTAACGATCCACCATCTTTGAGTTGCCCTCAGCTATGCCCGAGGAGCGGAGGGACTGAAAGTCAGTCGGACAAAAAGAATATAGAGTCTGCAGCAAGCAGTTCAAAAAGATTGTTAATTTTATTCCCCCGTTGTGTTGAGGAACACGGTTCAGAACCGCAAACAACAGTCCTACGGTGTGTGTTTTTTTTCCGGCCTCCACTTTTGTTGCGGGTGATAACAGAGGCGCCGAGGACGAGGTCCACCTCGGAAATCCTGAACAATTACCGACACGAACACCGCACTAAAGCCCGTGATTGACAAGAGACGGCTGAACATTTTCAAACCCGGAGTGAAAACGTGTCCAATAGCGTGAGCGGTGATTGAGCATCGAGGGGGAAGATGGCCTGTGGACACGTGCAGACGCATAGACGGCGGGGTTGATTAAAAACGACTGATCTGCTGTCTCCTGTCTTTATGAATTAATGCCATGTCAAGGTGGATCTCCGTGGAAATGGACTACGGTGTCACTCAAACTTTAACGACCAAATATGCTCGGCTCGCGCACGGCTCCCGGTGTGAATTATTGACAAAGCAATGCCTGTCGTGTTTTGAAAAGTCGGAAAGCTGATGGAGCTCGTTGATGAACTCGGTTCCAGGAGAAACATCTGTGCGGAATCTGCATTCAAATGGCGCGGCAACCATTTCCTCTACAACAAAAGTGTGTGTGCGAGAAAATTAGAAGGCAAAAGAATTACCTGAAGCGGAAGAAGAGTGAAGGAAACTGAGCAGAAATGTGCTTCACAGCGTAGCATGATGGGCCCGTTAACTGTGCTCTGCCGTTGCAGGTATCATGTTATTTTTTTGTCTAGAAGTGGGAATAAAAGATGGGAATTTCTTCTGTGTAAACCATTTATATCCTTAAAGGCTTATTACTCTGGCTATGTTTGGATTTATCTGTCTTGACTGTAAAAGATAATTGAACCCATAAGTCAGCTGGTTTGGTTGAAACGTGTGTTTTTGTCACAGCAGGCGAATGTTTGGGCTTTTTGAGCAACCATAAATTACGGTTAATCTAGGAACCAAAATAAATAGCTGACAGAATGTATACAAGTTAAACAAATAACGGCATTCTTGCAGGAAGCAAATTGGGCCTCTGGGCTTACTGTATCCACTTTACTTAAAAAATGACATGTAATGTAACTTCAGTTTAAGAAGAGGAAAACCAAAGGAAAAACTAAAGATAGATAGATAGATAGATAGATAGATAGATAGATAGATAGATAGATTTGACATTACCCATAAACCATTTCACTAGTCAAACAGGATTATTAAAAGCCTACTGTGGCTGCTTTATCTTCTTAAAACAGGAATGTGAGGCAGTCTGACCTTGGGTTGCTTGAGAAAACCTGGAGCACTGACATCCGTCTGCTGAGTTAATAATTTCCTGAAAGCATTTTAATACAACTCAAAGTTTTCTTTTACCTTTTTTTACACACACGTTGTATTGATCGATTCCCCTTTGAATAGGCGCTGTCCTGCTGCCTTCATGTCTGGTAACCCTCTCATAAAAGATGATTGACATGCTGTTAGCCAGGTCTTGACCGGTATAATCACGAATCAGAACAACGCACACGGGAAGCGAAAGAGCATCTTGTCTGACAAGCTAGCAGCTAGCAGTTAGCTACACTCAGTTTATGACAAGATTCAGTTAGCCTACTTTAAAAGAAAAAATATATATTTTATACCAACTACGAGCAAGTGAAGGCAACGGTACTTTTCAATTAGCCAATCAAATTGCAGCTGTGCAACAGGAAATCTGACCCACGTGGCATCACGTTTGAACCACCGGCTTTCAAATACAACAATAAAACAGTTTTAAATCTATCAGATTCAGCCACTGGCCTTAAATTGTGGAACATTGTTAAATATCAATAGGTGCTTTTTTAGGTCGTACATTTATCAAAGATTATATTAATTTATTTACATTTTTTCCCACTATTTTTCTGTTGTCAGGAGGCTTTTTGGGGGTGAATCTTGGAGATTAACTGACTTGAGCTGGAGTTGACAGAAATTGCCCATGCTACTTTTTTAAGGCTGATTCTGATCTGTTGCTTTTCTCTCTCACTGCATCTGAAATTGCACTGCTTCAAAACTGCTTTTACAGTGATGTATGTAGTTTTCCACCAGAATTGTGTTCCTGTCACAAGAGAAATTCAAGATCCCAAGATGGTAAATAGGATATAGGATCTCTGAAATAAAAACAGCTACACACAAAAAGAGATTCCCTGAATTTTCTTTAATTTATGCCTTTTCTTTTGAAAAGCTTCAAAGTTTTATGTCTTGGGGCTACAAAACAAAATCTGAAGAAGAAATCAGAAAATCACTAGCGGAACTGCCTGCAATTTACTGACAGAAATTGTAATGCAGTGGAGAGGGACCCCTGTAGACACTGCTTCATTTTACGGGATCATAACTGATGTGGAGAAAAATAGACGCCAGAACTTTTCACTGCTTTTCTCCTTTTGGCTATTAAAAAAATGTACTAGAGAGGATTTGGTTTTGCTTCAAGAGTTTGGATTTGTGACATGGTATTTAAATCATTCTGGCGACAGCCCTGTGTACGTCTGTCTTGGAAGAGTTCTTCCTCATCCCAATCGAGGTCGATGCCATCAATGTTTGTTGTACCAGCTCCACAGGGAAGTAAATGAGTCTGCACCATAGTGTTTTGGAGCCGATAGGGAACAAGTTTGGAATAGTTAATTGCTTTAATGTACAGTGAAATTACACTTTGTCCACCTGTGCATCCATTACTGCATACAATGTCAAACTGTTCACCCAGCAGCTGTCACCAGCAGCTTACATAAGCCAGGAGAAAGGGCATGTGAGGTGTTGTGATCACTCAGGTGAGGTAGAGGAACAGTCTATATCCTTATTGCTGCTCCAAGAGCTCAATGAAAAACAATGCCATGTATTGGAGGAGGACAAAAAGCGCCACACAGAAGGTGAGTAATGGCCTTCATACATAATAGTCACGCTTTACAGGCATTATATCCTTTACGATACCTGCTGTGTTCAAGGAAAATGCCTATCGTTATGATTATGTGTCCAGTTAAGCACCAAATGAATACATTTAGTGATATGCCAGAGGCAACAAATCATTGACAAGCACTAGGCTGAGATGAAACACACATTAGACTAAAACCTTCTCATATACATTCTATAGCTCCAACATGGATGAGATTAAAATGAAAAAAAGCAATCAGTATATATATATATATATATATATATATATATATATATATATATATATATATATATATATATATATATTACACCTTTTAAGAACATGTATAGGCTCCTCTGACCTCTATATCTTATTGTTCTAGTTGGAACGCATGTTTCAGATTTGGTACTTTGGTTAAATTAGACTTCTCAGGGCAAAGAAAGGCAACATTTAATTTGAAAACTTTTCTTAGAGTAGGTTGAGTTACTTTCCTATAATCTTAACGTGGCCTTTTGGCATATTCACAATTCAGTCAGCTTCCTAATTTGTTTTGCCATTACAAAATCAATAGAGTGTATCAAAATGCACATCAGCATAGAAAATAGCTTAGTATACTCTATAATATCGGTAGATTTCTTTTTAAACAACTCATGTTTGACTTTACAAACGACTACGGGTAAATCGCTTTTTTCTTACCTAACATTGGCTCTCTGCACTTGCCGTAGCGTGGTATAAATTCCTCCCCAACCGGAAGTTCCACCCCTCTTCATCCCCTCTCTGCCAGACTGAGTGAGTTCAACACTGACACATAAACAGAATCGCAATTTCTATCATCATCCATCCGTTTTAATGTTAATAATCACATCCTCGGTTCTGCTAAATTAAACTTAATCAATCTAGGAGCCGGATGACGGGATAACAATTGGCTTTCCAACACTTTTCTCCCCGTTGTTATAACCGATGAACTGACACCATCTTTTTTTCTGTCCTTCCCGCAGCGTTCAGTCCGCTGACACGGCAGCATGGTAAGGACCACTTCTCATTTAAATACTTGTGAAAGCCAAGTCTGCAGACCTGGAAAATGTTGAATATTGCTCGACGGGAGACTTGTTTGTGGTGTTTTTTTAAAAATTTTAAAACGTCGTGTTTTAGTAGTTGTGATTAGCATGCTGCTACTCGCCTGGGCCAACCGGCTGCGACCTGTCGCACAATAATGACGTATCCTCGAGCCCTTAGCGGTTTGATTTTAGCTAGGGCTATGAGGCGCTAGAGGTAACTACTCTAAATCTACTAGTCTGACGCTGTTAGCTATAACAGTAGCATTTATTTATGCCGTCAGCAAGACATGCAAACATCCCAGGCTGACGTGCTCGTGATGCTTTTTAAGTCTTGCAAGAGTAACGATGGACCTAGTGCTGGGTTTCGATTTCTAGCAGAAACATCAGTTCCACCGGTCCCCTGACATCACTTCGTCGTTCATTCTCGATCTGTGGGTTATTAGATTTTTTTGTGTTGCCCTCGAGACTTAATTGTGTTTCCTCTGATCTTGTGTGTGTGTGTGCAGCCTCGCAAGATCGAAGAAATCAAAGATTTCCTGCTGACAGCCAGGAGGAAGGATGCCAAGTGTAAGTTGTGTACTAGTTGTACATATACGTTTTGCTCACTTGGATGTAATGTGTAGATAGGTGACTGGACAGGTGACAAATTGCAGTCTTGCCCCTGGAATAAAATTAAACCGTACACGTGAGCTTTGCCCAAGTAAAACAGCCCCGGCTTTTCCTTCCTAATTGACTCCTTCTTACCAAGGAAGTAGACGGTGTGATTTAGTTCAAATGTGTTTTAATATTTCCTAGTGTAACCTGTAGTCTTGCTCACCAGAACATCCCACAAAGTCTACAGGCATACAAACACCGTAAGATATGTGGACGATAACGATAGACTGTTCACATTTGTCTTGTATTTTTAAGTATTCTTCAGAGTTCCCGTAGTCGTGTGTGTTTGGCAAATGTCGTGGCAAATGATTCAGAAATGATTGACCTGCAGGATAAAGCACTTAATGCAGTCAGTTTTGAAATGTGTTCAAATTGTGATTTTTTTTTTTTAAGTGCAGTTTAATCTGAACTGGCTCGTTTGTCTTCCTCCAGCCGTAAAGATCAAGAAGAACAAGGACAATGTTAAGTTCAAGGTGCGCTGCAGCAAGTACCTGTACACGCTGGTCATCACAGACAAGGAAAAGGCTGAGAAGCTCAAGCAGTCCCTGCCCCCGGGTCAGTATTCTTCTTTCACACCCGTTCATTATTTCAGGGGGGTATTATTGAGACGCAGCAGTCTGGAAAATGCGGTCTTTGCTAAAACATAGAAATTGTAGTTGATGACATTGATTAGATTAAAAATGTACATTTGAGTGAAGGTTGTATGTTCTCTGAGTCCGATTTAAAGGTGCTACTAACTGCTTTAACTTGCATCTGTACAAGGATGCACATGCATGCCACAAGAACAGGAATGACGTGATACAGTTGTTGACAGCAGAGGATGGTTATCGCGGTCGCAATGCACTGTAAAAGGAAATGTGCTCATAAAATAACTCAAACAGCATTCAGAGGAATGCATTGCAGCTCTGTTACAATGTAGGGAATGGATTCAATGTGTTTATTTGGCCTTAAGTGCTAAACCAGTGCATAATTTGTCAACATATTAGTTAAAACTATAGCTTACAGTATAAACTAAACTGGGTTTTGTATCATTTTGAATGAAGAGTCCTTTGGGGGTAGATGATATTTGGTGCTCGTGGAAAAGGACTAACTGCAACTCAAATTTCAATTATTGATGCGGCTGGCAAGGTGGTTTATATTAGAATTAAAAGTCTTGAGGCTGACGACTGTTTGGGGCCAGAACGTCTGTCAGAATATAATAAAAAATACTTTATGTTGAGGCTCATTGCTACAAATGCCAAACAATAACTCTCACTGATTAGGAGAAAAGTATACACGTTAAAAATGACTTCAGGGCAGTGGACTCGTGCAGAATACAAAGGAGGAATAACTGTTTAGGTGTGCAGCCCAATGGCTCGCCTTTTTGCGGAGTTCCCAGTTGACGCCCTAATCTATACAGGCCTAGTTGTTCAATTAAATATTATCGCTGTTATGATCCTGATTGATTTTTTACTAAAGTGCGTGTGAGGGTTCGTTTTTCATTCTGTTAATCTGAATTTGCTTGTGGCGGATTTTTCCACTCTTTATACATTATCGAAGTTGATCAATGAAGAGTAGGAGAATAGTAGTTGCCCTTAAATGAGCTCAGACTTTGTGCTTCTGATGATTTGACAATAACAAAACCCAGAGTAAATACAGCATTCGGTTGCATCCATCTTCTTAGGAGACCTGCCAAGCTGTGATGGAAATATAATTGGTCGGACTACTACGATTGCACTTATTAGGTTGAACTGTGTGCATTGAGTTGCTTTTTAAGTAATTGGAAAAAAATCATACAATTATTCTTCTTAGATTGAAAGATTTCGATCAATTTAAAAATGTCTGGCGCCATAGTTCCACTTCGAATGAATAATCACAAGAGGGAAAAATGTTTTTTAATAATAGTCTGTTGTAGAAAATGAGTTCCCCGTCTTTACTGGCATGATGATATATTGCAGTGAATATTTTCTAATCTGTTGTAATATTTTTTTTTGCAGGTCTGGCTGTGAAGGAGCTGAAGTAAATCCGTGATGTACAGATAATTGTAATAAAAATTGGAAAATAATGGTACTTTGCCTGTGCTTTTGTGTCCACTGTTTTGTCCTGCCGCAATGCAAACATGATGGATTGCATCATGATGCGTCAATGTCCCAGATAGTGTGATCCTGCTTGTTAAAATGGCATCGGTCGCTTGTGGTGGTTTGACATCTTTCTGTGAGCTCACCGATAATCAAATTCCCATTAAGTACTTGTGAATTATGAGGATTTGAGCAGTAAATGTACCATTGAAATATTCATGTTTACTAAAAAGTTTGGTAAATACTTGATATCCCACAAACACCTTGCAAGTACATTTATTTACTCCATTTGTTGAGCTTATTAATAGAAGCATCTGTTCACTACGCTAGTTTAGCCTTTCTGCTGTTAACTGCATGTACTAAACATCTTAAATTGGGACTAAGATGTATCGTATTAAACATTGTAGTACTACAGTACATGTGTAAAACATGGGATTAGATAATGGGTGAACTGACTAGTCAATGGAGAGAAATCCAGCACTGGTTTGATTACAGTATTTACAGATGTAATGAGAGGTTTGATTACAGTATGTACAGATGTAATGAGAGCCACGTGTATGTATGTAGATGAATATATGTATACATACATGTGTATATGTATGTGTGTATATATATATACATATGTGTATATGTATGTGTGTATATACACATATATGTATGTATATACATATATATGTATGTGTATATACACATATATGTATATATACGTATGTGTATACATATATGTGTATATATATACAAATATGTATATACATACATATATGTATATATATATATACACATACATATGTGTATATATACATATATGTGTATACATACATATATGTATATATATACATATATGTATATATATACATATATGTATATATACATATATGTATGTGTATATATATATATACATACGTATATGTATTGACCACCTTCTATTTTCATTGTATAGTTGGTGAAGATAACATCGGCTAAAGTTTGACTCGGACGTCCCCTTGTGTAAAATAACGTTCTTTGTAATTGTCTCGGTTGACCACTAGGTGGCAGTGCAGTCGTTTAATCCGCAGAGAAACTAATGGAAGAACACTTAAACAATGAAACAGTCAAGATTTAAATTATATTACAACACAACGAACACGTGCGTCCATTAAAACAGTCGCGCAACGGACATGCTGGCCTGTATTTAAAAACTCCTCCAGAGGGGCGTTTTTGCGCGCTCCCGTACGCTATCTCCTCGTGTCCTGACTCGGTGCGCGTCCCCGCTGGTGGTGACTGTTGTGCGAGAGTGTGGAGCAGCTGTCGGTCGGATAGGAGCTCCGGGGTCCGCACGCAGACGCGGAGTGAGATTTATTTCTTCTTCCATGTAAACCACAACAAAAATAACCCCAAAAAACACGGATTTCCACTTGGCGACATCACCGGAGACTCTGCAGGACTTGTCCTCCGGTTCCCCTCACGCGCGGCTGAGAGTTCCCACACACGAGCATGCTTTAATCAGCGCCTTTGTTTGATATGAGACGGGATTAAGATCTCCGGAGCCCGCTTCAGTGCAGGGAGGCTAATTTAGGTGGTGGCCCAACTTTTTTTTTTTTTTTTTTTTTCCTCTTCCTCTCGGGGCAGGGATGTCTTCGGCTCGGGTGGATTACATTGCGCCCTGGTGGACTTACTGGCTTCACAATTTCCCTCATATCAACCTGAGGTTGCAGCCCATTGACAACAGCTTCCAGCCGGAAGAGGAGAACTACCAGCAGGTCAGTAGAAGAAGATGGCACACGGGAGCTTTTATCAGGAGCCCAGTGATGGAGGACACAAGTAAAACAGGGCCACGATATGCAATAGTGGGGTTTTAATGGTATTGGGACCTCTTCATAGAATAATTAATAATATATATGGCTCTTCATTCTCCTGCCAATCCTGTGCCATCACTAACATCAATTGTTATCATTCGGCTGCCTTCAGATTCAGATCACATTGTGCACTATTGATGGAACAAGTGGTCCATAATGTCTCTGTGAATGTCATCCAGTCCACTTAAAGATTCCACCACATTTATTAGGAGCTATATCCATGTCCCATGTATCAGGGGACCGAGTGGAAAAAAAGAAAGAAAAGAAATTCCTCTTTGCAAAAAAAAATGGCATGACACCATTGAGTTATTAGCCCTCCCCCCCCCCCCCCCCCCCCCCCCCAATAAATATGACCAAAATGTTGTTTATTATAAGAGACAGAACATGCACATCTTGTAAATACTGCCCTCAATTGGGCTTTGTTAAATTGTATTATTAAGTTGGGGAGCCAGAGAGTGGATCAGGAGTGTTGGCACAGATTTGTTCCCCCATGGGAAGCGGAGTGGTTCTAACTTCAGAGGCGGTGGGTGACAGGACTGTTTCACACAGTTTGGGTTCAACTGTTGGACGACTAATGACCCGCCTGTGAACACCTGTCAAATACTATGAATGATTTATGATTTCGCTGTTTAATTTTTCAGCGTTACAGCTCAGCTTCTGCCAGCGCATGTTGGTTCGTCATGCTGAGAACAGATGACATTTTAAGTTCATGGCTGCCCACAGCGTCTCAGCACAGCGGTTTTCTTAAGGGTGGGAGGTCAGGGGACGTTCAGGGTCCTAGGGAGTCAGAGACGGGCCTTGTAAAGATGTGGAAGTGATTCATTTCACAAGAGGTGACGGACAACAGAAGAATATATGTGTGTGTGTGTGTGTGTGTGGTCAGTCAAATGTAAAAGAACCATCTGATACAGGATAAACTTGCACAACATCTGTTACATTTAGGCTAAAAATGCCTGGAGTAAAGGAAAGATACCGGAAATAATACCACAAAAGAAGTGAGCCATTGCTCGATATTACTTTGCAATCCCGCTTTCACTGTACGACTGCACACAAATATGGACAACAAGACGTAATCAATGAAAAGACTTTCGTAAATGAAACCTCTGTGACTTGTGCTGAGCTAATGGAATTAAACCGTTATTATTTTTGATGGTTTCTATATGCTTCTCCTGCCGTTGCATTTTTGTTAGCCACTTGGGGGCAGTGGAAACGAGCTGTTAACACGGCACTGGCCTTGTTAGCAAAGTTGCAGAGCAGGTAGCTAGCTAGCGTACACTAGCTACGAAGAGCTTCAGCTGTCTCAGGAAATAAAACAGAACCCCTTATTCTTTTACAGGATTTGAGTGCGGTCACAATCGCCGCAGTGACTGTGGCCCGATAGCATCTTATAGGGTCCAGCGGTCCTTTGACATGATGGCGGCGTCGCTGCAAGCTAGCTACATTTTCAACAGCAACATTAGCATCCTAAAAATAAACATTTTACACTTGCAAACTAGGATATCCAGCTGTATCTTTTATTAGCATAGGGGCTAATAAAAATAATTAAACTGACTATATTTCCCATTAACAGGTGACTAAAGCATTGGCTTCAACATTAGCTGTGATGCTACGCTTGACTTTTAGTTTGATGTGTTTCTGCTCTACAACATATCGCATGGCAGCACAACTGCATTGGACATCGGGTGAGAGGCGGAGAGCCAAGCAAAGTGAAGGTCTTCTTGGTTTCTTTTCGGCCAGTTTCCGTCCTCAGAGTCACCGTGGAAGTAGAGTCAGGGCCGCTTTGGGCTGAGAATCTGAGGAGACTGTCGACCGCAGACAGGCACTCGAGTCGGCCGTGGGGAAACCCCCCATCATCGCAACCATCAGCCCGTCTCGTTCTCTGACTTCTCTATCCGCGTTTCTCTCTCTCTCTCTCTCCGTCCCACTCAGCCACAATGCTGCTGCTTCTGCTCCTCTCTTTTTCGTTTGTTTCTGTTTGTTTCCCAGATGTAGGTCAAGTCCTTCATGCGCCCGCTTTGTAGAACAATTTTCCCGCAGAGCGCCAAAGCCAACGACACGATTTCAAGCTGACGCAATGCTACTTATGCCATTACATCCCCGGCCCTGTGTGTGCTGTCCAACTTCATTCTGATCACCACCTCCTTGGTTGTCGGCATTAGGAGCAGCGACGAAATCCTGCATCCTCCATATCATATGCAGTCGAGCATGGAGAACCAGGGGATATAATTATACATTATATTATACTCGAACTATTGCGACACTGGTATTAATTAACGTTTAATCCGGGTTGTTTCTGCGCCGGAGTGATTGCAGCTGTGTTAAACGGTAAAAGAATTCAGTCTAGCGGAGAAAAAACTGAAGCTTTTTAAATCGAGCCGTGTAATGTTGAGTCCACTCTTTTGTTCAGGAAGTGCTGAATCGATGTTTAGTCGGCCGCGGCGGTGGACGGTATCGAGCAGTTGTGCCGGGGCCTTTAACCCAGACAGCACGCCGTCTCAGGGGAACGGTAATTGGCTAGTTGGAGTTGTGGGCCATCCTGGTGGATTGTTGGCTTTGGGCCATTGAATGTGATGGAATGCAAGGGGTCATGGTATTCCACTGTTCTTTGTGTGTGTGTGTGAGAAAGTGTGTGTGTGTGTGTGTGTGTGTGGTAGTTGATTTCTTCCCTCTGTTGGATTGTCAGTAAAGGAATGTCTGAGTCACCTGACTAGAGCCCTTCTCTAATTTCTGTCTCCTGACAATAAGCAAGCTATTCTTCTTCACCACACACACATACACACACACTTTTTGGAAAATCTCATCCAGTGAGTGCAGAGTGAATAAGGGTTCTGTGTGGTTGAAACGACCTTCAGTAGGTCATTCGTTGTAGGTCCTGGTTGTTTACTACACACACGACAAGCACTCTGTTTTAAGCATGCCGAGGCCTTTACTGACCTCTCCGTGAGCAAGTGGCACCCCGTCGTTGTTGAGGGTCGCTTTAGGGCAGTGCACACGCCCCTGAGATACTCCGCTGATCTCCTCAGCGATCACTTCGCCCTCCACAGCCCGTCTAAAGTGTTTAATGTATTTCGCAGCTCCTCATCTTCTCTCCGTCCCGAGACCTGGAGGACGGAGAGAAGGCAAACACTGAAAACGGAAAAAGTTCATCCCGAAATAGGACAGGGGCCTAGTTTTTCTAATGTGTGTGTGTGTGTGTGTGTTGAGCCAGACGTCATGTGTAGGTCGGCAGGTCCTGATCCATCTGACTTCCCTTCCCATTTCCTGCTTTGTGACCCAAACAAGTTTGTGCCAAATGTTTTCTGAGTCCATCACGTGGCCGGCTGGTCCTCATGCTCTGATGCCACTAAAGCAGCGGGGGTCATAACAGTTCATGGAGCAGGCATGAGCCCTAAAACCAACGATGAGTCAGCATTTTCTTTTCACTTCCGCTTCCCCGACTTCAAGTCAATGGGCTTTCTGGTTGGACGCACGGGATAATGGTCTGTGGTTCATTTTAATTCTGGAAGAAAAAAAAACATCAGTAGATGCCCATCTTGTGATTTCTGAAGCTTTTACGTGTTGGAAAAAAAGTTGTTTGCATGCGACCGTCCCGTGGTTTGTTTAAAAACGTCTGCTGATCGCACCGTCATTAGAGATAATTAAATAACATTTGTCCATCGGGGTAACAACGGCTCTTTGTCCGTGATAAACCAATCTTCACTTTTTCTCGTCTCGCCAACGATCACTTCAACGTGGAGCTCCAGACGGGTTTCTTTTGAAAGCTTTAGTCTCTCGCCGTTACCGCCGGCCCAGTGTGATACGGGATGGATGAACACGCTATTCAATTGCGGGAGCAAACGCACACTCTTAACACCCTCGATATTTCTGGCTCAGTGGCATTTCTCACTGAGACTCCCTGGGAACAATGTTCCACCCGAACGCATTGCTAACAGCCTCCTCCTCCAGACCTCTCGGTTTCTTCTGTTGTCTTTGTCTCGCCCCTCCCCCCCCCCCCCCCCCACACTCTCCCTCTCTCATTTGCATGTGTTCATCAGCATTTCCTGCCCCTTCCCCTATTTGCACATTGATGTTAGACCTTCACACAACGATCTAAATGTCGCGTCAGAGCCGCTCGTGTGTGGAAGGCCAAGGACTGTATGAGGTCCCCCTTTTTAAAAATAAAACACAAAATAATGTCCTTTTTAAGTGATGCGGTCCATCTTCACCTGAAGCCTTTTTCACTGAGAACAGCTGATTCTACAACTGGACGCCTCAGCTGTTG
The DNA here is from genome assembly GCF_009769545.1 of Cyclopterus lumpus. Classification (NCBI taxonomy): domain Eukaryota; kingdom Metazoa; phylum Chordata; class Actinopteri; order Perciformes; family Cyclopteridae; genus Cyclopterus; species Cyclopterus lumpus. The sequence continues at coordinate 14,794,228 of NC_046984.1, read as the reverse complement.
TGTGAGCTGTGTTTATTTTCGTGTGATAGAAAATGGAAAACCATGCATACCAAGGGCCCGCAAATACATCCATCATCTGCTCAGCTCTCACAACCAACTCTGATTGCATTGGAAATTTAACAACCCGTATCGCCTCCTCCTCAAGGACAATCAATCTTTTAAATCCAAATCTGTCGTTCCGTATTTCCATGCTTCCTGTCCCAACTCAGCCTCTCTCCCTGTTTGTGTGAATGACTGTTGTTAAAATTGGTGCAGTCCTTTTGTTTAGTCTTCGCTTGCATGCATATAGAAAGATGCACTCCGTGTTGTCCCCCCCTCCCCCCCTAGCTTTCTAGAAGCTCATTAACCCCAATCAGAGTGCTGAGCATCACCCTATTGGCTACGTAGATGGTACGGCCGAGCTCTGTGCTAATAAGACAGTACATCCATCCCATCTAACGACATTTAAACAGGATATGGCAGCACTGATGCCGGTGGTTTAAGATTGTCTGGTGGTCCTCCGCGTTTCCCTGTGATGCGATAAAGAACTGAACTGGGACAAGTGGATTCAGGCAGCCACATTCCCCTCCAGCAGAAACAACAATGAAAGTGTGCTCTTCCCAGGAAGCTGGTGTGGGGGGGGGGGGGGGGGGGGGGGGGTCCTTTGTTGTGGGGGTGCAGCATCCACATCATGACCTCTGACTCTCCTGGGGGAAAAGGTTTGGGCTTGGGGGTTCTCGCAGAGCGTGTCAAGGAAATTGCCGGTAAGCGCGACACCCGCAACGGAACCGGTTCCAAGAAAGAGATCCGTGGAAGGTTATTCGGTGCAACCGGAATAAGACGAACATTTCTCTCTCGCTAAAATCTCAGAAAGCGAGCGGGCACTACACCTCCCAAAGCCCCTGAGACCCTCAGTTTGTTGTGGCAGAATGTCGAGGGCAACAAAGCAGTGCAGCGTAACAGATAGGATCCTTTACCAACGAAGCCCCTTCATCCTCCCTCCTCCTCCTCCTCCTGTCATCCATAACCCATGGGTCGCTTTGCTGGGACTTAATGGCGTCCCAGCTGTGAACATGGGCTGGCCGAGTGCACTGTGCCGGAAAGAGCCTCGGTCCCTCAGGCTCTCACCCGAATGTCAGAGTGCGACAGGCAGCAGCATGGAGGAAGCCAGTGGGGCTGGACTGCTCCATTGATCTTTGGGGAGGGGGAGGGGGAGGGGGGGGGGCGTTTCTTCTTAGTGATGATGCCATTTCTCAAGGCATTCGGCAGCCTAATGCGGCTCCTAATGGCACCACAAATTATTTAAACACAGTGTTGTTATTGTACTGTGCAACATGTTAAACGTATCAAAAGATAAATTGTTATAATATAATAATAATATAAGTATTCTAAGCGGAATCTGTCTGTTGTTGCTCTTTAAGGGGGAAACTTAAAGAGCAACAACAATCCGTTTCCAGGAAAACTACTGAAGGCAGTTCGATAATGACTCGGGGAGCTTTGAGAACATCACTGATCATGCTGTTAGTTATCTCAGCTTGAGCTTGAATTATGGGAATTGTAGGCCTAAAAGTCAGGATATCTCTGGATGATTTTTGAAACGGGCCACTTGAGGGTCTCCCTACTTCACAGTTGCGCAAGAAAAGAAATCGCTAGAACACCCCCTTAAAGAAAAATGGGATTGAATTACAGAAAGTAAAAGACCGTCTCCCACTGGGCAGAAGGATCTTTTTCAGGTGGAATTCCTTCCTTTTTGTCCACGTCTTCTTCCGCCTCTAACTGACCTGACAACGGTTTAGCTCCTTTCGAGTTGAGGGAACGTCACTGTCCGTTCGAGCCACACACTTCGCACACGTCGTACATCAGTGCACATCGTGCGCCTGGAGACCTCCTCCACCTACGCACTGCTGCCTGCCACCTGCCGGGAGGCACTTCGTACCGCTTAGCAGGCCGTTAACGCGACTCCAAGCACGTGGACCTCCGCTGTATGCGTTAGCTCTGCTTTGCAACAGATGGAGGAGCTCTCCAGCTCTATCTATTAATTATGGTCACTACGTGTTTATTAAAAATAGATTCTGGATGGGCGCTCGGCATACGGCACAGACTACACACAACTTAGACGGCTCCTGTGTTTTCTGTTGGTTCCAATGAAGCACCTCAAATCAACAGTGGAGTGCCCATCAAGAGGCTTTTATTCAAGTCAGATGTTCTGAGTAAGAAAAATAAATAAATTCTATTAAATAATTCCTCCTGATGAAATGAAGGTGCGTGACCGTGAGGCTTAATAGCAGCAGTGTGAGGCATTTTAGGGGATCTATTAACAGCAATGTAATAAAAATAATCATAACTATTTAATTAGTGTGTGATCTCCTGAAATCAAGCCAATATCTATAGAGGGAGCGAGTCCCCAGTCACGGAATCCGCCATGTTTCTACGGTAGCCCAGAACGGACAAACCAAACGGGGCCTGCCTTCTTTTTTTTACGTCCCTGAAGGCCACCGTAGTTCTCCAACTGCGGCAAACACGAACAAATCTGTGGTACCGCGAGCCGCCGCTTGACATCCCATAAGTAGTGTTATTGTGCCGAGGAGGGGGAGGGGGGGGGGGGGGGGGGGGGGGGGGAAGATAAAGGGAAATAAAGGACGAAACAACCAATCTGTGTTAAAACTGACGCGAGGAGAACGGACGTTCGGTTACATTATGATGCGTTCAGGCTCCGTTCGGTGAATATGAGTGTTGTGTGAAGGTGAATTATAACGTTATGATGTGTTCACATGAAATCTCATAAAATAGTTTTGGTGATTAACTTGAATAAACATAGTTGTTTGAAGGCGATGTTTTCACAGCAACATAAATAGACATTAGAGATGGATTATGAGCTGTTTACAGATCCCTCTAAGCAGCTTATAATACATAATTACAATTGTTTTAATCCATAAGAATACAATCTTTTGTTTCCTTATACTTTGAATTGTGTGTTTTTCTAAAGAAAAAATGCTATAAATTACTATTATAAAGTGAAAGGATAACATTTAGAATGTTGGATGGTTTACAGACTTTTATAATAAAACAACAAAGGGATCTATATCTACTAATATGGATCATCAATAATCGGTAATTAATATCAGCTGCAAAAAAAAAAACGTGATCTATAAAAGTTATATCTTTTTTTCTTCCGTTGCACTTCAAGTATTCAGTGGGCTGTAATCTGCCTTTTTAAATATGGATACGTGAACCGCGATGAGGTTTGATTTGTTGCAGGGCTTTTTAGATGAATCAATTACTTTGTTAAAAGAAGCTCAATTGGCAATTATGATGAATTGATTAGTTGGATTGGTATTTTTTTATTCCATTTTTACATTTTATAGATAAAACGAATAATGGGATTAATAAAAAAAATGAAAAAAGATGAAAACACGCAATGAGTTGAATAATAATGATCTTTAATTGGATTACATTGGATGTCCTTCATATCCACCAGACGGCGTTAACCGAGTGTCAATGAATGGCGGATGATTTTTCTTGCTACGCTCTTGTGTGTTTTATTTTTTGCACATTCAACAATGGGATTCGTCGGTTTTGCTCATTATTTTTTTGGGGTGGGGGAGAAAAGAAGAACATCGTAGCGTTACGCAACGTTGCAGCCTCAGGGGGAAGCCATCGACAATGGACTTGAAATACGAGGGAAACTAGGCCGTGCTCTCAGTGTTGAGGAGTGTGTCGGAGGTAGCCACGTGTGATGAGGAAGCTGTGTCTTTGTCTTCCCATTGTGTGCACAGGAACGCGCAAACGCACACACTTTGTCATTCTTTCCTGCGCCTTCACTCTCTCTCATCCACGCCCTCGCTGTTTTTATTACCAGCGATATTCCCTTCCATCACGCTGTCACCTTCCTATTTCTCTTCTTCTTCTTCTTCGTCGTTCTCCCCCCTCGTCTTCTACTGCCTCCACTTCGGGGAATGCCATTACGCTTAGCTCGATATTCCTTCCTTTCTTTCCTCGTGTCACTGCCTCCAGCCTTGTGCAACCCCCCCCCCCCCCCCCCCCCCCCTCCCCCACACACCCCCCTTTCCCCCCTCTTGTCTGTGGAGGAAACACACCGAGGAGACAGTGGAGTGGGCCTCTTGAGTTAGGGTTGAGTAAGTAAGGAGAAGGGTGTTACAGCGAGGCTGTTTTTATGGGAGACGACTCAGACCTAATCCAGGTAGCAGTGAAGTGGTCAGAGCTGCCAATTTGAATTTTTTTTTTTTAACCAAAGAGCGAATGTGTGCACCCGCCGGTCTGTAAAAGATAAATGGTGTGTGTGAGTGTGTGTGTGTGTGTGTGTGTGTGTGATCTTCCACTGAATGGGCTGCTACATAATTCAGGAGCCATTACTTTTGCATCCTAGTACTGAGAAGAATGGAAAGTAGAGGGAGGGAGAGAGAAAGAAAGTGGAGAGTGTTGTTTTGGCCATGACTGCTTTAAAAGCTACCTTGGAATAAATGTTTCACCCAAATACATTTGGGATTTCCTTCTAAAGCCGGGGGCACTTTTTACAGAAGGACAACCCTCCGAAAGCCGGCGTTGGCACAGCGGTATTGCGTCATCGAAGTTCTCCGTCTGTCCGTCCCATTCTCGTGAACGCCGAGGGGAAACAAATTTCAGGGATGACCGGATTCACATTCATGGCCATAACTCAATAATTCCTATTCTGACAATTTATACACAAATATCTAAAACACGAGAGGCGGGTTAAATTCTACGAGGGTAGAATCTTGAATCACAAGACAGGGCCCTGGCCATTCAAGCAGGCCCATCACATGCTGCTTGGTTCAAATAGTTCGTCCTTTTCACTCGTCCCCTCCATCCCCCGTTGCAAAAATAAACCTAAATAAACCGCCTTCCTCTGTGCCTCTATTACCCACCCGAGCCCCACATCTCCATTTAACGCGTTCACCTCAATTAAACCCGGTCTACGCCGGCTCTCGCCTCTCCACCCCCCCCCCACCCCCCCTCCAGCCATCGAGACGGCACGAGGAGCGTCCTCTTTGTCTCACCTTGGTGCGCCCCCCGCCATCCGTCTGTCTGAGCACACCCATTAGCACATTTCCGCTAATCTCCGCACCTATTTCACGAGGCACGGGAGAATATGAGTCAACGGGAGGAGATCCTTTCTCTTGACACTGCTCCTGCGTTTTTTTCTTTTTTCTCTCCTTCTTCCCCCTTTTTATTTTTTCTTTGTCAGCAGATGCGCGGACGTCGACATGAGAGGCATGTAGCCGTGAAATGGGACAAGAAGAGGCACGGCGCCCCCAACAGATGGAGCTAGGTGGAGATTATTTTTTTAGGAGCAAGCGAACAAGACGGAGATTCAAAAGTGCAAAAAGCGAGTGAACACGCGTGATCACGATATCTATAAATAGAGGGACCGTGACGACAAACAGCTGTTTTGAGGCTTCTGGAGGATTATCAGCCAATTGGAGATTTCCCAGCCTCTTCTCGTGGCAATCCTTGACATATATCCGTCCATCTTTGGGGGATTTTTAATCCTACACATCGCAGCATGAGAACAGATGGCTCAGCACTAAAACGATTTTGGATAAACAAAATGAAAAGGAAGAGTAAAGGGGGGAGGGTCTGAGCTTCAATAAACCCCATCTGCTCACACACGGATGCAGAATTGCGAGGACAGTCTCGCAGAAGGTGGGATGGGGATGGGGGGGGGGGGGGGAATGCAGCCGGTCTGGAGTTTGAGGCCGGTGAAGACATTCGTTCTTTTTTTTGTGTCTTATTGCGTACGGCATTAATCACACTGACTTTTAACGTCGGTTTGAAATTGTTTGTTTCGGAGTCACAGAACATCCTTTGACAGAGGAACATGTCCAGTGGGAGCCAGAAGAAAATAAAGGACCGGTCATTTTGACTTTTGTCCACTTTGCTGACAATACTTTTATTGTTCTTTCACATGAGAATATGCTTGAATGCAGGAGTTTAAATGGGTCCACGTCGCGATAAGCTCGATTTGTCAGTGCTTGTGCACACGTGTTCTCCTACGAGTGTAGGAAGAACACGGAAGAATACCTACGAGCTCACAAACTATGAATTAAGATCAGAAAACATGGGAGATTTGGCTCCCCTTCCTCTGTCAAATGCAGGGAGGCGGGGCTTAAAGAGACGGGTGGTGAATACAGGTATATTCGTATACAGTATGAGAGAAATAATGTGTATTTATAACATTCAAGCACGCAAACAAAAGACAAGATGAAAATGAGCATTGTTTGTCCCCTTTAAGTACGTTCAGATGCTGGTTTAGCTCCTTTTATTTAAGTAAAGGATCTTCTCTCACCACTGTCCACATGTCGCTGCACGCATTTTGTATATAATATCTCACCATTGCCATTATTGTGCGTGCGCTATGTCATGTGCACACTATTTCCTTTTTTTCTTTGCGAATGTAACTGCTGCTGCACACATCTTTATTTATTCTTAACTCCCACTCACTGTTAATTGTATGTTATCCCTCTACGTGTGCATTGCTACGCACTCCTGGTTAGATGCTCAACTGCATTTTCTCCTTGATCTTACTTATTAAATGTGCCGTCAAAAAAAGACTGCCTTGCCTACGTTATGTAAAACTCGTGAATCATTTAATATAAGCATTAGCCACGAGTGACCCTACATTCCACTTCAATCATCCAATGCCCCCCTCCCCCTCTCTTCTCCCGTAGTCTCTCATATTCCTGGGCTGCGTGGCGGCCGCGGGGCTCGGCCTCAACCTGCTGTGTCTGGCCGTCTACCTGAGCTGCTTGTGCTGCTGCCACAAGGACGAAGAGGAGGAGAGCAAGAAGACCAACTCCTGCTGCGTCACCTGGTCCGCTGTCGCCGCCGGCCTCATCACATGGTGAGAGAGTCAAGACCAGGTGTCATGAGTAACTGCTGCGCACGCACGCACACACACACACACACACACACACACTTTGTTGATGTCTGCTGCGCTGTGTGTTTTCAACACGTTTCTTCATTGGAACATTCTCTGTTCCCGCACCAGATCCGTCTGTCTGTCTGTCTGTCTGTCTGTCTGTGTCTATGTGTCTGTCTGTCTGTCTGTATCTATGTGTCTGTCTGTCTGTCTGTGTCTATGTGTCTGTCTGTCTGTCTGTGTCTATGTGTCTGTCTGTCTGTCTGTGTCTATGCATCTGTGTCTGTCTGTCTGTGTCTATGTGTCTGTGTCTGTGTCTGTCTGTCTGTCTGTGTCTATGTGTCTGTGTCTGTGTCTGTCTGTCTGTCTGTGTCTATGTGTCTGTCTGTCTGTCTGTGTCTATGTGTCTGGCTGTATCTGTCTGTGTCTGTCTGTCTGTGTCTATGTGTCTGTCTGGCTGTATCTGTCTGTCTGTGTCTATGTGTCTGTCTGTGTCTGTCTGTCTGTGTCTGTCTGTATGTGTCTGTCTCCCATCTGTATCCTCCAGGTGTTCATTGTCTCTTTCCTGGCTCCTCTTTTGAAAGCTTCTATCTGCACGTCGTGGTTATGGTTTCACGGCGTGTGAAGTCGTCTTTATGTCCTCTCTTTTGACGAGATCAGTCTCTTTTGACGAGATCAGTCTCTTTTGACGAGATCAGTCTCTTTTGCTTCCGTGAGACATTGATGAAACCTTCACGATAACCCCTTACTTACCCTTTCCACATTTCTGTGCGATTTAAAGTTGTTGTTTTATATATTTAAAAAAAAACCTCCTGTGCACGTCACCGGCTGGATAACGCAGCACAAATAATGGGAAAACAGGTCCCAGGTTTTGCTCATGGTGAGTCCAATTTGCATTCTCATTAGTCCCATTAGCAGAGATCTAATGTCGCCATCACACAACAGAAGGAAACCAATAATGAATTCAGAGCCTTGTTATCACGTCTCATGGATGAGGACGTTGCTCAGTTAAGCTCTTAAATGACTTAAATGAGACTATTTCATGTGATTTAACTGTGGAGGAGCCGTGCAACAGGACGCTGGAGGCTGCTGGAGCTCATCAGCTATACTGTGGTGAACTGAAAACCTTGAGTTGCCATAGCGATTGATAATTACCAGCATTAATAGCCGTTAGCCTGGTTACAGACGTTCGTTATTTCTTACTCGGATCCAACTTTTCCGTTTTTTTCCGCTGCCGACCTCAAACCCCGCAAAATCCCATAATGCTGCCGACCGACATTAACGTGTTCACAGATGATGATGAGGGCGAAGATGAATTCACCCAAAAAAAAAACGCACGCTGATGCAACTCAGTCAGCGCTTCCACCACCAGATTGGGTTAATTGTTAAATGGATATCCTGAGAGGCCGATCACAATTATGATTCACATCCACCTGAATTCATTACGGTGTGAAGGAAAAGAAATATAGATAATAAATGCGTGTCCATAGACCCATTTTAAGTAATTAACCCCCTCAAGTCCGAAGCTAAAAGCCGGATGATGAATATTCCCCACTAAAGCGCTAATCATACAGCACTTTTAACTTTTATTTTTCCGCGGTTTGCAATCGGCTTCTGTCCCCACCCAGTCGACCGGTCTTCATTATGTGACATTTAATTTATGCATGTGCAGCTCCCCCTTTTCTCACATTAAAGATGTATGGTGCATAATTCAAATAAGTACAGCGGCAGAAGGAGCCGAGGACTCTCTGGCCCAAGATTTCTAAAGAAAATCATATCTGGTCTTTACTTCAAAAGAAGAAAAAAATACCTTGAGCACTTTGAAAAATCATGTCTCTCAAAATGTGGCGTTTCATATATTTTTTTAAAGTAATCCCATTAGTGACATGTTTTTTTTTGGTCCGGATTAGATTCAAAGAGCTCGCAAAGGGCCGACTTGATGAGTTGTAAGACCTTTTTTTTTTTTTTTAAAGAGAAAACGTCCTGTGGGGAATCAACTCTCCTTCATGTGATTCATAACTTTGATTATGTCCTTTATGGATGTGTGGAGCGATTGGTTGTCTAGTGGGTTTTTGGGTCCGGCTTCATTTAAATCTCACTGGTCCAGATCCTCTCCCAGGCCTCTCACCATCACTACAGTATCCACTTATCGTAGGACATGTGTACCGGATCTCCATTATCTTGACGTTATATTAGTGTATGATATATTTCTACGTTCTCTCGGCTTATCGTACAACACCATGACATTGAAAATAATTACGTTATTGACACCAGCGTGATCATTTTTATTATCATCGAGGTCGTTATGGACTTTTCGTGAGATTTATTGACATGAGCTCGATAATTTTTTTTTACATTAGCGTATATGATACATAAATGTGACCGCGATCGTTTTGTCTCGTTATTGACTCATCGTACGATTTATGGACGTGACCGTGATCATTTCTTATGTCCTAGACGTCGCCCGTTGTGTTTACATGTGTGTTTGTTGACATGATAATGTTTCTCATCAGTGTCCATTGTATTTATTGTTTTGGTTGTGTGTAGTTTTATTTGACTTACTATATATTTTATTTTGTTCCCATTCTAATTCCAATGTTGTAATTTATAACACACGTTTGAAGACTTCTATTAAGCATTGGGAGTGCTCTTTATATTTTGACAATTATTTTAGACCTTATGATTGATCCATTTTGACAGTCTGATAAGCCAATAAATAAACATAAACAATATTAATATTAACATACTTGTTAAAGACTAACACGATTAACTTTTAGAATACTTTAAATGAAAAGAGGTATGAAACGTAGGCAGTAGAGACACTGAAGTTATTTCAAGTTATTCTCCACTTGAAATATGTATTTATGTTTGTTTTAGTAGCTTAACAGTAATATAGTTCCCAATATAATTTTGACTTTTCACATATACTGTATTGTTATTGCATGTTTATTTTTAGCATGTATTACACTTTATACTGAACTATAAGTACTAGACAAATAACCAGTTACTTTGTAGATTAAGAGGCAACTTTCAACTTCTTTAAACTGTTAGAGAGGGAACATTATTACTGTTTAATCCATTATTTTACCAGAAAAAAAGATGAACACCTATTAATACGGCTGATCCTGAGACGGGAGAAAGTTGTGCCTGGTCCCTGTTTCAATGCATTTTGAAATATACAAAACATATGTTTGAAAACAAAGTTCAAAGAAGTACATTTAAGTAATTGAACAGAATTTTCACTTAAAAGTATATTTTTCTTGTAATACATTTCTTGAAATTATACCACAGTACAATTATTTTAAAGTGTGTTAAGTTGATTTTGTATACTTTTTATATATTTGTACCAATTCTTTGATGGTACATTTGAAATGTACTAATGAAAATGTCAGTATATGTCAGTATATCCATGTTTTATAAGAACAAAAAAAAAACTTTTAAACTTTCCAGATTGCTGCGATCGTCTCTGAGACCCTCCACCCACACCCTCAGTTTTCCATTCAGCTATTTACACGTGAAAATGATACATTTCAATAATGAACGGTTTGTTTGTATGCTCAAAATATTGAAGAAATACACCTTTTTAAGGCCATTGTTGTGCCCCGCAGACGTTAACACTTAAGGTAGGAGGTTCTGCACCGACTTGGGACGACATTAAACCCACTGAGAGTTATTCATTCTCTATAAGTGGATTCATATTTCTGTTTTGCTGGCCAAGATATTGATGCATCTGCGTTTCATGATACAAAACTCTCACAGAGCGAGGAGGCCAGACACATCGCGCCTGCACACGTTTAGTCTATTAATAGTTGCCGAGGGCGTTTTTTTTCATTTTCTGCTGCAGGTGGAAGCTTTTGGTTCCTTTTTTTTTTCTGAATTCCCCTCAATGTCTTTTTATCCACTTTGTCATTTATCAACATGACAGTTTGGGTTCTTGCTCGGTGCGCGGCACGTCTACTCCGATCTACGATATTCTTTCTCTTTGAATTAGACCGTGGATATTCAAAGGAGGAGCAGCACAGGAAGGGACGTCCTCCCAGTTCCCTTATAGAATAATTAGATTCTACCGTTACAGTATTTGCACGTTTCTCCCGGCTACTTCTTACCGAACGCTTTTGTTCTGTGTTCAGACACAGAGAGATAAAAGGAGAGAAACTCCTGTGGTGTGTTTTTTGTTTTTGTAGCTAGATGTTTTGGTGGGAAACGAACAACAACAACAAAGAAAATGCATTTGTAGATTATTATTAAATGTTATTGCACCTTTTATTCCTGCCTTTTCTGCTTCTGTCTTGCTCCGGTCATCCCATCGTCTCGCTCTCTGCTCGCGTGTCATTGCGTTTGCCGTAAACTGTCCGTCTCCCTGCCCACATGTATATTCAGTATACGCTCGTGTCGCTGTCAGTCTGTCTCTTCTCGTCTGTCAGCATCTTTCACTTGCTGTCTCTCTCCAAACGGATGCTTTTTTTAAGGTTCTTCTCTTCATCTTTCTGCCTTAAATGTATCTCCTCCCCGCCTCTCCCTGAGGTTTATGTTACAACCTGCAGAGTGGGTGGTTTACCTGCAGGGGGGGGGTCAGCTAATGAGGCTCTGTCCCCCCGTTGTTCACCACTCTGCTGCTGCACCGAGACGATCGCTCTGCTCAACGCTTATCCGGGAAGATCAGTTAGCTCAAATGTATACGATAGTGTAGTTTGTGACAGTGTGGGCTCCACGGGAAAAGGGTCCATTAGGCTCACTCCTGATTGCCAATTCAATTCCATTCAATTCAGTTTATTTTGTATAGCCCAACATCACAAATTACAAATTTGCCTCAGAGGGCTTTTCCATTTTCCAGAAATCCATTTGGTACTAACCTGAACACCATCGAGAGGTTGTCACGGTTATCTTAATAGATGAACGTTAGAAATGGATAGCTGAAGGTAACGCACGATTAGTTATCTAAAAGTAATCGATAAACAGCTGAGATGGAGGTAATGGCCTCGTGCTTGAATTTAATCGTGAGTACGATATAAGTGGATGTGGTGATTCAAGAGATGAATCTGTATTGATGTTTTATGGTTTATTAAATAAGTGAAGAGGCAGCCACACTCGTGAAAACCTTGCACAGTTATTAACGAGGTCATACAATGTAGATTTATAATAAATCCTCAAATCAAATCGCCAAATGCTGCGTCTGCTCAACGCCAAGCAGTGGAATGGATCCCAGTTAAGCGGTTTGCCTCCCTGGTTTATATTGTCTGGCGTCGATGATTCAGATAAAGCTCCGAGCTCCGTGTCAAACCCGTGTGAGAGGTAGCTCCCTCCAAGAAACGACCTTTAAAAACAACTCTGTATCATTTAACAGCTCCACCAAGTAACCACACACAGACAGGCCGTGTGTGAAAGGGACAACTGGAATAAACGACTGGGAAAGCAATAAATGCAGATTATTGGGTTTGTAAAGTATGTAAAGTGTCTACAACACATTCGCCAGATCTCAGACCAGTTAAACCATCCTTTTTGGAGCGATGTCAGACAGCAGCACTCTGTGAAACTGAATATTTGAGCGCAGTTAGAAAAGAGCGTAACAATTTGCATTTGACTATATCGCTAAAAAGTGGGTGGAGTTAAAACCCAATTGGAGGTACACAATAAAGGACTGAAAAAAAGACAAAGGCAGCTCCGAGAGACTACTCAAGAGTGCAGCCGATGGTTATTCTGTTTGTGTTGATGCTCCAGCTGAACAAATGAAATCCTTGGATGACTGAAGCAGTTTTAAATAATGCATACACGCCACTAGGCCAAAAAACCTGTATTGTATAATTTGTGGTTCAAAGAGTTATGTTTACAGACATCCAAACAGTGTCTCGCAGCCCGGCTGCTGTAACGAACACATTTGCCTTCTGCGGTAAACCATTCGTGTGTTTGCTGGTTTTCGGGTCACTAATCCTCATACAGCTCTGAAAGCAATGCACACAAAGTAAAGGAGGCACTCTTGGGAGTCGACACATGGCGGTGCAGCACACACACACACACACACGTTTAATGGAAGAAGCACCGACTCTGAAGGAATGAATCAAACGTGATCTCTCCAACAACCTTAATTGCATGTCTCCGAGATGCGCCCACAAGACGCACACACGCACAGGACAACTTTTCCAATCCACTGTCGTTCCTTCTGTTTGGATTACTGTGTTCGCCTCGACACATTTAATATGACGTCGTCTCCTTTTCAGGGCTTGTCCCAAAGTGCCTCATTACCTGTTCCGTTTCTTTCTCCTGTTTATGCAACAGTCAAAGTTGAAGGAGAAGTTGGATGATAAAGTGTGTGTGTGTGTGTGTGTGTGTGTGTGTGTGTGTGTGCCCCCCCCGTGTCCTTGTCTGTGTTATATCTCCATCTCCCCTCATTCATACATAAAAAGGCTTACCTCCATACCTTCTTCTCTTTGCAGCATCGCGGTGGGTGTGGGTTTCTACGGCAACAGTGAGACCAATGACGGCGTGTACCAGTTGACCTACTCCCTGTACAACGCCAATCACACGCTGGGCGGTGTGGATAGCCTGGTAGGTGAAACATTAGCGCCGTGCGATGAACATACGCATCATAATGTCGTCCCCCCCCCCCCCCCCCCCCCCCCCCCCCCCCCCCCCCCCCCCCCCCCCCCCCCCCCCCCCCCCCCCCCCCCCCCCCCCCCCCCCCCCCCCCCCCCCCCCCCCCCCCCCCCCCGCCTATTTTTTACTCGTCAAAAACAATCTGAAAGCAGATCAGTTTGCGCCGCGTCATATTTTCATGCACAGGAGGAAAAAGCCCAGAGGACTCAGTAGTAGCATGCCTTTTTGAAATGTTTTTATAGTCTTTTTATGGCTTTTTTTGTTTTTTTTGTTACCGCTTCAAATCGACAGCCTCAAACGCTCCTTCCTGCCCGACACACAGCTCTGACCCTGCTGGCTCCGCCTTCCCTCTACCCAGAAACAAAGCATCGCCCTGTGTCTTTCTTGTGTGCTCACTTTAGCTCAGTATGTGTGCGTGATCCTCTTTCTATTTTTATCTGCCTCACTTCCCGTCCCACAGGCGAACCAAATGCAGCTCGCTGTTTCACAAATTTAACACTAAAGACGAGACACGAAAGTCTAAACTCAAGCTAAAGCATTTTCAATGAAAAGCTGTCTGTGAAGTTACATGCCATATTAAAGATAGATACCATCAAAGTGAATTGAGAGTGGTAAAGATTAACTTATAAATATTGACTTCAACATTTTCCCTTAGAGAACCCCATAAACCCCTTTTTTGAGATAACAGGGCCAATGTATATGCCAAATAGAGCTGGTGGTATACATCATCTGGAAGTTGGGAACCAACAGATTGGAGCTCAGCAGTGTGTGCCAAGATGTTCTAGTCATAAATCAGAAAAGAAAAAATAATGAATTCCCTTTTGACATTTGAGGATTTATGCAAGAATCGCATTTTTCGGCGATTTTTGATCCGGATCACTTCTGTTCTGCAAACTGCCCCTTTTTTTTTGTGACCATACCTAAAGCCACACATCCTCTGAATTGCCCACTGTCTTTGGTTTGTGGCTGTGAAGTGTCACGGGGATGTGATTATCCTAGAGGTCGCAATAGGTCATCTTATACAGTGACGTCAAGTTTCAAAACAATGGTCTGACAATGTAAATGGAATATATGGAGACACATGGATACAAGTAGGCTCATTGGATCCATCCAGGCGTTCCAGTCATCCCACTTTATGCAATTCCAAGACTGTTTAGGGACCCCACTATGCAGTAATATTGAAAACCGTTTCCTATAATAGGCAAAAATAACACGGTTGCATGGTTCTGAGACTCAACTTGAGACTTGTACTGTACATGATGACTTGAGATGGTTAACATTTTTAGACCTGTTAAGAGTAACTTAATATTTGTACATACTAACTCGGGACTCGTACAGATTAATTTGAAACTGGTGCAGATTTAGCACTTGTACAGATTAACTTGAGCTTTAACACGAAGCAAACAGCACAACAGTGTCGGTGCACATCGGCCGTGCGTTGTCGCCTCGGCGACCTGTGACCTGCAGTGACCCTGAGCCGGTGTCGGCTCCGCCAGAGACCCCGGGTGACTCGCTTTCGAAGGGTGGGGATTACGTCTCCATCTGTGTTAATGGAGATTAATGTGGTGGTATGTGAACCACTTAGTGCGGTGACTCAGTGTGGACTCGGTAATAAACACTTTGCTGAGAGGGTGTAGTGCCCACAGCACTATGTCAGGACTTAGAGGATCAGATGATGAAGGGATCACAAGTAGTTTTTTTAGCTGCCTGGCTCTGATTTATGCACTTTATAAATAATTCAAACTGGAAACATGTAAGAACTCTGTGATTACTGATGTCGAAAGACCAGCAGAGCTGCCGGAGATCGTCACTCTGGATTAGTGTGCCTTTTTTGATTTACTCCACTTACCACGGAGGGACAGATGCTCCTCTTTGTCCCTTCTAGATTGCATGAGCCGTCCGCTCGGCGTCATCCTCTCTTTCTTGCAAAGGACTTCGCCTCGTTCGTTTCTCAAAGTCACATTAGCGAGCGGAGAGGAATCATTAACATGCAGCTCATCTGAAAGCTTGTCGGTGTGTCCCTCTGGGATGTGTGAACCCGTGCAAGCACATAATTGGACATGGTGGCCTTTTATTTTAGCAGCCTGTGCGCGTCAGTGTGCTCGCGTGAGTGTGTGTGTGTGTGTGCATGAGTGAGCTATAGACTGTTAAGGAGTCTCGCACTCGAGTTGGACAAAGAGCCCAGTGTGCCACACACAGTTCCCAGTCTCCCCACCCCCCACCTAATCAACCATGAGCCCCAGAGACAAAGCCGTTTGATGGGGAAGAACAAGGAGCAATGCTCGTCCGTCTAAGTCGGGATTGAAATGTGCATTGAAATCATTGACAATGAAGGCCTCGCTGCCCTCTGGCCCCACACAAATACCTTTTTTAGAGCCGTCTCCGAACTCACTTCTTTTTTTCGAAGTGAGTTCGCTTCTAAAGACGGTATATAAGAGAGGGAGGGGGAGGAAGTTAGACTCATTATCACTCTGCGCTTTCTTTTTCTCGGGCTGTCGGTCGAGACCTTGATTAGTTACGGTCTGGAATATATGCATATGGTGCGTTTGTGCACACGGGAACACACTGTCTCTCTTAGGGAGAATGTCAATTCGACGAAAACACTCTCATACCGAGAGAGGTGCAATTTGGAGCCGTTTAAAAATATCTAGAAAGTGGCCATAAATCTTTTATCAATGCCGTAATGGCACTGGCATTTGAAGCGTTTATCCACACCAATAATAACTCTATTGTTTGGAGATGGGTGTTGTGGGAGGTTTTGGCAGTGGACCGGTCCGATGTCTGGTTCAGTCCCTTTAGCGTTTGGCCGGAGCTCAAACACGGTTTGGACGTTGGCCCACGACATAAATACAACCATGCACATTGCTATGGCATTTTATTATAATACCAAATAATAAGGGTTCAAAAATGTCAAAGACCGAAAGTAGATACTGGATGATACTGTGTGTTTTTTTTTTTTTGAACCTGGGTTTTATCCAGGAAAAAAAAGAAGAAATGTTTTCTAAGAAATGGTTCCCCTCAAAGGAGTTCAATTATCTCGGGGTCTTGGTGTATTGGGCATGAGGGATGGGTGTGACATCCACCGACGGATCATTGCAGGGCAGTAAAACCAGATTTATGGGCACGGCGAGAGGTTAACTGGAGTCCATCTGTGGTTACTTACAGCAACGGTCTTTATTTACAGTTCGGCATCATATTTCTCCCGTCGCGTCACTGCCACAACACTTGGCTGGCTATATTGTACGCGGACAGGTTTCTGCCTGTCATACAGAGAGCGGGCCAGGGCATCCTCATCATCCTCATCATCCTCATCATCATCTCTTTTCTGTCTCACTATTTGTTCTGAAAAGAGAGAAATGCATTACAATTCAGGAGAAGAGACGCAATCTTTTTCTTAGTTGTTTAGGAAACAGAAAGTAGAATTAAACAGCTGCCATCCCGGGGTTCACATGTAAAGATGAACGCACTTCCAACTAGTCAGATACTGCTGCTTGTCAGTGGCTTGGTTAGGTTTAGGTAACACAAGTACTTGGTTAGGTTTAGGTAACACAAGCACTTGGTTAGGTTTAGGTAACACAAGTACTTGGTTAGGTTTAGGTAACACAAGCACTTGGTTAGGTTTAGGTAACACAAGCACTTGGTTAGGTTTAGGTAACACAAGCACTTGGTTAGGTTTAGGTAACACAAGTACTTGGTTAGGTTTAGGTAACACAAGCACTTGGTTAGGTTTAGGTAAAAACCCTTTAAAGTCTAAGCTAAGTATGTTTTATACATAAAGTAAGTGTTTGGTACGCAACATGTGTTAGTTAAGTGCGTACGTTGCGTAACAAAACTACGGTCACTGGTTGTGTGTCACTGCTCTCCTTTGGTTGTGTGTCACTGCTCTGGTCCGTGGTCTTAATTTAATGCCAGCGCGGCGTTTCATCAACAAACCCGACAGCCTCTTAAAACCTCTGCGGTCATCAAGTACCCGAGAGAGGAAAGAGAGCGATGAAGGGAAGAATATATTTTGAAAGAGATGTTCTGCTGAGCGGTGGAGGTTCGGTGTTCATCTTTTTCGCGGTGACCGAGCTGCTCGAGGCCCTCCGGAGTTCAGACCCATGTTCTATTTCACGCTCCTGCTCCCACATTCAATTTTAATCTAAGAAGAAAAAAAGTGTCTCTATACACTGCCGAGCAGAGACGAGGCGAGTTGGAGCAGGGAGGAAAAAAACAAGGTTTAATCCTTTTATCTTCACCTTTTTTGGTTTCACTTTTAACAAATGGGCAGGCAGATTTTGTCTTAATCTGGAACCGGTCTTCAGAGTATGAGTCACACCTTTCATGATACAACATTTCTGTCAAAGATGGACCCTCTTTTGCCATCCATCACGAACGTATCGTGATGGATGCATTTGAAATCATGATGTTGCTTCATTAAAGGACCAATGTGAGGCATGTTGGAGTATCCGTCAGCAGAAATGGAATATAATATTTATTAGTATGTTTTCATATGCGTATAATCACCTGAAATTAAGAATCATTGTGTTTTTGTTATCATAGAATGGGCCCTTCATATCTATATAAGGACCGGGTCCACGTCATTGAGTCCACCATGTTGGACACTTCCGTGTTTCTACAGAAGCCCAGAATGGACAAACCAAACGCTGGCTCTAGGAAGGCCCTCTCACCGTGGCTCTCCGATGAGCTTATAAGAGGAGGAGTGGGCGTCGCTCCTGTTCACTTTTCCAGAGCCACTGTGTAGCATTTCAATCGCAGCCCGACGCAACGGACTGTGAGCTTCGTTGAGGCATGGTGAAGAATCCAAAAGACCACGAGCGTAACCCACTGTAGGTGTAACTGGCAAAAAGCCGTAAACCAACCTCCACAATGCCGGGGAGGGATTATGATTATCTGCAAACCCATCTCTCATATCCGTGGACTACTGTATTGCCTTTGTAAAGGGAACAAGTTAAGTATTACACGGGTTATAAAGAAACAAAAGGTTTAATGTCATGTAAACAATTTGATATTTTTGTCAAATGAAGATTTTCATCTTCCTCCTGTTCCTAACGCATCTAAAAATCGTATTGGTCTTGTTTGTGTAATCCTCAGATATGTTTGTAGGGCTTTTATACGTGAACTATTTATGTCACGTGATTACAACGTGTGTAAACTAAGCTTTAGGCTCAAGTGACACTTTAATTATTATAAAGTAACGCTGTGCAAGAACGTAGTTCTTTGAAATGACGTATTAAGCCCATATGAAAGAATTACCAAGTTTTTCAATGAGACGAGGAGAAGGATGTGAGACCAGCTGACCACACCAGCCACCCTGCTTAATTTAAGGTCTTGTAAATAAGTGCAGGCTCATGTATACAAAAACCTTTCAGTAAAACCAGTTTACTCCCTTTTTTTCCCCTCAAGCTCAAATCTACATTTGATATTTGGCTCATGTGCATTTTGTTTTCCAGCCCGAGGCCACTTGTCGTTTGTCGCATCTTCATCCTTTTTTTTCTTTTTCAAATGTTTTTCTTCATTCGGGGGTTCACCCTGTGGCGTGTGTGTGGAAAACGAAGATCCCGCAGCTCAAATAGCGTCGCGGGCAAAACGCACTGCGCCGTGTTTGTTTTGAAAGATGTGAGGAAGAGAACGCGTCTCCGTTGCCCTCAAAAACATCCGAGCGAGATAAAGGCTGAGGCGACTGGGAACCGGGGAATCGTATCTTCTTGATCGCCGTGGATCACTTACACGGTGAGGATCAGACCAAGACCAAGGAGAGATTAGCTGGATTGGCTGTCTCCCCGGGCGTCGGAGATAAGACTCTCACACAACACAGGAGCAGATACACGCCTTCATTTCTCATCTGCGATTTCAGTCTGAGGAGGAAGCGATATCAATGAATGATCAGATAACAAACGACGGAGCACCACAGGCCTGTGAATGGCTCTTGTTTTGTAATTTAAGATAGCCAAAGGGAGTGTTGGATCTTTGTGTGTATAACTCGGGCTTGGGCGTTCACGTCTATGCAACCAATGTGTTTGTGATTATATTGTTTACGAGAGCACAGCGTTCTTCTGGAGATCTAGCCGCTTAATTTGAGCTCCAGATGCAAAAGTGTGCACGGGATTGATGCATTTAACTTTTATGTACAAGGTTTCATGGGAGCATGACCCCCCCCCCCCCCCCCCCCCCCCGAGGCCCCGCTAGAGGGTTTAAATGCGTGCATTTTTTTTTTCACATCGCAATATATATCACAGACATAAACATATTGTCATTTATTTTTTATTTTTTTTACAATATGGTGCAGCCCTAATCGCAGGGTAGGAAATTCAAATATTTTTTCGGGGGCAATTTTTGCCCCCCACTGACTGAAATCCAGGGGCATTTATAAAATAAAATTGGGGGCACATTTTCTAAATATTACTGTTGTTGAGTCACGGAATGCCATTTTTATGATGTTTTCAGGCGAGAAGTTAGTTAGATCATTCAAATCTGTGGTCAGGTTTGTCAAGATTCAGCCAACTTAAAAATATGCTCCGACGATTTCGGAGATTTGAGGTCCGGCTCGGGTGACCGCGCCCCGACTGGCACGTCATTTCTGTCTCTACGTGGTCGCGTTAACACTTCTCCTCGGCTCTCGGTAGACGTCTCCATCTTGGAACAAGCGTCTGCATGATTGCGCCCCTCTGACGCAACACAGATGCAATGCCTTTGTTCAATAGGGGATTATACACATAAACGATGACCAGCGGTTCGCCGCGTGGGTTAAAAATAATTATTTCACGGAGACGCCAAAAAGAGCAACAGACACATTAAGACATGCAGCCCCCGCATTTAGAGGCTCCGAGGCTTTTAGTGTAACAATGCTGTGGTCTTGTGAAGAGATTAACAAGCACACAGACAAAAGACACACACACACACTAATGTCACTAACATCTTGATGGAATCACATTGACTTTAGTGCACACATTCATGGTCTCCAGAGAGTGTATGCTCATGAATGATGTTGAACATCCTGCACACTGTTCCCAAGAGGATACATTTGATGATCCTGTCATTTTTAATCTATTAGTTGTCCAAAGCTTTGGTTTAATTCTAAATAGCATTCCCATCAACCTCCACTGTACTTTAGTGTGCATTCTCACAACTTAACTGAGATGGTTTTCTATTACTCGCTTGAAAATCAGCGTGATTGCATCGTCACTTTGAGCGTGTTAGCATGCGGATGTCAGCATGAAGCTCAAGGCACAACTGTGCAGGGCTCGCTAGAGAGGCGGTGGACTCTCGGTCTTGTTTGCAGCCGTCTAACGTGGGTCGCACTCGGAATGCCAACCCGACTAATTACTTCCACCCGACCTCCCCTCGCAGCAACAATATGAGTTTGCTCTCCTGTGAATGCCAAGTACCCAGAGCTGAATGGAAGCATTATTACCCTTTTTAATTATCAAATAGCGGGATGTCTCTGTGAATGCCATTTCCCCGTAAACAAGTCCTCCCTTCAAGCAGAGTACAGAGTCATTAAAGCCAAGGAAACGGTAGGGTCTGTACGAGATGTTCACTCCCTGCAGACAATGTGGTTTTTGCATCACTCTGTACAAAAACAAAATCCGATGCGTACAAATAAAACAAATCAATCCGTATGAATTTTGTTTGCCTTCGAGAGGATCACACTTTCTCTCGGGGTGGGGGGTGGGGGGGGTGGGGGGGGGGGAGAATGGATCAGTTGGGAGATGATTACACGGCTTGAATAGCGAGTGAGGTCTCACTTTGGAGAAGAAAAAAAACATCAGCAATACAAATCTCCAGCTCCAGCAAACCTGCTATTTGCCCTCTGTGCTCTCTAGTTTTTGGCCGCTTTCCGAGCTGAACTGTTGACTTAAAACGGACCTCTTCCCCGACACCCACACTCAGCCCCCCCCCCCACCCCCTCCGTCTCGCTCTGCTGCACAAACCAGCCTAGTGTTCAGGATAATCTCACCTTTGGCCACTCTTTTTTTTTTTTTCTTTTTTTTTCTGGGAAACATTTCTCAGGCAGAAAAGCTGACTAAAGTCCGTCAATGCATTATTATTTTAGTAGAAAATGTGGAGGATATGATTGTATCCTCAAGCTGGCATGTTTTTGTACTTAGTGTTCCCGGCATGGTGCTCAATCACCACTCGCCTGTATCATTAATCAATGCAGTACATTATTACGCCTCATGAATAGTTCAGCTCATCAGCTCTCGCGCTTGATGCTCCACTTCCAGCGGCAGTGCTGATTGTACCATCCATCTCTTTGCTTCCTCTTTCCTCTTCCGCCCTGCAGGTGACTGGAACCATGGGCAGCATGAAGAGCGGCCTGCACGAGCACCTCGCCAGGCTGGACGAGATCTTCGCCACGCGGGGCGACTACGTGCAGACCCTGCAGTTCATGCAGCAGATGGCCGACAACGTGATCAAACAGCTGCTGGGCCTGCCCGACTGGGAGGAGGCGAAGGTGGACCTGGCATCCATCGCCGATCAAACGGCCAACGTGGAGTACTACAGGTGAGGAACCGAGAAACTACACCCGTCGGGCTTGTACGGTGCAGGGTGGTCAGCAGCTCAGGTCACTCGCATCGCCAGTGAGGCCACAGACGTGCTGGTTTTGTGAAGAGATTATCATCTAAAAAGGAGCACATCCAGATGTCAGAGGGAAATGTTGTTCTCCGCTGCCGTGATTATATTTCAAGGGTCAAAAAGTCACAAATCAGCTGGGAAACATTTCTTAGGCAGAAAAGCTGACTAAAGTGCGTCAATACATTATTATTTTAGTAGAAAATGTGGAGGATATGAGTGTGCATCCAGATGTCAGAGGGAAATATTGTTCTCCGCTGCCGTGATTATATTTCAAGGGTCAAAAAGTCATAAATCAGCAGAGAACTGATGTGTGTGTGTTCAGAGCAAACGTGAAGCTAATTGCAAATTATGTAATACACAGAAATGTATGATCGTTTGTAAATGACACAAATGAAAGTAAGATACAGATATATTTCCTCCTTAGAGATGCAAGCTTATAACATCTTGTCTCTTTTATGCTGCCAGTGGAACGTGCAGTTGAATAGATAATTCATGTGTGGGTAGTTGCATACTTTATGATCTTAATACATCACATGATATTTAGTGGATGGGAGGAAACTTGCGCCTGTGTATGATCCATTTAGGTGAATGCGAAGTCCCGAGCAGAGGCGGTGCTGTGGGGCGTTTTTAAAAGTATGTAATTATTAGCAATGTTTGCATCAGCGCTGCAGACCCAGAATGAACGACTACTATATGTTAAGAACTATTACCCTCAATCTAGGCTCATTGGAGACAAACTCACACTCTTATCTTGAAGCACAAGTCCTTGTGTAGTAGGCCTGATGGTCTTCATGTTGAGTCTGCAGAAACAGACCGGCTGGTGCGTTTGTATTGATCTGCAACGTGACTCCGATAATTCAATATCCGATATAGCTCCAGACGAGCCGAGAGCAGACAGCCAGACACTGGAAAGCTGTCAGTGGACTCGTTATCTCGCCCCGACGCGTAGCTGTGGTCGGCGTCTGTGTGCGTCTGTGTTTTGCATGTTTTTATTGATTTGACTCGTCAAAGTTGCCCGTCGATCTTCAAAGTTCTCGTCCTGGAATCTTTTGTTTACTCGTCAAACTCGCTCTAAGTGTTTGTCACGTTACTTGACTGAGAAACGGGGAAATAAAAAGAGACTCTTTTCTATTTTTATTCATTCTTTAATCTAATTTTCGCTCTGTTTTTTTGACTCAGGTAATTCAAGACGGGGGTTGTCAACCTTTTGTAACTTAAGGCACACTTTTAAATGTTAAAAGAAATGTTGAGGACGTTAGCATGACAAAAAAAACCTTGTGCAGCACTCTGGTCCTTATGCTACCTGTCATTTTTTTAAACATAAGTAACAAAAATATTTGTAATTTGTGTTTCTTTCAAAAATGTTGTTTAAAAAAGAAATAATCCAAGACACTGTTCCTTTTTTAAGTTATTTCTAGCATTTTATATCTCCTGGATAAAGTTGTTTACTTATGTCTTATTCATTATTAATTTATAAGTAATTATTCAGTTAATTCCAAACCAAACTGAATACAAGTCAATGTCCAGTTGCAGAGCTATTTCTGTTTCATTTTTGACAAACTTAAAGATTTTCTAAACAAGGTGTAGCTTTAATTAAGCCTTACACGCTACAGCGCAACACATTTTGCTTCTCTTTCCATCGAGCAGTAGCTTAGCCCTCGTAATGTGTTGTGCAGCACAGTAGAACCAATTATACCTGGAAAATTAAATCCTTATATAACTCGCTCAAGAATATACCATTACATTGATTATGAAATTAAGCATTTGTGAAAACAAAACCTTTAAAAAACTGGATTTTTGTGTTTTCAGTGAAACACTGTGATTTTACGAGCTCCTTAATGTCCCCTCTGTGAGTGCGGGCCCTGGGTCAGTTGGCCCCCTGCTGTCCCATTAAAACCCCCACTATTGATAGACTGTGACCTCTGACCTCTCTGTGGGGTAACGTTGAATACAATGTCATTTCTATTATCTTTATCAACCTTTCAAACGGAAGCTGGCACACATTTGCTTCTTGATATGCAACACAATTTCTTGAAGACTTACTTTTCTATGACGCATGAATCCAACCCCCGTGTCCCCACGCGTCTCTACTCTAGTTTGACTCTTAATTGGATTAAGTTGACGCAGACAAACACGGTGGCGGTGGCGCCCGAGAGCCTCCGCGTGCTCGTTGATGTCCCGGCGTCTCGTGCTGTACCCTGCCATGAGGGGGGGAAAGGATGAAAGCGAGGATGAAATATCAAGTAGGTGGTGGCGAGGGAGAGGCATGCAGGGGAGAGAAAAATGGGGGCTGAGAGGGAGATTAAAGAGTGTGAAAAAGGAGGAGGACAGAGGGGTGCATGAGTGATGCGGGAGACATGGGATGGCATGCAGTCGCTTGATGGAAACACAGACGTGCAGGAAATAAAAGAAAAGAAGACGGGTTGATGGAAAAAGATATTAAGACCCACACTGATGGAGATGAAATGAGAGGAAGTGACTTTAATCAGATGTATCGAATGATACATTTGAGTGAAAAGGTGATCTATAACTGCCCCTCCTCCCCCCTCCCCATTTGTTTCACAGCATAAAACATTCACCCATATGGATTTGAGTCCATCCATTATTCACCATCTGGACCGGCTTTCTGTGTGTCCGGTCACAGACTGACCACTGCTCACATAACAGATGGGTACGCTGAGGCAGGCAATGCTGGACAGGAGTACACCCTCAAGCATCAACACACACACACACACACACACACACACACACCTCAGATGACAGCATGTGTCTTTTGAGGTGAAAATAAGAGGGACTCTATCATGTTTGTATGAAGAGCGCTGGAGGTGAGGCGCTGTTCATTCCACGTAAAATTCTTAGTAAATTTAAAGAACGACCCCTTTGGATGATGTTTACATTTGACAAATGATTTAACCTCAGGTCTCACAATGTAGCATCAAGCACGTCGTCCTGAACTTATTGTAATGTAGTCATAAATAGCTGAGCTTTTTAAAATGTAAACTCTAGTTGGCTCATAATTAGCTTAATTAGCTTATAACCGATCCTTGGGTTTGTGTAACGCAGGGTTACTATTATATGTAGTAAGCTAATTAGCTTCTAATGTGAACAAACTAGCATCATGCAGTGATTTTGTAATATCGTTAGCAGTTAGCTTAAAGTACGTTCCATGGCTTTAACTAAAGCCTAGGTTACTATGATACATGCTAGTTAGCGGGGCATGCTAATAAACAGACAACACACTGTTTGTTCTATTTTATTTTTTTTACCTGATTTTGGTTTTGTAAAGACGCCAAAAAAATGCCCCTCAGCATGTTCCATGATTACATTACTTGACAAACGTGTTGTCGTTGTTGTCAAGGTGTGACTGGAGGAGAAGTTCACTTATCTGGCGCACAGTGATAGGGAATGATGGCAAAACCTACACCAATAAAACTCAGGTTACATGACACCGAACTTTAACGAAAACCCCCTCTTTTTCTGCCTTCACCAGCCGCGGTTTGATTTCCTGTGTCTGTCTCTCTCTCTCTGCAGGTGGCTCACCTACCTGCTGCTCCTCATCCTGGACCTGATCATCTGCCTGCTGGCCTGTCTGGGGCTGGCCAAGCAGTCACGCTGGCTGCTCACCACGTGAGTCTAATGCGCTCTGTAAACACTCAGCTATTTATTTATTTTTTTATGAACAAAAGAAAAGAGGCAATGCTTTTGGTTTGATGTGAGATTTTTCTAAAAGGCAGAGCGCGAAGAGGCCGGGGCAGGACATACGAGAGAAGGAGTGGGTTGGGAGATTCGCTGACTTCAGTAAATCTCAGCTAACTGGGAAACATTCATTTAGTTCAGAGTCACATTTGCAGCTGCAGCAGATTCCACTTATCCAGATGTTACAACGTCATCCAGTTACTCCTAGATGTCAATTTTTGTGGCAAGTAAAAACACGATCTCATCCACATCTTCTTATCCTGATGATCTGCACGCAAATCTTTTTTTTTTTTTTTTTTTTCAAACAGGGAAAAAACAAAATATGATACCCTTTGAACAAACAATAAGATGAATACGTATGAGTTGGTGTAGACAGAGGAAGCCGGAGGCGGGAGTTTTCTTCCCTTCTCGTGGGAAATCGCATGTGAACGAGGCCGCGAAAAGCACACTGGATCGCGTCGCTGTGCAAACACTGCCCCCGCGAGCCCGGCCGTCCCGTTGCCAGCGGTAGCTTGAACTCGCTCGCTCGCGTTGCCGTGTCAATTCCTCTGCTCCACAAATAGGATTTGAGAGCTGTGGAGACATGGGAGCGAAGCCATTTGAGGTTATCGTTAATATGACTTCCTGTCGATTGTTGTTCCAGTTTTTACGCGTGACCGACTTTAAATGGCTTCCAACATGAATTTACGTTCGACAATGGACGCAGCGTACTGTGACCCTCGCATGGCACGTCATTACATATTTATCGCTCTATTTTTAAGCCTTTTTTTCCCCCCCTAGATTCATATTTTATTGGTTTTACCTTTTAATGAGTGACAAGAAAAAAGAAGAAGAAAAAAAGCACACGCAGGGTTGATTAAAACATAACCAGACATAATATAAGAACAATTTAAATTAAT
This sequence comes from Cyclopterus lumpus, assembly GCF_009769545.1. NCBI lineage: Eukaryota > Metazoa > Chordata > Actinopteri > Perciformes > Cyclopteridae > Cyclopterus > Cyclopterus lumpus. The sequence goes on along the minus strand of NC_046984.1, from coordinate 14,767,585 downwards.
ATTATTGCTGTTGTTAATACACTGCAATGTCCTCAAGATAGAAAAACAGTCATTTAATGAATATAGTTTGTCTTTTTTTTTTTTTTTTTTTTGCAGAAAGCGGCAGGAAGCTCTGAAAATAAAATTTCAATGAAAACAGGATGTCGATATGACAGAATCATAAATACCACTCTCCTACACATCATAATACACATTACGCTGAAAGCGGTTTTTAAACCGTACTGTATGTACGGTATATTTATATCACATCCTCTGCTTTCATTTAATCTCCTTAAAGTATCTATAACTTAATTGTATCCACTGGAATGTGATTTTCTTGCTGTAAAGGAGCTTTGAAATCCACCCGGGCGTCCATTCATCCAGCCAAGCGTCACTCTGTCTCTGGCAATCAGTCAGTTCAGGGTGTGAGCCGCACTAAACTCGCCCTACTAAGCACAAACCCGTCTCCTCCCCCCCCCCCCCCCCCCCCCCCCCCATACTTCACTCTCCCAACCCCTCTGCACACACAAGATGAGTCAGTGTCAAGAGTGTCTGCCCTCCAGAGGCAACGCTCTCTTCCAGCGGAGTGGAAGTGGTCGGGAGCAGATTACACTCGAGGGGCCGGGCGACTCTTCCTGGTGCTTCTAACGGGGGCTCACTCTGCGTTAGCGTGACACACAGTAACAGCTCAGAGGAGAAGATACTCCCACGCGTGAGGGAGTATACCTGGAGAACATAACGCAGCATCCATTAGGGCGAAGGGGACTTTAAAGATGTCACGGTGTAAATACAGCGCGAGCCCATTTCCAAGCTTAATGTCGTAGATTTGCAAGATTGAGCGTGCACAAGAAAACAAACTGATGACAGAAATCATTTCAGCGAGGACGCACACCGAGACAAATTTGTCACGTGGAATAAACAAAGCGGATGATTTGTGCGCGCCGGAGTTATAATGAAACGCAATTCGCAGCACTCGTAAGAAAGGAGAAGGAAAGAAAAACAGGATTAACTCCCCGAAAGGGAGCGAATGGTAATATAAGTTGTGTAACGTGATATACAGTTGTACACGGGGAGTTTAGGTAATCTCAAATGTCCAAAGCATGGGCGGGTTGTGAGACAACGGGGCCTCTGGGCACAGACCACCAACTCTACAGACTTTATAGTGGTTTGACTTTCTGTGGAGTAATTTTGCATCTCTCTATAGTTTTGATTTGTAGTCATTTTGCATCCGTCTGTAGTTTTGTCTTGTCGACCTTTTTAGTTTCTTTTTCCTCCTAATTTTCATTCTCTTTGTAGTCATTTTATGTTTCTCAAAGGTCATTTTGAAGCTCTTCCTGGTTGGTATGTGTCTCTTTGAGTGACTTTCTTTGAGTGATTTGTGATTTAAAGTGACACATATATAATGGTGGTTTATGATGCTGAATAGAGACCTGACTTCCTTGTATAGACTGGACACTAAACGCCGGCCACGACCGTGGCAGGTGGCATGTCAAGTGATCAGTTCAGAAGAAACATGGACTTTCCACACTGATTTAACTCAGAGTGACTTGACCTCATCCTCGGCGAGTGCACTTCCTAACGTCATCCGGCCCGCTCATTTGCTACTGTGAATTTTTAACTCGATGTGCTTTGAGCCCGGTTTACACCCGGATTCCTGTTATTGTGTGTCAGCGAGAGCCCCTTTGCCCACCGGAGCACAGCGGGCGATACCGTGTTGGATTCTGTCGACGCGGAGGAGGCAATCGGAGGGCATTTCTCCTTTTTTTTTTTTTTGCCCTCACAGCCAGTCATAGTTGCTCAAAGAAGCTTGCGCACGGCCACACACACACTTCAACCATAAACTGGCAAATAGTTCCCAACCCTTTTGACCTTTGACCTTTTTTAAAACAGCTCAAACAAAGAGTTTTTTTTTTTCCCCTGTTCAGGTTGTTTTATTTTAAAGAATTTGATATTTCATCTGGAAAAAAACAAACAAGTTTGTTCAACAGACATTTTTTCCTGGTCATCATTGTGACGCCTCAGATTTATCTGGGAGAGCACGGACATATTTGATCCGGTTTGGGTGAACCACTGCGATAGACGCATGCAAACAAACAAGTATAAGACACACAAAACGAGTGTAAACAGGCACAGATTATTGCGGCGAACCACTCAAGACGGCTGAGCAACCGTTGTGCATCTGTCCCGCTTCTCGATTTATGAATGAAGATAAGGACGCCTTGCTCTCCTTTCCCGTCTATTCCCTTTTTATTAAGTGTCAGGGGGAGGGAGATAGACCACGAGAGGGGAAAAACGAGTAAAGGGGGAGAAAAGATAGGGGTGAGGGAATAGAGAGAGTAAATAAATGAGGGACGGGGGCGATAAAACAAGAGTGAAAACAGAGTAAAATCGATGGCGGGAGCTCGGTAGCTTCTCAATGCGATGAATTGGATTAGCCCGAGTGGGTTCCGGACATGCAGAGTTAAATTATATTTAATTACAGGTGACATGCCGAACAGGGGGAATATCTGGTGAAATCAACGGGAGTTTATTGGATTATGTCACACAACAAAAAGCTCACAGAGGACCAGTGTTCACCTTTTTAATGGGTATTGATCTTCCTCCGTGCGGTTTTATACACAAAGACGGACCCGTCAACGCTCACCCAATCCCTCCCATCTCTGCCCCATCACTGTCTCACGTCTCTGATGTCATTTTTCAGGGTATACTGTGAGATCAAAACCGCATTTTTATATTCATCCCTCGAGGGGAAACAGCGAATTGACCCCCACGAAAAGGAAATGTGTGACCTCTGACCTCCTCCGTCGACGACGATGAGATCACCACTCCCGGTCCTCGTGGGCTCACGCCGCTTCCTTTCAATAACAGAAAGCGTTATGAAAATAGCTCCAGTCGCGTCACTGCACTCCCCCGTGGACGCCGATAACGACAGGAACAAAATTCCCCTTTTTGTGTCGAGATTGTCCACACGTTAGTCATCTGTACTACAACGTGTTCATTCTTCCTCAGGTCTTTGAACAGATTCCTTTTGTACAAACGATTTTAAGAGAACTTTTTTCTCGTATTTAGGATTTTATCTTCCAGACCTCTCACAGGAATCATGTGCACCTCTGCTGTTATCCAAAACCTAAAGTTTTCACAAATGCATCGCATAGTTCAGTACTTTGAAGCAATTCTGGGTCGGAAAAACCCACGTGCGGTGTAGTCAAGTCGATATTATGAATTACAGGCTAATATAATTTAAAAATGTATTGACGCCGCCTCACAATATATTACCATTCATTTAAATTGGCTATTGATGCTTTTGTATCCCACTGCACTATCGCCATGACGATCTTAAAGGATTTGACTCGTATTCGGCCTCGCAAGACGGTTTTCATATCGTACCATTTTGTCTTTATCTCCGTGACAGTACGGCCCTCGGGTGACACGCCATATGTTGTCATTTGTTACTATTTCTTGGCTTTAGCCGGTCCCCCTATTTCTGTGGAAAATAATGTCATGTAACTTTATGGATCTCTGGAAGCGGGACTTCAATTCAAGATGCGTAGCCTTATATAGTATTTGTGAGGTGGTACTTATGCTGATTTTAAGAACGTGCGCTCATTTACGCGCAGCAGGCGTTCCTGTTCACGCTGGTCCTTTACCAGACCTTTTAAATCTTAAAAAAACTAAAACGCTGTCTGCCCAATATCAACAAAATGCAGCTAAAACCAGCTAAAATGACTTTGCTGCTTTTTGGTTTGTGGAGCCAAATGGAGCTAAAAGAGGGTGGACTCAGACCTGCATATGAAATAAAAAGATGTTGTGATTGAAGCTTGTTTATGCTGCCACCGAGTGGCCAACAAAACCCAGCTAGTGCAGCTTTAAATGACAAACATGAAGTACTTTTATAATAACTTGATTTAAGAAAGAAATACTGCCCCTCCACCAAAACAAATTAACATCCTTACTTTATTTGGATAATCGACTTCATGTAAAATGCATTCAGCAATTTGTAATATTTTCTTCTGCCGAGTTGCATTGTGACCATTGTTGCTTTGTGTCCCTGCAGGATGATGGTGTTTGGGGTGCTGACGCTGGTCCTGAGCTGGACCTCTCTGGGAGCCGACCTGGCCACTGCTGTGGTGAGCTGCTTCGCCCCCCCCCCCTCCCCGTACCCCCTCATATGAACTGGTCCGCCATCAATTCTTGTCGTGGCCAACAGTGATGATGAATTGCTTTAACGACACGCACACCGCACTTGAAAAAATGTATTTTTGTGTGTGGAGGAGGGATGATCACATACGCCGCTGCACATGTACCCGCACGTGCATATGGATCCCTGATCCCAAATATGGATTGGCTTCTTTTTTTTTTGCGTTATCAATGCAGTGTCATCGGAAAAAAAAAGAAGCCCGATCTTCTTCTGAACTCGTGTCTGAGGTTCGTCTTTCTGTCCCATCGTACGCTTTTTGATCTCCGCTTTCAAACTGGCACGCTGCCGGAAACGGGCCGACAAAAGAACGAAAAAAAATCCCAATCGCAACCCTTTTGTCGGCATCGTTATAAACAAGCCCGAACAACCCGATTCATCGTCGAGGATCACGACGACAGGAATCCAATTGCAGCTTTTTAAAAAGCCTATCATGCCGAAGAGGTGAATAATTTCACTGTTTTTTTTTTTTTTTTTGCTGCATTATCGTGACTACGACCTAGAGGGCAAGAGTTAAGAGGGATATGCAAAGAACAGTGAGATGAATTTGATTTGTTTGACTCGCCTGCCTCAGGCAAGTGTGCTATTTTTCCCAGGTTTGTTGTTTGATGCCGTGTTTTGACTCGAGGCGAATTTAAGTCGGAGATAATGAGCATCGGGTGGAGCGCAGCGGGCGGAGGAGGCGCGAGCAGTCGACAACAAATTAGTCTCTGGCTTTATCTTCCTTTTTGCATTCGTCTCCTTTCCAAGTCTCCACCCTCCGTGGTCAATGTTTTCCTGGTCGATAGTTGAAATCTTGGTGACCAGTGCTGTGGAGCCAAGGCAGTCCCAACATCCTGCAAGCATGCATTGTTTAAGACAGAACTACCAAAATCAAAAGGGTTCGTTCTCTGGGTAATATGAACATTCACGGCAATAACATGGCAATCCAGCCATTAGTTACCTACGATAAAAAAAAATGGCCCTTTAAGAAGCAGGAGAGCATCCATTAGAGTGCTGCAGGAATGAGTCCCATGACCTCATTTCAAAGTCAATTTCGGATGTTTTTTTTGTGCCTGAAATAAGGCCTGTGGTTAACGCAAGCGGAAGACATTTTAACATTTTGAAGGTTTTACATTACGAGACTACAAAAAAAGCCCTCCTTCTCGGCCTCGCGCTCTGTGGTGCAGTTTATAGACTAACGTTAATTTGCGAGGATTATTTTACTGAACAAACCGTGTACATCACGTTTGTTCGCCACGGACCTTATTTTATGCAATAGTCCCAAATCCAATGGAAAACTCCCATTTGGCTTTTTTGACAAGTGAACCAGTGCGACGTTAACTTCTGGGGTTGGCCTCCAAAAAATGCAGCCCCGTATTATTATTTTCAACTTAATTTGGCCACGAGATGAATGTGAACAAATAGGAAGGATTGCAGTAGAGCGGAAAGGTCAGATGAACATCTACAGCCACCTTTTTACCAGACCAAAATGTTTGCCGAGCCGAAATTGACCCAGCTTTACAGAAAATCTGTCTGAGGGCCATCATAAAATAATTGGAAATGATCGTTGTACCATCAAATATCCGAGCCACACAGTTCAATTTCAAGCTAGCGAGATATTTGACTAGTTGTGGATGGAGGTCATCTCTCGGCGTGCGTCACAAACTTGCGACCTTCACGTCGGCCTGTTACGTAACCGGTCTGTAACGGTGGGCTGAAATTCCACTCTTTTTATGCTTTGAGAGCAAACACCTCAGTTTGAAAAAAAAAAAGGCCTCATAATTGCTCCGGCGTCGATACAAACGGCCGTGAAAAAAAAGCAATTACATGAGCGATCTGCAGCGGCTCCATCAGACGTTGTGTCTGTGTGTGAATAAAGGTGTGTGTCGCGTGTCTTCTATATTTTTTGAGTTAATGTGAGGGGGGCAGGCCTGTGTGTGTGTTCATTTGTCTAGGTAGTGTGTGTGTGTGTGTGTGTGTGTGTGTGTGTGTGTGTGTGTGTGTGTGTGTGTGTGTGTGTGTGTGTGTGTGTGTGTGTGTGTGTGTGTGTGTGTGTGTGTGTGTATTCTGCTCTGTGACTCAGCACACTCTGCACTGCTCTGAATACAAATTACACTTTTTTTGCCGTATACATAATACTCTGCTGTCAATTGTTTAATAATTTAAATGTGGGAAACCGTCCAAGGGGATGTTTTCAAAAACAGCTTTTTAGTCCGACCTATAGTCTAAATAGTCTCACAGATATTCCATTTAAAACAATTAAAAAAAAAGAAAAGTAGCAAATCCTCACATTGCATCCAGTTAATTAATTGTTAATTATTTTGCCAATGCAATAATTGATTTAGCCTACGAACTAAGATTTTGCTTTAGTTTAATCTCAAATGTCTTATGACTTGTATGACTATTTCCAGATTTTTTCATTAATGGTTATTCCGGTTCTGAAAGGTGAAGCCGGCGCAGCAGTTCCTTAAACCTGTATTCTCTCTAGAGGCCAGCAGGGGGCGACTCCTCTGGTTGACAAAAGTCGTCACATCGCATGGAAGTCAGTGAGAGGACGACTCTACTTGGTCTCCATCGCTAGTTTCAAGTAATCTTCAACACAGCACGAGTAAAATAGATGATAGAGCAGGATATGCTTTAGGGCGGGGCTACCTTGTGATTGACAGGCCGCTACCATCGTAAACGGCGTCTCAATGTCACTTCGTACAAGTCTCAAACGGTCTACGGGATGAATTCAGACCGTTTGACGCAATCTCCGGGGCTGCAGACCGTAGCCAACACTGGAGGTCATCAGTCCATCCCTAAAGTGAATTGAACTGGTTTTAATGGTGTCGGACCGCTGAGGGGGAAACTGGTGTGTGAGCCGCAGTGGCCACTTAGCCCTCAAATGGATCAATGCACAAGGCATAATGCATCCACTATTTCTGACAAACCAGCTTGAGTTTGCCAAGGATCTCTGCTTTCTGTATCCCCCCTCCCCACCCTCCCCCCCAGTTCGGAGGAGACCTCCGTTCCTCACTTTTGTAATATTTCACCGACGGCGGGGATGTTCTCGTTAGCACCGCGCGGCGGAGCGAAAGTGCTCGTGAGTGACAGAATTGAAAAGTATTCCTGTCTCCGCCTGTTAAAGTGGATTATAAGAGCAGCGTGTCTTTCTTTTATATTCCCGATGCGAATGTCAAAAAAAAGACTTTAACGAACTAATAATGCCAGGTAGAGTATCTGGCACTCTGATTCATCTCTCCTCTGAAAAGTTCTGCATGAATTTCTATTTTCAACCTTCCTTTCATTCTTTTAAGCCGTTTTTTTAAATGTATTATTTATTTCAGGGCACAAGTGATTTCTGCGTGTCTCCTGACAAGTTCCTCCTGAGCAAGACAAAGGGCGTCATCGGCTCGGGTGAGTTTCACGTTGCGTTAATGGAGTTGTGACGACGAGAGCGTAACGCTGAACTGACTGATGATTTTTTGCGTTTTTCCACAGATATTGTTCATTACTACCTTTACTGCAACCAGACCCTCTCCAACCCCTTCCAGCAGGTAGGACACAGGAGGCGCCTCCTGAATGGTGGCGGAGATGAGGTCGAGTCAGGGTTTGGGGTGGGGGGTCACCAGGGGTCACCAGGGGTCACCGGGGGTCATAACACGGCTACATTTGGCTTGATTTAGTGGAAAGATTTGACATTTTTTGGAGGCTGTTAGCGAGGCCAGTATCTGACAATGGAGTCAGGTCATTGGTGATTTTACTGGGAATTTCAATATAATTAAATTTGACATAAATAATTATATAATAAATTGCATGTAATTGCAAAAATAATAAAAAGTTTTGATCCCTCGCTTTGATCCCTTGCTTTTTAGTTAGAAATGTGTCCTGATTTATATTTTTAGCAGAATCTGATTAAAATCTATTTAAAATGAACAGTTAATTGATTTAGTCAGTACTCTAAATTATAATAACAGCATTAATACCAATGTATTAATGTTAAATAACCAGCTCTATAGAGGACGGGTTTCAACAAGTCTTGGCAGTGTAAAGAAGGGAAATTGACTAACTTTATTTTTGGGAAACGATCTAATATTTGTAATATTTGTATAAAATCATGAAAATGAACAGTTGACTGAACAAATAAAGGATAAATAATCCACTTAATTAAGGGTTTATACAATCTGGGTTTTTAAATGAATGTGGAGCAGGATCTCACTGAAGTATAATCATTAATGATGATGATGAAGAGGTGGTTTAAAAAACTTTTAACCGAAATATCCAAACAGATTTTAAACCCTTTACACACGCTGTCCCTCGTCCTCCTCTTCCTCGGGCGATGACGTCGGCCTTCAGCAAACAGAACATGTTGCAACGAGTCCGCTGACGTCCGTCAGAGTGAAGCTCAGATCTGATTATCGCTCTCTGCTCGACAGGAAAACACGAGCGCGGCAGCAGAGTTCGTGACCCCCGCCTAGAAAACAGAGGCAGAACTCTGCTCTCTGACAGACAGACAGACAGACAGACAGACAGACAGACAGACAGACACACAGACACACAGACAGACAGACACACAGACAGACACACAGACAGACAGACACACAGACACACAGACACACAGACAGACAGACACACAGACACACAGACAGACACACAGACCCAACAGGGGCAAAGTTCACGAGCGAGCTGCCAGATGTAGGAGATCACTCCACTTGGCAAACAAACAGGCTCTCCCCTTCATGTCTCCCTCATGTCTCCCTCTCTGTCTCCCTCTCTCTCTCCCTCTCATGTATCTCCCTCCCTCTCCCTCATGTCTCTCTCTCTATCTCCCTCTCTGTCTCCCTTCCTCTCTCCCTCATGTCTCCCTCCCTCTCTCCCTCATGTCTCTCTCTCTATCTCCCTCTCTGTCTCCCTTCCTCTCTCCCTCATGTCTCCCTCCCTCTCTCCCTCATGTCTCTCTCTCTATCTCCCTCTGTCTCCCTCTCTCTCTCTCCCCCTCATGTCTCCCTCATGTCTCCTCTCATGTATCTCCCTCTCCCTCCCTCTCTCCCTCATGTCTCTCTCTCTCTCTCCCCCTCATGTCTCCCTCATGTCTCCCTCCCTCTCTCCCTCATGCCCATCTCTCTATCTCCCTCTCTCCCTCATGTCTCTCTCTCTCTCTCCCTCTCATGTCTCCCTCATGTCTTCCTCTCTCTCTCTCCCTCATGTCTCCCTCATGTCTCCCTCTCTGTCTCCCTTCCTCTCTCCCTCATGTCTCCCTTCCTCTCTCCCTCATGTCTCCCTTCCTCTCTCCCTCATGTCTCCCTTCCTCTCTCCCTCATGTCTCCCTCCCTCTCTCCCTCATGTCTCTCTCTCTATCTCCCTTTCTGTCTCCCTCCCTCATGTCTCCCTCCCTCTCTCCCTCATGTCTCCCTCTCTGTCTCCCTTCCTCTCTCCCTCATGTCTCCCTTCCTCTCTCCCTCATGTCTCCCTCCCTCTCTCCCTCATGTCTCCCTCTCATGTATTCTCAGTCTGAACCCTCCTCGCGCTTCAATGGTCTGGTGCATTTCTTTCTGGCATCAACTCGACTTCTTACCACGGCTCTTTTTTTATGTTCTCATCATCATCGTCATCTCTTCACCTTTTCTTACCTCCCTCTCCATCCACTTTCTCCGTCCTATATATTATTTATTTATTTTTTACTTGGCCGGGAACCAGCTGAAAGCCAAGGAGGCTTGAGACTGTGCTGCAGTTTGACCATGCACAGTGGTACAAGATCCAGAGGAAAGAAATGTCAGATCATAGGAAAGCAATTACATTTATGAATAGTCGAGGTAATTGACCATATCCTGTTCCCATTTTTAACACTGTGCCACAGGTCAGGGGGTTTCCAGGCTGCTTTTGTTAGGTCGGGTGACTGTGAAGGTTCAGTTTTACCTGTAGATGTGACAGATTAATTCATTCGTGGTCCTGTGTAATTTAAAAAGAGGCCTCGGGCAGAAGGTGCTGTCTTTCAGGCTGGTTGCGATTATCCACTTAATATCTCGTACTGAATGTGGAGGCTTACTTTGCCCCCTGTTGGTGGGAACAGAGACCTACACTACCACAAAGACTTGAATGTCGTAACGTAGTAAAAAAGGTATTTTATATACATGCATTGCCCTACAAAGCCATAACATGCACATATATTCGTGAAGACTAAATTGAGGATTTTAACGTACGTATTTCTTGGCTCTCTGTGGTGTTTTATGTTGCACATGCTGTTCCTTTCATACATGTTAACTGGGTGAAAAATGTCGATTTTAATTAGTTTTTTTTAGGAGTTTCTTATTAGCGTTCACTCTGGCCCACTTGTGGTTTTTGCTATTCATCGATCTGTCTTTTGACAGCCTTGAGAACCTTTTACTTTCATCGAGTCTTTTGTCAGGATGCTTTATTTAACACTTCCATTCAGAATGATTTGCTTTTCGCTCTGCGTGCGTTCAAACCCACTTTCCTGTTTTTGCAGCCCCTGACCATCTTCCGGAGGTCTCTGACCACCATGCAGATCCAGATCCAGGGTCTGCTGCAGTTCGCCGTGCCTCTGTTCCCCACAGCTGAGGTATCGTCACACACACACACACACACACACACACACACACACACACACACACCCCTACCATGACTTTAACGCTGGAGTTCAACAGAGTTTTCTCGACAGATTTCCTCGTGTAAATAAGGGAGCCGAGTGTGTGTCAGTGATGCTGTCCGTCTGGTGACCTCTCTCTCCACAGAGAGACCTAGTGGGCATCCAGCATGTGCTCAACTCCTCGGAGGCCAGTCTGCACCAGCTCACCGCCCTGTTGGACTGCAGGGGGCTCAACAAGGTTCGTTCACTGCATCCTAATTGGCATCACAGCAGCACAACTAGGTCAACGGGGGACGGGGGGGGGGGGGGAGAAGAGTAAGTGGCCACGCAGGATTTCAGCGTCGAGCTGAAAGCGGAACTGGGAGCGAGGCCGAAGCACGGCGGAAAGAATTTCAAATTTAATGAGAATAACTTTTCCAAACTGTTGCATGTGCCCCGTTTACACCTGTGCCTTTTTTTTTTTCCTGCTTTAATATTTGTTTGACCTTCTTTAGGACTACCTGGACGCGATGGTGGGGGTGTGCTATGACGGGGTGGAGGGTGTCCTCTACCTCTGCCTCTTCTCCACCCTGGCAGCCTGTGCCTTCACCGTCATGCTGTGTGCCATTCCCAGGGCGTGGAGACAAATTGCCTGCAGGTCGGTTGGTTCTCTGCTTCTCTGCCTGAGCGCCCTCGTTTCCTCAGCCTGCAGCCATTTATATGCAGCTTCGCCTCCTGCGTGCGGCAAAACCAGCGCGAAGGATTCAAGGATCGTCTGCTGTCATCATGCGACGTAGACACAGGGATGTGGAGTCAGTGGTGGCCCAGTTGCAACGCAACAATCACATGAGAAACGTGTAAAAAACGTGATTAATCATGCTCTAAATTGAGTAACTACAGGTCCCATACTGCTTTGGGGCATGTAAACAGGAAGTGTAATGTTGCCATGGATTCAGTGAGTTAGTTGTAGGTTGAACACTGTGGGTTACAACGTTAGCCGAGTTCTTTGAAACAGTTCTCCACATGTTCAGACAACTATCACCAGTTTACTTTCATACCGGACAAAAACTTCAAAACAAGATGATTCTCAGGCGAGTTCTGGAGTTATAAGGAGTGTCTTTTCCCCCCGTGATTTCTAAGATGAATGTTTATTCGAACCTATTATAGACAGCTGAGATACTACTACTAATATTATTATTATTTCATTGATATAGTATCTTCGAAAACAGAGTGTAAAAGTGCTTTGAAAGACGCAAGATACAAGGTTAAGGTAAAAACTTTAAACGGTACAGTGGGTGAAACGGTAAAAACAAAGAAAATTCAATCGATACAAATAGAAATGAAATGCAACGGAAAGTTGTTGACTAGAGTTATGACTAAGTGCCTTAATTGTCTCCATGAGCTGTGTGTCACGATGTTGATTAGCAGCCAAACGTTAACAATTACCTTCTTTTTAATTTATTTTTTAGACCGGGGGGGGGGGGGGGGGAGGCCCTTATCCTTATCCTTATCCTTGACCTTGACCTCACACCTTGTCTCTTCCTCCCCTCTAGGGAACGAGATTACGACGACATCGACGAGGAGGATCCATTCAACCCGCGGGCGAGGAGGAGGATCCCCTCTCAGAACCCCAACCTCCCCAACATGCACAGCTTCTGCAGCTACAGCAGCAGCATGGGCAGCCAGAACAGCCTCCACCCGCCCGCCCCCGCCGTCTCCGCCGCCCCCGTGTCCGAGTACATGTGAGTGGGTCCGGGAGTGACGCGCGGAGCAAACGTCCACATGTAGTTCCTTTTCCTCTGAGGAACGCTTCTTTCGCTCTTTTCTTTTCTCAGGAACCAGGCGGCTCTGTTCGGGGGGAATCCGCGGTACGAGAACGTCCCGCTGATAGGACGAGGCTCGCCACCCCCCTCGGTGCGTTGGGTCCCAGGGGCCGAGTCCTTCCTATGATGTCACTTCCCCGTTACCTAACAGACAGAATTAGCCTTTTCGAAGCACAGGAAATTGTTTTTTTTTAAATTAGAAGCGACTGATGATTATTTTATTCATATTTTCACTCGGCTCACACGCTTAGCCATATATCTAAATAACCTTTCCTTGATTTAATCAACTTTTTTTTAAAATTTTTATAAAAGAATTTCTTGAAGGCCTTTAAACGAGATACCGTGCCTTCCTTCCTCCGCCCTGCATAACTTACCGAGGAGAAGTAATGTGGTTAATATTTAATCGTGAAGTGAACATCGTTTAGCCTTTTCTCAGGACAAATTCCCCAGAGGGAGTCCTTCAGGTCTGAAACCATAAACCCACCCACTGTTGACACTAATTAATTCGTCCCTCGCTGTGCTACTCGTCTACATCGCCGAGATTAAAAATAGAAACATTCTCTATTAATTTTTCATTGGGCAGATCCTCTTAACAACACGCTGTACGAGTGTGTGTGTGTGATGAAATACAGCGGTCGAAATGCAGGTGTTTAATCCACAGGAGGTTTTATTGTATGAATTGTATGAAACAATAATTAGGAGACACAGTAATGATCATCGGGTCAGGAAGTACAAACTGAATTCATATTTTATTTTTGATAAATTGCGACGGTATTTGTTGTTGAACGTAGAGGTTTAAATGTCACAAATATATGTAACAAAGAGCGCTATATTTTCTAATTTGCATGTTGTGTATTACCACAGTTTTATTGAAGTTTGTAGATTGATTTTGTTAATTTGATGTACTTTTGGCCTTATTACTTCTTTCCTAATTAATGCCAGCCAGTGATGTATAAAATGACCTTCTCCCTCATGACTTCAAATGTACAGCATCACGCAGTTGTCTGCAGCTAACAGCTTCTTTTATATATTTTTTTGTTTGTCCGTTTGTCATGTGTATGTTTGTATCTTTCATTTCTATATTTCCTCTTCTGTTTTTTTTTAAATTTTTTTACTCAACTTTTGGAGATATACTCTCAGCAGTATAGAAACCGAGTAAGTCTTTTTTAAAACTCTTTCCTCGGGGGTTAACGCCCCCCCCCACTTTTACCTCTGTTGCATCTCCGTCTTTTACCTCTCCTTCACCTCACTTTGTTTGGTTCCCGTGCGGTTGTTCCCGTTTTGGCATGGCTTTTCAACTCACAACCTGTTGTCCTCATTCCAGAGTCTGTTTGGGTTAGTGAGGGTTTGTCTGCCCCTGGTGGTCACAGGGCGCTACTGTAGTCCCAGTGCATGCAGTTCTGCTCCAGCCATTCAAGTATATAGCTTGTAGTGTCCTTTATGTATTTAATCTGGGTATTGACAGATTTTTTTAAAAAAGGACGTCACAGTAACTGTTAATGCCAAAGTGATTGATTCAACTTTTTTTTTTTTTTTTTTTTTTAAACGTAATGGGATGATTCGTTTGAACAAACTGTCGTCAGTTGTGTAGGCACGAGTTAAAAGGAGTACTCCACAGCCGTGGGCTTGAAGGTGGCTCTTAAATGTTTGTGACGTGCTTCTTCGTGGAAGATGATGACTGTGGTTAGACCCACGGCGGTTACGGTGGGGTTTCTGAAAGGCGACCCAGATCAAGAACGTCCTCAGAAGACTTCTGAGAGCACTCCTGCAGCATCCGCCGCCTCTCTGCCGTTGACCTCGTATGGAAGGGAGCAAGATGTGTGGACTTAAAACTTCACGGCTCACAGAAGTAGCAGAGGCAAGCAAACAAGTCCAGAGGGGCATCCATCACCAGGCAGTTGAAAGTTTTAAAGAAAGGCTGAGATTGGGGGGAAAGAAAAGGCTAAACATTGGGAAGTACTCAGGGGGTAAAGGGCAGTATGAACCAGGTATAAGCTTCCCCTTTATCCAGGAGCTGATGGGGAAATCTTTGTGCAGGAGGGTGTGGCGGTCAGGTGATGAAAGCTGGTGGAAGCACATCAGGAATAACTGCTGGAATACCAGAAATATTAAAGAAATAGCTCGACATTTTGGGGAAAACTGTATGCTTCCTTGCCCCCAGTTGGTAAGGTCTCAAATCTGCAATCACGCAGGTTTGCCGTCTGCAAAGGATGGAGCTGCAGCACAGTTAGCTTATGAGACTGGCAACCGGCGAAACGGTGAGCATGCCGATGTCCACAGTAGCATAATGTATCCGTTAAACACCGCCACGGTCTGGGTCGCCTCTTCAAGCCGCCGTAACCTCTGCATATAACCAAGCGGACTACACCTGCTGAGCCTCAAACCTTACAGAGTCACCTTTCAAGCCTACACGTGGTGAGAACTTGATGCTCAAAAGATGGACAATTCCTTTAAAACCCCCATGGCATTTTTTATTTTATTTTATTAGCTAATTATTAGGCTCGGCTTTTTAAACCTCACCCTCGGCTCACAAAATCAGCCCGTAACATCCTCCGTGTGTGCGTGTGTGTGTCTGTGTGTTTACCTTTTTCCTCCACAGTACTCACCCAGCATGCGCGCCACCTATCTGTCCATGACTGAGGAGCAGATTAGACACTTTGGGAACGACTTCCAAGCATAGACTTCTTTATCTGAACGCGAGAACGGAAACGGCATCCCGCACAGGCGCTCTGCAGACAAACGGCGCGAGGCCACTACCAGGATCACCAAGGCCACTCCCACCATCATGGAGGCCACTCCCACCATCATGGAGGCCACTCCCATCATTACGAGGCCACTCCCAGCATCACCGAGGCCACTCCCAACATCACCGAGGCCACTCCTAGCATCACCAAGGCCACTGGGGGGGGTTTTGAGGGAAGATTTGACTTTGTCTTTATGTACCTGAGGATTAATTTCTCACTGCAGTAAAACATAGCAAAGCGTTCACTATAAAGTAAGAACAAATCTGACAATTAAAAAAAAAACTATTCATCCCTCCCTTTTTTTTTTTTTACATTACAAAACTTCCATTCAGGTCTCCAAAGATAAAAATGTGAACATGACAGTTGATGTAAACATATTATTTCCTATGTTTACGCTTCGTCCTTGATATTTGTGAAGCACAAACCCAGCACTGGCACAGCTGGGAGGTATAATTGAGGTATTTATTTACATTCACACACGGATATTCACTGCAGGTGAAGCTTTATGTTTCCAAACCTCCTGGAGACGAGACTACCTTGAGACCACGGCTTTTGTATATAAAGTGTACAATAACAGACAGTTGTCTCATTCCCATGCGGTTCAAACAGCGTGCCAATTTTATATATATTTTCTTGTTCTAGTTTTGTGTGGTGATCTCACATAGGATCACTATTTTTTTGTACTTTCTAAAGGGCCATTAATTCATCTTCTCTACATATCTAATCCCTGCTAATACAAGAAAGTTGTAGTTTATGTCATAACTTGGGAAGCTGTGCTGCTCTAACAAGAATTAATGAGAATAATCAGGTCATTATTTTCAGCAAATCAAACTATACAAACAATACATGTTTGTATTGCCTAGCCATATTCTGTAGGGATTTAATACATGCAGTTTTGTTTAATTATTTTTGTTTTGGTCCGTGTCATTTCTGTACGCATGTTGCATTGTACAGGCACTGAGAATGGTGCTTAATTTTACGTGTGTACCCCAAAACTATGGGGTGTAACTGTGAGTTGAATAAATCTGTTTTGAGTACAACTTGATGCGTCTCAGTTTGTTGTTGGGTGTTGATGTAGTTTGTGTTCAACACAAACAAAAGGGTGCTCTGAAGTCTTAATGTAGCCAACAAGTTGTTTTGTCTTTTATTCTTCCAGCAGATGTCAGGATAGAGTAGCAAAGAAGTGCAGCTCAGTGGAAACTGCATTAACTCCTTGTTGGAACTGTAAAGAGTCTTTATACCATACTTATAGCACGATATGTGGAGGTAAACTTCAGATACACAACATGTATACATGTTTGCATCTGCCTTGACAGAAGTATTAAGATATTTTAGTTAAAAAAAATAGTTGTACTACAAAGTACAGTTTCAAGTCAAATTCCTTCCTGCATTTGATAGTCTTAATCAAGTAAAAATATACGTATCTACTATTATTAAGTACCAGAAAGGTACTCATAATATAAATACAAATATATAAATACGATATATATATATATATATATATATATATATATATATATCCATCCATAATATAACATAAATATAATGTTAACTAGGCGTTATACTAGCATTACCTTGTTACTTTAAACTATAACATATCATAATTTAATAAAAAAGCTACATCTGTCTTCCTCTAAAATTAACTGGTGTAGAAGAATTAAATTGCATAAAATAGAAAAAAAAAACAAGTAACGTAAAACTGTTATTTAAGTACAGTAATTAGGTAAATGTACTTAAATGTCACGACTGTGCATCTAAAACACAACATTAACAATAATATTGTAAAACCCAGGTTGTCATTGTATAATAGGAAGTAGTTGTTTAGCGAGCTTTAACTGTAGTTGGTGTTCCGCGGAATCTCCAGGGACAACGGCGTACGCGCGCGCGCACACACACACACACACACACACACACACACACACACACACACACACACACACGCACACAAACACACACACTGATATAGCAACCCGCAGCGGAGAGGAGCGAGGAGGACGGACCGACGGGGACGTGACTGTGGCAGGTGGGCAGCTGCTGCCATCACCTTCAGATACGTTATCCCCGCGTGCGTGGAAAACCAGGTGGCTGACCGACGACGCACTTTACACAAGACGAAGAAGGAAGGAAGGAAGGAGGGAAGGAGGCGAGAAAGGAGACAAAACGTGAGCTGGGGGGGGGGGGGTGATAGTAACACGAGAGGTCGTGCACGTCGCGGCTGTTGTCAGAGACCACTGCGCACGCGACAGAGTCCATTAAAGCGAGTTGTTGGTTGAGAGAGCGGAGCGCTGCAGGTGTGCTTTTTAAAATATTGTATGTATATATATATATATATTGTTTCGTATTCCTCCTCTCAGAAGGAGTTGACATGCAGGTACCGACCGCGAGGAGGAGGAGGAGGTTCCGGTGTCCCGTGTGACCGTCTTCAGCCTTCACCCCGGTGGCCATGAAGGACACGGGGGAATCAAAGGAGCACCAACTCACGGTGAGTTCAAACTCTTCCGACTCGCTGCAGCAGTTTTTTGGGGGGTTTTGCGCGAGCGAGCTGCGGTCAGCGGCCATGAACGGTGAACTTTACGTGAACCCCTCGTTATCAACAATCTGCTAACCCCAATGCAGTTTGGGGGCCATAACGAGTGATCACGTGATGCCCAGAAGGTCCAGGTTGTTTTTTTTCTTCTTCTGGTTGACACTGTTTTTTAAATGTTCTTATAGTTACGTTTCTTTTAAGAGGTGATTCTCATTGTTTCTCCTGCTTGTTTACACACAAAGACAATGGGGTCTCTGTGGGGGATCACATGCAGGTGCTCTTTGGATCCTTCAAGGTGGACTGTGCTTTTTTTTAAATTATTCTTATTATCTTGTGAAAGGCTGGCATACGGTCACTTTCAAAAAATAATGTGTGCAAAATTAGAATTAATACCCAAGGCAAAAATAACGAAATAAATAATAAGAACTTGCATTGGACTTGCAAGTTTTTTAAAATCTTATTCCACTGATGCAATGAGCCCTTCCCAAGAGTGCATGAAGGGAAACACCTGAATATAATGCAGAAAAAACAACAGTTTTCATGTTTTTTCAGGTATTTTTGTTGTTGTTCTTTTCAATAACAAGATGTTTTATTTTTGTTTTCCTATCAGCATCCATTGTTGGTGTCATGCACGACATGCACTGCGTTCCGCAGCTCATACCTGAATAATTGAAGTGGCTGTTTCAGTCGCCCGGCCTCTCCCTTGTCCAGCGTGTAAGACACTTTCTACAGGGTGCTGACGGAGAGCGTGCTGTATTATTCCCCCCTTTGCATTGTGGGTCACATGCACATGAGCCTCTGGGTGGAGGACACCGCCACTGTGATTGTTATTGTTATTGATCTCTGAATGTTTTCATGGAAAGAAACCTTGCAGGGAGATAAAGTATTTTTTTTTTTTAAAAGGCAGGCTGTGCATTAGTGTATTAATATACTAATAATACAATGTTCCACTCAATTGGTGGTTTTGTATCTGCCAAATACTACCTAGTGTTCAAAAGGGAAGACTAATTTAATTCTCCCTCGCAAATTACTGGTGTTCGTTTGCGTGTGTGATTGTTTTAAAATGTCAATGCTCGTATTGGTTCCTGATAAATTGACATTTGACATTTTCATCTTGCACTTTCATGAATTTGGGCAACTCTGGAGAAATTAATTTTGTCTCAAATAATCAAAACTCCAAATCCACGAGGATATCTCGACTTTTAGTCCTTACTCTTGGTCAAGCTTGGATAAGCCTACATCTCCCCTAATGCAATGCAGTAGTACTTTCTCTTTAGAGCATCTCTGTCCGGTTATTCGTCTACATCTTTCAAATTCTACACCATCTTTCACTGTAGTACATTTAATGGTCTAAAATCTCAAAGATAATCTCGAACATTATTCACCTGGCTTCACAACTTGTAAAGAAGCAAAAAAAGAGAAAAAGTTCTCCTTTTGAGAAAGCAGAGGTATTTTCACATGTATGCTGCTATTTGCATATCCAATTACTCCTCTAGCGACACCTGCATCCACACAGACTCCCGACGCACATACTATCATGTGCTGTCAATTACGTTCCTCCTACGCATCACGGCAAAGTTTAATACATGTTTTTTCATACAATTTCTGGAAATTTCCATCTTGATTGAATTCGAGGAGGAATAAAACAAAATGCACTCTTTTGTGCCGCAGGTTGCCTTGAGGATCCGACCCCTCAGCGATGCTGAGCAGGAGGAGGCGGCTACCATCGTGGCCCACAGAGTGGACGACCAGGTGAGTTGGCCGTCCCTTTATTCTACCCGTGTGTGTGTGTCCGTAACCTGTTCACCCCGGTGCACATACAGTATGCATGCACGTGAGTGAGTGATGGGGTCAGTGGGTGTGCTCGTGTGAGCTGTTGTCTCTGTTTCAGAAGCCTCTTCCTGTCTGTGATGAAGCTGCACAGATAAGGTGTCTGCAGGGACCTCTGTAATGCCAATTCTTTTAGACATAAACAACAACACCATTTGTGAAGCTCAAATGTCACATTTCATTCAATTATGAATGAATGCTGGCTGACTCAGACCTGTAGCAAAGAAAGTGACCTTTCCAACGACGGATAGAAAGCTGCGGATTCTTCCGTAGGCAGACGGCTGAAAGCTTCGCCACAGAGAGCGAATGCCCGGCGTCTGATTGGACATCAACCACTGCAGAGTTGCGTAACGCTTCTTGCGGAAGACAAATTCGGTTTTGATGGTCGTTCAGTCTCCTTGTTTCTGTCCGACTTGAACAAAGAGTTACAGCAAAGACGAGTAGTGACCCTCTCTGTTATGGAGTCAGTCAGTTAGTGGTTTGAAAGAGTGCTTCATCAATTTTGCCCTTTCATACCTCTGCCTGACTCACAACGGACAGTTCGAGAATAGCAACAAAGAAAATAAATGAAAGAACAAAATCAATGCCGCATTACCCACAATGCAACGTGACGAACAAGTGTTATTAGAGTAACAGCTAATGTAGAGATGAGTAGCAGCTACAAAGGTCTGGTAAGCTCACTTCTTATTATCCACCCACACATTTTATTATTACTAGTCCTCAGCTCAAATCAACACAATGTACCGGGCTCAACACGGCTCCCTTCTGGAGCCACAAAAGGCTTCTTTTTTTTTACGCAACCTGTGTTCACGTGCCCGAGATCTGTTAGCAGACTTTAATGCCTTTTTAAAATCACTTGACCTTCAACCGGCATTTTAAGTCATACGATCCAGCTGTTGCCATTTCCCAGAGCGAAGTTTGTTCCGAGTACATATTTCTGTGCTTTGGGAAGGAAACTCTTGTAAGAGCAGTCTCGAAGTGTGTTTGCTTTTCAGACATTAATGCCACCCTGTGCATAAACTACACTAAAAACACATATTTATGGACCAGAAAGTTCTGCTGTTGTATTGTTGCTGCTGCTAACTAAATATCACTGGCTAAGTTCTTTGCTTAGCTTAAACACACCAGCCTCCACTCGTTTTTTAATTCAATGCTAACTGCTTGTTGTTGCCACTGTAGCTTCCTTTGCTCCTGCAGCCACCACTGCATTGCTATCTGTAATAGCATCCATGTGTGGCACAAAATAAGTGGATTTGAGTACTATTAGTGAAATGAGGCCTTGCCTCCAGCGATTGGTTGATTACCAGAAAATGAATTACCAACTATTTTGAGTATCAATGAATTAATTAAGTAATTTTTTTTAAGTGAAAAAATTGCAATTGTTATTTTTTACAGGCCAAGTGATCAACAAAATATTCAGTGAACTTTTGGATAATGAAAGTAGTACATAAGACATGTCAGTATAAAGTATATTTAATTCACCTAACATGTTGACATGTAAATAACAACATGTAATACTAACAAAATTCGGCCTGACTGTTCACTCTGTTCCCAACAGTCTTGTTTTGTGCTCGTCCCTAATCAATATGAGATGACCGTCTAATTTATGTGGCAAGTAAACTGCTTTGAGCCATTCTGCTAATTGTGTTTTCCATTAGAGTAAACAACGACGGGGATTTTTTCTGAGTAAACACAATGTAGATTGGTTATGATGGCCGCAGCAGCAGAAGGACCGTCTTCCAGGTACCGCACAAATTACAACAGAGTCGTGCAATTTGGATTTCATCTATTCTAACAATGGGGGAAAAAAAACAAATTGTATCGCTGTCCCTGAGAGTATCTCGTCCTTTGAGCATGTGGTGCACAGCATGTAATGAGGTTGTTACCATGTGACCATATGAGAAGGAGCTCCACGAGGACCATCATCACCAGCAGCCCTCGCTTTTGACCCGGGGCCCCTCTTGGAGACCATTTAGCAGCACTAACAGTGTGAGTGTGGGATGACGCCAAGGCAGTGGAAATGATTATGAGCTGGTAACCCGCCGAGGTGTCTCTCTCTCTCTCTCGCCCCGTAGGCTGATTTGAGATGGTATTGGGCATACAGGTGGTGGGAAGAAGCATAGCAACAGCTGACACGGTGGCTCAAGAGTTTGCCTTGGCGTAACAGTGCTGGAGGGAAACATCATATTCATGCAAGTGTGTGATGAGTAGGGTCTCCTCGTGCCGTTGAAGGGTTTCACAAGAGCGCACTTCTCGAAAACCGATAATCCACCGTGCTGAGACCCGACTTGTTTGTCTTCTCAGAAGTAAATCGAATTACGTCTTAAGGACAACATCAGCACTTCTGTCTGCCGTGACATCATTAAAATAGGCTCGGACACATGGGGATTAGGGCGTAGCGGTAGGCAGGTGGAAATGATGCTGACACAGCCGCCATAACAAGGCTTTTGTTATTGTCTCCAGCACAACCGAACCCTCAGCTAGAAAAACACGTTTTGTTGTGCGTCTCCTGTTCAACTTGACCGTGTGTTGATTCTATACCTGAATGGCATAGTTCATGTTGTGGAGAGAGTTACAAACCGACAGATAATGCTGTGAATGGAGGGGATATAGTAGTGAGGAAGCAGCAACAACAACAACACAGGGATGTAGTGAGATTATAGAGACCACTTGAAGGCAGAATCTCTTTACCTATAGCCGTCACTCAAGTCTAAGTATATGCAGATATGTACTGTAGCTACAGTCTCCACAAATACCCCACACAGTGCACTGTTTACTTTGTTCGCGAGACATGTGGCCAACATGTAGTGCTCAGACAGATTAGCAGGGTGCTCGTGGCTCACTGGGACGACTGGGTGAGAGTACCCAGATCTGGCTCTGCTGGCAGAAAACAGACATCTTGACGCTGACTAAGCCTGCAGAGATGAGCTCATCGGATGGGTTTTAGATCAGGTTAAGCCTTGTGCCACCTGCTCCCTCCCTCTCTCTCTCTCTCTCTCTCGCTCCCTCCCTCACTGACACTCAGGGGATCCAGCCTCTGCCTTTCATGGACCACCTGTTATGCTCGATGGGCTTGTTCTCGTCCTTGAGTGAGTAGCACACAGCTCAGAGGTTCAGCAAGGTGAATTCTTGAATGAGGTATTAAACACATTGGGGTTGTGTGGCAGGCATACTGTAGGAAAGTGGCTTTTATCCCAAACTTGTATACAAGATGCAAGTAGGCTTTGCTATATCTGAGTAGTGGCGTTCTGTCTCGGAAATAACTTGATTTCAAAAGAAGGAAAATATAATAATTTTTTTTTTTAAATAAAGGTCGAAAGCGTTCCGGACGGCTTTATA
Organism: Cyclopterus lumpus; assembly: GCF_009769545.1. Taxonomy (NCBI): domain Eukaryota; kingdom Metazoa; phylum Chordata; class Actinopteri; order Perciformes; family Cyclopteridae; genus Cyclopterus; species Cyclopterus lumpus. Next base: position 14,744,598 of record NC_046984.1, on the reverse strand, counting down.
AAGACAGGGATATTAGACTGGGAAACTATGGCCAGTTAAAAAGACAAAAGAACAACTATTGAGACCAGATTCGGTTTCGAAATGGACGTCGGAACATTTTATTTTGAAACTTATTCAAAGTTCTAAAAAAAAGAAAGAGGAGAAACGAGTTTAGAAAATGGTTTTGAAAAGGCATGTTTGGTCATTACGCCCAGTATGTTTTGGCTGTATTATCGCTCAATGATACTGTAATGTGACAAAGGTTTAAAGCTGTACAGTAATAATAACCTGTATTGAGGACGTTGGAAGTCTTAAAACCTTTAACTGAAAAAGGTGATGTCACCCCTCCTTAAGAGGCTAATGGGAAATACATACGTTCATCCCCTCATGTACTTGTCATAAGATAACATATCAGAATTAGCTATACACTGCAGAAAACCCTTAACTCAAAACAACTATTTTAGCTTCGGTGCATTTACAACGATCCAAGGTTTCTTTTTAAAAAGGAGTCAGTGCAGTAATCAGGTCCGTAAATGTGCTGAAACACATGTTGATAATAAATGTCTTGCCCGTAGGACAGAGTGTTTACACCCTGCAGGATGTGCCTCACGGAGCTCTCCAGCTCATCGAGCGTGTCTTCGTCAGGGCCGGGCTATCAGTAGCACACAGTGGGGAATGCTTTATGGCGAGGCCTCGTCTCCATGGAGACACACAGAGACGAGGTCAGCACCATTGTTTGTTTTTTTTTTTTTTTTTTTATTCGCGCCCCTCGGTAGTAAAGTCCTACATATGGAAAAAGAGGGCAGGGGGGACTTTTAAGTGTCGTGACAATAGATGTATCACTAGATATTGATGGTGGAGTTTCATGGTCATCTCTTCAGAGAGATACTTCTGTTGTGTGACGATAATGGAGGAGAGAAAAGCCCTTCTTCATAACGACTAGAGGACTGGAGACTGAAAAGGACTTTCCAACCATGTGGTCCTTCATGTGTTTATCTGAAAAACCCTGTGAGACAATGTCAGCCAGCAGGAAAACAAAAAAAAGTGCTTCCTTTGTGAACATTAAGTCCTTTTTAAAAGTACAAGTCTACTTGATGTACAAATCCCCCCTTTTTCAGTGCTCCGTGTAGAGTTTTCTCCACCCTCCACACAGGTCTGTCAGTGAAAGGAGATTCACCTTGAGAAGCTGCACTGGAGTTAGCCAGATTCATCTAAACCAGCTAACCTCCCTGGAGAACATACTTTTATGAATGAGAAAGGTTCTCCGAATAATGTGCAATTTGCTGCCGTCGAATGCCGAACAAATGTCATTACGTTGCATAGGAAATGCAATGCATAGATGAGGGATGTCATGAGGGCCTTGAGACTAACGGCGACTAAACCCCGACTCACTATCAACACGCCCACTGAACAACAAATCTCTGTTCAAATTGGTTGAAATCTGAATAAAGATTGAGTTAACAGATGATGCCTTCTTTTCAGTAAAAATGTGTATTATGCGATGGTAAAATATACCATTATCATGATATCAAATGTAATCTTCACAGCAATAAAAAAAATAGATATTATGAGCTGTTTAACCTACAAACACTAGCTCAAAGTGTTTTTTGTTTGGTTTTTATACGAAAGACGTGATATTTTTGACTAATTCCAGGCCGAAATCTACTCGAAGGCAGTGGACAATGATGTCGGGGAAATGCTCAAAATCTGGATATAATTTCCATGTTTTCTAAATGTTCCCCCGCTGAAGGAAATGTTTTCTCTCCGGTGCAGTTCATCACGATAATAGCCTGGTTAAAAATCTGGATGAAAACATGCACTTTGTCCATACAGAGGCTCTTTTCTATTTTAACGATGCAGAGTGTTTGAATAGCCCCACGGTTGAACAAGAGAGGAAAAGGAACTACAAATAACCGTGTCCCCTCTTCGCTGTGGAGATTTAACCTCGAGGGCCTCGAAGAGACCGGAATGAAGGAGTGAACTCGAAGCACTAAAGAGTTTATTTTGGCTCACGCGCGTAAGCTAGTCCTACTATCTTGTACTTTCTGTCAACACAAATGGACCCTCTGACCCCGGAAAGTGGCAAATCTTCGCTTTGCATATGTCCACCTGACTCCACTTGTACTTCCGATGCGACTCTCTCTCTCTCTCTCTCTCTCTCTGATTCCTCTGAGCCCTCTGAGCTCAGCCCCTCCCTGGAGTCTCTTTTACAAACGAGGGATTGTGGTGTGTGTTCGTGTCGGTCTGCGCATGGTTTGTGCGAGTAGTGCGTGATCCCTCTCAATGCCCTGTCTGCTCTTCCACTCCTAATCTCGCTGAGAGGGCAAAGGCGTGGCGGCTCACCACAAGCGGCCATCTGAAGGAGACTAGACGCTGGAGTGGCCCCCGCTGCGAGTTCTCCTGAGCAGCTTTTAGCACTCGAGAAAACACACGCGTCGCTCCTGACTAACCCCTCTAGGAGCTCAGCTCGGTTTTGGCTATAAAGACCAAGATACGCCGAGGAATCACAATGAGTTTATTAGGCAATAAAAAATAAAAATAAAAAATTAATATAATCCAGGTGTTACGAAACCACCCTGTGTTCTTGGGAGCATCGGGAGTCATGCTGCAGTCCACAGGGGGTTGGTGAAAAGGGAGGAACTTCCCAAAGGGGCTTTTGCTGTAACCTCATCAACTAATTATGTTGCAGATTACGCAAGCATCTTTTCCATTTCAGAGGACAAGCGTACATGTGAAAGGAGCAGATCCTTTGTGTGTGTGTGTGTGTGTGTGTGTGTGTGTGTGTGTGTGTGTGTGTGTGTGTGTGTGTGTGTGTGTGTGTGTGTGTGTGTGTGTGTGTGTGTGAGTGCTCTGTTCTGTGTAACAGCACCTCGCAGCTCTCACACAAGCAGGAAGTAGAGCCCAGCCGCAGGGCCGTCAATGAGACGCCTTTTTATTGGACTCCTGGCCAGAGAAACAGGCAGCGATTGGTCAATTGTTACATAGCCAATAGGTTTTAAGTTGATTCTCACAACAACCCAGGTGCACGTTGTCGTCAACCGTCCTCTTTAAATCCCCTAAAGACACAAACAAATGTAACCGAACGAGAGCTGAACAAATGTCCCGAGGATGTGAAATGTTGCGAGGCGGGTTGGAAGAGCGACGAGTGGCACCGAGGACGGACAGATTTGCAGCTACGCATTGAAGCGTGTTGACGAAGACGGCGTCTCCCATAAGCCCACCACCACCCCCTCACCCCCCCCCTTTGGGTTTCGAGGTCGGCGGTGGGAGTAAATCTCTCGGGGGTGTTTTCTCCGTAATACTCCAGTCATAACAACATGTTGTTTGTCTGGCGAGGCTCATCCATGAGACCCAACGATGGAAATGTAATCGAGCAGAACAAGATGAGTCAAGAGCCTTATTGGGTTTAGCTGTGAAGGGCTGCATCCAGAAATATTATAAATGACCACTGTGCCACATCCTGCTTTTTTTTAATAAAGAACATAACATTTTACAAAAATAGACCTGAACCTCAACGTGCACGAGAGTTGTGTAATAACAGGAAATTATACATGCGTGACCTTGGAACGCTTCTGACAATTAAACTTAACAGTGAAGAAGCTTCAGTTCGTGTCGCAGCCATCTGCATATCAAATGGTATCCGCAAACTGAAACCCCGCTTTGTGTGTTTTTTAGTTTTTTTTTTTTTTTAACCATCCGACAATCTAGTTTTCTTTCCGTGTAAAGAGCTTCGTTGTCTCGTGGTTCTTCATTCGTATTGAAGACCCGGAGCTACTACTTGGGAACACTAATGGCTGCTTTTTGTGTCTCACACAGACGACGTGTCCCACTCTGTCGGGTCTGATGGGAACAAAACGGACTAAAATGCCTGAAAATAGCAGGCTGTGTACGATCATGCTGCCATTACCGACGTCAGTACGCGCGAACACGTTAACGCGACACTGGAAAGACCCCCTACAGGGCATTACTTACCAAAAGTGTGTTTAATATACTAGATTAAAGATTTTAAAATGCCTTTTTTTCAATTGTTGTGTCCCCTTTACTCCTCAACCTATTATTTGAAAACATTCTTATATTCAGTCTTGTTCCGCTATTCCGCGTTATCGTAATAATCGGTCTAGTTGTTGAGGTGTGACGGTAGCTGATTGGTTTAAAAGCCCATGAAAGTTATTTATTTCATTATTAAATCGGTGTGAGATAAGTCCCAAAAAAAAAAATCATTCACCGTTTTTTGCAGTCAGTCGCCTAGCAACAGCGTTCTCACGACTTCGACCACCTGAAAGGGATACACACTGACTTCCATATCCAAATACGCACCTCGCATGTTTCATTTGAAGGCAGCAATTATTCCTCTTTCACAGCTGCTCTGCTGAAGCTGTTGAGCGCTCACACTTGTTGGCGCGCTGTAATTTCAGCATTACAGGACGTTTGTCAGCCCTCTTTGCCATCACTTCATATCAAAATTGTTATGAACACGGATGCATGGCTGGAGTAACTGGAAGGAGATTCATCATGATGTTACATATCACACTTTATTTTGTAGGAGGCATAATAATATGTAAACCATGATTCTGAGTGAAGGCAGCCTTCTCTTTTTAGTTTTCCATTAGATTTTATTCCTGAGATCACCTTCTTTGAGCTTTATTCTTTTATGCCTAAAGTGCAGCTTCCTCTTTGCTCTTAAGTGGTTCTGAAGGCCCTCAAATGGTCAGCTGGTGGCAAGACGTTGACCCGTAGAGACCATGAGGCTGTTACTTGATTATGTGTACTGTGTTGTATTAGTGTTGATCAGTGTAAACAATTTTAAATCTTGTTAATGATGTATGATAAGCTGCTTAGAGCTTGTGTGTAAGTGTGTGTGTATACAGTCATAATTCATCTCTAATGTCTATTTATGTTGCTGTGAAAACATCTCAAGTTTCTCACCGACACCATTTTTACGAGATTGCATGTAAACTCATCACGATTACGTTGTAATTTTACCCTTCACCCAATACTCATTTTCACTGGACAGAGCCTGAACGCATCATATTGGAACCGAATGCAACCTCCGTTAGCGGTGCTGTCATCTTGAAAAAGCTCTCCTTGTTTACCATGAAACATTATCAGAGATCGAAAAACTAGAAGAGCATGAATGCCGATCAATGCTCATCGCATATTTTACTGAATATCGGTTGATGGCGATCCTCAGTTAAACTGTGTGATTAATCCGCGGTTCACACTAACCGTGAAAGGGGATTGTGGTGCGTTACACCACTAGTGTGTACGTTTGTTGTCGTCTTGGTAATTGCCGATTGTCCAGGTTTGTGTGTGTTCGGGCCAACCCTCCGGCCTCTGACCCCGAGGCTGTCTGACCTCTAACAGTCTAGCAGCCCCGAGCCAGTTTCTGGCATTGAGCTACTGAGCCTGCCGGTTGCTGTGCCCTTGGATGCGTGTTGTTTGCGATGGCACTAAGTGGATAAATAATAGCTTTGCTGCTCATTAGTCTATTTACTTCCGCCGAGGAGGCTGTGCTTCGGGGATTGTCTTTGGTTCATTTGCAGGATATCTCAAAAACGTTTTAAAATGCGTTATGAATATCAATTAAATGTAGTTACACAAGGCAAAGAAAGAAGTTTGTGATACTTTTGCACGTGTTTGAAATGAAAACATCTGGCACGTTATTATTGGCCTATGAAGGGGACATTACTGGTGACATTAGGGAATCCTGCCCCCTCCCCCCCTCCCACATCTTTACACTTAACTGAGATCCCCGGGGGATTTTCAATCAATTGCCTTCATGAATGACAAATCACTGTGTTGTTTCTCTTATCCTTTTTAACCAGCTGTGCCCGTGCTCTCCCATAATACATCTGTGCGACAAGCTTCAAAATGGAAATGATTAAGGTAATGAACAAGGAAGAGGAAAAAAGAAAAGAGAAACATTGACAGGTGGCAGGAAGAAAGAAAGAAAATCAATTTCTGTCAGCCGGCTCTTGATCTTTAAGGATCTGTTGTTGCGTTGCACAATGTACTGGGTGTGTGTGTCTGCAGGTGCATATATGAGTGTCAGAGTCTGAATTACAGACGTCTTAAGTAACCACAAATGAAGAGCAGACCTCGCCATCAAGCACCTAGTATCAGGTACGCAGTGATCCAGCACAGACACACACACACACCAACGATCATCCGGAGACCCTGAAACGGGATACACGGCAGCATTGTCGGGGTGCAGAGAGGGCAGAGAGGAGGTTTTCCATCAGATAACCAGCCGCAATTGTGTCCGTTGGACTTTCCAAAGCTTCGGTTGCGTTTGTGAAAGAGCAGCTTGAAAGGTCGCCCCGTCAAGGTCACCGCTTACACCTGATTGCTTTCTCATTTTGTGATCTGGATCCTTTATTCTTGGCGGTATTCTTAATAATAATAATAATAATAATCCATTTAATTTATATAGTGCTTTTCAAGATACTCAAAGACACTTTACATTATACACCGTGGACACAGCTACAGGGAGCAATGCAGGGTTAAGTGTCTTGCTCAAGGACACATCGACTAGGGCGGGGATTGAACTGCCAACCTCTTGATTGAAAGACGGGCATGCTAACCACTGACCCATAGTCGCCCAAACTATTCTTGAACCCGGCACACAGATGTCGTTGCTAAACGACTCTATGGTTATGTCATCGTGCAACCCAGTGATAAGGGTCGGCTGGGTGGGTGGATGGACAGGGGGGGGGGGGGGGGGGGGGGGGGGGTGTGAATGCAACTGTTTTCCCACCTTTACATCGCACTCTTCTGTCAGCAAGCAGATTTATTTATATTTCTAAATATGTTCAGGGCAACAAGTCGCATGAGGATAAAGATGGATTACGATGGTGTCTCTGGGGGAAAAACAAGATGCACTTTAGATCTAACACACTGATACATGACCTGTCTCTTAATCTCTCCAACACATGCATGTTCAACCCTATGAGCTTGTTAAAGCAATAAAGACGAGACACACACATGTAAGCTGTAAATGTGACACCAGTGTGTGCAGGTGGTATCGCTCCGATTCAGATTCGTTCTCCATCTGCAGCCTTCCTGTCTTTGGGTTTTATTTTCTTATATTTTATCAGGCTCGGAGCAGCATGTGTGGCTGCTGAAGTGGTAATTTATCTTCTTGTTAATTACACTTAAAATGTTGAACAAGATATGTCTTACCTGCTGTCAGTGAGAGCAGATGGAAGGTTTGGGATGATCACGGGGAATAAATACTTTACTGGTACAAGACAGAGAACCATTAATGTAACTTCTAATCCAACTGTGTCTGAGTGACGGCCGGTGAACTGCAGGCCCTTAATATGATTGACATTTCCAATCGCTCTTTTGACATTTTACTAGTGATCCGAGCCATCATTTAGGTGTAATGAAGCCAGTGCCTATAAAAGGCGGCTGATGTCTACACGACTGCTGACTTTTGTTGGTTGTCTTGGCAGCCTTTTGCCCACTTGGCACACGACAGTGAAGCGGCTCAGGGGGAACCAACCGTGGCCCGGCTGGCTTGTGAAAACCACGCACCACGTCCAGGCTTTTGAATTATGGATCCTCGGCGCTGTAATCAGCAAGATGGCCGGCCAAGTCGACCCCGCCGCTCTAACGACCAGAACAGCAGGTCTTTGTTGATAAGTCATCGGCAGGGAAAGGTGCCGGGGCGAGGGTGCTCCATCGCACCCCACTGCTTTTTATGGCATTTACGTAACTCCATCCGGCTAATTGGTTTCATGTCGCTGCATAAGCAAGCTGCTGCTTTGACTTTGGCTGATCGATGTGAGGATATGAATATTTTAGGAGCCTCTTTTTCTTTTTTTTTTCACAGCCACAGAGGGTAAATTACCGACCATTTGTTTCACGTTAAAGTCGAGACGAGCCCCCGCGTCCAAATGCATTTTAGCTCGTGATGTCCATTCACAGCGTGATTTTAAAATAAATACATTTACAGACGCTGTCGAACAGGAAATTGCTTTCCTTTTCACCTCGTGTGGGTGTCGGGTCCGCTCGAGTCAAAACCGATGTCTCCTTTAGTGATTCAGCAGCCAATGGGGAAAAGGGCCGATTGGTCCCAGTAGAAAAGAGCCTACTAGACCCAATTTAGATCCCAGCAGAAAGTCTGACCTCAACTGGACCATAATTGAGAACTTTCTTTGCCTCGTAGAGATCATCGTTAACAAGCTGGAGCAGCGACCCAGTCTCTGCTTTCCTGATACAACTGCAGGTATATCGTGGCTAAAGGTCAAATAGAATTAACTACCATCACGGACGTTTTGGAAATCACAAAGTAGACGCACACTTCTGTCATATGATTATTGAGCAAAATCTGACTCGACTGTCACGAGGTTAGAGAAGCAGATACGAAGGCAGAAAAGACAAAGATGGCTGATCACTGTGCTCTAGTGCCCCGAGTCTTGCCTTGGAGTCTCAGCCAAATGTCCCGGTAATTAATTATCATTGCCATAGTTACAGCTTGCCCACTATATATTGTTGTTAATTAACAGCAGCCACCAGAACATTTCTATTAATCTTATCAGGTTCTGTGTGTTTGCTGTATTGTGCCAGTTGTGTTTATAGAGTGGTTGCTGTGCAGCCGTCCCCTGAGTCACAGTTGATTCAGGATACAGCAAATAAAGAGGGGTGAATCGCTCAGCTTCTCTAACGCCCGATAAATAAGCTCACAGTTGGACCGGCTGATCAGATCCTGCTTTGATCGGTGGCTGTGTGATATTGTTGGTGAATGCAAGTTGGAAATAAATCATAGGCTTTAATGCACAAGCCCCGTTCACACCTGACCAGTATCGCCTGCGGACCTCGAGGTCGTCTTAATTATCTGCTATGTACGTAAACCGGATTTCTAAATCACACGACGTAATGCTAGCAAAAAAGGGGTTAGAAATTACTTTTTAAATGTTAACATTTTCCATTAATCTTAAGAATCGATTGCTCAATTAATAGTTTTGTCTGTAGAGTTTTTTTTTAATATTTAGTTTTGTCTGATCAACAGTTCAAAGCTATTTTCAATTGACCAACAAAAAACAGCACGAAACACCAGAAGAAATGCAAAAAAAACCAACTAAATAAATAAATGTTCAGAGCTGAAAAACCTACATTTGTTCGTCTGATAGTTGCAGCTCAACCAACTGAAGCGTTTACATCTTCTTTTTTTTTCACCATCGCTTTAGTCATCATTGTCGCCGCTGCCTGAATGTTTTTTTGTGCACACTCTCCAGCCAGGCGCTCTGACCGCGTGGGCCGGTCCTCGCGGTCAGAGCGCCTGGCCTCTTGCCACCCTGCTTGCACACACGTTGCAGAGGACGGGAAATTGCTGCCTGCTCAGTTGCCATGCATGTGTGAGCGCACGTTTCCACGCAACTGTGTGAGAGCGAGCGAGAGAGAGAGAGAGAGGATGTGTGGGAGACTTAATGGTTTCCATGAGACGGCCGCGTTTCCAAATGCTCCTTAACCGGTTCTGTACGCCAGGAGTCTGACCCGTACTTCACCCCAGCCTCATTGTCTATCAGAAGCCTCTTAATTGAACTCAGAGGACAGAGAATGGCACGTACGATGGCTAATCACAGGGAGGTTACCCGTAGTCCACTATTGGCATCACAACCCCGAGGCACATGCCAAGACATCCAGTGTTATGTTGCCACACAGTGTACTGTCATTAGGGTCAACATCTTAAGAGTCTCATCAGAAGACTTATTAGTGGTGTAGAATGTGCCCGAGCAGCAGCTGCTGTGCGTGGATGTCGGGTGGAGCTGTGGAAGGTGCTGTAACTTAAGGAACACGGGCGCCAGATGGGACGAGAGGTGTCATCAACACCCTCGGCCTTTAACGATTCCCCCAAGCACACACTATTTGATACCTCCCATACATCCAATTATGTAAGAGCGTTGTTGTCGCGCTCGTCATCTTTACACCGTGCGTGTACGCTCACAGGCATCTGTTTTTTTTCTTCTTCTCCTCGCCGCCACAATTAATTGCCATTTTTTTTGTTGCTAAATTGTGTTTTCTGCTTCGTTGAAACATAAGTCAAGACACCACGTCCGAGAGGGAACAGAGTTGCGTCATCTCGACCAGACGATGGTTGTTATTCTCACTTTGGTCGTTTGCCAACTGGGCTTGTGACAGTCACCTCTCACATCGACTGTCCAGGAGATGATGCCTAATGCTCCGGCTGACTTTAAGACGCTTTATTTATGTTACATTTATTGTGCATTGAGACTAAATGTATTTAAGATGTGTATACAAATACGTTATACATCTGCTGTGGTAAAAATGAGCAATGTACACACACTAGAATCTGATTTAGTAGCCTATAATATTGTATACAACAGCCCAAGGCCTCGCCTTCGCGTCTATTTTCAATGTTTTCCCTCAATACCATCACACGTCTGTCAGTGGGCTCCTGCGACGTGCCTCGAGCACAATCGGTCGTCGTCTTCTCTACGAGTTTGCCGTAGCAAAAGAAACGGGCGTGAAAAGGCGTCATTTGTTAATGACGAAGCTCGAAAGACAACCGAGTGTTGCCTCATCTCGTCCATCCTTCCGTATCTCACCCCTTGAATTTCAATCGAGGGGCTTCAAAGTGAGCCGCTCCGCGGTTGAGGGGGAGGTCATCAAACAAGCCGGGGGTGCTTCAGCGTCACCGGCCTCAGAGGGCTCTCCGGGGCCGCTGCTGAGCGAAGCTGGTAAACTCCCAGCTGCCCCCATTGTCGCATCTGCAAATAAACTCGAGGGTTCTCTACCTTTTTTTTCTTCTTTTCTTCTTATTGACTTTTCTGCCAATTGCATAGCAGGAGATGACAACCCACAACTCATCGAGGAGGGGGGGGGGGTCATTTCTCACGTAGCCGTCAAGCCAAACCGCTCGCAGTCCCACTCGATGGTTCGTCGACAGCATTGTGATTTTTTTTTTTTTTTTTTCTTTCTTTTCTTCTTCTGACGTCGTGCCGTTCAGATTTTTTCCCCTGAAATGTTCTCTTGCAGAGCTGTGATTTACTGATTGTGGGTGAGGCGTACGCTTTGTCCGGCAGCACAATTACAACAAAGAGACATGTCAGTCACATACAGCGTTGAATACAAGTCCTGCTCAGGCTGTCACATGCACACGAAATGCAACGCTCCAGATGCTACAGTACGAAGGTGCTTGGCACGTGGGCCGATGGTTGGGTCATTATGTTCGATAGCCAGGGTTTAGAGCATGGCAGACGGCTTTAGTGGATCCTTATTTGCATACATACTTGATAGGAAGTGTCCCTGATCCAAACGGGGGCTGTCACAAGGACATGCTGTCATACACTGGAGCAGACATTTTCATTTTTATTTATTTATTTATTTTATTTTCTTTCTTACAATCCTTGGTCATGAAATGTTACAAGAAGAAACAAAGAGTGCAGTGTTTTAGAAGTAGACATCTGCTTCGTGTGTCGGCTCGTCTTGCCCAGCAGTTTTTTTTCTAAAAAAAATAAATAAATAAAATAAAAAGGTAAATGATAACGGTAGCTCCCTGTGAGACCATCCTTATTCATCACGAAGTTAATTGGGGGTTGAAGACTTAAACGCCCGTCTCTCTCTTTCCCATCTCTGCCTTCCTCTTCGTCAACAGATGGTGGTCCTGATGGACCCCATGGAGGACCCCGACGACATCCTGCGTGCCAACCGCTCCAGGGAGAAAACGTACATGTTTGATGTTGGCGTTCGACTACTCGGCCAATCAGGTCAGTCAAAAGTCCAAACTGAAAAGGAATAAAAGCTAAAATAAATAGCTCTTGTGTTCTTGGAATATGCACTTCTACCGCTTTAAGGTTATTTACTTCTCTCTGCGCAGGAGGAGGTGTACCGAGCCACAACCAAAGGGCTGATTGAGGGCCTCATATCAGGCTACAATGCCACCGTGTTTGCATAACGGACCCACAGGTGTGTGTGTGTGTGTGTGTGAGCGTGTTTGTCGGTGTGTGTGGTGCGGGTGTGTGAGCGTGTGGTGTGTGTGTGTGTACAACCACGCAAATTACATTCTAGCTTTCTGGTGCATAATCTCTGTTCAGCCTCTTTCTGGAGTGAGCTGTCCAAGCAGGGTGAGAGACTTCTCTTTCATTTTTATTTTTTTATTTTTTCAGTGCAGGTTGAATAAGAAAATGAGTCATGCTTTACCTCCCATGTTTCCAGTGGGTGGGGGGCAGATTGCCAAAGACTATTTGAGCACTATTGCTCTCCAAGGTTATTTATCTGCCTTCTGACTGTGTGTGTGTGTGTGTGTGTGTATGTGTGTGTGTGTGTGTGTGTGTGTGTGTGTGTGTGCGCGTCAGTTCATCATTTTGCTTTCTTAAGGTGGTTTGGTTTAAAATACAGTATTTACTTTGGTTAACAATGATATCTTGAACTATTTAATTAATTGTTTAGGTCCTCGATTGACATGTAATCTTTAATAAAGCTGTTGTGCAACGCGTGTTTTCCAGGTTGCGGGAAGACGTACACCATGTTGGGCACGGACAAGGAGCCGGGCATCTACGTCCGGACGCTGAACGACCTGTTCCGTGCCATCGAGGAGACCAGCGACGACATGCTGTACAGCGTCTCCATGTCCTACCTGGAGGTCAGAATTCCACTTTCCAACAGACATTTATTATCATCCCGAGCTCACGGGATCTCGTCAAAGCGACCGCGGCGAAACACCTGAAGCGGGGCTTGAAATCTCGTCGCCATTAACACGATTGCTCGCTCGAGAGGTTGAAAGATTTCTTCGTGTTTCTTCGCATTCGATTCGTGTCTCCGTTCTTCTTCCTTCACCGTCGTCTGCTCACTCCAGATAAGATCTGCGGTTGTTCGCTCCTGCCGATTGCAGGCAGATACCACAGGTGTCCTTTTACTTTGGCCCGGCATTTGTTTCACGGCTGAAATGAGCGGAAACATGCATCCTTGTACGCAGAACATGTTAATTTCACACCGGTATATGCGTGTTGTGTTTTTTATATGCCTTGTGTTTCTTTAATTCTCCATTTTTTTTAATTGTTTTAAATGCGCTGCAGAAATACACTTGCCTTGTCCTCATGCTGCCTTTTTTTTAAAAACAATTAAAGGCTTTCTTTTTATGTTTTCCTTCCAGACAAAAGATCACAGGCAAAATAAAACAACCACCGCGTGAAGCAACCAAAACACTTTCTAAATTTATATTCCCAGCAAACATGACGGGAGCACATTTCATCTCGTAATTATATTCTTTGGACAGTGGTGCCTGATGGTTTTCTCTCACGCCGTCACAGACTGTGTGTTCCTGCTGTTGATGAGCTGACTACCGATGTTTAAGTCCATCCTTTTCCACAAAAAGCTCTGAATCACTCAGACTTTGTTCTTTCGGGTCAGCTCGGCATGCCGGGGCCTTTTTTTTAATTTTTTTTTTTTAGATGGAGTTGGATTTGGAGGCATCGGCACGGTGCTGTAACCGAAACTGGAGCTGTAGAGGTTGCTTTTCCTCCAGCTGGTACCTTCAGGTGTGGAGTGATCTCTGGTCCCGTTGGCTCAGTGATAATCTCGGACCGCAGATAAGACCAGCAGGGCCGATGGCGGCGGTTTCTCCGTCCGCCTGCTGGCTGTGGTTCCAAAACCTCATTACCGAGATGCAGGTAGAGCTCACGCTGTGTGTTTCATGACAAAGCACTGGATACAATGGAGTCGGTTCATTTGACTCTGATGGCAGTAACGGAGCCTCGCTGGTGTGACTTTTTGTCAATTTGAAGTTTTCTTTGTTTATGTGGTTCATGGTCATGAATAAAGTTTCTAGCTCGCATGTAGCAGTTACTTCATTTTTTGTAACAGTTAATATTATATTGTGTGAACCCTGGAATTTGTCTCATTCGGGATTTAATGATTTTAGGTGAACCATTTAGTAGTCCATCATAGTTTTGCTACTAAAAGATGGCAACGTGAATATAAAGAAGATTTCAAACAGATTTGTTCATAAATGTCAGGAAATGAGAGAGAAAATAAAACAATACGGCACAAAGACAGACAGAAAGAGGCAGATGGTTAATACAAAAAACGGTGAAAATGAAAGTGGCAAAGTTAGGCACTTGTTGGGTACAAATGTTGCCTATTAGGAGGAGGGTTTACATCCGACATTTAAATTACATTTTGTGTTTTCCGTACCAAAAGCTATTATGTTGGATGGTTGACGATGTTTTTGAAGCTGTGGTCTCTCGTAGCCCTCCGGGTGGGTGGAGGTAAATGTTCCTATCAAGATGCCAATCATCGTGTCTGGATGTTCTCAGACCTGTGTAACTCTTCAGGGTGAATGCTGACACAAAGCTGTGTGTGTGTGACGTGTGTGTGACGTGTGTGTGTTTGCTGTTTCCAGGGAGCAATCTGTTGCCACTGCTGCCTCGTCATTTTACGGCCTGACTGAGCGATGGGCACACATCTGCTCCGTTTCTGGTTCAAACCCCTCTCTTTTTCATGCACACACACACACGCACACACACAAGAAACAACATACTTTGAATGCGAATAAGTATACTCTGTACGTATATTAAAAGTCCCAATTAGTATTCCTCACCACTTTTTCTATACACACTGTCCGCTACTTGTTAGCGTCTTGGACGGCAAAAGAGTGCGGCAGGGACGACGTAGTTTTGTACCTGAAAATGTGCATCTTACTGAAATTTTTCTTACGGAATATTGCAGAAAATAAGTTTTGTGGGAAACATTTGTTCATGATACTGACGCGTTTTGTTCGGCAGGATGATTTTCACAAACTTTTATGATTTTTGGACCGTGAATGGAAGGTGTAAAAAGCTAACTGGCTATAAACAAACCACCGAGCTAAAGGCTTTTGGCCTTTTTTTAAGACTTCTAAAAGCTTCAAAATTCACAAGTGGGATATATACACTGGCATGTTGTACGTAGTAGAATACAAATATGTTAAGCTTGTGGTAACCACAGCAGTTAACCAAAAAAAACATTAATTAAAAACCCATTGACCTTTGAGAACTGGAAAAAAGATGCTGGCTCAATTCCAGGTTTTTGGACTAATTCATGTGTCAGTCTATAACCAAATGATTGGCTATGTGTTGAGAGCTAATTCTAAATGTTAACATGCTGCTAAGATGGTGAACATTATACCTGCTGAACATATTAGTATTGTCTTTAGTTAGCGTATTAGCATGTTAGCTCAAAGCACCGTGCGTCACAGAGCCGCTTGCGTGGCCGTTGACTCTTAGTCCCGTTCAAACTTCACCAGCAATGAAAAAATGAATAGATGGAAAATAATAATACTGCCAAAACTCAACTGTAAGTGTCAGTAAAACAACCTCTAGGAGCGTGTGGCTGGCGTCTGCTTGACAAAGAGGAAACTGTCCTCGTTGCACCGGCTCCTCAGCGGTTTGTCCTCCATTGGTCACTTTCCAGGACGCCACTTCCTGCACTGAGCTTTTCTTTATGTTTTAGGGGCTTTCATTGCACCATCAGAGCACTGACACCGGCTAATGACAGCCTGCCGCCCAACAAGCTGTGGTTTCACAATGACACGTTGATGAAAATATAGCACTCGATGTTTTTGTACCACCTTGGGTTGGTGGAGGAGGCCTGAAAGGCTGAATGGAGCCTTTTTAAAAAGGACATGAACAACCTCTTATTTATCCAATTCTCAAAGGAGCATTAAAGATAAATAAGCGTTTTGTATTCATCTGCATTTCTGTGTCTTTTTAGATCTACAATGAGATCATCCGTGACCTGCTGAACCCATCCTCGGGCTTCTTGGACCTGAGGGAAGATTCTAAAGGCGTGATTCAGGTTGCTGGGATCACTGAGGTGTCTACCATCAACGCACAGGAGGTTAGACCTGCTACCTGACTGCGATTGACGCGACTCCGCGTTCATTCCACGCGTAAATATTACATTCAGCGCCCTCGTGCTTTTCAGATCATGGAATTGCTGATGAGGGGCAACAAGCAGCGCACCCAGGAGCCGACGGCCGCCAACAAGACGTCCTCTCGCTCCCACGCTGTCCTGCAGGTCGCCGTGAAGCAGCAGAGCCGCTGTCGAGACGTCCTGCAGGAGGTGCGCTTTGCTCGCCTCTTCATGATCGACCTCGCCGGCTCCGAACGAGCAGCACACGTGAGTGAACAACGTGCTCTGTTTAGGAGGTGGCGAAATTAAACTGGTCGTTTTACAGGTGGACAATGTGTTTGACGTTTTCATTTTACTTTTGTCAACGACCTTTTTCTGCTAATGTGTCCGTCACATGCACTGCTTCTTTTAAGCCCGTATAGACACATTACACACGTACAGCCTCAGAACCGCAAAAGGTCTGCTTTGTGAGCGTCTGCTCACTGGGGATCCTTGGCAGCAAATCTTTAAAACAGTCCAGAGGATTGAGGTTCCCTATAATCCTCAGGACACTTAATGAAAGCCTCTTTGTATCTGTCAATATGGCTCTCTATGCAGTATATTAAACACAAACCTTTTGGCAAATGGGATCACGTTATAGTGCAACACAATGTGTTGCTGGCAAAATTGTCATTGGCTCTTGGTAAAGTACATGCATTTACTTGAGTATTTTAATTCCACTCCATTTAACTATATATATATATATATATATATGATAGTGCCATTATCGGCGGTGACCGTCGTTTGAGGCATTTATGATAATATATACCCTTTTAGAAAAAGAAGAGAAAGAAATCACACCCAAGAAAAGTAGTGAAGACGATGAGGACTTTCCCGATTGCCAAACAAAACATTTTAGAGCACAGCAAGTTTCATGCGGTTCAAGGCTCGGTGGGGAATATCGTCTCCGGTGCGGCGCTGCTGCGGTCGATAGAGAAGCCGATTCGTTCTCTGGGTTTTTGGTTGTTGCTTTGAGTCGAGCGAGGGCGTTGAACAGTATTCATGTTGTCTGCAGTATTTTAAGTTGAGTCTCCTTTTGTCAGATGAATGGCTTGTCGTGTACGCCGTGTTAACACCGCCACCTACTTGCACGCCATGAGAACAGCATGCAAACAGTCGGCGAGTGAGAGCGCTTACTTATTAACCACTTATTAACCACTTATTAACCACGGAGACTGTTTGAGAGGTTCACCGTCGTACTGTTGATGAACGGCACATATGGCCTCCAGTAGGAAGTGAGCAGAACAGAGAGTTGTTTGTTGCTTGAAGCAACAGGTTGAAGAAGCATGTGGTGAGTAAAGGTTGAGGAGGTTATGCCATCTCCTGTGCTCGAAGGGAATTATGGCAGAAACGAGTCTTCAGAGGTTTGGGTGCCCAGGTATCAAAGAGGTTCAAAGCCCCTGAAAATGTTGTTCATTTATTAAGTATTGCTCTGTATCATTAAATAATCATGACTTAATGGGCAAAAAGTAAAAAATATATAGATAATTGGGTATTATTTATTAAACTGTTTAAACTCAAAAACTCAGCTAATCTGTTTCTTTGGGCGACGTCATCAGATTGGATTGACTGGGACCCTGTAACCCACATTCTGGTTGCTAAATCCTGATTGTACGGAGAAAAAGAAGAAATACAAAATATATATATATATATATATATATATATATATATATATATATATATATATATCATGTGAAATAACTGAAGTAGTAACTATAGAAGAAAATCCTTTTTCATGTGGGATCACGTTGCTTATAGTAACAAGTTGACGACAAAGTTTTCGGGACATTTAAGGAGCCGACCATGTTGTCGCAAAGTCTAGCTGGTGACCTTTGTTGCTTTTCCCCCATCTCTAACAGCTGTCTCTGTTTACTCCGTACTAAAGGCATGAACAAGTACTTTGCAAAGCTCAGAGGTTTCCTCACTCACATCTGTCTATTCATTAGACTCAGAACCGGGGTCAGAGGTTGAAAGAGGGGGCCCACATCAACCGCTCGCTCCTGGCTTTGGGCAACTGCATCAACGCCCTGAGTGACAAAAATGGCAACAAGTACATCAACTATCGAGACAGCAAGTTGACTCGACTACTAAAGGTACAGCAATGGAATGACTTACAGGAGACCAACTCCAGGAGGGTCTAACTGTATTTTTTGCGATTCAGACGTTATCCATGCATTATTTGACTTTGATTGACAGGACTCGCTGGGCGGGAACAGCCGAACGGTCATGATCGCCCACATTAGCCCCGCCTCTGTGGGCTTTGAGGAGTCTCGGAACACGCTGGCGTACGCCGACCGTGCCAAAAGCATTCGAACACGGGTGAGAGCTCCGATTTCATCTCGTCAGTCTTTACTTCAGTTGAAATGCAGATATAATGAAACATTTAAATATTTCATTACCTTTCTCGCAATTATACTCGACTGTAAAATATGTCCATTCGGCATTGTTTTTACACTTTGTTTTAATATATATATTTGAAAGTAGACGTTTTTTACGACAGATTGTAAGATATTTGTTGCCAATAATCATGGAGGTTTAATCCTCAGCATGTAGTGGCATTTACCTTTTTAAACACATTTTTCCTTCCTTCCAAGAACCAAGTTAAACTACTTTGAGTTTGAGACCCATGTAAATAGCTTTCTCACCACTGTGTGTTCAGGTAAAGAAGAACCTGATCAATGTGTCCTACCACATTGCTCAGTACACCAACATCATCTCAGACCTGCGCTGCGAGATCCAGCGGCTCAAGAAGAAGATTGCCGATCAGGCGAGCCGGCAGCTTAACTCAGACCGGGCCGACATCCGCCATGTCCAGGGTAAAGGTCCACGCTGCGTCCTCCAGCGCATGAACAATATCTGCCAAGCGTAGCTTTCCTTATTCTCCTCTCCGTCCCTTCGTAGCGGAGGTCCAGGCCCACTCCAGCCACCAGAGTCGGGCGGAGATGGACCAGTTGAGGGAGCAGCTCCTGGATGCCTTCCGCAAACAGATGGAGATCAGGAGGAACCTGATGGAGCTGGAAAACAGCAACATGGAGGTCCAGATCGACACCTCCAAACACCTGTTAACCATTGCAGAGTCAGTGTTCAGGATTTAGATCCTCCTTTCTTTCTGACCCTATCTGATAGCATAATATGTGACATTCAGAAAGACAGGTTGTTGAATATTGATCTACAGTACGTGCACCTATATTTATTCATATTTATGTCCTCCCCCCAAGCTGGGAACAGGAGCGCAGTAGACGCAGGAGGAAGTGGCGTGCTGAAAGGAGGAAAGAAAGCGTCAATAAGGACGAGAGCGAGAAGGACTCTGACTCCCCGGAGTCTCCTCCAGACAGCACGGAGACCCAGCAGGTGGTGATGGCCAGAGAAAACCTGGTTACACTCGTGGCGGAACAGAAAAGAATCCACAAACAGAAGGTAGGATTCTTGATCTAGAAGATAGAAACTAGCCAATTGCCTTTTTATAAATAGTCTGACGCTTGGATATGATTGACCATGAACGTTGCATTTTTCTTCTCGCCCTTCAAGGCGTTGCTCGAGCGCAGATTTCTGGAGCTCCGGGACCGGGCCCGGCGCTTGGAGGAGCTGCTGCCTCGCCGGGTGAGCTCAGAGGAGCAGCGCGAGGTCCTGTGCCTCCTCTGCAAAGTCCACGAGCTGGAGATCGAGAACACGGAGATGCAATCCAACGCGCTGCTCAAGGACAACGTCATCCGGCACAAGAACTTTATGGTGCAGCGCTTCGAGCAGCACAGGCACCTGTGTGACGAGATCATCCAGCAGCAGAGGCAGTTCATTGTTGGTGAGTCCAGCAGATTTGAACAGGGAATCGAATACTTTGGGGGGTTTGAACCGTTTGTCGGATCAAACCGATGATTTATTGACCTTTTTAGTGAATTTCTGGTTTCCTGACGTGTACCTGTGCGCTTGTGTTTCCAGACCACAGTCTGTTGGTGCCGCCGCACCTCCAGGAGCTGTACGAGATGTACATGAGGGAGCTGGACGAGAGGAAGCTGGACAGAGCCATGGCCCTGGATAAGGTGACCACCAGAAACATCGTCAAGGTAGCCCCCCTGCATGACAAATTCAATGTAGTAACTTATATTAAATTTGGCCTCGATGAATATTTGCTACAAATAATTCATGATGATTTCCAGGAGGGCTCTCTACCCAAGATCACGCTGCCCGGTGAGGGTCGTGACAACATGCAGGACTTGGACTCAGACCAGGAGAGCGTACGCAACATGTACTCCGATAACAGACGGGGCCAAGCCAAAATCCGTAGACACACTTTGCCCCCCATTCTGCCTGAGCCAGAGCTGTAAGAGGACTTCTTTCTCATTTAGAATCTGGACAACGACTCTGTTTAATGTTAACAAGTATAACAAAACCTCCATATTCCCATGACCAGGTTAATACCTCAACATTGTTCTCTCTCTCTCTCCACGCGCCAGCGACAATAACAGAGTTTTTAAGAGCAGTCCTCATGCCAGGCAAATGAAGAACTCCGCTGTAGTGACTCCGCCTCCCATCCACACAAACGGGAGAGGCAACAGAGAGGTGAGGACGATTTTAATAAGCAGTGTTTGACCCCATTCATCCCATTTCAATAGCGATCCCCGAGAGGTGCCTCGTGCTTTAAATGAATGCGCTCTATTCAGGTGTTGCTTTTACCTTCAAGCAATGTGGGTTTGTGTTTGAATTAAACTCACTCAGATATCTCACTCTTGTAAAGCAGTTTAATTTTCAACACAAAAGCTGCTCCACAACTTTAATAATTACTACCTCCATCCAATTTTCTCTAAGTAAGAAGAGTTATGAGACATTGAATCCAAAACGTTCTATTCAAAGTTTTAAAAAAATAATTTTCGAGAGGCACAGAGTTTTTGTCGGACGGCCCTCAAATCTGACCTTCGACTGAAAGCAGAGGACTGCAGTGTGATCCCAACGTGGCCCTCTTCTCCTCCTTTGCAGCTGCAGCCGCTGGCTCCCGAGAGCTCGCTGAGCTACAGCCACCTGAGCCACAGCGTCAGCAGCCACCTGGACTCCTCACCCGAGAGCAGCGAGGCCGGGGCCGACATCCCCCTTTTACAAAGTGGTAAGCTGTTCAGTATTCGTGCAGTACGGGTTAGAGACCATTTAAACATGTCCTCTTGTCTGCGCAGAGCGGCAGCAGATCCTCAAAGGGGTCCAGAACATCGTGGTGAAAGCAGCCCGTCGGCGCTCCAAAGCCCTGGAGGTGGACGCCTTGCGGTTGCCCCCTCACCACTCCCCCCTGGACCCCAAGAAGCAGAAGAGCAGCCTCTCGTTGAGCGAAGCCCCCCCGAGAGGTTTGCCAATGCGGCGCGGCAGGCAGCCCAGCCCCGAGCTCAGACACGCCACCTCGGACGACAACCTGTCCAGCAGCACGGGCGAGGGGCCCGGCCTGCAGGTGACCTGGACGCGGCCGCGTAACCGCCAGGTCGCCGCCAAGAACCAAACGCCCCGCGACGTGGACTTCGAGGCTCGCCGCAAGAAGAGGCGCTCTCGCTCCTTCGAGGTCACCGGTCAAGCTGTGAGTATTTTCCATGTATAGCACGCGTTAAAACATTTGATTTTGTCCCCAGGAGACGCTGATGTATTCACGTTAAATATGAATGCAGCTCGCAGGAAGCAGGAAGTGTCTTTGGGCCACTAAGGGAAAGAAAGACGAAGCAAGAGGCAACCAGCCTAATTATAGAGCATCAGCTTATTCACATTCCCATTTTTAGTCTTTTTGTTTTATTATTATTATTATTATTATTATTATTATGGAGGCACAGCTTAGAGCAAAATATGACAATCACTCGTCGCTACATTGATCCATCTAACAAAAGCCCACAGTGACAACATGAACTCTAAAGTCAACTCTGTCATTCACTCGCCCTGCAGCTGTAGTTATGGTATCACATCATATGTACGTGCGCGATAAACCCATCAAATAGTCATCCGACCGAGCAGCATGTTAGATTGTCGGTGCGAGTGAAATATTTTCTTCCGCTTCTCGCCTGCAGCTGCCTCAGACCAAGACGACCGCAGCTCAGAGGTTCCGTCCTCTGGACAGCACATCCGACCACCATCTCTACAACAACGTCCAGCCACAGGCTCCCATGCTCCGCCCCCCTTACAGAGGGGTCCCTCCTCTCGCCAAAATCCGGACGCCCCACAACATCCAGCAAACAGGTGGAACGCTATCACCGCGGACTACGAGACGCGTTCCTCTGCAGCGGCCTTTTCACTGAGCTCTGTTTTGTTGCCCGTCTTCCTACAGGCTCAGAGTCCTCCACCGCCCACATGAACAACCTGAAGCGAGGACCCCATCTGCGTCAGCCCCAGCCCCTCCTCTACCTCACCACCACAGGCAGCGGGGGCCAGCGCACACGCAGACACTGAGCCACCATCCACAGTTCATCCTCAACACCAGCAGTAACACCCAAACCGGCCGAGCCTGGAGGGGAACCCACCGAGAGCAACCTAACCCGACCCCGGCCCAGCAGTCGACCCCTCGGTGACCTCACAACCTCGCCAGGCGGTACGACGGAGACGACCCAGGCGGCTCCACAAAAGGTCTCCTCTGGGCTTCGTTGTGGACACTTTGCGAGCTCTGTTCCGTCACGTGTTTCCACTTGAGCTTGCCGCCGTGCTGAATTGTGTGTTATCCTGAAGTCAGGATAGTGTCGAGCTCCCTGTGATGCACAGTACTAATGTTTGTGTGTTATGAGTATATATATACACGGTTTGGTCATGTTCAGTGCTCGTTATGAAGCCTTCGGCTAATTGGGGATGTTTATAAGGGCTCAACCTCATTGTCATGATATAAATGAGAATCGGGAAATGACTGGCTTTATTAGACGAAGCATAAAAAAGAGGAGAGGATATTACACTAATGGTAATGTAAAAATGGTACAATGAGAAATGGCCTACTGTCAAATTGTTTCATTATCGTTTTTTTTCTTCTTGTAGTGAGGTTTTCTCAATGTATTGGCACACTAATGTTTGAGTAAAAAAAAAAACAACCTTGGATCATCTTGATTGTCGTGCACTTCTGGATTCAAACTCAATGTTGTATTCTCACACGTCCGGGTCGGCGCCTTTTCTCACCCTAACGTGACCGTTTAACGTCATGTCTGTTTGTGTAGATGTATCGCACCACGAGTTGCTTTTTCCAGATATAGTTGGCTGTATTTTTAATGAATTATTTAACTGTTGCCTTTTCTTTTATGTTGTTGTCATCAACCTTGTTTTCATAATTGCTACTTTCTATGCTTTATTTTGTACCTTTTTTTTTTCTTCTTTTTTTTTTTACCAAAATAAATTCAAATGACATAAGTGAAAAAGTTGCTTTTTTTGTTATCTTTCTCGGGTTCAAATCAACCATGAATTAAGGAAATGGTTTGAGAACAGTTTGGGAGTCATGCTTTCTGACTGAAATATTCTATAATGTTATGGGAATGGAAATTTAGTGCGAGACTCAAGAGGACGCTCTCTGCTGACTGGATGTAACATATTCTAAATGTCCACAAGATGATGCCCAGTGGCCATATGCCATCAGATGAGCCATGCCTTTGTCCTAAAAAAAGACAAAAGTGTAGCTTAATTTCACATAAATAATTCAATTTTAAGATCGTACTCATTTTGTAAACACTTCTCCGGTCGACATTGCAGTTTTGCATTTATTATTTCCCATATTGTATCATAAGAAGCTAGTTTTTTTTCTCTCTGCTATTTTATTTCCTTTAATTAGACTATTCACTATTCCGACAACACTGATGAGGATCAATAGGATGAAGTGTAGTTGGGAAAGTGCCAGTTTTGTATTCTCTCTCCTGGGTCCGTCTGCTTTCACACAGAGTGGTTGAAAGGTGATTTGTTGTAACGACACACTTATTTTAGCGAGCAAAGCCATTATTTTAAAGATGATAATTTGCTCTGTGAGCGTAAACCTTCCTGGCAGTGAAAGCTCCAACTCACTATTTAGTTGGCATATTTCAAAACTCACTAACGTGACTAATAAATGCTTTGAGTAAGTAATGATTATTCATTATCTGGTAGGCGCATTCGTCACAGATTTGATTTTGTTCCAGATGTGAGAGGGTTTCAGGTTTAAGTCAGCAATCATCCAGATAACCCAGTAAACCGGACTGCTCCATTTGTTTAAATCATCTCTCAGCCTAAAACAAGTAAGCATATATATCACTCTAAAAAAAAGAGGTAACTTTTCTCCACTTATTTACTTTAAAATGTTAAGAAGTTTGTTACAAAATTACGTAAATAGACCCAAAAAAACTAATAAGCAGACAAGGATTTTCATCCCTTTTGATCTGGATGAAACTGAATCGGAAATAACGCCTCCTCCGTTCAACTGTCAGCATTCTTATCCAATGGGGAATCGCCCTCCGCGTGATCGACATGTCGATGGACCAATGAGCGGCGAGATTCCGGCTCTCGGGCGGTAGTGCACGTACGGCTGATTTGCAACCCGCCGAAGCAACAGCAGAGAAGGAGGAAAAATGTCGCTGGCTTCGACACGGACCGTTCTAGGATCAGTGTCCTTTTAGGATAAAAAAACCGCCGGCGAGACGGTGAGTGGGACAGCCTTCATTAATGGCGGCCAATGTTAGCGGTGAAATGGGGTCCGTCCCGTCCAGAACCTCGACTTTTCGATGCAGTTTTTACCCCGTTTTGTGTAACAACTCGGGCCTTGCTGTTGAGAAAGAAACCTAGCTGCCCGCGGCAGCCATGATGAACGTTAGTTTGAACCGCGGCATTGTTGATAGAATTTGCGCCGTTCGCTTAAAAGTCGGCGTTTTCTTCTAGTTTTTTGTTGTTGTTGTTGTTGTTGTTGTCATAAAGCGACAAATCAAATAATGTTCCTCTGGTAAACTACGGCTTCTTCTAATTGACGAGGAGAAGGAAAAGCGGCTCTTTTTTTGTTCTATTGACGAAAGTTGTTTATTAATTTGAAGTAACGCTAGATCCGATGCTGCTGGTTCTGAGCGCGAGACTCAAACCAAATCGGCGCGCGCACCCCCACCCCCACTGCGCCATTTAACTAATAAGTGAGTGTAGTTAGGTTGTGGACACTTGGACGGACTTCGTTGAGAGTGGCTGCAATAAAGACGTGTCCCATAATGCGTCTCGTCCAATCACAGGCGTTTCTTCTCACAGCGGACGGAACCGGTTGTTGACCCAAAAACTGACCTAACTTGCACGCTCAGCTTTTCTTTCTTTTTTTCTTTTGTGTGAAGTTTGACTTGGAACAAATAAGATTTTAGATTTCGGACAGCGGTGACTAGAGAGATGACTATCTGGATTATGTTGGTGTTTTGTCTCCTTATGTCCCCCCAAACATTTTGTTCTTCAGATTCCACTAAATGTCCCTACCTAAGACATTTTATTCAAAAAAGTTAAAAGGGAAAGTTGATAGGACGGCCTTGTTCCTGCTCCTGAGGAATAAACTACATTTATATGCTTTTAGTCTACTTATTTCCCACAGTTACAAACTTTACTGATCTAAAAAGAAACACACACAACACATTTGTTTATTAAAATATGTCTGGTTTCCTCAGGTATGTTTATTGCCATACAATAACCATGTGGGTCAATTAATCCTAATGATTGTTCCATGATAATTTAGCTGAAATCCCCTCAAAGCTTGTTTTTAATTGTTGAAAGATATATACACACACACACACACATATATATATATATATATATATATATATACATACATCCATACAGAATTCAATTTAGCTATCCAAATACATCATTTGGGATGAATACATTTTGATCTCCCTAAATATCCCAATTTTAGTTCCTTAAATAATAAAGTCAGAGTTTTAAATTTTAAAAATCATAAATGTATAAATTACAGGAGAAAAAAAACTAAGACCAACTTAACCTTTTGGTGCTTAACATGATTTTTCTTTGTCTTTTTTTTTTTTCCAGATTAAAACCGGCTGTGGCGTTGCTATGAGAGATGATAAGCTTCATATATCTCGACAACGAAAGTGACCTGCTCTTAACAATCTGAATGTGGGAGGTTTTACCTCGATAGAGAGGCAGTTCACACGGTTTAGATAACACCGCATGGGCCTCCGAGGTAACCCGATCTGATAATTAAAGCCTGCGGAGCCGCAGACAGAGCGGTAACATTTCAGTGAAGACATGGACCCATCTACGAGGGTGGTGGGTCTGGATGCCCAGGGGAACATGGTTTTCACCGTGGTGAAACCCATCATGGGCATCTACCAGGTGTCTTCAGAGCAGACGGGTTGTGTTGCACAAGGGGGCATGGGGCTGCAGGGTCTATCCGAAAACACATTGATCCTCCCTCAAGTGCAAGGCCAGGCGCCGCTGGACCAGAACCAGATGGAAATGCACACCATGCAGCCTCATATCCCGATGCCCCAGATGCAGATTTCTTGCCCGATCCAGACTGAGGTCGTGTCCCAGATTCAGGAGCCGCCGCCAAACTCGAGCACAAATCCAGAGTCCGCCGCCCACATGCCGTTTGCGGAGGTGTCGTCACTCCTGGATCCCAACATGAAAGGCTCCAAGGCTCGTGAGTGGCCGGTTTGTTCGACGATAGAAAAATTAATAATTGGGAGTTCTTGAATTTCACAAGTTTATTGAAAACATTTGTTTATTTTTAGGGAAATATCTCCTCTCGTATGATGAAATCAAGCGGCGCCTGCAGGCCCCGGAGAAGATGTCCCTGCGCTCCTTGGCCGCCTACACTCGGGTCAGCAGAGGCCCGGCCAGCAAGAAAACCCTCCTGGAGTCGCTCAATGTTCTCGGCCTCACGCCGAGCACGACGACCTCCGTGTCCTCCTCGTTCTCCAAGCTCACCGAAGGTGCGTTGGTGTTTTCAGGGATGTTTACGTTTTTAAAAAGAGACTAAACTGAGTTTTAAATGTGTGTGTTTAGGCGACACCACGGCTTTGTGTGACGACATGAAAGACTTTGCCCATGACTACATCGACTACAGCAGCATGTCGAAGCAGCTCATCCCCGAGACCAACACAGTTCAACACTGGTCCAAAATTATTGAAACTAAGTACGTGCTTTTTTTGTAACACGCCCTTCGAGCTGCTTGTTTTCCCCGAAGCATGTCGGATGAACCGAGTAATGACGCTTTCTCTTTTTCTCTCAGGAACCACCTGGAGGATATGAGAAGATGTTTCCAGGACCCGGTGAACAGCGGTGCGTTCGACAACGTCACCCACGGCCTGGGTTTGGGAATGTTGGACGTTGCACTGGACATGATCGTCATGGTAATTGAACAGCAGATCCGGATCCTGTCCGGGGCGGCGGCGGCGGACCCGGTTGACTCCGGTCCCCCGATGCGGCGCATCCGCAGGCGCCACCGCAAAAGCCGCTCGACTAACAACGAGAACCCTCACAAGGCGTCGGGGGGGGTCAAAGAGCCGGGGAAGGCCACGTCGAAAGGCAAAGGCCGAGGCCGAGCCAGGAAGAAGGTAAGGCAGGAAACTGGAGCTGCCGTTCCTATGGAAACCCAAGCGGAACAATGCAAGCCGGATGATGTGGAGAATAACGTCCTCACCCTGGTTTCTGTTGGGTATGAGACCGTTTCCAGTGAACTCAATCCAGCTGGAACTGTTTGACACCTGGTCACACGACGGGTCCAAAGAACCAAATCATAGTCCCCCATTCAAAAGGGATTTTCAGCGAAAAAGGGAAACAAACTCTGCACGAGTTGAGCTCCCGCGAGGGAGATCATTGTGGTGATGAGCTCAGCATCAAAAGGAATCGTTTGACATTTTGGGAAACTCACTTTCTGGCCAAAAATCTAACGAGAAGATAGATAAAAATCTCACGTCTGTACGCTAAATATGTAACTTGAGCCAGCAGGCGATTAGCTTAGCATAGACTGGTACGGGGGGGGGGGGGGGGGGGCCGCTAGCCCGGCCCTATCCAATGGTACCAAAATCCACCTACCATACACTGTGTGGTTTCATGGCTACAAACAGCTCTAACATTGCGCGGTTGAATTTCAGCCGAACGATGTTGAAACGGAGCGGCTGATATTGGCAGCGAGAGCATCAAGTTGTATGTTTTACTGAAGGTACAATGTCTTTTTATTTTTCCTGTTGTATTTATTGGTTGTATTTGCAATTGAACATCTGTTGTTCTGTATTAAGATTGTTAAAAAATGACTTTTTATGGGAACCTCAAGAGTTGAGTAAAGATTTAATTTTCATAACTACCTTGATTCTGTCTTGTGGTAATATTTTAAATGGAACAACGCTGTGCTGATGTATAGGGCTGCAGGAAAGACGCTTTTTAACTGGTCAGCACCGGTTTGCTCTACCAATACATTTTTGGATTATTGCACCACTTTTCTGATTTATGAAGAAAAAAATATATATATTGTTAGCCACTTGTTCAAGATTTTTAAGAAAGGTATGGACATTAATTTTGTATAATTCCATTAGTCAGGAATTTAATCATGTTCAGTAAACCTGTGATGATTGTCACGAAAGATGATTTAAAAGTGCTATAACTTGGAGACATTAGTCTGAAGAATGACATTTCAAAAAAAAAAAAAAATGCCATCCAATAATACACTAAAAAAAACAGGTGCCCACCTGTCTGTTGTTGTGGTTTGGGATTTACTAGGAGCTGAAAGGCATCGTGGGAGATTTTAGGGCTGCGAGAACACACTCAAGAGTCAGCCAAGTGCTCGTTAATGCCTCAACTGCAACACGCGAACAGAGGGAGATCAGCTTGAGAGAGGATTTGCTCCGTATTAACCCCGAGAGGGGACAGAGCCAGCTGGAGTACACGGGAGACAGACTAGACAGGCGCGTTGGGAAAAAAACATTACAACCAGCCAAGAACAGTTCTTAGTTTGATTGAGCACGGAGCAACAGTGCAGCGTGAGAAGGGAGAGCAGCACTGGGGTTAAAGCGGCTCCACGAAAAAAGGAGAACACCAAGAAAAATAGTGCCGCTTATTCTCCACACGAGGACGTCCACCGGAGGAAGCGTCGCCGCCGGATGTTGCACGGAGCAGAATGGGACACACTCACGTGCCACTCATGCACACGTACGCACGCTCCCACGGGGATAAACGCAGATCCAGTCGACTGCAGCCCGCCCCACCAAACTGTGAGTGTGACCAGTGTCGTGACCGACTGGTGTTTTAACTGTGTGACGTTGATATTGTCTGTGACGTCACTGTGGGAGTCTTGTCTTTTTGATCTTCCATAAAAGCTCCAGATATCTTCTAGTGTGTTTCTGATGGCAGGAAATGAGGAGAATTCTCCTCTGAACATCCACACAGGTGTTTTTAATTATTCCGTCTGACTAGCCCTCTGCTCAGGTTGAAGGAAAGTGGAGCTATGAAAATGACGATGATGACGATGATCTTCATCTACCAATAAGAGTGATAGAGGGGCAGTTTGTCCCGCCCTAACAGGTGCGGCAAAGCGCCACGGGAGAGTCCACGAAGGTCTAATCAGTCACCTGAAAACACCTGTGTAAGGCCGTGAATTCTTAAAGGATCATGTCAGTGCTGTACCCCTTAAATAAAAATTAAAAAAACATTTGCACTTTAAATTTATTGCTGAACATCCTTAAATGCGTCACAGATATCGTTGTGATTTGTTCATGTATTCCTATTATTCTACACGAGCCATTATTAATTAATTAATTATTAGTCCTTTTAATTAAGTCCCCTGATAAGCCTCCACATCGCCGGCGTCTTCAGTTCTTGGTCTGGTCTTTGCTGAAGAGAGAACATGGATTACAGCGCATCACAATGTGTCACTGGCTTCTGTTGGAGCTCATTTGAAGGACCACTCCAAAAAAACAATCGGGTCGGAGACTCCAGGGGGGGTTTTCACAAAGTGCTCACTGTTTTTATCGTGTCCTTGAAAAGCACTCACCATTACGCAGGAGCCGGTGTGGGCGGCTGTCGAGTGGCTGGTGCTTTTGGACAACGTTTTAATTCATTTCCACGAGTAAATCGGTTAACGGATGGAGTTAAAATGGTCAAATCCAGTCATATTTAGAGCAAACTCTTGACATCCGATTGCCAAAACATTTTTGGTTTCAACATCCGATGGTGACACTTAGGGGTTTGAGAACGTCTTCAAGTCTATTGGATGGATTGCTATGAGATTTGGTGCATGCTGTTTATCCATGCCCCCCCCCCCCCCCATTCATTAGTGATCTCTTAAATGTTCATCTAGTAGCATGCCGATGTTAGAGCTGCTTGCATGACTGTGGACTCTTTTAATCTAGTTCAAAGTGCCAAAAAGACCAACGTGTTGAAGATGCAGCCGCTCGCATCTGGTTGTCTTGCAAGCACAATGTGCAGGAATAAAGTGTTTCTTTGAGCAATTAGTCAAGTTATTTGCAGGATTCCTTTCTCTGTTTGAATGGAGACTCCCAGTGTGTGTTCTCTTGTGTGTTTTCATTCCCCTTTTGTTTTTATAAACAGACTTTCTCAAATCTCACCCAACTGTAATGACTTTGAGATGTCCAGATGTTGTGACTCCAGGTGTGACTCATCCCCCCCCCCCCCCCCCCCCCCCCCCCTCCATCTCCCCAACAGACAACCTGAACAATGCTTTAGGCGCTATCGGAGTCCTCGGTCTGGAACTGATAGCAGACGAGCTTAAACCCCATCTGAACACAGTGCTGACCAACATTAAGGAGAGGAGTGAGTTCATTTACACTCTTTGTGATATATCATTTATATTTGAAATGTATATCAAGCTATGCAACGCCTCAACTGCACTCATCCGACAGCACTGAATATATCAAAATATGTTTCCAGTATAATTTAGTTTGATTTGAATTGCAAAAAGCTTGACAGTCCTGCTGCCAGACTTATAATCTACATATTTATGTCTTTCCATACATACCGGAAGACATAATGCCTCTGAGTGGCAGCCATATCACAACAGCTCCCCATTTCGAACAATAAAACCTGCAGCAAAAAAAAACACACACACACACACACCGGGGAAGAGATGGGGCGCTGTGGGTTGAGAGGCTGTGAAGGGATCAAGTGTATGACAGGTTTAAGTCCTCGGTAGACGTTAAGCTGTATTTGTGTCCCCTAGCAAGGGAGTGACGGGGGGGGGGGGATGGAGAGGCAGAGGAGGTAACGACTTTGAAAGGAAGGCTCAATTCAGTGCTGCTCAATGATTTAAAAGGAACGCATATCAATTTAAAAAGCTTGATATACTTCAGAAATTCATTACCACGTGTTGTGTTTATTGTGTATTTGCGTCAAGTGATTTGTTCACACCCGTACATCTGCTTGTGTCCAGAGAAGGGCGCTGCTGAGCAGGTAGTGATCAGCGGGATCCTGCCTATCCTGGCCCTGTCTCTGAGGAGCAGGGGGCCTCTCGCGGTGCTCACCGCAAAACTGGTGGCTGAACTCGCCAAGGAATGTAAGCTATTCATACAGAAACATGTCGCTCTATTCAGTTAAGGTACCCTGATTCTCTGAAGAGCATTTCCTGTCGGCTGCCCATGTGTGTGTGTGTGTGTGTGGTGTAGTTTGACCCCCAGTGAACGAGACGTTTTTGTTTCCCCCGTCAGCTGTGGTTCGTAAAGGTTTCAGCGACGCGGGTTTGGTGCCGGCGTTGCTGTCCGTGCTGACCAGTCCGGACCAAGAACTGCTCCTTCACGCTGTAGAAGGCATCTCGCGCATGTCGTATGACAGCTGTAAGTCAAATAAAGCAATCAATGCCGTCAGGTCAAAGGTCGCCAGTGCTGTGAAGCAGCGTATGATACAAAATGCTGCGTAATTCCCTGTCGCCCTCAGCTAAGCTGCAGGAACTGTTGCTGCGTCGAGGTGCGGTGCCTCGTCTGGTTGCCATCCTGCTCCGCTGTCCCGATAAGGAGGGCCTGGAGGAAGTGTGCCTTCAGGCCCTCTGCAACCTCAGCGGCATGGGCGTGTCGGAGGAGGCCGGCGTGGTCTGGCAGAGGGGTGCGTCCGTGAGGCCCGGGGAGTCCGTCTTTCGTGGCGTTTCCCCTCACGCCTGCGGCCTGGCCTCCTCCGTGACTCTGGTGTGCGTGTCTCAATGGGCGCCGGGTCAGTACGCGGTCAACGTCGAGGTTTTCCAGCGCTGCTCCTCCTCCTCTTTCTGGAGGCTTCACGGGAACAAGCGGACGGCTCGTTGGTTCCCGTTCTCCGGCTTGGGAAGCTATCTGTGTAAGGTGATCAAGTTCTCCACGAGGAACGTTCCTCGAGCCAAAAGTCTGAAGGCTCGCGTGTTCCACACTTTCCTCTGACAGCCTAAATACTGCAAACTGACCTAACCGGCACATGCGACCCCTCCACCCACTAATTACGTGCCAAAACACCGGGGGGATGTTTACACACCAGGAACCTGGACACTTGGACATATTCAAAATGCTAATTCTTCCAGATGTCTCAGTTTATTCCTGTTTTTTATGCTTTTTGTTCTGTTGGTTTGCATTTTGACTTTACACACCAGCTTAATGTAAAATACAGTCGGTCGTAGCTTATTTCAGCGATTCAGCTATCATATGCAACGCAGGACTGTTTGTGTGTTGTGCAATAGCTAAATATCAGTGAAAGTTATGCATCGTGAACATGAAAACCTTAAAGATGAATATTATAATGATGTCCTTGATGTCCATGCTGTTGATTTGCTCACGGGTGCTTGAAAAAATAGTCTTTCCTCTGCAGCAATATTGACAATGTTCTTTTCTACGGTGCAAGTGAATACTCGGAGACTCCCGCTGTAAACAATAAAACACCTCGACGTTGAATGGGTGTATCCTTTGCTATACAATACTTATATTTCATGTGATAACATTGTTTTATGTTCTTTTTTAATTCATGCATAGTGATTATTTGAGGGTAAAATGTACTATTTAGTTTCTAACACATTACTGACAATAAACGTACACACGCATTAGACACATTAATATTTCCTGCACAATTTGAGATCCCAACTGACCAATTTGTGAGTCAAAGAAAAACCTCTCTCTACAACCCCCATATGTGCAGAACTAATGTGGAATAATTAACGTCCTTTATGCATGCGGGGCCTTCATTCAGGATTCTCTATTATAGCTCTGGAGGCACCGTGTCAACATGAGCCCCAGAAGACAACAAGCTGAGAGGACACGTGATGGAAGCTGCTGCTCTGGGCTTAGCAATCATATTCCAATCGGCTTAGGATGCTGGGAAATAACAATAGAAGTTGAGAGTACGCCGGCTAGCCAGCAAGGACACAGACTGATGACCCCAGTTTGACTTGCCTACAACAGGTTGGTCAAGATCTGTGTAAAACAGCCACAAGCCAGTTCTTCCTCAACAAGATCATCAGCTAACAAACATACACACATGCCCTAAATTGTCTCTTGTCTGACTTTTAAACTGAATAAAAACAACAACGCAACACTTTTGATTTTGCTCTCAAAAGATTATTGACGAGGCGTGCCGTTGTCATGGTGACTGCAGGAACGTCCACCAGACGGTCTCCCAATGTTGTTTCTGAGAAGTTGGCAGGACGTCCCAACGGGCCTTACAAACTGAGTACCACGTGTAACCACGCCAGCCCCTCCACATCCGGCTTCTTCACCTGCGAAGATCACCTGAGGCCAGACGATGCCAAAGTATTTTTGCACGGTCAAAAACATGTGCACATGGGAGGAGTTGGCCTCAAGTTATGACAACAAACCTTGTAGGAAGTGCTCTCTTCTTCGGATAAATCCCATGTGACCAAATAGAACATATCTTTAGAGCTAGTCGTGCAATAACAGTGAACAAAAGTGTAAATATCTTTGTTTGGTGCACGTGCAGCCGTGCTGGACCAACCTGATGACCAGAGTTAAACACTAGATGGCATGCACGTGCTTTGTAGAAACCTTCATCGTGCAATATGAAAAAAATGAAAGCACCAGTTTGTGACTTTGCACACATGGACTGAATCTAAAAAAATTGACAAGCTGCACATGTCAGTGGACGCTCTCATATTTACATTTTAATTTGTTTACTTTCACTCGCTTCTACGAAAGTGGTTCGTGGTGCGTCGAAGTTAAATAGTGCACTTGCCCGTTGACCCTAAAAAATACAAACGAACAACACAGAGAAAGCCTCTCTCCCACTTCTCTTCCTCTAATTACATCTCTTATTGGTTCCATCTTGCTCCAGGCGTCCAAACGCAGGGGCATGTCCTCTAATCAATGCTAACTTTATTATATCTGGGAGACACTTAAATATTTGATGCGATAGAGACGAGGCTTTGGAATTAGTAACGAGTAGACAAGAGGCGCACACACACACACACACACACACACACACACACACACACACACACACACACACACACACCTATGCCTGACTCACCTAATCTGGTGGAAAATTGGTTCATCGTGTACTTGTTTAAGTGGAACAAAAACATATTTACCTAAGACAAGAGCATTCTAGACAGACTTAACACGCATCAATATCCCCAGTGTAGATAATTAGTGCATGTATGCCGGTCTAAATCAGAGCAATAATGTGTTATATGCTCCATGTTGGATGTTTGCAAAGTGCAAATGCTTGACACATCGGAAAGAAAAGCATTACAGTAAATAATAAAATATGTAAATGTTACCTTTTACTTTACTCCTGTTTTCTTTTTTTAAAGAATTCATAACACACATTTGACAGGTTCCCAGTCTGTGCTTTTTACATTCCAGTCACAGCAGTATGATTCCCCCCCCCCCCCCCCCCCCCCCCCCCCCCCCCCCCCCCCCCCCCCCCCCCAAAAAAATAGATATCTGTCAGTCTGGGGAAAAAATCCAGAAGGTTGTTTTCACAGCACTTGCCGCTATTCTGTGAATATTTCCGGGATCGTCAAAGACTCTTCTAATCATCCGGCTGAAGAAATATATTCATTCATTTGCACAGTGAAAAAGGTTTTTTTTTTTTTAAATGTGTGTGTGCCTCTTTCTCCCGGTAGCTAGAAAACACCGAAAAAAAAATCTAAGAAGAGAAAATGAAAAAGAATTGGCATTGTAAGTTTTTGCAAACCACAGATAAGTTGACTTTTGATGGTCAGAGCAAGTGACGTAATAACTGTTATTGAAAGTTACTTGGTATCATAACAAATATTACAAGTAAAAGGACTTTCACCCAGCAGACTGCAGTTCGTGACCTGTGTGAAAGCCAACGTTGACTTTAAACCTATTAATTAATTAAGTAATCTTTACGCGTGTTACGCAACGTTGTTAACCTTGTGAGGCCCACAAGTCGTGAAACGGATTTTAAAATCATACATATTTTTGGTTCAAAGAGGTCAACGTTCAGTGTATCCTGTGGTTTGCAGAAACTTAGGCGACTTAAAATATGCTTGTTGTTTACAAAACAAGACAAATATGTCATACATACGTAATTATTTTTGCAGCGGTTGCTTCAGTCTCTGCATAAACACATGATGCTTCAAACACATGACGTGTGTAATCAATATGTCCACTTACACTCTTTAATAGGCACAGGAAGTCTGCATATATTACTTTTAATATAAGACTTATTAATAATGCATGTTGAACTTTGCATTATATGCCCTCAAATCCAGATAACATAGCTGAAGACTGCTTTATTGCTCGTCTTTGCAAATGAGTAATTTAAACTTTAATCCTCTTGTTGATTTCTGCAGAAACAACTGCATGTGATTGCGTAATTTAATTTCATGACGCCGAGATTAATTTCTCTATTGTGGCCTCGAGTTATTCTTAGCCCACAACATCCATCAGCGATACACAACAATGATCCACCTTGTTGACTCACAAGCAGCTCTGTTGATACGGCAACACAATCAAACAACAAAATATAATGCCAAACACAGATATCAAGGCATAATTCAACACGCAATGGGCAGAAAACAACCACACACACACACGCACACACACACACACACACACACACACACAAACACACACACACACACACACACACACACACACACACACACACACACACACACACACACAAACACACACACACACACACACACACACACACACACACACACACACACACACACACAATACTCATTTCCTTCAATTAGGCTGCCTTAAAAAAGTGACAAATATATAAATAAAATATTTAAAAAAAAAATATATAAAAAAAGATATATATTATATATCTATATATTGGCTCCACGGTGGTGTAGTGGCTAGCACTGTCGTCTCACAGCAAGAGGGCCGTGGGTTCGATTCCCGGTCGGAGCGGTCCTTCTGTGTGGAGTTTGCATGTTCTCCCCGTGGCAGCGTGGGTTCTCTCCGGGCTCTCCGGCTTCCTCCCACAGTCCAAAGACATGCTGCAGGTTAATTGATCTCTAAATTGCCCATAGGTGTGAATGTGAGAGTGAATGGTTGTATGTCCCTACATGTGCCCTCGATGGACTGGCGGCCTGTCCAGGGTGTCCCCTGCCTTCGCCCTATGTCAGCTGGGATAGGCTCCAGCGCCCCCGTGACCCTAATGAGGATAAGCGGTATTGAAAATGGATGGATATATTATATATATATATATATATATATATATATATATATATATATATATAAAATATATATAAAATATTTAAAAAAATATATAAATATTTGATCAAGGACCACACATTTGCGTGACACTGGTGAATAAATGAAAGAAAGAATCAGCATGAATAAAATATATGGAAACCTATGTGGGTGATTTTTTTTCAAGTCTTTTACCTTCTGCCTTTTCTCTATGGACAAACTACTTCAGACCTCCTGACCTCCACACCTGATGTTACTCCTCGTCCATGTCGCCGCTTCCCGTTTTACTTTGTTACTCACATCTCCTCTCGTCTCAGGACCACTTCACTTCTTTCTGATGCTCTTCCCTGCCCCGATTGGTTCCACCCGTCCCTCGTTAGCCCCGCGGCGACCGAACTCCCGCTCACCTGTTCCCACTTGACCATCAGTCACTTACCGGTTACAAAACAGGCGCCGCACCTGTTCTTATTAAATCAGTGACTTGTTCCTGCTGCCTCCTCGTCTGTCTCTGAGTTTGAGTCCTTCTCCCGCTACCTGCGCTCCACATCGTAAAAAGCCATTACTTCCTGTTTCCATCAACCTCCCGCTGGCTTTCCTCCCTTTTGAGGGGACCCTGTGAACTCACTAGATGTGTTTGTTGATTAGCATCAACATTAACAAAACGATGAGAACTTTCTTTTATTCTTTCACCTAAGCCACTGCATGCTGCAGCCTTTGCCACCAGCACTAAATAAAGCAAGATGAAGAACTGCAACCTCTCTGAAGTAACCTTGTTTTTCCTGAAAATCTGGCCTTGGCCTTTGCCATGATAAATAATGTGACAAAAATGACAAATTGTCAGCGAAGCAGTAAAGGATCAGAGGCCGTGATGTCCGTCCAATGAGACCATGAGAAAATCTGAGCCTTTAACATTTTTATTTTTCCATAATGTACAACAACATTTTTTTTGTTTCTGCTGTACCTCCACTGGAAATATCTCGATGGGATTTCCACATTGTTTACAAACACAATGAAAATGGCATCACGTAACCGCTTCAGTGTAGCCAAGTTTTATTGTAGATTTTTCCTTCAAATCCATCACTCGGATGCCAAAAAATGTCAATCAGAAGATGACAAATCTGACAACGATCAGGGTAAGTGAGACTCCGCCCTGTAATGGCAACGGTGAATATAGTTGATTTTAAATTTCAGCTGAACTTGCAGCACACCTGCGGTCGCCCCGTCACAGTGCGATGCTGCACCGGGTTATGACAAGCAGATGTTAGACTCAACACCAAAAGAGCCCGCCTTGTCCCAGGCAGATTATTTTTAACCGGGGACGTCAAGAGAGCCGAATGGTCGCTTCAAACGCCGACTCCATCACTTCTATTCCTGTACCCACATCACAAGGAAACGCGGCACAGATGTAACTCTCTCCTGCTGCTCTGAGCGACAGAAT
The DNA here is from genome assembly GCF_009769545.1 of Cyclopterus lumpus. Classification (NCBI taxonomy): domain Eukaryota; kingdom Metazoa; phylum Chordata; class Actinopteri; order Perciformes; family Cyclopteridae; genus Cyclopterus; species Cyclopterus lumpus. The sequence continues at coordinate 14,706,747 of NC_046984.1, read as the reverse complement.
AAGGCTACAACTGGAACAGGCAACAACAACCACGAACAAACACACAGGCGCAGCCTCAGGCGTGTGTGTGCGTGTGTGTGTGTGTAGTGGGAGAGAAGGCCATCTGTCCTATAGCCTATTACGTCCATCATAGGAGGGCCTTTATACACACACACACACACACACACGTCATCAAAGAGGACAGTGCGCTAACTGCGGACTTTGTTTTCACGCTGCATTCTGTTTAATGGCGGCGGTTTTGAGGGAATATTGCATTTTGACATTATCAGCGGGGGGTAAGCGTGAACATGGCAAAGGGACAGAGGGAAGGGCAGTGGGGTGGCGCACAGAGATGACACGGCAGATGGTTGATTGGAGATTATCACCGTGGGAGGAAGTACCAGGAAGCCAATTAGGTGGGGGCTCAATCTAAATTCTTCATACTTGTGACTTTTAGAGTGTACATCTGACAAAACGTATTCATATTTTATCGCGTACATTTTACAGACATATAGAAACACGTCCTATCTGAATGAGTTTGTGTGTACGTGTGTGTACGTGTGTGCATCTCCATGTAAAGATACACGCTCGTGTGTACTGATTATGGGCGAGACCTTCCTGTCAGATAACATGACAGGAAGTGTGTGTGCGTGAGTGCGTGTGAGTGAGTGAGTGAGTGTCTGTGTGTGTGTGTCTGTGTGTGTGTGTAAGATGGTGAGGGAGGCTGGCGAGAAGAAGAACAGTTACAGTCTAAAAAAAACAACGATAGAGGCATAATTTAAGATGAGTCACTCGCAAAGCAAACAGAAAGGAAACAAAAGATGGCAGTGAGACAGAAATGAAAGAGCTGACACTCAAATAAAACTCTCTCTTTTAACCCTCCTGTTTCTCGCCATCTCACTTTTCTGCTTTCTGTGTCTGATTCAGTAAAAAAATATTAGTTATAAGCACGTCTATCACTTTGTTTACAGATGACGACAGCGCCGTGAACAGGCTATACCTTGGACAACCTTCTGGTCCTCTGGTACAGAATTTGATCAAAAGTTGCATTATACATATATATATGTGTGTAAGACACATTGCACACGCAATGTTAGAAAGAGCAACAGCTGGTGGCGAGATGCAAACACCTGAGCGGAGGCACCTCCGTTTTAGAAGGATCAAGGCTTCCCTGGTGCCTCTGACTCACCAGACGTCAAAGTGCATGAGCCGGAGGCTCCGAAACACACATAACACACTCTGACTGAGGAAGGAAACGTAATCGAGCTCGCCTGTGAAGCCAATTTGTGTCAAACGTAAGAGAAAAAAACAAACGGGACTCGTCGGTGAACGTGTGAAGGGCATGCCGATGGAGAGTGGGAGAAAGAAGCAGCTAGAGGGCGTTTATGCTAATATGTGGCTGGGCGCTGCTCGTGTCCTGGAGGAGGCGAAGCTGAGAGTGAAAACCACGTGTGACCCCTCCCCCCCCCCCTGGAGAAGCACCCCGGCCTGACACTGGGATGATTGACTGCTCGGCAGCCGAGGGATACGAAAAATAAATTTTAAACTTCTTTTTTTTTTTACACGGTGCAAGGTTAAAATTGAACTAAAAATTAACTTTGGAAGAATGAGGGTGGAAACATAGCAATTGAATTAAATTAAATACAGATAAGAATGTGAAATGCGCACAATGCAGTACACAGGTATGACCTTTAGGGCCATACAGCAACCTTCGCCCCTTGCATTTTGCCCATGAATACCTCCTCCGAAGTGCTGTCAATCATTAAAGGAACACATTGCATTTCAGGTAAATGCAAACTTTGACAGTGACAATTTTAACAGGTATACTGATTACCATTTGTGTTGGAGTGGGCGTGGCTTCTCCATCCACCCTCCTGGCTTCCTGATTGGCAGCCAAGCTGTTTCACCTGCTCCCCGGAAACACACCTGCAACAAATGAACTCATCACAAGAGCATGAACCTCAAGCTCCACACACACCCGGTGCCAGACCATTGGTTCAGCCACTGTGGGAGAAAATGTCTCAGGTTTTTGAGAACTCTTCCTTGTGTTGTACAATTAAATTGATTGAGATATTTTTGTAAGCAAGGCAATATATTAAAAATCTAATTTTAGGAGAAAAAAGGCAAACTTCTTTGTGTAACTTTGAGAGGGCACTGACACGTAGAGGGTGCATATCTTTGCAAATGAAATGAAGTATTGTGTCATTTAATATTTGCATGTGAACAATTTATTTAAAAGACGAGCGTTCACGAAACGTAATATTGCAATACTCTATTTTTGCTATTTCTTAAATCTCTAATGCTGATATTGAAGCGATTCTAACGGACTTGCTAGCAGAACTAAAATGTTCCCGGGAATAATCTCCAGAATCTGAGGCCGACAGTGGATTTAGAGACGTTTCAGGTGGAGTGACATGTCCGTCCGTCGAGTCCTGTTAAGCCCGAGAGACAAGTGAATTTTAAATCCTTAATTACAAACCAGTCTGCCGTCTCTTTCCCATAAATCTGATGCCCCTTATCTCTGTTCTCTGAACGCCTACTCACCGAAACTTTCCTCCACTCTGAGAGTAGTTCACTTTAAGGAAAGCGCTGTATCGAATTTTGCTCTTATTTTTTTTTAATCAAAGCTTTCAACGAGGTTTTTTTAATGACTGTCGGGATATTAACGTCATATACCTAAAAAGGGAAAAAAATATGATTTTGTGTTCTAATAACTCCTCTTTTTTTTAATTGCAGACAGCTTAAAGGTTCAATCAGAAGGTGATATAAAAAAAATTGAAACTCCAAAAAGAATATTTTATTTCCAAAGAAATGTAACAATGTAAAGCAAGAACCCATCAATACCTTTTTGTCCCCCCTGAATCAAATGTGATTGATTGATACCACAGCAGAGCGCTGCTCTCCAACAACCCTACGAAGCCTAATTAAGATCCTCGGCTACACGCCCGTCTTATTAGGCCGTTCATTATATCCGCGCTGGGTGAGAGCTTTCACACCGGCTCCAGACCATCTTTGCTATCACCGAAGGACGCCGGATGGATACGATTAATATGAGATGAAGATTAATGGCGCACATTTGATCCCACTTGAAAACATCGTTAACGAGTCAGCCTGCGGCTCATCCCAAAAGCAACATGGCCGCCACTCGAGCGCTTCCGAATTGGTTAGTTTTTCGTCCCCACCTCACGCGTCTCCCAGGATTGAAAGACAAAAGCTGCCAGGCTTCCCTTCTCGTCCCCCTCCTCCTCTCGTCTCGCCTGATCTGTCAGCGAGTGTCTCCCAGCCATCACTCCCGCCTGACAGACGGACTATCTCCGAGTCGTCAGTCACTCCGCTGCCTCTCTCTGCAGCCGTCATCTCCACCTGGCAGGGACACCCCCTGCAACACAGCCGTCACACCCGCAAATGAAGAGAGGCCCCCTGTCTCCTGGAATAGGGGGGGAGCGTGAATGGAATATTTCGACTGATTTAAGAAGCCCCTCTTCTCACATGGTCATTAGCATCGCTATCAGTGGTTGTAAAGTGAATTTTAATAGTCAGGACGAGGTTTGACCTTGGAGTTGGAGAGTGTATTCCTGTTTTAATTTGATGTAACACACTGTGCCACTTGAACTTTAATGGCCTCCCATCTGAAGCGGGAGATTTTACGGTAAAATACACCCCTGTCTGTTTGTTAGAAAAAGTAAAAAAAACTTCAGGGCAATATTCCTCAGGTTAAAGAGGTATAGAGCAGATGATAAATAGATACAATAAACGACATTGTGTCATGAATTAATTAAAAGTCAAAGTGGAGCTAAAAGAAACTAAAAGAATAAAAGTTCTAGCGGGAGCATCTGATCGATCACGTTCTCTTTGTGAAAAATGACATTTCCCCCTCAGCGATAACACTTTCTGACAGATTGGGGCAAAAGCGTCGGGAGGAGTTGCTCATATGTGTCACATAAGAGGACCTCGTTGGACCTCAACTCAACCTCAACTCTTCTCAACCAAAATACATACAATAATATAAAGAAAACGTCGTATATGAACGTTTCTGCAGAGGTGTATAGTGCTGCAATCGCAAAGCAGCATTCTCAATTACGTTTAGGCAACGCGTAGTAAAAGATCACGGTTTGGGTTGTGTACGTTACTTTCTGGTGTCAAAACTCTTGGATTTAATTATAGTATTTTTAATTCATCAAAAACGATATATTCCCTCATATTCGTTGTAATGATGATATGGGATTGTAATCTTTAGGGTTGTTTAGGGCCTACAGTAGATTATATGGAAGAAGACCAAGGGATGCTGGGCTGGCAGGAAGTGGAAGTACCTGAAAATAAAATGTCTAATAAATTACATTTTCATGTTAGTCATGTTATACATTGTATCTGGACTTTATTTCAATACTAAATCAATAACCAGCAACAGAACAATACAAAAATCCCCAAAGGGCCGATAAACTCGATGAAGCGAGACGAGCTGAGCTCTCTTGTAGCTTCCAGCACAGAAAAAAAAAACATCGAATTTGGCTTTCCTGCCATGTTTTTTTTGTGATGACACTCAAGTGTGTCGTGCCTCGTAGGGATTATGGGCTGGTGGAGTTTGCCAAATAACATTTTTGGGTGATGCCAGTGGTCTGTCCCTCAGAGGCGACTTCCATTTAGACCGAGGCAGTCAGATGGAGATGTGGAGTTATAAATGTCTTTCCCCCCCAAAGCATGATAGATAGCTACGACAGAGGTGTGCACGTATTTGTGTATTAGCGTGTGTAAATGTGTTCATGTGTGTCAATAGACAGAGAGCCATTCTCTCTCTCTCTCTCTATATATCTATATCTATATCTATATATATCTATATATAGATATATATATACTGTATTTTGGTGTACTTTAATACATATTCCAATGCAACTGTCAAATGAAATTGGGAGACAGAGTGCACACAATATGCTAATCATAATGTAGTGCGACCTTTGGATCTTCATATGTGGTTTTACAGATGATCTCAATGCACTCGCTTCGTGCTGCAAAATAATTTGAAAGTGACGTACCGAAGAGCGGCGGCACGGTCGATGCCGAGTACGTGTTGCTGACGTTACTCGCTCTTTCTGTGGGCTTTTTATGTCATCTCCATTTTCCCCTCAGAATGTTTCTTTCTCTCTTCTCTTAAAATTCTGTCTCTCCACCGCTGTATCTTTTTTTTTTTTTTTCATTAGCTTCAAGTAAACAACAAAGACCACACACACACACACACACACACACACACCGTTGGTCGCCGCTCCAGTTTGCCGATTGAGGGAATAAAAATAGCCCCCAAAAACACAGAGGACAATTGTTTGGTGCGTCGCATTGTTTGAAGTGGCGTCGAGTGCGATTTCCAGTCCAAACATTCAACACCGCTGCTCACACAGATGCCCACGGTGACCTTGCTCGGGCCGTGTATCCACAAATGACGTGGTTTGTGTGTGTGTGTGAGTGTGTGTGTGTGTGTGTGACTGAGCTCTTATATATTCAGTGTACTGCCGAGGATGAGGGTGTTATAGATTGGCTTGGATGATAAGGGATAAGATGCATTGTTGATCCAATTAAGGTATGCATATATATATATTTCAGCCTATCATACACTTTACTATGTATCATAGTCAATATTGCTGGCTCATCCAAAAATCTCATTAAGGCATATGCTGTGTATGAAGCCATAAATAGTCTTCAGACTTTGAGACACAGACTCAAATATAACTAATTCCTGTTCCATACTGACAGAACAAGTACAGTTGTGATTCTTTTTTGCGGCCCTGTAGTATCCAGCCTGTTTATTATGCTGTTTATGGCCACGTAAAAGTCGGTAATAAAATGTCTCTGCCACTGGAGAACACCAACGCAGCCACGAAATGGAGCAAGTTCCCGCAGTTTTAGTTTCTATCTTCTGGAATAGATTAAATTGGCATCCATTGCAGCACTGGGTATTATGGGAACCGTTGGAAATGTAACCAAAGTTAACAACAATTACTTTGAGCACAGAAAAAACTACGGCTCCCATGAACATTTGGGGCATCGTGACCTTTTGGTTTGGTCCACATCTATAAAATTATTTTGAAGTCATGATTATCATTTTAAAAGCTGGTTTCTGCAGTCTAAAAACACCCAGTCTGTACCAACGCCCTGCAATGGAAATGTTATATTCTTAGTTGTATTTTACGGCGCTTTACAAACCTCTACATGCAAATCATCATGAGGACTAAATGCGTGACTAAAGCCTGCGTAAGAAAACAAAGTGTTTGATTTACGCCACTAAGCGTGCTCGCCGGGTGGTGTGTGCTCATGTGCAATAATGCTAACCGTAACCCAATATTATGGGTAATATATGTATATATGCACACACACACACACACACACGCAGACTTGTGTGTAGGGTGTGTCCATAACGACATAACCATTAGTTGTCAGCGTCTGTCTCCTTGCTGTATCCCTCCACAGATCCCAGACCAGCAGCCATGTGCTGACATTGAGGACATCTGTTTCATGCATTCTAATGTCATTAAGACCAGAGGAGGGGTGGTGCGGGTGGTGCGGGTGGTGCGGTTGGTGCGGTGTTTCCTGGTCCAAGAATGAATGAGTTGGAAAAAAGATGGCCGAACGTCCTCATGAAGCCAACACGGTACTTTATTCACCTCACATCTCCCCCGGTTGCGTCCTCCCCTCCCAGATGCTCGAAGGCGCCAGACAAAAGTCTGAAGATCGTTCTCTACGTCGTTTTTACATACCCTCCAGTTTCTGGTGTCCTTCTGTGTCCTATTTCTCCGTCTGTTTCCTTCTTCCCACGTCCTCTCTCCATCTCCCTGCCCTTGCTTATTTATTACTTATTGACCATCTCTCCGTCACTCTCTTGTTTCTCTCGGCCTCTTTCTCTCTGTCTCAACAAGCTATCTATGAAGACAAATGTCAGCCCAAGGATACATGATCCCTATTTTCCAGCCAAAGTCAATCTGCCCTTGTGTAACAAGGATATATCCCCACTTCAAAGGACAGAGAGGTGGAGAGAGAGAGAGAGAGAACGGGGAAGAGGACAGACACAGAGAGAGAGAGAGAGAGAGAGAGATGGTCTGTATCTCAACAAAACTAAATATTAATATTTTCCACACAAGCATTACTCAATCAGATATGACCATCTCTTTCTTGGCAGGTGAGCACATTTATTAAAAGGATAAAAGGATAAATCTGCTTTATTATTACAACCTGGGTGTTATTTTCTTAGTTTTGGACATCACTCACATCCGTTACGATAACACGGAACTCGCAGGAGCAATTTCTGACATCTGAAAACATGACGTCATTGCCACTGGAAAGTCAGACGGGGTGAGAAACGAGCAGCCGGACAACCAGACGGGTTGTAAACAAGCCAGGAAGGATCCAAAGCACCTTCCTCTGAACAAAAAGACTATCTTTCCCTATATCCTTATAACCGTCATGGCAGGTGCAACAGGCAATATTAAGCGGCGTATATTAAATAACCATTTATTATAGAATGAACAGCAGAATAAAACAAAAGCAGACAACATGTGATGGACCTAAACAATATGAACAAAGTGTCTGCAGCCACAGACGCACACACATTAAAACAAAGAGAGCTAGAGTAACTTATGCAACTTGCAATATTCTTAAATTAGCAAAAGTTCCCTATTACATTGGCGTAATAATCATAATCAGGGCAGCATTCCTTCAAATTTGCTTTTGCTCTCTAGTTGTCTATAAAGGTCATTTCTAGGAGACTATAATGGATGATCATCCATGTGTCAGCACTTACTGCAACTAAGTGAGAACAATGTTGTTGTTATTATTGATGATGATGATGATGATGATGTCCAAAACAAAGACCCAAGTTGTAACAGTCCAGTAACTGTGTGTCTTCCTGTATGGTGTATTTCATCACGTAATTCAACTTACATTAATACAAAAGGTAAAATAAATGTCAATATGTGGGGAGGAATGGGGAAGCATACAGAGTCTCTCTCTCTCTCTCTCTGTGTGTGTATGACACAGCTGTGAAAGGGATTGTATTGATTGGTGCTGAGTTATCAAGCAGAAGGACACTTGTCTGTCTCTGTTTCTCTCACTCACACACACACACACACACACACACACACACACACACACGTTTAGAGATGTGTCTAGAGTTGCCACACCAGTGGATCGCAATAGAAAGTAATCACATAAGTGATTGGACGACAATATCTGTGTGAGACCCGTTCTTCGCCTTTAACGACTGAAAGGGGAATTCAGCTGCAGCTCACTTCATCACTGACCTGCAGGAAACAGCTCTTTTTTTAAATTCCCTGTTATGTCAAAATGCCTCGGTATTTAAAGGAATATCTTTCGAATAATTTTTGCTTCATGCTTTTATCGTCCACTGAAAAGAGAAGAAAAAAACCGTGGGATGAAGGAACACGATGTTACAGTTCAACACGATGAGCTGCGACCTTCTGCCGAGTCAGCACGACCTCGGCGGCCGAGTGTGATGTCTGACCATGTGACCGGCTATTAAAACGACTGATGTTTGCACAGGTTGTTCCCGACCTAACAGGTATTACTCTTCTCATTGTTCCGTAATGGCTCTTGGATTGGTCTTTTAATGGAGTTTTTTTTTTTTGAGGGCCTAATTGGTGTTCTGCAGCGTATCCAGCAGTCCCTTCCGCCTGCCAGCGAGAGCGGGGGTCCTTAGGGCGCTCTCAGGTGTTTAAGCTGATTGCCTGCCTGTTTGCTCTCAATCTGTCAATGTTGCGGCCATGCTGGCAAGACAGGAAGTGGAATTGCAAGAGAACATTGAGAGTGTGTGTGTGTGTGTGTGTGTGTGTGATGGCACCACGACAGGACCCGCCTGCCAGCGAAAAGAGAAGCGCTGGGTACCAACACAGCTCATCTCACCTCTGCCAACCCCCGTTCTCCCTCCCAACTCGCCAGGTACCGACATTAAGGGGTCCACGCTCCTTTACTTCACCTAACTAAGTGGTTTTGTTGCCTCAACCTAACTTCCTGTGAAGGCGGAAGTTTATTTTGGAAGCTGAGTCCAACACACACACACACACACACACACACACACACACACATACCATATCATATCTTTTAACCTTGGTGCATTTCCTAGTTTGCAATTTACATCACTCGTCCGGCCTGCTCTCTCTCTACGGTCCCCCCCCCCCTCCCCCCCGCCCCGCCGGATCGTACTACCAACCACATACTAACCATACTGCCTGCATTATTTATCTATATTTACGGCCCTGCTCCTCTGTATTCATCGAGTCATCACTCCCCTTTACTTACCTAATCCACCCTCGGCTGTTCCTCCCCCCTCCCTCTCATTTCCATCCTTTGAGAGCAGTGACTTATCCGACTCTCTCGATTAGCCTCTCCTCCTCCGTCTGCTCTCGGTTTAAAATAAGAAACGTATGAAGCGCCCTCTCTTAAAATGAAATATATTTTTGACCCAAGTTGTAATTTATTTTTGCATTAAATCCCTTCTTCTACCCATCAGTTACTCCCTTTATCCCTCCCACTCCCTTTCTGGTGGGTGGATTAACACAGTATTCCTATTGATTTATCCCACTGAAGATGCGGAGTGAAGTGGGTGTTATATTATGCCTGCAGAATTATACTGTCTGCACAGTATCCTCTGCTTGTTTGACCCCCGGAGTACAAATTAAGAAGAGGCAAGGGTCAAAGGTCAAACAGGTGGGATGCACCAGAGCGAGTTGCAGCTCCAGTCCATAACATCGGTGTGTGTGTAGGTGAGTGTTTGTCGGCTTGTCCGGCTCCAGACAGGCTAACCGGGAGGTGGTTATCATCCCGACACAGTTAGTGTGTGACTGACAGAATGTAGCAAAGAGTCACACACACACACACACACACACACACAACGACACACACACACACAGTCGTTGATTCGTAGTTAAAACACCCACATGCTATAAAGAGAACACAAATACAAATGTGCAAGGGCACACACACACACACACACACACACACACACACACACACACACACACACACGTCGTTCTGCTTACCATGACCTGTTCGCTGTCTGTTCAGCCGTGCAGAAAGTAAATGTTTTTCCACGAGCTTAGTTTGTTTAGAGAGTGCAGGTTCAACCTTTACACATGATGGTCAAACCCGGATGCTTTTTATCGAAAAAGGGCCGTTCGCCTGAGAAACGCAGCGGGCAGTTTGCGCTGACTTTCCTTCTCTTTTCTTAAATCTTCATTCGGCTTGCTGTGAAGCTGCCAGTGTGCCACCAAACGCTGTCAGCTCTGGTTTGGGGGGTGTGGGGTGTGAGGGGGGGGGGGGGGGGGGGGGGAGTGAGACTCACGTCCAGTAATTAGCGAGCTGCCGTAAGTGCAGACTGCTGGGAAATGGGCAGCCAACATGACGCAGCAACATTCAGAGAAAAAGTGTGAAAAGTGTGAAAAGTGTGAACTGTGTTCACGTTGTTAAAAATTAAATGTCGCAGGGATCCGTCTGCATGTCTCACACGTCGTATTCAGCAGCTGTGGCAATAAGTTGAGCATCCTTTGGCCTAATATTTCCATTCCCCGCCCCATGACTGTACTGTTTTCTTCCATTCGCGCAACTCTCGTCATTTAATTTTTCATACTTCTTTACGCACCGGCAGCAACACGTCAGAGAGGCAAAGTTGGCAAATAGCTGGTGAACCGAGCGGAGCAGCTGAAGTGCCAGATATATTGGAAATATTGGACTTATTTACAGAGTGGTCAGAAGAATGACTCCACATGAATGCTAATGTTGCTAACTTCTGTTTGAATAGAGCTGTTGGTATTCAGTTTGCCATATCAACTTAAAAATGATTTAAATGATTATTATATGTCAGCTACAGCTGTCAAAAACTCCGCTGTTGCAGGTTGAATGTGTGAAAAGCAAAATTCAAACGCCAATTCAAGATCTCCGGTTTATTTGCAGGTCCAGAAGCAAAATATGTTTGACTCTAGATGGTATTCACAAGTGTATTTTAGTATTTTCCTGCCAGTTCTACACTATTTAGATAACAAATTCTTAATGACATGATATCATGAAATTGCAACTTCTTCTTACTGTACACATATATTTCTAGTACACACACACAGGTCCAGCCACAGGGGATGAGCAGGCTGTCATCTTTGAATTGACACCACCTATAAATAATAAGCAGCCATATGTGTCTGTGACATAGAGGGCGCATACTGTACGTATGAGGGTAATGTGTCCTTCTAATGAAGGTTGACATGTAACAGATGTGTGAGCGCATCCGCCACACACACACACACACACACACACACACACACACACACACACTCAGACACACTGAAAGAACAAACACGACTGCAGGAAAAAGCCTCCATGTGACAACGACGACGACGTCTGGTAAATAACAGTCATTCACGTATTCAGATGGATTCGTCTGCGATACACACTCAGAAAGTAAATCACGGGTCATCCTCAGTGAGATCTATAGTTGTACCATTATCTCTGAATTGAAAGCGCACGATGACGCCTTGTCTCGCCACGTCTAGGGACTAAGGGCACAGCTACTTCGTAAAAGATTCAGGTATTAACAATTCTGTAATCTTCATTAGTGTCATTATGTCCCTTCCTTTCCTCCCCTCCCCCTTCCTGCTCATCCTCCCTCTCCCATCGGCAACGTGTAATCATCTGAGTTATCAATCACGGCGCGTTGCCCAAAAGCACAGGGCTGTAATACCTGCTTATGACGGAAATGATTCATGTCCACGGCGTGCTCATTATATCAACACAGACACGCTGCATTGGCTCAAGCCTTCATCCCTCACTCAAATTTTGGAACACAAGCTATTGTTAATTTTTTTTTTAATCTCAAGTATGGCGTCTATTGGGGGGGGATAAGACGCTGGAGTGATTACTGCAACGAGTCGAAGCGGTCTTGATAATGCACGTTCACTCTGAATATTATATCTGTCTGAGGTTCGTCAATGTTATTCATTTCAAAGATTGTGTAAGAAGTTTTTCACAAAGTTTATTTAAAGATAATCACAACACCAATCCTCAAAGTTTACAGACGGTGAAATATTTCCTGAGGCGTACCTTCAGTTGGCGTAATGAATTCACTGAACGAATAACTTTGTTCACGACTTGATCAAAGAAATTCAGAACTTCAAAAAATAACGTGTACACGGTTTCTGTGGGAGTGAATCTTTAAGGACGAAAAGCTGTTTTTAAAGAAACCACAGAGCTCATCCGAGGCAGGTTACAAATCTCTAAAAACAGCCCATTATTAATGGCAAAGTGGAGCCCTGTTCCCGTGTGCAGTCTTCAGCATATGTCGGGTGTAGAAAATTCATATACAAACAAGTATTACGCAAGAGTTTGGCGCCCTTAGGTGTTGCGGTGGCCATATGCAGAACACCGGTGGGTGCGCAGCGGCAGCTCGTGAGCGTCGTCTCTTCGGCCGTGAGATCCAGTTTTTGATGCGATTGTTTGACGTCTGAGGGTTTGAATTGTGGACAATTTTTTTCCACATTATACCGTACGCCGTCATTTCATACAAAATTGATTTTGGAAGTCATGGGTGCAACTTTAAGCAGAAGTTGCAATGCAAGACTCACATTTCACTTAAGGAAACCTACATGAGTGTCATCTCCAAGATGGTAAAGAACGGATACTGTACGAGTGCTATATCATCATATATATTATCGGATTAATATTGCTGAGGTATTAACTTGGAAACAATTTATAAAGTGTTGCCGATGGCCACGGTGGAGCCATTTAAGCTTCTCATCTGGTGTGTAATGACAAGTTTGTGAAGGTCAATTTAAAAGCATCAGCCAGAGGCTCGTCTGCGCGTAAAAGCCACCTCTGATGTCTCCTTGCTCGTCACCTACCTACTTCCCTTACTCTGCTTAGCGCTATCACTTTGATCGCCACCTCGTCTTACGCCGTCAAACTCTGACCTTCGGCGTGCGTCCGATGAGGCTGTTTTGTGTGATGTTTAAGGATGGAGGGCCGTGTAATGAGGTGTTGTGGCTTATTTCCGCCTCACCTTTGTTATCAGTTGACACCCTGAGCTCAACTGTGTGAGTGAACGTGTGCACGCGTGATGCTCTTCTGTGCCTCCATGAATGGTCGCAGTCGGCCATCATTCTCCCGGTTGGTCTATTTGGACAAGAAGACAACTATTCTTATCAAAGCCCCTCTTTCTTCCCTTTCATACCACTCTCCAGCTCTGGTTTCCGTACTTATCTTTAAACATCACACCATGTTTTTAGCATTTAAATTAGACTTTTTAAAATAAATTGTATTTTTGCAAACGAGCTCTGATACGTGACCTCCACGACCTGCAAGGCAAAGTCAATAAAACTCCTCAGGAGCTGTCGGAAAAGCAAACAAAGCTGAAAGGCCAGTGAACATTGGACTTACATCCCCCAGGTGGTCCACAAGTGCAACTCTAAATGAATGCTTATGAACAACTGTTTGCAAACACAACAACATATTTAATCCTTGATGTGAATACGTAAGCTTGTTTTGATTTTTTTTTCTGGCCCCTAGCGGCCAAAAATCCAATAATGTTACAACCTCCATGAATAAAACGAGCAAATATATATTTTTTAATAGCCATTGGCTCACCATTGGACGTTACCGCAGTGAAAAATAAAAATAACTCCATGTGAATTTAAATATAAATCATACAGAATATTTAATTGCTGCGTTAAAATATGCTAATTGGCAGCTTAGGGTCTAGTAAGCTGCAGGTTGGAGGTCATGTATCAGCCAAAGCAATGGGGGGGGGGGAGGGGGGGGGGGACTTGGGGTGCTGTTTCTGGAAGACCCCCCCACCCCCCCTTTGGGTTTCCCATCTGTCTGACCGGATCTGTGTGAGCAGAATGTAGAGCATTAAGATGCTTTGGTCAAAAACAACCACGTGCCGTCGTACTAAATAGACGTCGGCCGGTCCGTTAACATGAGATTGGGAATTTTTGCGGTACGTTCGTTGTTAAGTGACGAGATGTTGAAAGGGTTTGAAAGTGCGTTGAACAAGTGACTGCTCTCAAAACTTTCCAGGAACCCCAGTTGTTTCTGTTCCCCTCCAGAGCCCTCTTGTTTTCCTCTCATCTCCCTATGTTCATGAAGTGCCGTCTTGATGCCTCAGGATAAGTGCCGCTTTTTAACTTTCCCCCTCCTCTTATCCCGCCGTGGGAGCTGTTGTTTACTTCGGGCTCCGGCGAGGGACAAGATTTTTTTAAAAATCGACAACGACGCTGCCGAAAATTACAGGTTGCACTGTCGTCTCGAGATGCTTTTAGAGAGATTCAGACAAATCCAAATGGGGAGACATAACACCCTGGAAGTACGACGACAGTATATATCTGTAAATAAAGAGTAGAGACGAGGTAAGTGGCCACAAACACCTTAAGTAGCAGGTCATGAAATGGTCACACAGTCACATGGGTCACTGACAAATGACCGACTTTGAAACCACTTCAGATACACGTGAGAGTGTGTAGTGGAGAGTGTGTATGTCCTCATACAAGGGGTGGAAAACCAGGTCAACGAGGCCATATGTTATACCTTAGTTGATGCGGTTTGGTCCTTTTTGGAATGAGCAGCCTATAAAATATTACAGCCTATAAAATATGGCTCCGAGTAATGTTTTATAGCTGCACCGCTTTGTCCTGTCCTGCATGAAACAATATATATTCATGTATATAAATATATATAGTCAGTGCAGTGCTTTCCAGAAAGTGTGGGGGAGGGGGGGGGGGAATCGTCCTTGGCCGTTTTATTGAATTAAACATTTGTCTATCTAGCTGTCTGTGTATGTGTGAGTGTTTTTGTCATTGGGGAATGGTGGATGCGTTTTCTGATCTTGAAGAGGACATTTTTAGCTTCATGTTTTCATGTATGAAAGGACACAGAGGAGAGAGACTGGGAGATTTACTTCATCGGTTGCTGAAATTGATATATGAAAATAAAGAAAATATACGTTTTATAGTCAAAATTGCTTTGACTGTTGGTCAGTCCGCCACGTTGGTCAAGACTGAAATATCAACAACTATTGTAAGGATTGCGATAAAGTTTGGTGCAATAATTCATGGAGAAGAAGGACTTTGAATGTGCCTTTAATGCCTGTAGATCAAATGTTACATGTGTTGTATGAAGTGTCTTCGATAACCTGAAAATACCCATAAAATTGATTGTCGGCTGGTTCCATTTCATTGGTTGTCGGCTGGTTCCATTTCATTGATTGTCGGCTGGTTCCATTTCATTGATTGTCGGCTGGTTCCAGTTCATTGGTTGTCGGCTGGTTCCATTTCATTGGTTGTCGGCTGGTTCCATTTCATTGATTGTCGGCTGGTTCCAGTTCATTGATTGTCGGCTGGTTCCATTTCATTGATTGTCGGCTGGTTCCAGTTCATTGATTGTCGGCTGGTTCCATTTCATTGGTTGTCGGCTGGTTCCATTTCATTGATTGTCGGCTGGTTCCAGTTCATTGATTGTCGGCTGGTTCCAGTTCATTGATTGTCGGCTGGTTCCATTACATTGATTGTCGGCTGGTTCCATTTCATTGGTTGTCGGCTGGTTCCATTTCATTGGTTGTCGGCTGGTTCCAGTTCATTGATTGTCGGCTGGTTCCATTTCATTGGTTGTCGGCTGGTTCCATTTCATTGGTTGTCGGCTGGTTCCATTTCATTGGTTGTCGGCTGGTTCCATTACATTGATTGTCGGCTGGTTCCATTTCATTGGTTGTCGGCTGGTTCCATTTCATTGGTTGTCGGCTGGTTCCAGTTCATTGATTGTCAGCTGGTTCCATTTCATTGGTTGTCGGCTGGTTCCATTTCATTGATTGTCGGCTGGTTCCATTTCATTGGTTGTCGGCTGGTTCCATTTCATTGGTTGTCGGCTGGTTCCATTTCATTGGTTGTCGGCTGGTTCCATTTCATTGGTTGTCAGCTAGTTCCATTACATTGGTTTTCGGCTGGTTCCAGTTCATTGATTGTCGGCTGGTTCCATTTCATTGGTTGTCGGCTGGTTCCATTTCATTGGTTGTCGGCTTGTTCCATTTCATTGATTGTCGGCTGGTTCCATTTCATTGGTTGTCGGCTGGTTCCATTTCATTGGTTGTCGGCTTGTTCCATTTCATTGATTGTCGGCTGGTTCCATTTCATTGTTGGTGATCAACCTGTTGGATTGTAACGGAGACCAGCAGCCTTCTGCAAACTCTCTCAGTTTCTGGATTTAAATTCAGAGTAGATTGGTAGCAAACTAAAGCACGTAATCCGCCCCATGATCTGCAAAAACAAAAGGTTGTAAATATTACATTTCTCTAATAACTGAGTAAGAGTACTCAGACTTTTAACTGCTAACAAATCTGCACATTTTTCGGAGATCGGTCTTTTCCAATTTGAATAGGGAGTCAAAATAAGAGTTTCCCTTTGACCCTCTGATTGCCATCCCTCAAAATGCTGCAGCCTCATCGCTGATGAAACGTGAGATTACTCGGTGTGATGGGAAGAAAAAATAAATAACTGTAATTATCTTTGAAGAGAGAGGGGGGGGGGGGGGGGGGCGAGGGGGAGATGATGGATGAGGCGAAGGGAACAGAAAGAGGACAGTTGATTAACACGGAAACTGTTACTTGACATTTATTTTGGATTTATTAATGTGCCCGGTATATTTAATTTGTTACCTTATAGAAAGATTTAGGACATTGCTCTTAAAATGTTGCAGTAAAAAAAAAAAAGATGGATGTGTTTTTCTCTGTTCATTTTTGAGTCCTCACCTTTTATGTGTTTCTTAACAATGTTCAATAGGTTATTGTTTGTAGGAAAACGACCACCAGACGCTGACGTCTGAAATAAACAAATAAACAAGTAACTTAATGATTATTAAATACCTTTCGATCAAAGATCACATGACAACAGATTGCTTCCAAGATATCGGTGAATTTGCAATTTTTTTTTTATGAATCACTAATGATCACTTATTATTTGCCTTTTATGCGCATATAAGTTAGTAATTATCTCCCTTCTCAAGTATAGCAATATATCATATACCATGTGGTGTACGTACCATGGGGACCATTACTTTTTGTAGTAAAGTAAAACATCGGGCTACCGAATGACAAGAGGAACGACTTTAATCAGAGAGATTTCTGGGTGCCGTATTGTAAAAGTTGCCGACTTCATCGTGACAGCTGTTTTGAGGATTGCATGTGTGTGTGTGTGTGTGTGTGTGTGTGTGTGTGTGTGTGTAGGGGGGGGGGGGGGGGGGGGGGGGGCTAGCGTGATGGCAGAGAAAGTTTGAGATGAAGATGGGTGATTTATTTAGAAGTCAGGGGAGCCTCCTCATCTGTCGACTGCAGCACCTGTTCACAGCAACCAAACAGGACTGACACTCGACCGGGGAGAAGGTGCTGTGTACAACGGTGTGTTAGCATGTGTGTGTGTGTGTGTGTGTGTGTGTGTTTGTGTGTCCTCCGGTTGTGCCTCAGGACTGTGCTGTGTTTGGGTCACGTTTGGGTTGTGTTGAAAAAGGGAGGAGTGAGGCGGGTTGATGCGAGGGCAGGAACTCATGGTCCACATCCAAGGAACAGCCCTTTAAGTTATCGTGCGTGTTATTTGATGTGTTTTTTTTCCGTGTGTCCGTCAATCTGTCTGTCAAAACCACTGCAGGGAAAGAAGTCTTTTTTCACTACACCGAAAGAGGACATTTAGTTTTTTTTATTTGTGTGATTTGTCATGTAAAAAGAAATACCACGATGAACACAAACACATACACACACACACAAAGAAGTTTTTAATCTACTATGAAAAATCATCATGACATATGCTGAGGTCCGCCGTGTTCCCATGAGGCTTTTAAACCCTTTGGAATTGAGTCATCTCACGGCTTCTCACAGCGGGTTTAGACCTTTGGGTGCGCTTTAGGCATGGAAAATAATTGACACGCTCTCCTTCACGTTTATGCTTCGATATAAAGCCACACCTAGTGGTACCCAGCAGCCCAGCGGGCATCTCACCCACTGGAGAGATCCCCTCATGCACCCCAGCTGGTTGGGGTGGGGGGGGTGGGGGGGCATTACAGCTGGTGATAAGCCCACTTCTCTCACCTCTCGGCAACAGAGAGACTGCTGCGCCGCACATTCATGCTTACGTAAGTGTGTGGAAACATTGTTTGTGCCTGCATGTGTGTGTGTGTGTGTGTGTGTGTGTGTGTGTGTGTGTGTGTGTGTGATCAGGCTCAGAGTCGATACTATTTGGCAGCACCGGATACGTGTTGGCAACCTGAAGAAAGCCGGGCAGCTGGCGATAGACTGACACAACTCAGCCGTGTATGGCTGCTTGGTGAAGACGGTGCACACCGTCGGTGCACGTGTGCAAACACTGAACGTGCTCAAGAGAAACTTTGAACTTTTTATATGACGATTTTACATATTCTGTTTTTTTCCCCCCTCCCCACGACGTGTCTCCCCCCCTCTGCTCATCATTCTGTTATTCCCTGAGGTACAAGGTTCTGAATTTCTTTTATTGATTGTGGTTTGTATTAAAATCCTTGAAGCTTGATTGTATTTTTGGTTTTTATTTTTACAAAAATATGTACAAAAAAACAATTTAAAAAGACAATACTTTACTGTCTTTCAGGTTTTTCATATTCAAATATCAATCTATAACTCCAAAGAAAATTTACAATTAGAATTGGAAAACTCAGTTTAATTTTACGTTAAGTTTTTTACATTATTATTATTAGAAACACCAATACAGTAACAGGGAGTTTACATTTTTGAGAGGGTTTTAAACTGAATTATTGATGAAATACGCAGTTTTAAAAGTGAATTCAGTTTGGGGATTTTCTATCTTATAACCCATAAACCTTAACACCTGGTGAAAAATAAATATTGGCATTTAATTGGAGTGAGGATGTCGGCAAATTATACTACTAAACTAATATCACATTTCTATATAAATAGATATGTACGATAACATTATCTTTATACTAGCACAAAGGCCACAATTACATCTGAGATTACACAAATGACACCATACAACTATGAATAATACAACCAGCTGTGCAGCCGTGGCACTTAGTGGCAACCCATCTGTGTAAAGTGCAGCTGTTCCAGCCAGATTAAGTTCGTGAACATGTTGCCGACCTTTTCCAATCCCTCGAGTCTCCCTCGGTAAAGAAAAGTTTGATTCGATAAAACGTTCAAGGTCGTGCACGCACGTGAACCGGTTCCTCCTAACCCTCCCTCGCTCTGCACACGCTCCACGGACAACGAAACTGAGTGATGACGACTACGTGGCGTCGGTTTCAAGGTCAGATCCTCCTTCTGCTGACCGGCACTGTGAGGACACGTCTCCTCCCTTGCTCCCTTTCCTCACTTGTCCTTCACGTCCTTCACGTTGTTGAAATGCTTCGGTCTGGACCGAAGCGGCGGTCAGACTCCAACCAACTGACCGTGAGACGTTTGCCATCTCCACATCGACATATCCGGGCTTACAATATTTTTCCGATTTCAAATTCACGTCACAACAAATTTAATAAACTTCTGTTACAAACTCTTCAGGAAGAAATAGTTTACTTCTCGCAGCTGCTGCCACTCATTATTATTAGCTAAATTATTGCCAGAAAAAAAAATACTTTTCACGAAGAAAAGTGTGACTGTTAACAATCAGGGTGGAAGATCAACACTTACAGCCAAATGCCAGTAGACCTTGGCTGACACTGGTACTACATCTGTTACCACTACACCAGTCTCCAAGTGCGATTCCCAGTCCAATACCGACTCAGAATGGCAATAAAGTTACGTTTACGTTTTCATCATATTTAATTATAACTAAGGACGGAGTTTGCTCAGAAGTAGACTTCGTCTTAGGATATTTAAACGCTGATCATAAGGGTAAAAATAAAGCAGGTTTTTAATAATTATTTCCACTTGAATATAATTTGATGAGCTTTCTGCAGGACAGATTTCATATTATAACCAATATCATTCATGTAAACATCTTGTTTGAGGATGTTTTAGTTTTAAATATTTACACAGTTTTCACAGCAAAGCAAGAAAAAGATGACAAAGAGAGCGAGATGGACGAGTGAGGTTCACATTACTGCTCTGCTCATCTGAGCCCTGAAGGGGGAAACGAGAGAGAGGGGGAGCTGTAAGGAACGTTAGAAAGCAAGAGGAACGTTAGAGAGGAACGTTAGAAAGCAAGAGGAACGTTAGAGAGCAAGAGGAACGTTAGAAAGCAAGAGGAACGTTAGAGAGGAACGTTAGAAAGCAAGAGGAACGTTAGAGAGCAAGAGGAACGTTAGAGAGCAAGAGGAACGTTAGAAAGCAAGGGGAACGTTAGAAAGCAAGAGGAACGTCAAGAGGAACGTTAGAAAGCAAGAGGAACGTTAGAAAGCAAGAGGAACGTTAGAAAGCAAGAGGAACGTTAGAGAGCAAGAGGAACGTTAGAAAGCAAGAGGAACGTTAGAAAGCAAGAAAAATGTTAGAGAGCAAGGGGAACGTTAGAAAGCAAGAGGAACGTCAAGAGGAACGTTAGAAAGCATGAGGAACGTTAGAAAGCAAGAGGAACGTTAGAAAGCAAGAAAAATGTTAGAGAGCAAGGGGAACGTTAGAAAGCAAGAGGAACGTCAAGAGGAACGTTAGAAAGCATGAGGAACGTTAGAAAGCAAGAGGAACGTCAAGAGGAATGTTAGAAAGCAAGAGGAACGTTAGAAAGCAAGAGGAACGTTAGAAAGCAAGGGGAACGTTAGAAAGCAAGAGGAACGTTAGAAAGCAAGAGGAATGTCAAGAGGAACGTTAGAAAGCAAGAGGAACGTTAGAAAGCAAGGGGAACGTTAGAAAGCAAGAGGAACGTTAGAAAGCAAGAGGAATGTCAAGAGGAACGTTAGAAAGCAAGAGGAACGTTAGAAAGCAAGGAGAACGTTAGAAAGCAAGAGGAACGTTAGAAAGCAAGAGGAACGTTAGAGAGCAAAGGGAACGTTAGAGAGCAAAGGGAACGTTAGAAAGCAAGAGGAACGTCAAGAGGAACGTAAGAAAGCATGAGGAACGTTAGAAAGCAAGAGGAACGTCAAGAGGAACGTCAAGAGGAACGTCAAGAGGAACGTTAGAAAGCAAGAGGAATGTTAGAAAGCAAGGAGAACATTAGAAAGCAAGAGGAATGTTAGAAAGCAAGGAGAACGTTAGAAAGCAAGAGGAATGTTAGAAAGCAAGGAGAACGTTAGAAAGCAAGAGGAACGTGAGAAAGCAAGAGGAACGTTAGAGAGCAAGAGGAACGTTAGAAAGCAAGAGGAACGTTACGGTTCACGCCCACTTCATGTATACCGCGTGCATTCAGGTCTGCATTTTGAATTCATAGTTTTCTTATGTTATCTGTTGGCATCACTGTGATCTAAATCTCCTGCAGGTGAAAAATGAATTGCCTTGTTCTCACATCCTCGAATTTCTGCAATCAGAGACGAGACACGAGCGGATGACAGATGAAAGGCCACTCGAAGGACGGAGACTCAAGAGAATCTACCTTCTGATTGGCTCGACACGTCGGGGGCCACACGCGCCTCAGTGGATCGCTTTTCAAAGAAAAAAAAATTACTTTTCGCTTTGTCATCGGAGGAGACGTCGCTTTTAAAGCGAGATGCGTTGGGGTTAAACAGCTTCAAACGGTTTATTATTTTTAGAGGGAATTATGCGGGTATGTTTATCTCCGTTTATAGTAGGAAGATCTGTGAAATGATTGACTTGCACGGCCTCGTCGTTGCATATTTTAAAAATGTGACGGCGTGTTAAAAAGAGACCAAAGGATAATCATCAGAAATCGGTAAAAGATAGAAAATGTGTGTTATCTTATGACAGATTTGTGTTGGTAAAAAAAAAAAAAAGGATGATAATGCACGCATATTATGTAAAAAGTAACTTTACTTACGCTTGTCACTATTGATTATTTCTTAGATGCCTTTTGAAGCTTTTCCTAAAGTTATTGCAACCGATTCACAATGTAAATGAATGAAGTCTGAATGATTACCATTACCTCACCATTCAGACCATATTTTGACAAGTTATATTTTGGACTTTGCACCAGCACAAAACATATAACTTCTACTCGATAGCTATACATTTGCAAATGGCCTACCTCAAATTATTGAGGATTTCAAGAGGCTCCTTTTTTTACCAAGTTCTCGCTTCATTCCATCCGTTGCTCACCGCTAGCCGCCGGGTTGGTGCAAGGCATCGGCTATTCCGACTGTCTTGGGGGGGGGCATTGCGTATATATCTACTCGTAAAAAACATGACGCGCATTGACGCAAGAGAGATCATTTTCTTATTACGTTACAATTTTCTGAACACCCGTGATCCTGCCATATTGTGACATGGTTCAAACGTCTCCAAAAACAGAGTAATAAAGAAGGGATAAAAAACCTTTTTGGTCATCATTAGAAACAGAGATACATGAGCTGAAGGGAATTTATATGAGAACGCACACAAACATTTTGGTTTAGCGTGCTTTTATTGCATCGACTTCTATTCCTTCTCTCTCTTAACCTAAACCTCACCCCAATTACTAACCTCAACCTTACAATTAAGACGTCATGCCGAATGCAGCGACAGTAAAAATCAAATGGGGACACCAATTCTGTCCGCAATTAGACATCCTGTCCCCAGCCAACTGGCCAAAATGACTCCACACACACACACACACACACACACACACACACACAACCAAACAGAAACGTCCCACGGGCAGGTTTTAGTTTGACTTTTCATTTTCCAGCTATTGCATAGTCCCATTTTTTTTGTTTCCGAGGTCGCGGGGCACGAGAGATGAGGAAGCTCGTAGAGCGTGACGCCATTTAAGTGGGTTTGGGAGTCAAACTGACAGTCCACAAACCTCCGAGATATTCATTTATACCTCCTATACTACCATCTGCGCTCACAGGAACACACTCTTGGAGAGGTTTCTGTGACCTTTATTTAACTTATTTTCACTGGTAGTAAAACATTTTCTACTGTGCTTGAGCCAGTTTTAAAAGTTGGGTAAATTAATGTCTTTTTGTGTGGGTGAGGGGCGTTTCGGCGTATGCATTTTTCAGTCATATACAGAGGGCTTTTTTTCTTGCACTCGGGATCAAAATTTCTTGCATTCTTTCTTACGGCCGTAAAAAGAAGTCTGATTGTATAGAAGTCTATGAGAAAAGACTTCTCACTTGATTTATTAATTCAGTAAACATTGTAAAGTTAAATGAGTTCATGGATCTCAATCGCTAGTTTCAAGTATATTTAAACACAGCATGAATAGACCATAAAGCAGCTTTAGGGTGTGGCTACCTAGTGATTGACAGGCCGCTACTACAGGGTTGTCCGGGTCTTTGTCACCTAAAAATGTCTTGAATTAAGTTGATTAGACCTCTTCTCAGGACTGTATGGGCGTATACATATTGTAATTGATTGACATCTTCCTGAGTCCCTCGTTAGCTTTGTTCCACCTTGTTAGGCCAGGATGAATTACACTTTTATCATTCTTATAGGTAGATGAAGATCTTGCTAATCAGCCACAATAACTGAAAACACTTACTGCGACACATCGAGCAGACATGTCAAATAAATCACTCTATTTCATTTTGTTTTAGCTCCGTCTTTGGTCTCCACCGACTGAACTTTCGCTTCCGTCTCGGGTCGAGAAGTAAAGAAAGTTACACAAGACAAACAGGAAGAAGCCTTTCCCCGAAAAGCGACCCCAGACACGCCGGCAGTGCATAATGTGATTACGGCAAATTAAAGAGCATTAAATGCGGCGCTGCAATTACTCCCCTTGCTGCGTGAGTGTTTGTAATAGATGCATCGGGCTTTATTTTAAAGGAATCGCTCTCTCATCAGACTTTAAAATGAATATATGAATAAATAAGTAAACAAAACTGGAACAGCCAGGCTTTGTGATGATGTGAAGTGCCCGCTTGCCGGATGTTAATCGATAGCGGCGGTTTCCATCGTCGACCCGATGCCGTTTAACACGAGGAGGACGGGAGCAAACCGGTAGCAATTCCCATCCTCCTTGTTTTCTCTCGTTTGACCCATTTGAAGGCCTCTCCTGTTTCTTCTTCTTCTTCTTCTTCTTCTTCTTCTTCTTCTTCTTCTTCTCTCTGCTGTCATGGTGTCCCTCTGATCGCCGTGTTGTGGCAGCGGGTTAGCGGTCGATGGCGTGAGGTGACAGCAGACGGGTGGAGATGAATGGAGTCCTGGCTCGGTGGCGGCGGCGCTGCTGCTGCTGCCGCGAGCACGGATCACTGGCGCCGCTAATTCAGGCATAAACAGATTCAAAAGCACACAAAGAAAGTAATGAAGCGTGGCTGATTGTACAGTGCAGACAGGGTCCCTGTACACACACACACACACGCACACACAGTGCATGTTTATCTTGTCCGTGTATATCTGCCTTTTCTTTTCGTTCCTGTCCTCTCTGTTTTTTTCCTAATTTCCTTTATTGAAACTTATCCTTTCTTTTGGTTTCCTTTTGTCCTCCCCTCTTCTCTCCTCCCTTTCATATATCCTTCGCTGCTTTCCTATCTATCTCTTCGCGTTCTTGTCCCCCATCTTTTTCATGCTTTACCTTCATCTTATCCTTTCCTTTTTCCCCCCTTCTACATCCTTTGCTTTCTTCCTCGTTCCTCTCTTCTTCTCCTTTCCCCCTACTTGCTTACCTTCTTTCCTCGTTCCTCTCTTCTTCTCCTCTTCCCCTACTCCTTTACCTTCTTTCCTCGTTCCTCTCTTCTTCTCCTCTTCCCCTACTCCTTTACCTTCTTTCCTCGTTCCTCTCTTCTTCTCCTCTCTCCTACTCCTTTACCTTCTTTCCTCGTTCCTCTCTTCTTCTCCTCTTCCCTACTCCTTTACCTTCTTTCCTCGTTCCTCTCTTCTTCTCCTCTCTCCTACTCATTTACCTTCTTTTCCTCGTTCCTCTCTTCTTCTCCTCTTCCCTACTCGTTTACCTTCTTTCCTCGTTCCTCTCTTCCTCTACACCTTTCCTTTCTTTTTCTAACCCATGGCCTCCTCCTTCTCGTATCCACTTTTCCTCTTTTTTTCTTCCCCTCCTCTCTTTTTCCTGTTTCCAGCTCTCCTCCTCTCCTCCTCCTCCTCTTCTCCTCTCCTCTCCTCTCCTCTCCTCTCCTCTCCTCTCCTCTCCTCCTCCTCCTCCTCTCCTCTCCTCTCCTCACATCCAACCCAGTGAGTCTGGTTTGATCTCTGCGTCGATGGGCTTCACATCCTGATCATAAAGTGAGATGTTTTCTCTTCTGTAAATGAACAAGCAAGCGAGTGCAGGTGTTGACACGCCAGAGAGGATCAAAGCCTGACCAGTAGAGACAAAGACACTAAATCTCTCTTTCTCACATCAGAATCTGTTATTTTTGTTACAGTACAAATGGAATAAAGCACCTTTGGGACGGTCCACACTCTGCTGGCTACATCTGAAAATATACATTTTAAAACTCTGTTTGGGCCGTTTCTTCCACATAAAACTGACAATACATTCATTCATTTCTATGGGACGGCGACACACTCTGGGTAGATTACTTTGTAACGTGAACCGTTTATTTCCACTGTTTCATTTTCAATCGTCACGCAGAAAAGGTGAAGCTTTTGTTTTAAAAATATTCACGCAAATCCTTCCTTAAAGTGTTATAAACCGCTACGAAGAAATCCATTTTAACGTGCCTCACCGGAGGCAACGCAGTCCCCTGAAACAAAGAGTGACAGTTTATTTGCTGTAATACAAAACAAAAATGAGCATGAGGAAATGATCTCGTGTTACAAATGACAATAACTCTTTTATGGACACGATCAAATGACTTCTGACAGAAGAAAATAAAATGCAGTACAACTAAACTACGAGTCTAAAACGTGGAGTTTAACTGTCCGCGGCGATTGTTTTCACAGAGTCACACGATTTGTTCCTATTTCCCCGTCGTGGGTGGAAGTCGTTTCCAGTTGACCTGATTCAGTGAGCAGGTGAAGAGGAAGATGTTCGATGAGTATCACACGCCTGAAACTCACTCTGAAATCGGTCTTGTCTCTAAAAGCAGAGATATCTTCTCTGCCTCTCACACACACACACACACACACACACACACACACACACACACACACGTGCACACACACACGGGTAGAAAACGCTATCATTGTTGTCAGAGGTGGTTTGTGCTGAATCAGATAAGGTGGACCCATCTTATCTGACACACACACACACACACACACATAAGTGTCTAACCTTCTACAAGCTGTCCTTATCACCTCTTGTAGTGATAGCTAGATAAAGAGACAACATGTTGCAGTCCTAAAATAAAAACAAGCTTAATACAAAATACATTATTTTTGAGTTACATGTGAAGACCCTTTATTACACTGTACTAAACAACAAAAGTTATTTTCCCTTTTCCAGATAAAATACGTTCATTCTTGTGGTGACCTCACACTCACAACATCAGGAAGAAGAGTTCCTTTATATATATATATATAAACAAAATGAAAATGTAAAATATAAATGTTGCAGCACTTGTTCAGTGAAAGTTGTGAATATTATCTGAGTATTGTCTGAGTATAGCGTCTGGCAGTCTGCCTGAGGTGAATTGTTGAATAGCCCAAGAGCCCCTGGGGTAAGATGTTTTATTTAGCTTCCTTTCAGCCAAATGCTCCGAGTGAATTTGAGTTCCCTCTGGTACACAGGTATGCAGTGTAAAGGTCTAGAGCTTTTATTGTGAAAGGTAAGAATGGGATCTGGTCTGCGCTGCTTTTGTAAAGGTTGAAAGTTCGACCTATACGGAGCCTCCTCCGTGTTGTTGTGAATGAATGAAGCACGCATAGAGGAAAAAAGACGTCGCACAAACAAAAGAACGTCCCAGGTGTTTTAAAATCCTTGAAAGAATAATTATAAATGATTATTTTACCTTAAAAACAGTCTGCAGTCCTACGAATTGTGTGTGATCCTTGACATGAGGTGTGCGTGTGTGTGTGTGTGTGTGTGTGTGTGTGTGAGCTGTCTCTGTATCTCTGGACCCACTGGGTCGGAATCATCTTTCCTAATAGTTGCTTCTTCCTCGCTGATTTCCTCGGGGGCACAAACCTGAAAATGGACTTTGCTCGACTCCAGTCCAACGATTCACACCGATGTTCATCATCTTTTGTCCCTGAACCCACAATGTTATCGACGGAGGTCAATGCTTTCCATGGTTTCTTTTATTCCACTTCCTTCGAAGGTTCTCTCTACGATATTCAGATGCAAACTAATATTCGATATGTAAAGATGTGAAGTAATGTCGAACCCTCTGCGTTGTAATCCGAGCTTCTCCGTTCTTTGTTTACATAGCCGGGCCGGCCCAGAGTGCCTGTGGGTGTGGCCTGTGGTGTAAATTAACCTTATTAATGATGACGTGATGTGGAAACTCTTCCAAAGTATTATTTCTTGAGCAGACACTTGGAGTAAGTCATATCTGAATGGATGGAGCTCTTTCCCCAACAGTCGGTTCAGAGGTCTAAACACGAGAAAAGTCTTTATGCACATTATTTCGTATCTACCCCCGAAATAGGAATAAGTGAACGTTGACTTTTGGATTCACACAAGACGTGCACACTGGTTTCTCTGTGTTTGTTTGACCCATTCATCCACCTGACCTCCTCCCTCTATGAACACACACGAACAACGATCAGAAACGTCTTTGGAAAACGTGAAAGGAAAATAATTGACAATGCCGGTTTGAAATGTGGAGATATCTCGTCTTTGACTATTTAAGTAACCTTATAAGCAACATACAAGTTTAAGCCAGAGAAAGACGTCTCCAACTGAGAATCCACCTCACGCTGATGTGTTTAAAAAAAAAAAAAAAAGGGTCAACAACTTTTATAACCACAAGTGCCCATTAATAACATAACCAACCAATATCGGTCTCCCTGCTCGAGGACATCAGAGGGCTGGACCTCATTTTAGCGGAGCTCAAAGACTCAGAGAGGGTTGAAGCTCTGGCCGATAATAAGGTTGCTCTTGGCTACTGGGTCAGGAGGGTGGGACTGGTTAATTAGACGGCTATGGTTGTGGCTTCTGTAGCCTCCAGTGCGTGTGTGTGTGTGTGTGTGTGTGTGTGTCTTGTTGGCAGATCGGAGGATGTCTGTTCACACTTTGTGATGATGTGGCAAGTTTGTGTGTGTGTGCGTGTGTGTGTGTGTGTGTGTGGCCTGGTTCCCTGGCTGTGCCGTCGGCGGCTCATCGTGGTGTTTTTGTTAATTTGCTGAAGTAATCATTGCCAAAACCCCCCCCAGGACCTGTCACCTCGGAAGGACAAGAGGAGAAGCGACATTGTGCGCTTCACAGTGTCGTTCACAGGACGTCAGCGGCTAATCACATGAAACACAACGCTCATCCGATGACCCGCCGTTTCTTTTTCAGGCAGAAATCCAGCGGATTTGTTTCCGTCGAGGCGAGGTGATGACTTTGTTGTTGCTGCTGCCTCCTCAGACCGTGTGCACACAACCCAGACCTGGCTGTGCCACACCGAAATTACTCCCCCCCCCCCAACCCCAAAATCTCATCGAGAGGCCGCTGTGTCCCAGGATTGGAGCCGCTGGTCTAATGGAAACCGGTGACAGTTTGGAAAGGGATGAAAAATCCAGCTGATCCGTATGAAGCTGAGGAAAAAAGGCCAAGAGAACCACATCATTCCTCAAGCTTCGCCTCCTAGAAATAACGTTTCGTACCGCTAATTCGTTTTTTTCGCGATTGGGGAAAGAAACACCGGCGGGTGAAGGGAGTGCTACATTTCCTCCTGCTTGGAACGCCTTTTATCTCGTTTGTTTGATTTAAAGAGTTTAAAAACCATAATTCACCGTCGTTACGTGCCAGACTATTCGAGTTAGGTTTTCAACTAACTGTAATAAACACGGCATGCCTCGGGCTCCCAAACATCTCATAAACATCAGTTATTTTAAGTAAGTTTTTGTGTTCAACCACAACCTTTCCCAAACATTATTTGTTATTGTGACGCATTTTAACCTCAATCTACAATTGTTTCCATTGTCTCCATTTTATAGCAACAATGTATCTAATGACAATGTGACTGCCAATGGGGTCACTCGTAGTAATGAACATGATATTTACTTTATTTGCTTACAAATTTGCTTAGAAGAACATCAACAACAACTTAAAAAGGTGATGACGTGTCAATGTGAGGAGATATTGTCTTGTATGGATATTGGTGTAAATATTTATTATATATCATATATATATATATCATTTATCATATTATTTATGATAAATGCAGAATCAACATTGCTAATTAATACATAAATGAACACTGTTTCCTTGCTATGTTGATAAAAAAAAATGCATTACTTTGCTGCAAAAGCTGATTTGCTGTTGCTTTTTAGTAATATATAAATGTAACTTCCAGGAAATCCGAGCCTAGTTTATTTAAAAATGAACAATGATGATAAAGAGAGGAACAGAACATGTATTTCTGTAAATCCCCCACACCCCTAAAAAAAAATAAGTCCTTGATTTGTTCATTAAGATACAATCTGTCTCATTAAGTCACTGTTTAAAATTCCCTGACAACCAAAGTTACACCCAGAAGTGATGATTTACATCAAAGCGCGTATTATCATTTCCCCAGCTGCCTTGGAAAGAGGAAAGCAACCACTTTAAGAGCAAGGAGAATAACTATTCCATAAGCGAACACGCTCTGGACTCCATCTGTATTGTTCTGCGTGTTTTCATTCAGATGTGAATCGGAGGCTCGGTCTGGATCCGGGCTTCCTGAATGGCCGAGCTCATTCCCTTCCCAGAGATGGGCGTGATTGTGGGAAGTGAGCCTGAAGATTGCTGAAGTAATTAACGTTCCTGCTGGCTGGCAGATCCAATCGTCTCCAATAGGAGAGGAGTTTCTGCACACACACACACACACACACACACACACACACACACACACTCAGAAACATGCACGACAGACTCTCAAATGCAAAGTTTAATTGCGTACTGTAGCACAATAAAAAATGTTCCTCGTATGCACAGACAGCTGTCACGCTCTGAGTGCTGTAATGCTTTGATGATTTAGTTAATGTGACGGCGGAAGGCAAAACAACCAGAGCGGCAGTCATTTACGTCAGGTTTCTGCGTGTGTGTCAGTGAAATAGTGATGATGTTTGTTCGGTTTGTGTATCTCCCTTTTAATAAGGCTATCATTGTAAATAAATTGCACATTTTCAGGCAGGAAATGAAGACGTGCCGGATGTCGTGGGAGTTTTTTTCCCCCCCCGATATTGTACTGGTTTTCCTCATCACACTGCATTTCTTTATGTTTTTTTTTTTTCATCCTTCTCTGCTCACTTCGTACCAGGTCGCATCTCAGCTGACCTCATATCTATCTTTCCTTTTATTCTGAGCCCTTTTCCCCCTTCTCTCTCCTATCTTTCCACCTCCCCATATTCTCTCTATCTCCTCTCATCTCCTCCCCTCCTCCCCTCTTGTAACTTATTATATCTCCCCCCGCCTCTGACAATTCTCAGACATCTACTACACCATCTCCAGTTTCCTCCTCCTTCACCATCATTGTCTCTGATATTTCTCCGGCTCTCTTGATTTCTTCCCACTTCCTTCTTCTCATCTCCTCTTCTCCCTCTCTCCTTCCTCCCTCTCCCCAACGAGGGGAAGGGCGGGCGAGCCTTTTCCTTCTCAAGGTGACTCAGAGCATCTGGAGCTGCCGCCCGCGATATGTGAAGCAATTTATTCTCAGGCGGGAGGTGTGAGGAGCCTGGACCTCGGCCCTCTGGTGACTCTGGTCGACCCGGTCAAGGTGTGCTGCTTGTTGCTTATATGGAAAATAAACAGCGTCTGTGTGCAGGTTAAGTTTCACTTTTTTGACATTGATCTCATTTAAAAAAGAGCAAATGCAAACGGAAGAAAGAAGAGTGGAATATCCCTGGTGGCAAATTATGACGTGACGTGTGTGTCTGTGTGTGCGCATAAGTGGAATAAATGAATAATGCTTTTTGCTTCGAGGGTGTCCCTCATAGGCTCCTGTGTCCGTCCCCATGACATGAATATTAAATACTGATGGGGCACCTAATTGATCTTCATCTCCTTCCTCCTTCGTCTTTGTCTGAATTTGAGATGACGTACCTTCAAACTAAGTGTGACTTTGTTTTAAGGATGTATGTTTGAGGAAAAAGTATTTCAATGTGTGTGTGTGTGTGTGTGTTTATATACACGGCATAATGCTAACGTGTCAGTCAGTGTGTACGTCTGCAGCCAGGTGCTCCATTGATGTTTTCATATTCTCCACTCACGTCTTTCATCTTTTGGCAAGACGGGCCCTCCATCAATTCCGATGAAGCAACTACACAAGACACACACACACACACACACTGCGATCTGTCCAGGCATGGAGTGAATCACCGTGTTTGATATTTATGCACTCAAGAAAAACGCTGAAATAATATATAAAGCCTATAGTACGGGATAAAACTCAAATTACCAGCTGGTTATTCGCAAGAAATACTACAAAAGTGTGTTATTGAGCACCAAACATAAAGTAGGGAATGTCATTAGTTTATAAACGAGGGTATATGACAGATTAATGTTGTTTGTCGTCATCATTCGTGGGTCACAACTCATCGTAAGGAGGACATTTAATCTGTATCACATTTCAGAGCAATTTGTCAAACAGCTGTTGATGAATTTAAATCAAAACCATAAAATAGCAGCCTCGTGAAGAAGAAAAGGATGTAGGTATTTAAGATTCACCTTCTGGGGATTTCAGTACCTAATTGAATCCAGTGAAACATGTTTTGGGTCAGCTTCTAGCTTTAAAAGGTAGCCGGTTCGATCCCCGCTCTCCCCATATTTGCATGTCGAAGTGCCGTTGAGCAAGACACTGAACCCCCCAGTTGCTCCCCGGGCGCTTCATTGCAGCTTCCTCTTCTCCCTGGAGCCGGATGGATACGCTCTACTTTATCAGCCTCACAATGAAACATTTATATCGAACATGTAAAATGACTCCAACCTCCATTGTCAACATTTGATAATGCTTCAGACTACAGCCGGTGTCAATATTTAGTACACGCAGGGTACAAAGGAAATACATACATATGTCACGTTAATGTACACATAAAAATGACTTTTTAAATGATCCAGCACATGTTGAATCATCACAAGGAACAAACAGTGTCCACTCGTGTCCTTCCAAAAGGAGTCAAACGTCATCACTTAACTTCATTTAAGTCATCACGTTGCTTCATAATCATTTTTAAAAGCAAAAGAAAGCACTTTATTTTCATTCAATCCGTTGCAATTCCCCAAAGTAATAAAATATGAGTAATAAAAAAAGTTAAAATGCACAATTTAATGACCAAATATCTCATCCCACTTATCCTGCCTTAATGATAGACGACTGTTCCTTGTAATTATCAAATAGATATCCAGTAAATAAAAAAAACATTTTTATAAGATATATGAATAAATTGTTCTGAATCAGCCCCGTTAGTCTTTCCCTCCTCCCACATGTCTGTGTTGCATTTATTGTTCTTTTGCGCATGTGAGTCAGTTCATAATGTACACAGTCAAACATGAAAACAGATCTTTACAATCCTAAAGCAGAACATGCTGAATCCATAATGATCCATTTAACTTAATAGAAATGCCCTGTAATGTGGACTGTGAACGCTCCTTCTTACTATACTTTTCTTCCTTCCATCCTCAGATATTTGAGAAGAAGAAAAAAAGACTTGTACTTGTGTAAATCCAGGCTTTACGTTGGGCCAACAAACATGTCTTAACTACAGAGGCATGCTGAGCCCCTTTCTGCTCTTCGGGGATGAAAAGAAGTCCAATTACCTTCAACTCAAAAAATATGGGATCAGTAGCGGAGCGGAGGATTAAATCAATATTATGGTCCAATCTGAGGCAATGCTCCAGTAACAAAGCAGAGAGTAATGGAAAAATCAAAGCGTTCAATGTTTGGACTCTCCGTCATTACTCATCTGGCCTCCTGAATGGAGTCTTATCTCGTCGTGACAACAGCGTAGAGAGAGAGAGAGAGTAATTGCCATGGCAACAGGTCACCTTGAAATAGAGTACCCTTTACGTAAACTTGCTTGGGGCGAGCGGTGAAGCAGGTTTTAAGACGGGTCATCGCTGCTTCGCCGTCAGGTTCACCAAACACGACAGAAACCCCACGTTCAAGGGTCAGACGTGTGACTCCTGTTTCTTTCTTTTCTCCGTACTCTTCCTCCCGTTTCAAACTCGAAAAGAAAAGCTCATTTTAAGATAAGTTGACCAGACGCCCCGATTTGTGAGTGATTGTTTCAAGCCGGTTGCAAATATCTGTAAAACACTCAAATGTCCCAGATTTGAACCACAATTGGAATAAAGAACTGTATAATTGTGTTCAGCGCTTGCATTGACATTTATCCCGTTCTGTCCCACTGATTATAACCTAAAACAAAATATAAACAAAAGTAAAAAATAATGCATAGTGCACCTGAATTTGTCTGTATGCGTGTCAATCAATCAATGGTTCGTAGGCACTTGAGTCTCTTTCTTACAGAACCTGCTAAATTGGTCTTTTCTGAAGACTCCTTCCTTTTATAAAGTACGTTTTCTGTCGCGCATTGGTGGAGATATTGATTTAAAACATCCTGTTGAGACGGTTCAGATAGCAATAAACAAAAGTTGGCAGTGAATGTGTCACAGTCGGTCATCTAGGAGGCAGCCTGCACTTAGTTTTAAAAGGTATCCGACAACCAATAAATATGTAATCGTTACGCTAAGCTAAGCTACCCGGCTAACAAGCCGGATGTAGCTTCACAATTGCCACACAGACTTGACAGTGGTACCAATTTTCTAGTAAATACATGTAAATCACAAAATGTCAAGCTATTCCTTGTAACACTTCTCAATTGAAATACAATTTCTCTCTCCAAAGTAGGCGTAGATCCAAAAAAAAGAGGCTCTACAAAGAAGAGGCACACATGCACGTTCATCCAAAAGGCCCTTTAATTGATCTAAGTGATTAAATACAGGGTGAGGAAGCCAGGTAATATATAGATACTAGAATATCTTTCAATTACCTCATTTCAATTTGATCATTCAGGAGTTAAAGGGGATGGGGAAAACAGGGACGATGAGGGAATATAAAAGAGTGGAAATGAGAAAGTGATGAACATCTTAATATAAGCCAACTGATAGTTAATACAGTAATAACAAATATTTAAGTAAATCGGCAACAGCTTTACAAAAAGAAAAATGTGCTAGAAGTGTGATTAGAAAATCCAAAGAGTGACTATAAACTTTTGTCATATGTAGAATACATGAATATGACACTAACCATCCTCAAATAACACATTTTCTTTATATCAATATAGTATTAAGATGCAGAATTGACTTATTGTGAGGCCCTGTGTGATGTTGTGCTGTACTGCAGCCTCAAACTGAGACCCAGTGAGGAAGAAAAATCCATGTTTAAGACACCTAGTGCTGCTCAGTGCTGTCCCAATACTTTCATCGTTTTGCAGATTGTGTTCATATGGACTGCTTTCACAAAGTCTCTGCTCCCTCTTGTTAATCACTAAATGACGACTTGAAGGGTTTAGCTCCAAAATACTATACATATTTAAAGACGTTACCTGAAATGCATTAACAGATGTCTCCAAATAATAATTTTATTCTAGAAAACTGCTGCTCTTCTGTGTCTGGAGTCAAAAATGTGTGTGTTTTTTTTTATTATTGAACGTCTTATTTTGGAATTAAACTCTTCAAATGTACGTCTTCGCATAATCTTGCTACAGTGGCTGCTTGTATTTGGTGGCTTTATTTAAAGAGACAATCTCGTATTCCTTCGGCATTTTCTCCCCAGCTGTAAACAGTTCATCTACTCGACGATACCCAAGACTGACTCCTAACCATCCACAATAAAAATATACACAACACACACACACAGCAGGAAAACTGGTTATAGTTTAACCATGCACCGACACCGTGGACTGTTGTAAATCTTAGTGCACATGAAAGCACAGGAAACACACAAGCGTCGTAGGAAAGTAGCAGGTGAGTAAAACCTGCCGACCCCAGCATTCCCGCACCTTTCTCGAGGATAAATTGGTAACAGTGCTTCTATTCTTTACCATACAAGGTCACATAGAAAATCAACACTTATTTCAAGTTATAACTTCTCTCCCTCTTGAATCAAAACCACTTCCCTATCCATAGCGGTCCTTTTTAAGAGTCTTCGCCTCCGTTACTCCACAATATCCTTCTTTTTAGGTCCTTTTTGAACTCCCATCAAACCTCAGACTCCAGACTGGACACCCGTCGCCAGGGACGCAGTACGCAGGGGCTCCCGGCAGGCTGGCCCCCTGCCCCCTGACCCGCCAGCGCCTCTGATCCAGTCTGGGAACCCTGATAGACCCCGTAGCCCCCATACACACTGTCCTGGTAGAGCAGAGCCCGCTGGCTTCCGCATCTCCCGCCACCACAAGCCAGCAGCTGGCACACCGGGCCGGGGCTGGGGTGTCTGCTGGAGGCCTGGCTGTGGTGCTGCAGGTCTAGGGGGCCGTGGTAGAGGGGTAGTCCAGGGTACGAGTTCAGGTAGTGGGCGTACTGTCTGCTGAGCAAGCTGGTGGCTCTGCGTACCACCCCCCGCCCTAACCCAGTCCCATTTCGCACTGCTTCTCCGTACGTGGGTAGATGGGTGGAGTGGGAGTAGCGCAGCTTCTGGCCCTTGCGCCCAGTGGGCCTCCTCTGGTCCTTCCTTATGTGGAGGTAGGCCTGGTTCCGAGGGAGGCACAGGTTGTTTCGAAGCTGGGCCGGGTTGTAGGCCTTTGCAGGTGTGTTTGGTGTAAGAATGCACGGGAACACGTCTGGCAGGGTGGTCGGGGAATGGCTGGACAGGGATGACTGGGATTCGTCCAGCTGGCGCATCTGCTCGCCGCCCCAAGTCGCTTTGAGGAAAGAGGGGCGGCGTTGCCTGCGTCTTCCTCTCAGCATCATATCCTCTGGGGGCCAGGAGCTGTAGTTCTCTACCCGAGGACACTTCCCATCCCCTGAGTAGACGCTGTCAATGCTGGGGGCGGAGATGTGGTTCTCTTGGAGGTGGTTGGCTTTGAGCTCACTCAGATAGACGGGACTTTTGTCATTCTTTTCCTGGTCCCTGTGTTTTCTCCTCTCAAAATCCCCGTCCTCACACTGGAAACTCTTGGACCTCCTTTTCCGTCGCGAGAAGCCTTGGACGTGATGGTTTTGAGACGAGGAGATCGGCTGAGAGGCGTAGATGTCCGGTAGTTGGAGATCCGTGTAGGGTATGTAGGGCGAGTGTGGATGGGTGTCGATGTACAGTCTCCCCGTCGTCTGGTAGTGGTGCAGGTGCTGATGAGGAAGCGGCTCACCCACGGCCAGATGGGGGCTGCTGAGGCTGGACACAGGAAGTGGCCGGTCGTACAGACATGAAGTAGAGCGAGTCGGGAGCGTGTAGCGCAGTGGCGTGGGCCTGGTCACACCCCTCTGCTGTTTCAGAGAGGAAACAGCGGTCATAGGTGAAGTTAGGGAGCAGTGGTTCTCCGTAATATAAGCAAATCCTCCTGGCACGGCCTCCGTGGAGATTTGTGGAATACGAACGGGCAAGCTGCCGCCATGACGACTCAAATGCTTTATGGTCTTGGTGGCGTTGTCCAGAGAGGTCTCGACATTGGCGGTGGAGACCAGGTCCTTGGCAGTGCGGAGCATCTTCAGCATGTTCGCTTGAGCGTAGTTGGAGGTCAGGTCCGGTTTGGCGAAACCGGACGAACGCCCATGATCCTCCACTCCGTTGAAACAACTGTAAATACCCTGAGAGATTAAAGAGGATGAGGAAGATAGAGAAAGTATGAGGAGAGGAGAAAAGATCATCGGTAAGTTAAATTAATGGGTAGGTACAAACTGTTTAACCTTGAATCAACCGAGCAGACCTGAAGGGACAATTTCACAGAAAGAATTTCAAACAATTTGTGCATCTCAAAGTGATGTTCCACCCTAACTAATAAAAAAAAAAAAACCACTGGCAGTTAAATAAAAAACTGATTTCATTAATATCTTATTTTATCACTGAGGCAAGACTTAGTCACAAATTCATTATGCATTCTCCCGGGACTCAAAGAAAAACAGTTTAAGCTGAGAGGATTGCCCCAATAAACGGACACCACACACACACACACACACACACACACTTAAAGTCCCCTGCAGAACAAACCGTCTCTAACTGCATGGACAAACACCGAGCCAAATCCCATGACTGCTCTCCGCTTACAGTTGACTGGGAGATGCTGAAAGAGCCAAATTTAATTTGGCCCTTGGGGCCGCCCCGTACGGATTAATGATCAGATAGTCATTTAGCCGCTAATCTGATAAAACCCCGATCCAGGCACAATGGTGTAATTACACGGCAGAGGAGCAGAGGAGGCTGGTGTCCGTAGACATTTCTCTGGCTGCAACTTCCGCCAGAGCTTTCTGCCTCAGTAACCACGTTCCCAAACAATGGCGTCAATTACTACTGATTTAGGCTAATTGCAAATGAACATTATTAAGCATTCAAAGTTAAATGTGAACACACAAAATTAGTGTTGCTTTTCCTTCCTTTTATCTCTGCCCTCCCTTCTCGTTCTAAATAACAATGCAGTGCCATTTGAGCTAATATTTTAACAAGGCCCTCTAATGACGCCATGTAATTACATGCAAATACACATCCATTTGAGCTTAATTGTCATGACGTAAAAGCCCCTTCATGTAAAACAGCATATTGCACAGTAAAAAGCAACCAACCAACCACTTTGAGTCAAAATAATCAACCAGCCAATCTTTCAATCACTCAAGGGAGCTGTTACTCTACTACTCCCATTACAGCCAGACGATCAGCCACTTAAATAAATAATCAGCGTGAAAATCAGTGAAGCAATTTCTCAACCCGACTCCAATAAACCAAAAACAACTAATCAATCAAATCATTTGCAAATCTCACCCTGCTAATGGCCAACAGGTAGTCATGTTTCTGAGACTTGTGGAGGGAGTGTCGTAGTTTCCAGTACAGCAGGTGTTCCCAGGCGAAGACCAGCAGGCTGAGGCCCATAGCCACGAGCAGCATGTAGAAGACGCCCGCCATGTTGTCGATGTCCAGCTTGCTGCTCATCACTTCGTTCTTCTCGTTCTGGCAGATGCCCGACAACCACACCGTCTCCAAGCGCTGGGTGTCGCCTGGAGGGACGGGAGGTTGATGGGAGGAGAGGGGGAAGACAGAGAGAGTATGAGATGACTTGACGGAGGGAGAAAGGATAACTTACGATAACCTGAAGATAATTATCTCGGCTCTATTGTCTTGGATGTACAAGACGTCTATACTTGTATGTTTTTGCCCTGCACTCCCCCCGTATTAGATTTTAAATGAAATAGTGATTATGATCATGCATTACGTTATGATATTTGGAGGCAAGGTCTCTGCATTGACTGAAGTCTATGATGTAGAGTGCTTAACCTCTTCATAAGCCATTATTGCCACATAAGCTACTCCTCCAGGCCTCCGACCAGGTGGCCACCTATTGAGCTCTGCTCTCCCAAGTGGCCTCCAGGGAGTATTTTATCTCTCACTTGGCGTATGTTGACCATAAACACGCTATTTCCTATTTTATCAAGCTCAAAGTGAGTGTGTGAGGTGCTCTTAAGCTGTCAGAGGAGGGAGGATATGAATTCCACACCGGCGGCTGTCATGGTGAGTGTGTGTGTGTGTGTGTGTGTGTGTGTGTACAGGTAGGACGGTTATATGTGTGTGTGTATTGGAGATAATCATATCCCTAACACTCCCTGCTGTTCTGCAGGATATTAACTCTTCCCTGTAAGCCCACTTTCCCGCTGACACAGCAAACACTGAACTGGACCAACGCCAGTGCCACGGCTCACACACACACACACACACACACACACACACACACACACACACACACAGAGTGCCAGT
This sequence comes from Cyclopterus lumpus, assembly GCF_009769545.1. NCBI lineage: Eukaryota > Metazoa > Chordata > Actinopteri > Perciformes > Cyclopteridae > Cyclopterus > Cyclopterus lumpus. The sequence goes on along the minus strand of NC_046984.1, from coordinate 14,667,762 downwards.
CAAGACGGGATTAAACACAAGCAGATAAAAACACGAGGCCGGTGTACAGTATTATAGATATCCTGTAAGGTTTGCATCACCGTCTCCGAGGAACTGCAGCAGCGCCAGGTCAATAAGCCGTTTCCAGCGGGAGTCCTTCTGCAGAGCGATGCCGTACCCTGTGGTGGCGAACACTTTCCCGCTGCCGATGGTCACCAGCTTGCAGCCCTCGTCCTTTCCGGCCATGTAGTTCAAAACAGCAGCGTCGTATATGAAGGCGTCCAGCTTCCTGCAAGTAAATGGATTGTTTGGTTTTTTTTCGTCTGAGGGAACGTCTCGCTCTTAGAAAAGTTCTCACACACGTCAGAATTGTATTTACATCCCTCTGTCTTAAAGGATCCGGCAGTAGCAGTGGTCGTGCATGCAGCCCATTAAATACAAATGGTTTATACCATAAACATGCAGGCTGCTGTAACTCTACGTTCATTTGAGACACAGTCAGCAGAGACGGCGGGCCAAAATTAGCTATTTAGTACTAAACATAAAGAAAGATGTTCTCAGTGAAGATTTAAAAGTAAGCTGCAGCAGACGTTATTCTTTTCATCTAAAAATACACTCAAATTGGCCTATAAATCACAAATAGTTGCTACATCACAAAGAGCGTCAAATCTCTGCTGTGTCACCGAACATCCTGATGATTATTGCCGTGGCGTCTGGCGTCTTCACAGGCAGCAGGAGCAGTTCAACATAACCTCTCATCTAATTCTGTAACACAGTTAAAAAGTTCGTGGAACTGTACCCGGTTTTGAGGCTTTCTAGAGCTTCTTCCACCCCCTTCTGGTTGTATTTCATCATGTGCATGTGCATGTCGGGGTAGTTGCTGCGGATATTCCTCTCCGTGCTCCCGTTTGGGACCGTCCCAAAGCGAAAAGGAGGGTAATGCTCATGCGGTTTCTGGAACTGTAAGGAGACACAAGATGAGAGGAAAGGGAAGGGGAGAGAATATGTGACAGATGAGGAGAGGGAGACAAGAGAATAGAAGGGGGTAAGAGGAGAAGAAGTTTGGCATGGAGAAGGGAGGGGGGGAGAGAGAGAGAAGGGAGTAAGGATAAAATGGAAGGAGAGGAGAGAGACTGAAGGGAGCGAGGGCAGAATAGGGGATGATGGTAGGGAGGAGGAGACGACAGACAGACAGAAGAAGGCACACAAATGAATTGATGAAAGAGACGAAGAGGAGGGCAAAAAAAGAAAGAGAAAATGAGAAAGGGAAAAAAGTAGAAGAAGGTAAAGATGTGAGTGGGAAGAAAAGGGGGAACGAGGAAGGAGTGGGGGGGGCAGGAAGAAAGGATATGAAGTAGAGAACAAAAATCAAATGGAAGGAAAAGAGAGGATAGTGAGAAGGAAGGAAAGAAGATAGAGAATGAGAAAAGAGGAGAGGAAATGGGAGGAAAGGAGTAAGAGGAGAGGAAAGGAAAAGAAATAGGTGAGAGGAGAGTAGAAAAGGGGAAAGGAGAGGAAAGAACAGAAGAGAGGAGATAAGATGGGAGGAAAGGGAAGTAAACAAGGGGTAGAGGAAAGGAAAGAAGAGAAAAGAGGAGAAGGAAAGGAAGGAAAGAGAGGGGAGGAGAGGAGAACACAGAGGAAGAAAGGAAAGAGGAGTTAAGAGGACATGAAAAGGAGAAAGTAAAAGGTACAGAAAGGAGAAAAGCAAACAGAAGAGCAAAAAGGGAACCAGGGTGAATAAATGTGGTGGAGAGGAGTAAAGAGGACGAGGGACTACTCAGTTAAATGAAATCCATGTTAGAGTCATTCCATTTGTTTGTTTTTTTCAGACTGATTTAATCAGCAGCCAAACTCAAAGCCGTTTGAATGGACAGGACACCATTCAGCTCGCCTCCCATTTGAGTAAACCTGACTTCAGTCAGCACGCATCAACTTTAAATCATATTGCTGCCCGCAGACGATCCCAACAAAGTTCAATTTGTCCCCCGATCGAAGTTCGCATTTTGCGGGCCGACGCGTCAACGCATGGACGAGGCAGAAAAGCGTCTCTTAGAGCTCAACCGGACTGTAAACAGGAAAGATCCATTCATCTCGGTTACAGCGTTGACCTTTTGGAGCCGAGCGATAAATGGATGGGCCAATCCCAACGCGCGTGGGTGAGCGTATGTGTGTGTTAATGCGATCGCTCTGCACGCTGCAACTGCAAGGCCTTCAGTTGAGATGCTACAACTCCATTTTTTATTTTTTTTGTAAAGCAAGCGTCACCGAGCGTCTAGTTTTATACAAAACTCGCGTTTCTAGTCGCCGTGCTGGTTCTTTCCGTACTGCCGCCAAAAGACATCCTTCCCCAAAAGCAACTTCAATTTAAGTGATGAAAGATTCAGTCTAAAGATTCGGTCCTCGCTGTGCACAAAATATGCCTTTTTAAGTGTCGTTGAAGTTAGACAAATTAATCTTTCTTTTTGTAGCTACTCACTATGCGTTACTGTCATAGCTGTCACGGCTCGACAAGTGAACACAGGCAGGAGACAGAATTCACGACTAAAAGGGTTTTTAATCACGTGGATGCGTTTACCACCTGTTCTTACTTGTGACACATTTATTTCCGTTTGCCTTGCGATGCACATTTTATGCCATATTTAGCGCGCTTTGCTAAATATGAATCTAGAACATCAAATGTGTATCCAGTCCGCGGCTGAAAATAGTCCCAAACAAATGCACATTTTATGCCTGTTTGAGGGAAAAGAAGAAGGTAACACTTTGATAATAACTTCCAACAAGCTTTATGTAAAGTATTATGCAATTTGGTGCTACTTATAGGAACAAATAGAGAGATCGATTGACACTCTCCACATATTGATTGCTTGTGTTTATGAACAAAATCAAGATGGACATTCAACAATACCGATGTTAATGTGCCGGGGTTAGCTCTTCAGCTAATTATTTTTTTCAACCGCATTTGTAATCGGGTCTGATTATTATCCTCGGGTCTATTCAGATTAGGGTCTCTCTTTAAAAAATAAAATAATCATGCTAGTCAGGTTTTGTTTTTTTCCGGTTTTCAAGTGTTTTGCTTTGGATCAGGACCCCGTCAAGGTCGTTTATTGACAATAAGAAAAATATAGTTTTGCACTTTAAATCTGCGAGATATGAACCCGGCCGGCCTACGACCCAAACCCAGGAGATCTCAGAATCAAGGGGCAGCTAAGGTTGTGTTGTGCAGGGTAATTTATATTAGTCCCTAATGCTGTGGGACATAATGCATCTGCATAAAGTTATTATGGTCAGCTAACACAACCATAGATCACTGAGGTGGCACTGCGGATCCCTGCCGGGGAGTTGTTGGTCGCCTTCTGTGAAGAAGGATACGCTTCCTCCTCTGAAGCCCCGATTCCAGGTTTAGTGTGTGTGTGTTTGTGTGTGTGTGTGTGTGTGTGTGTCACACATTTAAGTGGTAGAGAAAGTCTGCGGGTGTTGTTTTTCCTCTGTGCCTCTTGTTTTTAAATCGTTTGACATTTTTGAACAGTGTGAGCTTGAAGAGAGATGGAGATGGCACAAGGGGGAATATCGATAGACAGACCGAAATACTGACGAGCTGACACTGGGACTAGTGGAGACCCAGACGAGTCTACACTGGGACGAGTGGAGAATCAGACGCCATCTGTATTGACAGAAGGCAGTAATTGATTAGCCATTCATGCCACTGGACTCCCCACTGATAGGAAAAGGACAGAGCACTTGAGTCTTTTGTGTCTCTTCCGTTCATGCTCTATTAGCGGATGAACAGAGAAAAGAAGAGATGGATTTAAACACGACGCCGTGGTTTGCTCCATGTCTTTACAGCTCCGCAAAGACAGCCGGCTTTCTGTGTGTCTGCGTGGACTTTCACTTTCCTCACAATCACCCTCGTGTTGTTTTAGTCAGTCTCTTACCTTCTTGTCGGAGAGCCCGGACACCGTGTCGATGTACTGCTCCTGGATCATGAAGGCGGCCAGGTTGGCAGTGTAAGAGGCCAGGAAGATGACAGCGAAGAAGGCCCAGACCAGGACCATGATCTTACTGGTGGTTCCTTTGGGGTTTTCAATGGGGACAGAGTTGTTGAAGACGATGCCCCACAGCAGCCACACGGACTTCCCGATGGTGAACGTTGGACCACCAGGAGCTGAGGAAACAGAGGGACGAGGGTGTCGGACTCACAGTTTATGGGTAAACATGGCGTTGTATTCAATGTGGAGACGTTTTTAGCCCACAGTGAGAAAAGAAGGGATTTCTTAACATAACTGGCTTCAAGAATCCTGGTCTAGTGGTATCCAGACATGCAGATAGTTTTATTCGCCCCGGTTTTGGGATCGCTACGATTTTAAACGTCCAACACGAATACAAAGCAGGTGGATTCAGAAATTTCCTTTAAAAAAAAAAAAAAAAATTTCATTCAGTTTTCATTTGTCATTCTTTACCCACATTGTCAGTGCCTTTTACAACCTCCAGGTCTTAAAGTTGTGTGTGTCAAAAACCAAGATAGACTGCACAAATGTCAGAACTCAAGGCTTCAAAATGGCCGTCCACAAACCAGTGGGTGACGTCCAGTGAATACTTTCAAAACTAGTACAAATTGTAGGAATAAAAAGTGTGTTCTTATTTAACAAAGCTATGGTTAAGGGTTGGTTGGAAACCCGCGTCGACTGTCTGTATGAAACCAGAAGTCAAAATCTGACTGAATGAGATGTTCTGTTGAACCATCGGCTCTGAAACGGTATAATAATATTATTACTATATTACTTACATCCCAGCTACTAGTGGTCTTTGTCAATCAAATGTAAATATATGTTAAATTATTAGCTTTACATTTTGACTATTTTTTCCATAGAAAAGCTATCTTCAAGTTAATCAGAAAATATGTCGATTTTAATTTGGTGGAACAAACTTTTAAGTCTAAGTTGACAATCTGTTGATTTTTTTTACTTTAAGTCATATTTGTTTCTCCATGTTCTCGCATCATGCAAACCCCCCCCCCCCCCCCCCCCCCAAAAAAAAAAACACGTCTACAGTTCATCATGCAAGTACTCATGAGCCATCTCGAGCCCTTCTGCAAACTTCCAAACAACGGGACAATTTCGCAGCCTTAAGCCCCCCGTTTCCATCGCTCTCTGCCACCGTTGGTCCTGTGCGGCGACGGAGGGCGCCCGCCTTCATCAATCACACTTCGATTAGCACGGCGGCGGCGAATGCTAATTGAAAGCAGGGAAAATGACCTTTCGGACCCGGGGGACGAGGCACGCCCTGTCAGCGCTGCGTCGTGGGATTGATTAGCCCTCTCGCCAAGAAAATCCTGTTCGGGAACTCTTAACGTTGCAGGACGTGCAGCACGCAGGCTTTGTAAACGGCAAATAAAATAAGAAAAAATATGATATACTTGGGGAAACCGTGGGATCGATATGGACTTTACTCGTTTGGTTACCTGTGTAGTAATCATGCACTCCTCTATCCCCTATACTGTACTCAGGAGAAACACATTCTGACAGTAAAAGTGAGGTTTAAAACTTACTTTTGGCGCTGACCAGACTGCGGTTGTAGCCGACTGGACTGAGGTATTCGAAGACAAAAACCGTAATCGCCACCACGGTCAGGCACATCACAAACATCATAACCCAAACTGCTGGGCTGTAGGGCTCTAGAGGAGGAGGAGGAGAAGAAGGAGGAGGAGAGAAGGAACAAACATGAAGGATTAAAGTAAGTCTCTTTTCTCTACTTCCTTCTTCTAAACCTCCGCCTGTGATGGGGGTCACCATGTGTGGCAGGGGGATAGCAAGATGAGAAAATGAGAAAACAGAAAATACACTGTGCAGGACTTTGTACAGAATTTTGTTTGGAAAAAGGGATTTAGGTGTGTGTGTGTGTGCGCTACGTAAGGCGATTTTAGTTGTAGGCTTCAGTTATCAGCAGGTTTTCAGCAGGAGTTCTGTCCGCAGAGACAGAACTCGTTAAAAAATGGGCCATCTCGGGAGAGAGGGAGAAAAGAAGATGGCGGCCACATTGTCCATCGAACTCCGGGACAACGAATGTTAACGACCGGTTTGAAGTGACGAATGGACCCAGAAGGATTCTGTTTTTACTCCTCACCGAGAAAGGCGGACGGGGAAACGGTCCCGTTGCTTCGGGCAACCATGACGCTGATGCCCGTCTCAACGAACGGCACGGAGAAGTCGATGATTTCCGAACGCTCCTCGTTGATAGTGAGAGAGCCGATGGCCATGTCGGCTCGTCTGTACACGACCTGAGAGAGAGAGAAAAAGAAAAAAGTACTGGAGAGAATCCTCGACGGCGGTCAGTGGTGTAGAAACATGATTTTCCTGGATTTATGAACTATTTTGTGACTGTGTATTTCTAGGGGGGGAAAAAAGGACCAAATGAGTATATTTTATCACAACTTCCAAATTCTGAATTTCATGAGCAATCCTTTTCCCAACACAATGCAGGAAACACTCTGTGCTCTACATGGCTACGAATACATGGCAGCTAGTGCACGGCTCTAACGACGGCCGCTGCGGAGATGTGAAAAATATCTGTCTTCACATCCGAGCAACCAGAGAGTGAGAGCATGCCGATCTCGGGAGTGCTCACTCCCAAGCTTGCTTTTCTGAAAAGCAGAGAATTCTGCAGAGAGAAATATGTTTTTGTCAATGTAGCACACACACACACACACACACACGCACACACACACACACACACCCACAGCGAAGCGCCTGCAGGCACAGAAACACAAGCAAGAAGGCTCTCCGGAGGAACACCTGTTCGGGGCGTTTCACTTTCAGATTCGGCCGTGTTTGATGTGGTTGGTGTGTGTGGGAGAAAAGTACGCGTTCGCTCCATGTGTGTGTGTGTGTGTGTGTGTGTGTGTGTGCGCATGGCCTCACGCCACTGACCTAAATAAAAACCCATCAAAGAAAATCTCTAGGCCATGCAATGCTAGTGTCACTGTGCTTCATTACTGCCATCCTCAAAACTGAACTACAATGCATACCACGCGGTACAAATAACTTCCTGTTTTCCAATTAAAACATGAGACGGGCTGAGGAAATATGACTGTTATTGGATTGAAACCTTGTATCATCAAAACTTCGAGTCTTCAGGAACCCAAACTGGAAAAAAAAAAGTCTTCTTTAATCTTCATAACACAGCGCATTTTAGCCAACTACAAAAGAAGAATAACGTTGTTTCATGTCTGTGTCTGCAAACCATTTGCTCACATATTTGTGATAATATGTCAGCGTTGTCTTTACAGTTACAATAATTTTTTTAAGTTATGTCTTTTGTCGAGTAATTTTTGCTACATAATGCAGGTATCTTTTAAAAAGGTATTATTTATTCTTTAAACATATATATATATATTTATTTTATGGGATTATTTTACTTAAACACCTGAACGGATAAATAAAAAGTATTTACCAGCAGTGTTCTTAAAACTATGGGTCAGCATGTACTGATGTTTCTTGGCGAAACGCTTTACATAATACTTACCTCTAATGTAATTAGGGCACATCATAGCCCGCAGCTACGTTCATGTGGATAAACATTTTTAAAAAAACACCTTGCTTTAATAATTGTCTGTGGATGGCCACCAGGCAACCAATCCAGCTGCACCAGCTGCTGCTTTCAGGGACTTATCCTTCTTTAAATAACTCACCTCCCCAATCATGCCGTTCCAAGTCCCGCGGACCAGCTTGCCGTGTTTCCCGTTGGTGACCAGGTAGAGGTCATAGGAGAACTTGATGGTGCGGGACAGTTTCTTCAGGATGTCTATGCAGAAGCCTTTGCAGCACAGTTTGGTGTAGGACTCCAGGTGGCCCATCGTGCTGTCGTAAGGGGGTGAGAAAAAGCAGAGTCACACAAACAGGTTTTCTGTGATGGTAAAAAACGTCGGGAAAAATCTTTAGCTCAGACTAAAGCTGTTGTTTCAGAGAGTGGGTGCTAAATAGTCGTTGGCTCTCATTCTGACAGCGACCATTATGTACAACAGTGATGTGAAGGGCAGGAGATGGCCGGTTCATTAGCCAAAATCAATTCTTTTTAACAAGTTGTCGATGGAGACGGAGGAGACGCCAAAACACAGACACACACACACACACAGACACAGTGGGACAGAGCCCACAGTGGATGGTTAAGTGACTGTGATGGCCTCTAATCAAAGGTCATTAAGGTGTGTAGCGTGTGAGAGATACTCACTTCCACTCTGTGGCCTCGCTACTTAATGAGGTGTGGAAGAAAAGAACAGAAGTACAGGAAATGGTGAAAAAAAATAACATGATAAACATTATTAAAGACACAGTGATAGCAACAGTGGATAAAGTTAAAAGCACAGACAGATTAGAAAGGATAAAGTTAAACTTCCTGAAAAAGAGCTGCCAGTGTGGAGGCTTACAATCTGTGTGTGTGTGTGCAATTGAGATAACCTCAGCATGCCAATGAGTCGGCATAAGAGCATGTGAGTGAATAAATGAGGCAGACATTGAGTGAAATTGAGTCAAGCGAGCAATTAACATTCAGGTTGATTATATTCAACGGCGTAAGAGTTCATTTCAGACGCATTTTAAGTGTTTTTGAAAGGCTCGCTTCTTTCACAGGAGTCAATAGCTCTGATAAACGCCGCGTTAATTAATTGCAGCAGGAGCTGGCCACCTGTCGTCATTATACACACTCCACTAACAATACACACACACACACAAGCCTAAAATGGGCCGTTTTACTCCGTCACACAAACACACACACACACACACACACACATGCACACATGCAAGCACGCATGTAGCTCAGTGTCCTCGGAGGATTAGCATCAGTTGTGTTGTGCGTTGTGTGTACTTCGCAAAACTAGCGCAGTGTCGAGCGAAGAAGCGCCGTGAGGGAGTTCAACCAGAGGGAGGGGGAGGGGGACTCCGGTGAACGGCAGACAGGAAACACACCGGCGAACAACCAGTACGCGGGCCTAACAGGGCGGCGGCGGCGGCAGCTTCGGTTTGCAGAGAAAAAAAGGAGGGCGAGAGCAAAAGAGGACAGATGGAGGAGTAGGAAGAGCAGGAGGAGGAGGAGGAGGATAATTGAAACTGTGATCATGTACGATTGATGAGGGAAACGGTCGACTGTCACGCCGAATTCCTGTCGCCACAAAGATAACGTTGAAAAAGATACGAATGATTTACGATAATGAGACCTGAGGGGCCCGTTAAAAAGAGTCCCAGGACAGGAAGTTATTGTGGAGTTCAAAGTGGAGAATTGTGGTTTCACTTTCCATTATCCACCCTCACAGTTGATTTAAGCCTGTTACGTGTTTTAGTACCCAGACCCTAACCACAACCCTAGCCACTACACAACACACTACGCCACTAACTGAGGGTCTTTAAAGTAGGTCTTCTGAGTGGCGTTCCTGCTCCTTATCGGCACAGAGAGGTAGGCTCAGCTTTCTGGCCATCATCTGTCCAAAAAAAAAGGGATTTTTTTTTTAATGAGCAAGACAAAAAAAAGTCCTAATCACGCTAAACATCTGCTCCGCGGGGAAGCTGCTCAGACCACACAGCGAGATTAACTGATTGATATAGCAGCAGCCGCTCTCTCCCTCTTCCTCTCGCCCTGTCTGTTGGTCATTGTCCAAATGGGACACGCCAGCCTGAGAGAAAAGGGTGAAAGAGAAACAGAAAGAGGGTAGGACGGGATAACATTGTCCCATGATATGACAGATGACCCGTGTTGGACAGATAAATCTTCTTTACTGGCAATCAATGTGCCATTGCACCCAACAACAGCCGCTACACATCTCTGGCTATAATTAATGCGCCAGCCCATAGTCAGCTTTGCAATCTGCATAACGCATACTGACACGCACACACACATACACACAGATACATGTGGAATCACTGAGGCGAACATGAACATGACATTTACAGGATGAATTGTTTGTTTTCCGTTGTTTGGGTGATTTCAAGGTGATCAATCTGTGCATGTTAAGACATTAAATCTCTAATGATTCAACGCTGGTTGTTGTGGGAGGCTACATGTGAGGCTTGCTGGGTAAAGGCACACGCCAGGCCGACCGTCTGTCGCCCTAGTTTTTTTCGGCGGCACTAAGTCTGCCCGTCTTCTTCTTCTTCTTACAATTTTGGCGGGGAAGTAAATAACTCCGATTGGCTTTTCAGCAAATCCGTGCACGGGAAATGGAGAAACGGAGGTGAGGAAAACAAGCAAACCCCTAAAGTCAAGAGCATTTAATACACTATATACACAATAAAGCATCATGATTAAAGGAACTTAAGATGCATGCATGAATTTAGCATGTGCCGCTGTCATTATTTGAAAATTTGAGGCAGCGGCCAAATGTTGTCTTCTAAAATATTAGATTTTTTTTTCAATATAACGTGGCAAATTGAGCCGGCTGTACCTTTTTGTCACGGTTCTGCTCTCGGGTGAGCAACAAAGCAGAATAAATACAGAGTCCTTCAGCGAAGGACCACGTTAGAAATAGCAAAAAAGAGCGCAGAGAGGAGCCGGTAAAGGTTGAGGTGAACCTTTAAATAAATGACTAAATCAGTGCAGTGAGATGTGCTGGATGCGGCATTAAAGTTGCAGGACGAGTTTAATCTGTTCTTGTGTGATCTTTTTGGTATGCAGAACAATGTGTGCGTCCTCTGCTCCTTCCAAGGATCTATTTATCATGCATGAATGTGAGCGCCACTCTTCTGCTGTGCGAGATTCATTGCGATAATTGAATTATCTTTTTTTTTCTCTGGCACATAATTCAAACTGTTGTTTCTGGGAATCCGGTAAAGTTACTGTCGAGGGGGGAAAAAAAATGAAAGCTTTTTAGAAACCGGGATCTGGTCTCAATAGATACATCCCAAATTATTATTGTCGTAAATTATCAGTGAACACTATCGTGGCAGATCTACAATAATATGTCTATGATCAGGAACACGTTGGCCACCTCAGGTTTTATGCATCGCACTCTCTCTCAAACGTAATTTCAGCACACAAAGGCGCAATACGAGCTTGAATTAGAACGACGAGCTCACATTATTCGTCTCAAAAGACATACGCTATATTCGTTTCGGACAGGATTCCAGAAAGGCCGTCACAGATTTGAAAAGAGAATCACGATTCCCCGTTAGGTTGAAGAATATGTTTTGTGTTTTGTTCCTGCGCTCCCGCGCAAAACAATGAAGCCGAAAGGGTTTGTTTGACAGAGTGCAATTACATTCATGCCAGACTTGTGCTTCTATTATGTGCGTTTGAACATAATGAAGACATTATGTATTCCTGACGAGCGCCAGCAGGAAGTCAGAGGTAATAGCTGGTAAATGGCTGGTTTCTACACGACGCTCGACACCGGAGGTGTGTTTTTTAAAGTCCGCAGACACTCGGCACACACAATTACTCTGCGTTTAATGAAGTGTGGAGGTTTGCAGTGTCTAGTCACAGCAAAACTGGGGCAGAGGATCAGAGAGGGAGGGGGCAGATGTCTGGGTTTCATTTGAAACTTTTGAATACTCTCAACCTGGAGAGATATGTAATGCAATGTGTTTTTTTTCTGAACTAAAGAAGCCAACATGTGAATGTTGTCTCAACGCACCGGGCATCCTAACAACTAACATACCAGCGCAATGCTTCTGCTACAACAATTTTCAAAGCGCCATCCCAAAATCCTCCATAGATTGCAACCAAGGCTCAAGTAGAGCCATGGAGTTGAAATCTGCCAATAAGTAACCAAAATGATGAACTTGACCAACATTCAACGCCATATTTGAGTCCTTGACAGTTGTCGATAGCCCAAACAGTCCCATTGTGTGTGTGTGTGTCATGTGTCGATCATTTTGTGCAGATGTGACCAGCTGTGTGTGTGTGTGTGTGTGTGTGTGTGTGTGTGTGTGTGTGTGTGTGTGTGTGTGTGTTTGCGTCGCCGCGTGCACCTCTCTGTGCGATTGGACTGGCGCCGGCAGGGCACCGTGTTGCGGACGCATGTGCCGGTGCCCGGGTCCACGTTCTCCACCATGACGAAGGGATGCTCCTCCAGCGTGGCCACGGTCAGGTGGCGGTCATCGGACACCTGCTCCAGGAAGCTGCCGTATCGAGGCCAGACCGGGTAGCGGACCTGAAGGATCCCTCGAGCGTACGTACCCACCTGAGGAGGGTGAAAGCGAGAGGCAGAAAAACTTGAGCGTCACCGTGTCTGAATGTCGTCTTCGAGCTTCTCTGCACACCTGTCTCGTCTTTCCTTTTCCTTCACAGGACGAACGATTTTCTTATTACTATCTTTTTACTATTTTAAAATAGGAAATTTGCATGTGCTGACCTGGAGGAAGAGGATTAAAAGATGAAAGAGGAGTAGAGTTCATTAATGCATGAATGAGGAGACTTAAAAGTGTTTGAGTCAAGACATTTTGAAGACAAAAAAAAAAAAGCCAGACGATAAAACAAAGAGCAAACTGACTGCATGACATTAATAATACATCCCAGAATGTGTCACTTTCAATCTGTGTTCATTTTGTTGACTTATTATTTAATAATTAACTGGGGGGGTGTTTACCTGAAAAAAACTAATTGAAATGGGATCTGTTCAAGCAATTAGTGCCATTTATTATTATCTGTGTTTCTGTCTTTTGTTTGTTCAAAATATTGGCTTTTGTAGAACTTTATAAATGTCATGAATAACTATAAATAAATAGTATACATTTGGATATCTAGAGTGCCACCATTCCCAGTTTTTGGTGGGCTGCCCAGATAAGCCAATCAGATTTGGCTCCCCTTACTATGTCACATGTTGCTCATTAGCATATACTGCCCCCTCCCCATCTGAGTATGGGGGGGGGGGGGGGCAACATACATTTTTTGGGGAGCCAATCAGAGCATGCATATTCTCACAGAAAGTATGAGAGAAATTATGCAAACATGGCCTATTAGAAACCCCCCAAAATTACAAATAAAAAAAAATAAAAAAAAGAGTATGAACCTGAAAATAAGCATGAGATGTCTCCTTTAATAAAGGGAAAAACATGCCGTAAAATTGTGGTCACGAAAAAGTTTTTCAATATCAGAAGGAGCAATGTTTGTACCAGAATCGCTGTATGATGTCACAACGCACAATGAATAATCCCGTCGATGTCGGCACTGAACTCAGTGAAACCCTCTCTCTCTCTCTCCGTGAGAGTCAGCACTGTTTGTCACATCAGGCCCATCTAATGAGCCGCTCCAGCGTTGACTTACTGCTCGTGAAAACTCGCTCCCTCTCAGCTTTAATGAAACCGTTTTTTTTCATACCGGCTCCTTGATTCGTTCTGCTCGCTCACACTAACGTTCCTCCTTCGTCACACGTGGATGAAGGTGTACACAACCGTGCGTGAAGGTGTACACAAGACGGCGATTTTGTTCTCTCTGCGCCATCCGTGAGTGACGGAAACGCAGAGAAAAGATCAGTCGTTTCAATCTGTCTTCAATGGGATGTTTCGGCCCGTCATGGAGGATCTTAAGCAAGAAGCTCTGTCATGCACACTCTGTTGGGGAGCTGCCAAAGCGGTTATTGATTATTCCATATTGGGTTTAAAGCACACTGTGGGGCTCTTGGAATTAATGAACTAATACTTCGTGCTTGAAATCAAAGAAAGTGCATTATTAGATGACTTTTATTTCTGTATCTGCTTTAGGACGACATATGAAAAATGGCCCAAATCAGATATAGAGAATATATATTTATATATATACGATTCCATGAGATTAATTCTCTCTCTCTCTTTCTTATGAGTCACATTTGCACAAAGTTGTTGGATTTGGGCCACTTTGGCCTGCAGTTTGAACGTAGCCGGAAAAGTGTGAACCACAAATCTGTGCTGGAGGCTCAGGAAAAGCACTTATATTACAGACATTGACTTTATTGATGAGGATGAATTCATTTTTTTTTTGCGAAATTGTGTTCACCGTTTGTGTGTTAAACATTTTGACGCAATGTTTTATGAGAGCGAGGATATCAGTCCCTTATTCTTCGTGATACTTTCCCCCCCAATTAATTTAAGACGAAATGTCCCAATTCTTTTTGAGTTCATTGGAGGGTTATTCAGATCGCCCGCTGTGCAAGGTGTGGGGACCGGCTCCTAATTAAGAATTGGAGAATTTCAGAGTGTGACGAGGCTCTTTCTTCTCATCAGACCTGTGCAGCTAATCCAGAATGACCCTCCCCTCCTCTCTCGTTTCCCCGTGGCCGCTCGCATCCGGCTCTAAACTCCATCGCTGGCCTCCGGGGCGACGCAGGGAGTCATTACTGAAGGCTCTTCTGTGACAGAATGAGCTCCCCCACTTAAATCAGGACAGCAGAGTCCCTCTGCGAGCTAAAAAAAACCCCACCTCTTCAGACCACATCGCAGCAACTTTTGCTATTAAAAACAACAAAATGTTGCACTGAGCATGACGTGATTTGTTTAGAAGGGTTACGTTTCCAATTGTGGATGATATCTCGCTCTGATCTCCTCGGCGGTTTGACTCGTTTCACGATGGCCGGGAGGTTTCATTTCATTAGAAATGTAATTTATTTTGAATTCAGAAAATGGTTAAGAAGCGCGTGCTCATTCATAAATAATAATAATCCACTATTAATAGCAGGTGCAGTCTATTTATGTGCGAGTAACTGCATTTGCCATTTCAGAACGAAAGCCTTGTGTTTATCCACAGAAACAAAGTGCTGAGTTAAAAATAAATATAAACTTGTTTCATGTCTGTGGCGTGTTTTATACATATAGACATCGAAACTGTATTGATGTTGCATGTATGATGTCAAAAGGTCTCCTCTTTTATTTGTGCTGCTCACACAGGAAGTGGCCCTCATATCTCCACATTTTGATCCACAAGTTGTTCTCAAACTGTTGCATATTCAAACATCCAGCTTCCCAGGACCCTCACATTCTCACAAAACAAACCTTTCATGGAGGTTAAAGGTTTGTTCACATCTTTTTATTCACTGTGTTAATTCTCCAAGTGGAACGAGTAAAGGTGAGAGAAACAAGAAAAGAAACAACGTGGGTCTTTCCTGCCCAAAGTGTCACCCAGTAGCACCCTTCGGAAAAAAAAAATGCTGAGGAACGACGACGGTGTGTTAAACTGTGTCACAATGGAGGACTTGAACATAGCAAGTTCACTAAAAACCTGTCGGGCGACGCGAGGAGGAGTGGAAGAACGCATAAGGGGAGATGTGAGAAGGATCCACCGATTTTAGACGCTTGTTTTTTAAAGTGTCGATGGTGTTTTTCACCACACACCTGCAGCTTCACCTGAACACGAGGAGGACACAATGAATGGATGGAGTGTTGAGATCTAGACACACACACACACACACACAAACCAAAACCTCCACTTCAGCACCATTACATGTCTATATTCATAAACACACACACACACACACACACACACACACACGCGCGTACATGCGTACATACACACACACCAGCCAGGAGGTGACATTGATAAAGTAGGTTGGTCTTTCAAGGCCAGAAATAAATGAGTTCAACTGTAGCTGCGAGATTACGTTCAGGTCTCTCTGTTTAGTCGCACGTTTTTTTCGATACACCCTCAGGCTTTGAAAAGTGTGTGTGTGAGTCTGTGTGTGTGTGTGTGTGTGTGTGTGCGCGTGTGTGTGTGTGTCAATGAATCAGGAGTCAGAGAAGGAAATGGCTTCAACAGGAAACACGCGGACGCAAAGCGTTGATTTGAATTTCCGCCAACACTCCGACCTTCAGATATATAATTTATTGGTGACGTTCGAGATCAATTGTTCGAGAATTGAGTTTTTAATACACCCACTTTCCCCTCCACTAGCCTTTTCTATTCTGCTTTTTTTCTAAAATACATCGTGAGATCTCCACCCCAACAGGCATAATCGTGTTGCAGATATTGTTGCAGATATTCCAGATATCTAGCATGCTTAAATATTGTTGACCAATAAGAGCTCGGGAAAAAAAAGGGTTGATTATAAACACTGCGAATACTTCGGCAAACATTTAATGGTGCCAAAATACAAAAATGTAAACAAATATTCCGAAAAAAAACCATTGAGCGCATATGGAGGTCAGCGTTTTGCTCAGGAGGTCAATATGACATCTTCTCATCAATATTTGGCCTCCGTACAAAAATACATAACAACCAGACACGACATGGCCAATAGGTGTTTACAGTCACTACTGAGGTTTCTCTTAAGCCGGTTCCCCTAAAGCCCTAAAGCCTAAGTCCATAATGCATTTGAGCCCTCTGTAAATGCATTATTATAACAGGACAAACACTCTTATTGTACCTTGTCCCAGAGTCGGTCTCGGTCCAGAGCGACGATGACCATGGAAGGATTGGAGAGGAAGCCTCGGTTGTTGAAGGACAGATCTTTCCTCTCCCACGTCACGTTCAACATGTGCCTGGAACCCACAGAGACAGGAAGCAGACTCAGACGTACGTAGCTTTTAAGGCAATCAACGACGTCGATTCCCGCATACCTCGCAAATCTGCATATGCTTTAACACAGATAAACACACGCGATGAACAACCTTCCTAATTGAACCTAAAGCTTCCGCTGTGGGGCTTCACGCAACGAGGGAGACTGGAAGTGGCTCATTAGGGGATGAGACAGGCAGTGTTCCCACTGAGTGATTTCGCTGCCTGTTTAAGGTGTACATCCTTGACAGACTGGTGCGATGAATAATGAATCCAGGTCAATTTGCATTTCAGAACACGTGAAAAAAAAAGAAGAAAATACTTTAACTTCGTGCCGTGCGCCTGAAAAAGTTGCGCTCTTCTGTTTATGCACTCTTAATAGGAATGTGTCTCATTGCACACCTAAATCCCGCATTATGCTGCAGCAAACTGCATCATATTTTTTTGGAGGGGGGGTTTCCCAGTTACCGCTGCATGCTCGAGGACCTCCCGTGGTTTGCGGTGATTCACGTTTTTTCTCAAAAAACACGCCTGTTTTATAATGCACGGCTCTTAACCGGCCAATAGGGGCCTACTACCCTGCGCCCACAGTGGTGGGGGAGGGGGGGTAATAGAACAACCAGACAGCTCGGTGAGTTTTGTGCATTGTTTGACGACTTTGAGCCGATTGCTCGCATACGTCGCCACTTTGAGTTTGTTTTTTTATGACGCAGAGCCCATTAGTGTCTCGACGGGGCGTCAGCTTGTCGGTTGTATTCATCCAATCACACAACACAGCAGTGGACGTTGTCGACGCTCTAGGGGGGGGGATTAATTGTGATTACTGCCAATAGTGTGACTCACCTGAACAGAGTGTTGTTGTCTGAGTGTTGAGCCAGCTTGTTGCAGTCGCCGTGCCCCTCAGGAATAAACCCGTACTGATTCTTGAAGCTCTCGGCCCCTAAAGCTACAATGGCGACGCCCTCCCTCACTCGCTGCCTCAAGCTCTTACTCCACTGGTCCGTAATCACACCAATGACACCGATCGGGAAGCTGACAGGTGGAGGGCTGTCGGGGTTGCCGACGGCCTGACTGGTGAGCATCCAGATGTAGCCCGGCCCCAGCAGGCCCACCTCAGCTCCCTGTCGAAACAAGTACTGCGCCTCCTCATAGGAGCAATACGCCATCAGCACCTGAGAATCCACCTGCAGACGGGAAATGAAAGAGGAAGCACAGCCTGAACATGCGGCACTGCTGCAGGTCATCAAGAGCCTGTAGCACCAGATGTTCCTCTGGATAAACTTCAGCTTAGAAAGTTTTTGCTAAGCGGAGATTCAAGCAAAAAATACACACAATTAAAAGATACAGATTGCATGGAAGTTCATACATTGACATTAGTTGTGCTGGTTAACATATTACACATTTAAATGTGGAAATATGGTTGACATGTCTGACTTGACCCTTGTTTCACCTGCTGCAGCATGCGCTTTGTCCTCGCGTCATTCGCCCCGACGGACATTTCCAGAGTCAAGATATCCTGTAGATTCCACAGGAAATAGGAGGTATCTGTGTACGACTCGATTATATCTACAAAGGTGTCGTAGCCCGGCAGCAAGCTGGTTATCACTGCGAACTCGCCCCAGTCATACTCCTCCATTAGCTGAAACAGGGATAGAAATAAAGATGTGGAACAACAATATATATATTAAAAAATAGATATAGATATATACAACAACTGCTGTCTCCTGTTTCCAATGTGTATTCTTCATGAAAGTGGCATCAATCAAGCTAGAACGTTTTTAAAAAACCTTATTTGACAACAAAAAAAACCCATTTAATCACCAATTTCTTGTCAACTTCTTTGAACTAAAATAATCCCGTCGACTCACAAAAACATTGTGACATTAAGCTCTCTGATCTCACGATAATTATTCGTACAATCTTTCATAACTACAGATTGTATTAGTTTGTGGAAATCGGGCCAGAACTTTCAGATCGGGGATTCCCCGCTGATTGTTGTCTCTACATCGTGTTCATCAGCCTGAGAGGTCCCACTTGTCAGACTTATAACCATTTGGTATCACAACCCAAAAAAATAGGTGTAAATGAGGTCACAGTAAAAAGCTTCTCTGTACCTTGAACATGCTGATAATCTGCTGCTCTAGTGACGCTCCCATCTGTAGGAAGGAGGATCCCTCAGCCTGTAAAGAGAGTTGCAATGAGGTCAAAGGTCAATGGTTTTGCTCAAAGAGGCTTCAGAATGGATGTTTGCGGTAACAGGGGCTTTAAAACGGTTTCTCGACACTGAAATACAGTTTATTCTTCCCTATGCTGCCATGCTGACTTTTATCCCATGCATTTCATTCAAAAGTTGTATGAAAAACAACAAATGCATTATGAGTTACGATGTGGTTTCATGGGGAAATATCTTGAATAAGTCGGCAAACGAACATCCGAGTAAAATGTACAAGGTTTGTCAAATTAACTCATCTGCTGTTCCTCATTTTTGCAGCAACTTTGACATTGTTACTGCTGCATAAGTGATACTTACTTGCTTATTGGACACAAAAAAACACATTATCATGATAACAGTTATTGTAGTGGTAAAGTTTAATCTAAATTGAAGTCATGACACAGTGGAACGGCCTTCTGGATTCAATTAATTTGTGAAAAATGGGGGAAAAAGGAATGTACTAAATGTTAAATGAGCTGAGCTTGGATAATGGCGAATTAATCCGCTTTATGAAATGTTGAAACATTCTTCATAGATATCTACAAGATCCTAAAAATCGTCATTGGAAAGGTTAAACAATTAAAAATGGTTGTGATGGATAAAACACACTTGCAACCTATAGCAACAATGAGGCAGATGCTGGTATAAGAAACGGTCACCATGAATACTCATAATAGTTTCCACCTTTGTTATCGCTCATGTTTAAAGACAGAGCTTTTTGATATTTTGCCTTTTTCTGGTAAAAGTGTCTCCGTCCTGCTGCTTTTTTTTCTGTCAAGAACGGGTGGTCCAATGGTTGCACGTGTCCGCGTCTATTAGCTACATTAGCATAACTACGTACATGTGTTGACAGATAAGATGGACGTTATGAGAGCCCGCTGAACCCATGTCCTTCAAATAGCATTATAATAAAGTAGGTTACAGGCATGAGATGGGGAGGACGATTGGAGAGGGACTGGATGAAGACCCAAAGAGCAGAAATGATCAACTGATGAAGAGAGATCTTTTTTTGTAAGTTGGCAGTAACCTTTAACCTTCAATGAGACGTCCGCTAGCAACGCTAAGACAAAGAAAGACATCCAGGGGTGAACGGCAAAACCAAAAACCCTTTTACCAGATTAAACTGAAACCCACACAAGATGTCCCTGCCTTTTTTGAGATGGGACTGTAATGAAGATCCAAAGGACTGTACAGCTGACTGCGAGTCACGAGTGGAGCTCTGATGTAAGCAGGTGCAACACCATTGCAGGACTTTAGTACGAGTAATATTCAGAATTTGATTCGATAATGGACCGGGAGCTGGTGCAAGAAGGAGAAGATCGGGGGCAATCTTTTTATTTATTTATATTTTACAGCTGTACACTGTTCAGCAACATGATTCACTAAGTGGAGACTTGGAAGTCCTGGAAGTTTAAATCACAGTGGCACACATGCTTGAAGAGAGAAGTCATGCATGAGAGGCTAAAGCAAGGAGAGCGAGGGAGGGAGATTTGGGACCAGGTCTCCGATCTCCTCAATCTGTTCTGGTCTCAAGAGGTGACGAACTGTCACATCTCCTTCCTGTTGTTCTTTTCCTCTCCCATAAGCTCAAAAAGGCTCAAAAAGCCCCGGAGAGCTGGTGAAACTCGAGGAAACTGCAGGAACATCACATCGTCGCTCAGTTTTTTTACCAGTTTTTATCTCTGTCTGAGCTTGTTTCAGACTCACCTCCGGAGGCTCGAACTCCAATAGACCACTGACTGGGCGGTGCACCAGAATAGCTATAAAAATAGCAGAACCACAACCACTGAATAAATAAAAGTAACGGCTCTGGCAGCCCCGGTTCACGATAGCGGAGACAGTTCAGAAAGGAAGAGGCCCTGTATTGGTGTCACGTGGGTTTCAGCAGGTTATTTCACTCCATAATATTCCATATATAGTCACTAAAGTAAATATTGGACCTATTTTTCACAAGCTACATATCTTCCAACTATTCTGACATTGAAATAAAAATTTTCGAACACAAAAATGTACTTTGTTTGAGACCTTTCTCTGTCAATACAAATACAACCCACTCTTTTTGTATCCATCCACAAAACAAATGGAGGGACGTGGTGGACAGGCCATGACCACGTCCATTTAGGAAGCAGGAAGTGGACCGCATTAAAACCATTGGCGTAGCTTTTAACACGCTGTCTTTGTGATCGACCACTTTTAGACCAGAGGTGTTGAGGTGTATCATTTCAAGAGGTGTAAATCAATTCCAATTAGTTTTGTCTGAGCTATTAAACAAGCAAATAATGTAGTGACCTCCCTCGGGCCAATGAGTGTTTCTTCATCCAATTAGCAACATCTTAAATTGTGAAAAATCAAAAGAGCAAATGTGACGAAAGACATCGCCTTTTGCCTTCTCGAGCAAGAATTACAACAAAAGTACCTTCTTTTTTTTCGCGTCTAAATAACACGCCGCACCCCCTCCCCCTCATTGTCTTCCCAGCCGCCTTGTTCTCGCCACCTTGGCGGCGAGGCAGTCACACACAGAAGCAATTAGCAGTCCTACTGCAGGAGCGTATGGTAATGTGACAGCAAGATGGCGGACATGGTGCTTGCTCACACTCTCGTCTCCTCCTCCTCCTCCTCCTCCTCCTCCCCATCGGGGGAGGTCAAGCAGGAAGTGGGGTCGCACACACAGATGCTCAATCGCGTCGCGTGGACTCGGATACATCGATGTCACTCTTCCTTCTTAGAAATGTCCAAATGGAAGCTTCCATCTCCAGCGGGGTTTTGCATTAAAAGCCAATTTGTACAAATGTATTTGAGTTAGCGGCGTGGAGGGTGTTTCTGCTGGTTACTGCTTTATGTGGTCCGCACAGAGCACGTAGAACTCATACAGGAAGAACTCAAACAGAGTTTGTGTACATTTTTTTGGGGGTGTTTTACTTCATAAAATATTCATACTGGTAGACTAATTTAACTGTTTTTAGGTTGTAGTGTATAGTTTCTTTATTTGCCCCAGTCAGTTCAGTTTGTTTTTTGTCATTAAAGCCTCAGTTATGTTCTGTTTAGTTGAGGAACTCTGATAGATATTTAGTAAATTGTTTGTTTCATTGTTGGGGGAATAAAAACCCACCTGAGACTGCTCGGCCAGCTCAGTTCCTCACAAACTAATGACAAAGTTAGGGGAACTCCAAAGCCGTGAAAGCTTGCGCTAAAAGATGTCATGGCAGTCTGTCAAATAGTTGTTGAGATATTTCAGTCTGGACCACAGGAGCGGATCGACCGCCCTAAAAAAACCGACATCCACAGGGCACGTTGCTGGAAATGGCTCGGAAAGAAAAGGTCAAAGTTGATCCTGACTTCAGTCCCCGTGGCTCGATCGTTAAAAACACTGATTGACACAGCGTAGTGAAATGGAAAGACACCCTGCGTTAATACATGTATCTCGAAGCCTTGGAACATAACGTAAAAAAAAATGGAAAGTCAAGATTTATTTTGCAAAATGTTTGCAGAACAGATTAATGTTGGACCCTGGAGGGAAGCCTTCCGCCCTGGATATACAATAAAAACACTATCTACATTATTAGCAGTTCGACTGACCACCTTATTGAAATTATTAGGCCACGTGTTTTTATTCCCAGCGATTAAAAAAAAACAATTTCCAGTGGGAATACTGTGCAGCGAATCAGGGCTTCTCATGACCTGAAAGAAGAAGGAGAAAGCGGGTCAGTCTGGCCACAGAAAGACCCCCCACCCTCCAAATAAGAAACTACAGAGTGCGACCGTAGACCGCAGCCAGGACCGAGATTCTAACTCCTGAAATATAATCTTCTACCGACAGCATAAAATTGTAATACATGGTTTTATACACTGAAATGCTCAGTACCAACAACTTTCTTTGCTTCAAAAGTCATCTCGCGCACACTTAAAAGGTACATTGTGTTCCTGTTTACTGGCAAACACACAAAGCTGTCGGCTTTGTTTATTCCAGACTTGCATGCTCGTCCACAACCACCATCACACAATATTTGATGTTTGTAACTGTGATGAACACAAAAAAATAAAATGGTTTCGGAGTGATCAAACATTCACCTCACGATAATGGATACGAGTTGCCATCTGTAGGTAAATCTTCTCAAAATGTCTCACAGTGGTCATAAAATATGATTTATTACAACCTCATTATTTAACAAATTCCACTGGTTTTACAGTAGCCCCAATGTTCTTTTATAAGTCCTGTGAACATATTTTATCTCCAAAATCTCAGCCTTATTTGAAGCTTGGTAATGAGACTTTTTTTTTTTTTTTGATAGTCCAGTGTTGAAATGACGACGTTGGTTGAAAATCCTGTGTTTTTACAAATATTTGTTGCTCTGCATTTACAGCAGCAGGTTGGTGTGTGTATAAGACGATAAGTTCATTGTAATTTCAGTCTTTTCCTCACATTAAGAAAATATACACATACACTGTCTATATACTTCAATGCACTTTTTTAATTACTTTAATGCACTTTTTATATACTTTAATGCACTTTTTGCATTCCCTCGATCCCGGGACGTTTTAATGCTACAGCACACAATTATATGCTTAGACAATAGTGTGCTTCAGACCTGCCTGACGATAAGAAGAAAATCCCTGCCACCATAAGAGAGGTGGCTGATAGATGTCTATGGTTTTGTGATATACGTTCAAATATCACATATTGGTGCAACGTTTCTTTTTGGCCGTGTCATGTTTGAGCAAACCAGAACAACACAAAAGACAACACGCTCCAAACCTCTGATTTCCAACTCCTCAGAGAGATGCATCAGTTACTTTCTTTCCGGGCCCTATTGAACCGTCTTTATGCCGTTACTCAGCCGTTACTCGCACTCTCATTTCCTCCTCTTTGCCTCGGCGTGATGTTCGTGTGCGCCGTCTGACAAAAGACTCACTTCCTCTCCTCCCTTCAATCTTTTCATCTTTGTCTCAATTCCCTCCTTCCTTGTTGTTTGCCATAGAGAGATCACTGAGACAGGAACCATAAATAGGCGGCTCGGGCAGGGTGCTGCTTCTTTTTAAACCCACCATCAAAGATATTCATCGTCATCAGGCTATTGATAATCAAGTACTATTGAGCTCTTTTATCCCCTAAGAGAATCATGCACTCACACGTATGTCTTTCTCCATCCCATCCACCTGTCCCATTGTGCCAGACACCTCTGACGGGCTTCTTTTTTTTTCTCCTCCTTGCTGACAACAAAGGAGTACATAAGAGAGAGAAAGAGAGCGAGGTGGGGGGTGCGAGGAGGAGGGCTGAATGAGGCCTTCGACAGGCAGGCCTCAGAGGAGAGTGCTTTACTCTTTGTGCTATATAGAGAACTGTCACTCAACACGTTGGGCTTGTCAGACAAACGGTCGCTCTGTATGAGAGATAGCGTCCCATCTGTGCATTTGTCTTTTGTCGCTGTCAAGCGGAGAGGTTAAATAACCCGACGCGATCGGCTCTGCAAATTACAAACCCGAGATTGTTGATAACTGACAAACTTTGCACCAAATATTTTGTAGGTTCAGAGACACTTTACACGTTGGAAGAACTGCCGATCAAAAGCACGTCTCGGGTTAAAGTGAAGCGTCAATGTGAGGTGAAGAAGCAGCGACAGTTAGCAGGGGGGTTATGCAAGGCAGCTAAACAGAGGAATACAAGGAAAAGACGAGTGAATGGTTTGGATTTTTTTGGGGTGAATGATGAGAGCTGTGTGGGTGGGGGGTGGGGGGGTCTTCAGCCTCCTGAAGGGTCTAATTAACAGTTTAATGGGGGTCCTGGAGTTTGGAGACGGCAGAAAGGAGAACAAGGCCTCTTGCTTCCAGCCACAATCTTAATGGAGTCAGCCGGCGCACAACAGAGCCCAAAGAAAAGTGTCAAAGAGTAAAGGTGATGGCGAAACTGGAGAGGCTTGTGGGAAATGTGGAAAGGAGGGTGAAAATGAGACAAGGTGAGAAGTGGACGGAGAGTTGGAAGACGGAGAAGAAAAAACAGACGAGGAAAGGAAAAGAAAGAAGTGACAAGAATGACTATTTCACTCGTGAAAAGAGGGAAGCGAGACGTATCAGTGAGACAGTGAAACACTGCCTTCAGGCAGCTGTCAGCCGAGCTTCATCGGAGCATCTTTCTCCTCTCTCTGTCTCTCGCTCCCTCACTCTGCCTCCAAAGTACAGCAAATAAATCACCCTCCCGCAGCTACAACTCCTCCCGTTTAATACCCATCTATGACGTGACATCTGCAGATACCTTTCGATTAATAGGGAGCTGATAAAGACGACGCGCTATAAGGTTTACAAAACGTCGCCAGGGGGGGCGAGATCCAGGCGGCTACGGCTTTCTATTCGTTTTTGATGCTTCTTGCGGTGGATAGGTGTAGGAATGCCTCCCTGTGTGTGTGTGTGTGTGTGTGTGTGTGTGCGTGCGCTCTAATATGTGAGGGTGTTCATTTGCATGTGTCTTCCTACGTGTGAGAGTTGGCTCTATAAATACGAGGTGTTGATGATGGTAGTTAAGCAATTAAAGGAAGGAAGGGGGAGACGGGCGGAAAGCATGGAGCGCGAGAGGAAGAAGGGATGAAGCCATTTTGCAACTCAAAAAAGTAGAGAGAAAGTATAGATGAATCCGTCTGGTGTCATCAATCTCCGTTTCTACCGTCTAACGACACAGCTCACCGCTCTCCATCTCCCTTCATCAACGAGATACATGTTAAATCATAGCAAGGAAAAATACCTGCCGCTTCTTCGAGAGCGCCGGGGTGATTTATTGAGGCGTAGATCGCCGGTAGCGTTTGTCTCCCCTCTCGCAAAAAAGTTTTCCTTCCCACAACTCAGGGGAGCTGATGAGGGTCGATGGCTGCAGTCATCGCTGATAATTCACGGATCTGTATCCGCTCACATCCAAATATGTGCATGCAGCGAGTTGCCTGCCAAAGTAGGTTTCACCGCTCTGACCTACTTAAGTTGTTTTAAGCAGAATGTCGCCGGTGTAGAAGAGTAACTGACTAAAACAGGAGGCTGCTGCTGCTGACGGTGTTTACATGACAGTTTGTTGTTCGCCTTGTTAATAGAATCTGTTTTTTTTTTTCTTGGGTCCTAAATTGTACTGTTTGTGTCAAATGTTGCACCGACACCACTTTGTGCTTGTGTGTGTGTGTGTGTGTGTGTGTGTGTGTGTGTGTCATCACCATGACAGACTGCTCCAGCTCTGGCTCAAAAGACGGGGCTCATTATTATTTTTTTTGACTGTACCTTGTACGGTATGACGACTGCAGAGCCGCCGCTGATGCCCACGATTGGCAGCGCTGTCTGAGTGGAGAGGAAGTCCAGGATCTGCGCCACTTCTGCCACCTGAAGACAAAGCAGACCGATGCAGTGTTGTGCCCAAAGAACATTGTCCATTTTTTTTTTTTTTTTACGGCACCATTTTTGATCAGGCAGTACAGTTAGGGTCCTTAAAATCAGATTCAATTCTCACACTTTATTATTGCCATGTCAAACCAAAATGAGGCTCAAATTTGATCAAAATGATCATTTCTAATTTTAAACTTTCAATCTGAACTTTTAAGACAACATGGAGGAGAAGTCCCTAAATGCTTTAGCGATGTTTTTTAATGAGTGGGCCCCGTTTTGTTTGTACGTGTCCTGCAATACACATTCCTGCCAATGAGTTCACGCTGACTGATCTACAGGTGAACGTAAAACACTAAGAACAGTGTTAAAAGGACTATTTACATTTTGCCTTTACATTACATTACAGGGTTAAGTGTCTTGCTCAAGGACACATCGACTAGGGCGGGGATTGAACCGCCAACCCCCTGGACCTGCAAACCACTGACGATTCATGTCACTTGTCCTCCCTTTACAAACCGAAACTAAACCAACACCATAATTTAATTTGAGCGAAGATGTAAAAGCTTGGCATCTCAATTAGTTCTACTTTGCAACCCTCTTTGGGATTTAAGCCGTGAGGACGGGTACTTTTTGTACATCAAAATGTCGTCTTGAACAGCTTTAGGTGAGTCGGATGTGACTCTGGAGAGGATGTTTTTTATCAGAAAACCCCAAAAATGCAGAAAATCCCGTTCACCTGAGCGTCGGCCCCGGAGCCCACGTCATCCTCGAACACCACGCCGTGGAGCTTCTCCATCGCCATGGTATCGCAGAGGCGCGTCAGCAGGTCTCGGGGGTTGGTGTCGTTGACCAGCACGGTCACGGGGCTGACCACGATGGGCAGGTCGACAAAGTTTTCCCCGCTGAGACGACCTCTGACCTCATTCTGGTAGCTAGAGCCACTGAAGACCACAGCCACGTTGATGGATGGGTGAAGGAGGAGCGGCCGGGCCTGCAGGGGGAGCGGGGAGGAGAGGAGGAGGAGGAGGAGGAAGAGGAAGAGGAAGAGAGGAGGCCAAGGAGAGGGAGGAGGATGTCCCGTGGGAATGGCCATGTTGGCAGCCTACTGCCTGGAAAAGAGGGGTATAAAAAGAGGGCGAGAGAGGATGAGAGATCGAAGGGAAAGAGAGCAACAGTCAAACATAAAAGCTGCTCTACTTTTATGATGTTTTGGACATAATTCATCATCATCCGTCTGTAAATAGTCATCCCTTATTTCTCTGGTCTGTCTCTCTCTCTCTCTCTCTCTCTGACCCTTTTGTATGACAGTGAATACAGGGCTAATACTGTTGTGTCATGGGGAAAACTGTGTGTGTGTGTGCGTGTGTTTGTGTGTGTGTGTGTGTGTGTGTGTGTGTAGGTGTGTGTGTGTAGTTTATGCAAGTATGCATGCATGTAATTCTCCATAATCCAACCCCAAGTGTCATGACTGTAATTACCTCTCCATCTCTGATTCAGCAGACACACACACACACACACACACACACACACACACACACACACAGGATGCCAAAGCTGTCACACAGGTCCTCGACCCTGACCGGGATTACATTACATTAAATTACTTCAACCAGCCTCGCTGCGCGTGTGGTGATGTCATCGTTCTTCCCACAGAAACACAACAGATAAAAAAAGCTTCAACATCGACTGCTGTTCAAATCCATAAACTTGTTCGTCTGGTGCAAATGTAAAATTCCCCGAAAACAATCGTATAACTATTTAGTTTGCTCACACATCAAGGCGGGTTCAACACAAGTTCATGGTAAATGCACATACACCGCCTGGTGTCACCAGTAGATTAGATATATGAGTTAATTACATTTACATTCATCATAAATAAGTATGGAAAGTGTGGAAAGCGTGCAATGCAAAGACAATTAACGACGCACATTTGTGGCTCCGCCATACACCTAATTATTTGTGTGCGTTAACTATATAACTAACAGCTATGGAGCAAGCCACTTCAATCAAATGTTAGTCTTTTGACCATTTTTCCTCATTGAATCAATCTATACCTTTGAAGCTTTGATAAGTGCAGGTGGGCTTTCTTAAAGCAAATAACCATCTCCACATACACACAAATATTTTGGTGGGGGTTTTATTGAGAGTGTCGGCCATCAGAGACACCCTGATAATTAACTACACCTCCCAGCTTTGATTCAAAGCTCCTTTCAAAGCAACCTTGGGTTAAATGCATCCCACTCCCCCTCATTGTTTAAGCTCCATTTCAATCATCATTCATCTTAATAAGGTTTTCAGCTCCTGGGCTTTTAAGTGCCTTTAGAATGAAATATCTAGTTTGAACCTCCATCCATCCCTCTTATTAGATCCTAGTGATACATGAACCTGTAGTCAATAAAGGGTTATGCCGGAAATGATGAACATATAGCTGCCTTTATTGAGGATTACTTCACAGATCTGTGTGTTTCTAGGCTGTTCTCATACACTACAGAAAGTAATGTAATGTAATTAATACACATCCCGCAAAATCAATTTGTATTAAAATCCACGTAATCATGGACCAGGAAGTATAACAAGTATTTAAAAAGACTATATGCATGTAAAAAGAAGAAATTGTTGCAGAACACACTAAAAAGGCGTAATTGTTTCATAAATTATAATACAAACGACTGTATGTGGATACATTGTCATGCGTTTTTGTGTCGTGCTTTGTTTTGTTTAGTTTTCTTTAAGATATTTGGGTTAATGTTGAGTGTGAACGTGCACACTTTCCATTTCTTAAACTGAATTATGTATTTAAAAAATATTGAGCAGTGTCATCTGCATATAATGACATTTCAGTCCATAAAGACATGGGTTTATTAGAGGCTTTAGTAACTCAAAACTTGAAATATAACTTATGTTCATGCAGATTTTACACACTGCAAAACAATGTTTTGCTGGTGTTCTCTTGTTTGTTTGGACTCAATAAGATCATTTAATTTGTCTCCAATGAATCATCATATCTTGATGTGAGCACGGAGCAGCCGTTTAACCGCCACCCACGTGTGCTGCGTGGAGAAGAAAAACAAACAAACCCCCCACGAAGCAAAACTAAAAGAGGAACATATTCTATGCCGCATGCATGAGATAGACAGCATCTCCTTGTATTTTGAATAATTTGTGGAATAGGAAAAACAAATTGTACCTTAGGTATCAACGTTTATGTTTGCAGAAAAACAAGGTAACACGTATAATCCTCATCCCACTCTTTTATTTACCAACCGCCGTGCGTATAGCTAATTTTAAAACCCGGGAGGGACTGAGTGAGATTAATATTGTAGACGGAGACAACTTGATATCCTTGGGGTTGTTATATGTTGTAGCTTAACATAATTAAAGTGTGCGGATCAGAATAGTTCATACTCTGAAGTAGATTTTTAACCAAGCTGCAAATATAACACATATTAATAACATTGTGTGTCTATACTATCTGGGGGGAAAAAAGTTAGTAAATTGCCAGAGAGGGTGTGTTCTCTCCAGATTAGCAGCAACACAACAGTGTGATTACAACACAATAATGTGATTACAACACAACAGTGTGATTACAACACAACAGTGTGATTACAACACAACAGTGTGATTACAACACAACAATACCAGATGTGAACACAAGGGGCGCACCTCAATGTCAACAGCAGCAATCAGCTGATTGTCTTCTTATCTTTTTTACTGATTATATTGAAATTAAATAAATGACACAAAACAACTGACTGACAGCCAGAGAGAGAGAATATAATACTCCATATTATCTAAAAGTGTGTAATCCTGAAATCCTGCACTTACTGTTACGAGTAAGTGAGTGAGAGAGCGAGAGAGCGAGAGAGTGCCATGATGCATGGACAGGTTTTTTATTACTATTCTTATTCTTATTATAGTTATCCAGATGAAGTGCAGCTCTGCTCTGTGGGATAAACTCTCTCACTGGGACCCACGTCAGACTGTTGCGTATGCGTCAGCCTGGATGTGACCACACATGTCCAAATGCATCCGACAACGCACCGTTTATGGAAAAACTAAACCGCCCGGCTGCTGTGATACATTTTGAAAGACGTCACTGAAGACAAGAACAACGGCACAACTGTGTGACAGCGTCGGTGAAATGAGTGAGAGAACGGCACAACACAAACAAAAGAAAAAAGAGAAACCTGTAACCCCTCAGCCTTCATTATCCAGCTGCAGAGTCTGTCCTCCATTACTGCCGGGCCCGATCTCCACTCAAGGCACTACCAGCATATCGGTTTCAGCTCTCAAGATGATTTATGCATGATTTAAAAAACAGAATAATAGTTGATATCACAGCCTCTTTGGCCTCTGAGAATGTATCAAATAAAACATTATGCAAATGTAAAATTAATCTCCCGATGACATGTAACAGGCCTTGATTTAGATGGTTGGTAGTATAAACACAAACTCTTGCTTGTCGATGAGCCGATAAATATGTCGCACTGTAAGGTGTCTAAAATTATAATAACTATGATTGTGTCTTGAAACGCTACGTAAATAAAGACCAACGTTGATATATTCTTGGATTAACGATATCATTTAAATTACGAGAAAACATGTTCCTCTGTTAAAGCACCGCACGTGTCCTAAGACATACAGTATGGAGGACATGCAGACATTGAACTACTTAGCTGGGTTATGATGGAGTCCCCGGGGGGTGAAGAGGAATCTAGTTGATGGGATGAACCTCATCACCAGAGTATTATCAACATGTCTGCCTTGAACCTCTAGGTTTTATTTTTAATTTTTTCGCACAGCACCTTCGTGGCTGATTTGATTACATTAATTAGGGAGCTTGAATCAGTGGGCTAGTGTTTGTGAAGTCGACCGCCTTCCTCTCGTCAACATATTGCAGCGCTGGGCTCTGACAGCTGCATGAAACATCGAGATCCTCCAGAGCTTCATTCATGCAGACTTGAGATCAGTCCAAGAGATCCCAAACTTGTTCGGCAGCAATGATTTAATTTTTCCTGATGATGGGATTCTAACTGATACTGGGAGTTATTACTTAAAGGTACAGTGTGTAGCATTTACGGGGGATGTATTGGCAGAATATATTGTTATTAAGTGTGTTTTCTTTAGTTTATAATCACCGGAAAATGAGAATCACCATCTTTTTCGCTACTTTAGTATGAGCCATTTATATCTAGAAGCCATTTTTCTACAGTAGCCCCACAATGGACCGACTAAACGCTGGTTCTAGAGGGGGCCAATGGCATGTTGGTGTTTTTGTGTCGGCCCCCATAGTTCACGCTTGGCACTTGGGAGGCCACTAGATCCTACACACTAAACCTTTAATGCCCGATTTTATGAGTGGATTTTATGACTGTGCTAGGACGGGATGTAAGAAGTACTCCGATATTTTAATTGAGTAAAAGTAGCATGGTATAAACTAAAAGTAGTCATTAGCATGAATGGCGTGCTCTATAATTCTATAACACTTACAGTATTTAGGTATATAGAATATGTTCTATGTGTCGGCTTGGCCATCTTGGTTGTTGCATGATTTGTATCACCTGTACTGTGTGTGGGCAGGTTGTGTTTTCGTTATTTATAATGGATACTTTCATGTCGCTTGTGGTGACAAACTCACAGGTAACTACCACCAACTCCACGGTTCCCCTCAGCACTATGGAGCCATTGAACCTCATTGTTTTACCTCTAACCGTCAAACCCACTTTCCACGACCTGCCCAGCCCCCAAACATCCGAATGTTACATTACGTACATTCATTAGGTCTTCAAATCCAAAAATGCCATATTAATGTGGACACAGAAGCTGATAATATGTTATTGTTGTGTTTACAGGTTGTTTGTGCTGCATCTAAGTGGCCCGAAAAGAAGGAAATGTATTGAGAGACGGTTCAAAGCA
Source organism: Cyclopterus lumpus (assembly GCF_009769545.1). NCBI lineage: Eukaryota > Metazoa > Chordata > Actinopteri > Perciformes > Cyclopteridae > Cyclopterus > Cyclopterus lumpus. Next base: position 14,635,859 of record NC_046984.1, on the reverse strand, counting down.
TCGCTGGTGTTTGTGTTGTCATTGGATTTGTTGACAATAAGAAACTATAACTTTATCCTTTAACACTCGCCTAATATTTACCTGAATTAATTATTTTTGATCAGGCGACACTTTCCTATTAGTACGTTCTCAAATGATGTTCCCATTCAACGAAACTGCATTGTCAACAACGTTTCCAGGGAAACGCATTTTCTCCCGGATTACATTTGATGTATCACAAACATGTTTCCAAGGGGCCGCTGTCTGTGTCCCGTGTGAAACCAAAAGGTCAATTTTGACTTATTAAAACTCTTTTTAAACGCAAAGAAACATACTTATTTTATGTCAAGCCATTATATTTTACTTACACCAAACAGGTCATTTTGTAGTGTTTTCTGTCTCAATTTACAACGTAATGCTCAATTTCCTTCAAAACTTAACGCGAGAACGCTGTTTAGTTGCACGGGAAACTCATTTTGTAGAAGACAGGATTTATTGGGTGGGTTCCCTCAAAAACCACAACGAGGAAAAATATCATCGTCTTGTGCTTGTGGACAAGCGGTTACAACATTTTTACAAATGAACTTCAATACATAATATCAACACACTTCATAACACTCCACTCAACGTGGCATCACTCTTCCCTCAAGTCATTATTAAAACAGTTACATTAAGAGTTATGTGTGTGACAGTAAGCGAGCCAGGGAGACGCATGTCAACGAACGTCAACCAGCTCCGACCTTTTTTTCCTCTTTTCATCCCTCCATCTCTCCCCCTTATTTGTGGAAGACAAGTTGATGTGTGAGTGCAGCACTAACAGGCCCATTTTCCTTTGCACACACACACACACACACACACACACACATAAACACAACTAATAAACCTCCCACATATAAATTAAACTCCCAATAGGAATAGCCCCAGAGCTTATTACGAAAACTATCACATAACGTCTGCCACATATACATTCATCATAATTAGGGGCTTTAACTGCCCCCCCCCCCCTCCCCTCTCCCCTCCCATCTCTCTGTGGGTTCCTGCTCTCACACATAAAGATCTGACAGCTTTACAGGAAATCGTTGCAAGCCGGACGTAGCAGCCAAGATGAGTGACGTTGACGGGATGGGGGCATTGCGCGATCGGCTCGGCCCCCTGCCAATCAAAGAAATCGAAATCTCGGCGACACCCAATCCGCTGGCACACTCGCCAAAACATACATGCACCGATGCAAAAAAAAACTGTTTCAATAATTCCAACACTTCTATTTTTTTATTATCTTAGGGCCCTTTAACACAAATCTACGCTCTTGGTGTGCACGAGTTGTGAACAGCTTCATGTTTCAGTTTGCTTCATTTCAGTCATTTTCAGAAGCTTTGCAGCAGTCTATAGGTACAAGTTCAGAAAGAATAAATACAATTTTGCGAAAGATAAATGAGTTTTTTTCTGTCTATTATCATTCTTATTCTTATTATCTTGAGAACCGTGTGATTTATCTTGTGATTGTTGGTCTCTGTTGCTGTGACCTATGCAGCTAAAAAGAAACGGTGGTGCACGATGCCCCCGAACATGATGTGTGTAAACTGGAGCATGAAAGCTTCTCCCAGTAATGGAGAAAAATGACGGCTTCTACGTGCAGCTTAGGGGACGAATCAATGAGCATTACCACATAACTGATACGCCAGTAAAACACTGCAACTGTAACGTCTATAATCCATAAGTCATGTTGAGTGAGCTTGCAGGTATGAGAGGATTGTGCACACACACACACACACATGCGCGTGCTTACACACACTCCAAACAAGCAGCAGAGAAAATGCTAATATGTCCTCTTACAGTAGTTCCTGTAGTAACAACTGGCGGTTCTGTTTCTGTCAGCAGCAGATGGGAGCTTTCTCTCGAGGAAACTCTTCACTTATGAAAACTGAAAGTATCACTGCACTCATGCTGTGTCTCTTCTCATCCCCCCCCCCCCCCCCCCCCCCCTCCCCCCACCCCTCAAGCTTCTTGTTCTTGCATCCATCTATTCTGTCTGCTCCATATCCCACTTATATAAATAAACTACCAATCCACAGTGGCTCAGATTAAGTGACAGAATAAAGAGTGTGCGTGTGCGTGCGCGTGTGTGTGCGTGTGTGTGTGTGTCTTACCTGTGCCTTCTGCTGTCATCCAACTTGAACTCCTGCTGCTCCATCCTTTCCCCGGCTGCTATCCTCTGAATGTCTTTCTCTCTGTTTTACAGCCTTTCTCAGCACCTGTAGGAGCACGCATTTAGACCAAGCCTCTGTGTGAGCGCGTGTGTGTGCGTGTGCGTGTGCGTGTGTGAGCTATCAGCGACTGTATGCATGCATGTGTGTGTATGTGTGTGTGTGTGTGTGTGTGTGTGTGTGTGTGTGTGTGTGTGTGTGTGTGTGTGTTTGGCAGCTTTGGATGTCTGCACACTCCCCTGGAGGAGTTCACAACGTGACAGTGAGCGTATGCGATTTCTCCCCGCACACATACACACACACACACGCACCTACTCCCCCCCCCCCCCCAAAATGTCTCTTTTATAACTCCTCACTTTCTCTCACTTTTCTCTTTCTCTGTGTGTGTGTCACCGATATGTACGAGTGGCCATGAAGGTGGAGACAGGACACCAACATAGAGACAGGAAAGTGAGGGAGCCCGTAGAAGAGCAGCCAGCCAGTGTGTGTGTGCGTGTGCGTGTGTGTGTGTGTGTGTGTGTGTGTGTGTGTGTGTGTGTGGGTGTGAGTGTGTGTGCAAGTGTGCATAAACCCACTGTGTTTAGCTCTCTGTCTGTATCCCTCAGGCTCCCTGCCGGTCGGATGAGGAGAGGAGCGAAAGGGGGAGGGGGGGGGGGAGGAAGAGCCTCTCCAGCGGAGGAGCACGAACGCCGGTAACACTTCAGCAGCCGCGGCGGTGACGCTTCCCCGCCGTCTCCTCCTTTCTCCCCCTCTCCACCTCCTCGGTCTCCTTTTCCCTCTCCCTGCTCGGGGGTAAGAGGCACTGCAGATCCATGGGAAGTTAGAAAAATCTCACAGGCAGATGAGGAAAGGCTCCTGCGCACTCCTCTGCATGTTTGGAGCAAAAGTTTTTTTGGTTTTTTTTGTTCCCCCTCCTCCGGTCCAGTTATCAGCCCCCTGAGGAGGTGACGGTACTCCGCAGCAAGGGATCCCCCCGGTGAGAATGCGCCTCCTCTGGTCCTGTGTGATCCAAAAGGATGAGGGGAGGGGACGATTTGGGTTTTTTGGCCCCCCTCGTCCTCTTTCCCATATGGATGCGAGGTGATCCAGATGTCGGTTGGCGGTTGGGAGCGTCGGGATGCGGGACAGACGGCGGGTCTGCGGGGTTGGGCCGGCTGTGCACTAGCAGGTCCTCATCCTGTTGCACCGATTTGGGTTTTTTTTTTTCTTCTTCCACCAGAGTTTCTCTCTCTCCCTCACCGCCGCGCTGCCGCTCATCTGCCGGTGCCGTCACACCAGTAATCCTGCTTTCCGTTTCCTCTTCAACTCCATCTTTTCTTTATCTCTTTCCTATCTCTTCTCACTCCATCACAGGAGGGGGCTGCATGTGAGTCCTGGTAATAACGGTGTGAGGATTTAGCCTACCTCTCCTCCCTCTCGCTCACTTCAGAGCAACCCCTCCTCCTCTCCCAGCCCACTTTTGCTCCCGTTTCTTTCTGTGTTATTCACCTCCATCCTGCCTTCTTTTCCTTAAATCACGTCACTGTATTGCTCTGCTGTTTTGTTTTTTTCTCCCTCTTTCCCATAACCACCAACAGGTCTAAAATGAATCCCATTAAAAGCATTGTTTTTCCAGTCTGGACCCCTCAGGCTCTGCCCATTGTTTATCAGTATGAATACATTTCTACAGTCAATAGACCAACACACACACACATCTCATTTTCCTTGGACTGTTGACAGAAAACACACAAGCCAGTTGCCTAATAAAGAGACAAAGCAAATACAACGATCCTGGCCTAACAATTTGAGGGCCCATTGGAGGGGAATTACCCCCATATGTCCATGAAATTCAGCTTTCTCGTCATAAGGCGCGTGATTTGCACGAAGGTTACCGGGACTGTTTGTATTGTCTGTGTTAATTTGTTCAGCCAACTGTGGAGACATTCGCTACACTAGTCCCAGTTCAAAGTCCCAGTTCAAAATCAGTTTCAATATTTCCTTGTGAAGCACTCTTTGTCATCTGCTCCATTGACTCTTCTAAATTCACTTCATGTTCAGTCTGCATGTATTCAATCAAGGGTACTATTGATTTGCATGGGAGACATCTTTTTTTTTCTCCAAACTCTAAATATAGAAAGTATCAAAACAACGTGCTAGATGGATGAAATTAGCTGGTCAAAACATAGTCAAAAGCTCAGAAAAGCTGGTAAGTAAACCCTTTGAGTTAAAGTTCGGTGATTTTGTATCACGTTTATTTAGATTTCCATATTCTGAATGTATGATGACGGTATCAATGGAGATAAGTTTACCGTAAAATAACATGATCACCCTTATGTGTCTCCCCTTTTTTTTAAATCTATTTTGCATAGTGTGTGTGTGTGTGTGTGTGTGTGTGTGTGTGTGTGTGTGTGTGTGTGTGTGAGAGAGAGAGACGAAGAGAGAAAGTGTTTTTTGGGTTTGTTATTCTTGTGTAACTTCACCCTCCATAGCTGACAGAGATGTTTTCTTTCTGCAGAGAGACAACACATGTGTTTTAGGTAATATTAAGTAAGAGAGAGAGAAAGAAAGAGAGAGAGAGAGAGAGAACTGTCTCCTTGCCCCTCACTTGTTCCCCTCTCCTCATGGCTGACTTGTGACAGTTATTTTGTGGAGGAGAGACAAACTATTTCTCTTTGCTCTCCTCCCCTCTTCCACTCTTATTCTCAGACGGGCGTTTCGTAGTTTTAAAGCTGTCTGTTGCCGGTCTCCATCGCTCTAATAAAGCTGTTTTTCTTCTCGTTGCCCACTTGGCAGCTCGGTCAGGTGACAGGCTTTTTTAACACGGCGCTATAAATACAGACAAGTGTTAAAATAGAGTTTTTTGAGATGTGAGACGTGTGACTGAGGCGTCTATATCCGTGTTGGATGTGTGTAGTAGATACAGTGACACCTCTGATGAATGGAAACAGACAATAGAGGACAGATGTTCCAGAGGATTTCTCTCAGCAGCTGGACAGTGTGTAAACCCGCATGTTCTCGGGCCAGCAGGTCAGATCCTCCGATTAACTCAGAGAAACACAATTATGTTTACTGGGCAGTATAAGTTTTTTCTGTGTTTTCAGAGAGGATGTCTTGTGTGATGTGGATTCTGTGTGCTGATACATTGGTTTCTTCAACGACTCCTCTGTGTGTCGTGTGTAGAAATATAACAATTTAGAGAGCATTTATGATTTCAAGAGCAAATACATTTTAAAAAAAAACAAAATTTCTAAAATTTTCTGATTCTTAAATGTGAGAATTTGTTGCTTTTTCTCTGTTGTATATTACATATTTTGGGGAGGCAGTTTGAAGAAGTCATCTTGGGATCTGAGAAAAAGGTTTTTTTTTCGCACACTATTTTATGTCATTTTGAGATTGTCTTCACAGTAAAAACAATAGCATGCCAAAAATGACCTCTTGTGGCTGAAGAAATTATGATGCTCGAAAAACAAACCATACATCAGATTATGACATGAGATAACTGTGTTTGTTTGTTCTACACTCACATTAGTTTCCCTTACCTCCAAGTCACTGTTGTGCCTTCACCAAACACTAACTATCGTCATGTCGGAGAAAAATCTTTTATTTTTGTAACTGATTTTTAACAGTTTTGGACAGAACTGACAAGTTATGTTTTTGTTGCTAATTAAGATTAGAATCAGATTAGAAAAAAAATATTGTTTTTTTGGAGCAATATTGAACAACTAAACAGTTCAACAATTAATCAGAAAAGTCATCAACAGATTGTATCATTATAAAAAAATAAACGTTATCCCTACTCGTGTGATCTGGCGAAGGATTCAGCACCATGGACAGCGCCAAAAGACTTCAGGCGAGACGATGCTCCCCGAGGCCTCGGCATGTTCGGCGAATCATCCTCCTCGTCGACAAATTCTGTTATTGTGCCAGAGGTCGGGCTATTTTTATGCCTCTGTGTGCGACAGCCACGGTGCGATGTTGTCCGTGCGTACCCACGTCCGTCCGTCCAATCCATTCTCGTGAACGCCGTGTTGCAGAACCACCCGGAAAAGGAATTTCTTCAAATTCGTCCACAAATGTCCACCTGGACTCAAAAGAGGAAGTGATTAGAATTTAGAGGTCAACGGTCGAGGTCAACCATGCGTCTGTGCCATCCTGTGATATTGAACTCCCCAAAAAAAAAAATGACATGTAAAGGATGAACTGATAAGAATGTGGGGGTCAAAGGTCACCGTGACCTCACAAAACACGTTTTTGGCCATAGCTTAAGAATGTAAATGCTAATTATTACCATTTCATACACATTTTAACAATGACGGGGTGTAGATGCAACAAGACTGGTTAGTGGAGGCATGCAACCGCTCTGTAGAATAGCTGAATGTACATTTAGTTATTGAAGCCTGCAAGCCCGATCATTCGGCTCAAGATGTGCGTTCACATTCATACTCCACTGCGGGCAACACATTTCCAATAAAATAAGCTTTTGCAATATACGCAAAGAGAAGATTGACACCATTCACATATGGTGTTGTATTGTGTATATCTATCTCTCTCTCTCTCTCTCTCTCTCTCTCTATATATATATATATATATATATATATATAGATATATATATATATATATATATATATATATTACTTATTCACTCTCTCTTTCAAACTCTCAAACCGGAGTTGGTGATTGTTTGAACAGTGGAAAGAACAAACCAAGATGTTTTAATGAGTTTTATTTTGTTTCTGCGTGTTAATGACAATGAAGAACCACAGCTTTTCACAATAAAAGTGTGTAGCTGCTGTGGAATAGTGCAATGTTGTTAATCACACATTACTCAAATACAGAACCAACACCAAAAAAAATAAGAGAAGAAACATTATCTTTAGGTTAAACAAAAATATTCTTTTAAAAAAAGACTTTTCCAAACCGATAAGGACATACTATAATACCCTGACTGCTACAGCCAGATTCCTCTTGGCCTTTGAACTGCAGTAGCTCTTAAACTGACAAGACAATCAGTAAAGATAGATAATGATACGGATAATGTCCATTAATTATAAGATAAAAGCCCCATAAGGAAGCGAATGGCCTTAATAGTACGGACTGCAGGGAGCTACAATTGTCTGTGATTAAAGATAGAAAGCCTTCTGAAGTGCAGCCTGAGAATGAAAACCCTAATTTTAGAGATGTTCTCCAGCTAAAAGAAAACTGAACTCCCATCTCGACCGGACAAATAAATGACGTGTGTCTAACTGAAGCTCAGTGAATGTATTAAGAGTCTCGTCCTTCTTGGCTTTACAATTAGAAACAAAGGAAATGCGAACAAATGACCATGTGCCAAAAGGAAGAATGCAAATGTTTAACATTTCAGAATAATTTAGATAAAGAGCATCTGCATCAAATGTATAAGTCCAGTATTCCAGTATAAGGTCAATTATAAACGTGTGTGAATACTGCATTAGCATCTTAAAGTGAGGTAAACAGTGACGTTTCAGGCTGTCTGGGACACAATCAGACATGTGTGTGTGTGTGTGTGTGTGTGTGTGTGTGTGTGTGTGTGCGCATGCGTGCATGTGTACACTGGTGAGGTGAGATGTTTAAACAGGCGATCATCACTCAATGAGTAAACAGCTCTTAAGATTGGACTAATATGTGTGTGTGTGTGTGCGTGTGTGCGTGCGTGTGTGCGTGTGTGTGTGCGTGTGTGTGTGTGTGTGTGTGTGTGTGTCACTGTGGAGGTGAATACTGAGGGAGAAAGAAAAGAAGACAGAAGGGAGCGTAAACAAACTCCGTCAGCTCATGTTAGAAAGCAGCCACCAGGGCTGAATGAAGATTTGTGATTAGCCCACATTTGTGTTATTTTTATCAGCCAATGCAACTCTTTGATCGCAGCCATGTGTCGGAAACGGAGGAATCATCCGGAGGGACATTTCTGGGTTAAAATACCAACTGCTCAGAGCTTCTGCGCCGGCTGATCTCACACACACACACACACACACACACACACACACACACACCACACACACACACACACACCTTTTCCCCAATACTCGGTCAGTTTGCGTGTCTGCACCTCCATCTCCATTCCCTCCTCTTCCTCCTCCTCCTTCTTAAGACACTGTTTGAAAAACTAAAATAGCTGGAGAGCAGAAAGACAACGAGAAGTGTCAGATCCATAAATAAATTGGGTCTTTGTGCACTTTGTTTGAGACTGGCTGACATTTTAAAGCCTGCCAGGTATTAATACCATTTCTCTAGAGACAAAGATTGTATGCGTGGACGTGCATATAAAGTGCGTGTGCATGTTTGTGCAATGCATGTGCATGCTTGTGCATATTTTTTTAGTGTGTGCGTAGTGTGTGCGCGTGTGTGTGTTATTGTGTAACTTCACCCTCCATAGCTGACAGAGATTTTTTATTGTTTTATTCTGGCTGAAATTCCCATGACATCCTGACATGGTCATGAGCAAATTGCCCCCCTCTCTCTCTCTCTCTCTCTCTCTCTCTCTCTCTTTCAAATTCAAATAAGCTTTATTGGCAAACATGTTCAAGTTACATTATTGCCAAAGCGATGACGTATATTAATGAATGATACAGTTTTACACAGGAAAGCAAAACAGATAATCAGAACACGTATTAACACTTTTAAACACACACTCAAAGTAACACACATTGTTGTGTTTTTTTTCCCTATTTATATCTGCTGAAGCGTTTCTCATTATGTACTTATGCCTTTAGAATGACTATTAAAATACATAACGTTTATATGTCTATGTCCTCGGGACACTAATACACACACAGGTGCAACCGCTCTTCACAGCGTCGGCCATGCGGATGGCTGCTTTACGGCTGAGTTGAGTCAGCAGAGAGCGGCTCAGATAACAATCAGAGTTCTGCAGGTACGGAGGAAGGGAAGGAGCTTTTAAAGGAGGTCGAGAGGGTGCGACGGAGGCTAAAGGCTAACTCCGAGGCAGAGGAGTGAGGAGGACATAAAAGGTGACCTAAATATAGTTGAAGTTTCAAGGTCATCGCTCCTCTTCCTCTTTCATTGCCGCTCGAGTGCTCTCCTTGGAGTATTTTCCAAGGTGTGTGTGGGTGGTTGGGGGGTGGGGGGGGGGGTGGGGGGGGGGTGGGGGGGGGGGGGGGGGGGGGGGGGGGTTACCGGTAATTATCTGCTCTTGTCAAAAGTAGGCGGCGCAGCGAGACACCCGGTCGCCTGTGATTCTGATTGAGGTCCTGGGCACACACCACATTTTCACACACACGCACACACACACACACACACACACATGCATACACACACATGCATACACACATGCATACGTAGGAAATGGCAGCAGGCGAATGTGCGGCGGTTTCATTAGGCCTCTGATTTGGTCATTCATCATGTCACAGCGAGGTCACACACAGCGGCCGACACATGTTTATGTCTGAGGAGATTGTCTGTGTGTGTGTGTGTGTGTGTGTGTGTGTATGCGTGTGTGTGTGTGTTTTTGTTTGGCTTGAAAGGGTGCTTTGTTTTTTCCTGTTAGTCCGAGGTCCGGTTTCCCCTTCAGGTCAGATAAAGAGGAAGTGGCTCTTCAATTGTTTGACTCAAATCAAAGAAAGGCATGTGATTCATTCTTTCTGCATTTCATGTCAAATAAAATGTGTACGTTTGAGCTAAAAATGCGTACGCCTACAGTCTGAAGAGTCTGATATTTTTCGTAGGATTTGGTAGAGCCCAAACTAGAGTTAAAAGAAAAGTAGAAGTGTCCTTGAGCGAGACGGTGAACCTCATGTTGCTCCCCGAGTGCTGGGTACACGTGTATCATAACAATCCTTATATAAGACGCATATAAGCTAACCAGTAAGTCAGCTATCGTGTCTTCAGAGTGAGACGAGAAGCCTGATACCACTCTCCTGTCTTCGCCCCGCCAAACAGGTAGCGATTAGCTTAGCTTAGCATAAAGACAGGTGGCAGGTGGGAACATTTAGCCTGGCTGAGTGCTTACGAAGAGCCTCTAAAGGTGTGTTCAGACAGAACAGAAGCTTTACGGGTGCTGGAAGGTGAGCTATGCTATTTCCTATAAGCTCATGTAGCCTCGAACTCAATTAATAACCAGAATGGTTTCAATCTTTGAATATAATCCACATCAAAACGTGTATTTCCAGAAAGGTTTTTGAAACCCGGTTCCAGGCGAAGTTAAGCGGGAAAATCAAAGGGGCAGAGGCAGAAAACAGCTGTTCAAATCAAACTGAGGTCATGTGACAGAAAAAAAAACGACATTAACAACATTAAAGCCGTGCTCATTCAGGTGCAGCACCGAGCACCAAGGGCTTTATTAAAAGATGCTTCCACACACAAATGTATTTTAATATATGCACACCTCCAGTGAATGTTAAATGTCTTGCATAAATTCCCTCCCCCTTGGTAAGCTAATGTATGAATGGGCTGCGTGTGGACGTCCCTGTGTGGGTATTGTGAGACACACACACACACAGATCAAAGCTCCGGCCTCAGTTCAGAAACCTCATTGACAGAAATGCTGTTGACTACAAGCACACATGCTTATGTGTATGTAGATTTCTATCCACCAGCTAGAGTTTTAATATGTGAAAAAAGCACCCTGATCCCATTGGCTTTGCTATACTGCCACCTAGTGGTCATTCACTGTCATCACTACCTACCAATGCTGGAGAGGAACGTTATTGTACATTGCAGGAACTATTTCAGTTGAATTAGAGATTCTTTAAGGGGTCAGTCTACCCAATTTACACGAGTGGGTTATTCATTAATCAAACAGTGTGTGATCGGTTTAACAGGCTCATTAAAAGTGTCCCAACTCCAGACTACAAACTGATCCCGTATCAAGTACACTGATGAACGTGATTGATTTCAAATGTGTTTGTGATGTAAAATTTTGTATTAACTCTTACAAAAATAAGTATTAACTCTTCTTGCTTTTTATATTTTGTGGAGTTTAATTGTCTCTGGCACCAATCGTCCTAAATACACACTGCATACTATTCTACGTGGTAGTCGTCAGTACATAAACAAATCTACATGGTGACAGAGTACTTTGTTGTGTACTTTATTCACCATATGGTTGAACTCCTGTTTTTGTGTGTGTAAACTAATTTCAACCTTTTTGGTTAAATAAAACTCCTTTCTTTTAGTTAATCTTTCACACATGCCTCCCATACCTGCTGTCGTCTTAGAGCAGCATACTGACAAGAAATGATGCTATATGTGTTATGTTGGTCATTTTATTTGTTTTTGCTGTCTCACCACTACCGATAATTTATTTTAATCTGTTCCTGCTCTGAACACTTCCTTTTTTGGGTGCATTTCATTGTGGGAGAAGAGTGTGCGTCAACAGCACACAAAACGACCATATTTAGTTTGCATATTCTCTGCTTTGAGTATTGCTAAATATAGTCACTTTGTTAGTGTGAGAACTCACAACATAATTAAAAGCTTCTTAGTTTAGATTTGAGATATCCGTCCGAGACCAGAAACGTTGATTTTTGTGGGTCACGCGGCATTAAAAAAATTAAACAAAAGAAATGTACATTTTTGCAGATTAGTTAGATACAGTTTTCATTGGAACTACTTTCTATAAAAGAAGTAGTCCCTTTAAAAACAGCTGGATAAGCAGGACTGTTTCCACAAAGAGAAGCATACATTACATTCCCCTTCCTTGTTTAGGGGGAGGGGCAAATAAAACCCAAACCATCCTCAGAAAGAACATGTTTTTTTTGTTTTTTTGTAATTTGTGTGAACTAGCCCTTTAAGTTAACACGTAAAGGCAGCATCTCATTAAGAAGGTGCACATTTATTTTCTTAAGACAGTCATTTATTGAGGCACTTGACACAAGCCATGGAATGTAAAAATCAAATACAACAAATCCAAAAGTATTTTTTTTCACATTCTTGCATCTGTAAACGTGGTAAAGAGAATACAATCTGACAGTTAATTCACATTGTACTGTAACCCCCCCACCCCCCCACAATGGAGAGAAGTGCGTAGGACAACCGTTGTGTACGACAGCTACAAAACAGCACTGGAGCTAAATACAAAAAAAACGACTCCCCGTCACAACTCTTCATCCGTGGAGTCCGTCGGGATGAAAGCAACATGCAGACGAGCTGTTCCTGCTCTCATTTTACCTGAACTGCATCTATTCCGTCATGTGTTCCCACTAACGTGTGTAAGAGGTAAGTAACTCGCGGATGAGGCATCTAAGTCTATTCAGCTGCACAAGAACACTTATTCTAAGAAATATAGAAATACATATATATATATACGTGCAAAGTCCAAACACGTCTGTCTGTATAAACATGAATGTATATTCATAATTTCATTTGGCAATCACAAAAATAATTAAATGTATACATTTCCTTCTATTTATATTGTTCTTGTTATGTTGAGGCCCCGAATGTCTGCGTGGATAAGGCTGCTGTCGTGAATAGGTACAGAACGAGGGTCCGAGCGTTAGAGAGCTTCGGCTCGGGTATCCAAAAGCTCTTTTGCTCGTGTTCGTACACCCTGTGAAACTAAAAAACATCCAGCCCGAAGCAGCTGGCTCAGCTGGTGCTCACATCAGTAAGGGCTAGCGTCAATAAGGCTGTAGTCAGAGGAATGCTGGGCCGAAAAAGACATGTGTTTCGAGTATCAAACTAGCAAGACTGCCTGTTGGCTTTTTAAAAAGGTGCAGGTTTGTTCCAAATGTGCAAAGAATATGGTTGAATACAGCTGCAATGCCACAGGACGCCAACATCATGCCGTCTGCATTTAGATTGCATCCCAATCACTCCCACAGGGGTTCTACCAGAATTACACTCCTGGACTGTGTGTGAAGAAGCATAAAAAAAACTGAACGCAATGTAAAGAAAATATCATTACGACAAAACCTTCGTAGCCTTCTTTGGTGGCTGTCGTCAAACATTTCTCAGAGGGGAAAGGGTCTCACACCGGTGGCAATTAGGTCTTAAACAACTGTGTATTCAGCCATAATTTTGGAGAAAAAATGTGATTTGTTTTTGAAAAAATACTGAATGTGGAGAGTAGAGAAGATGATTGTGTGTGTCATTAAGTGAATGTGTGTTGTTAGATGCTCTAAACACACCGTGGGGGGGGGGGGGGGGGGGGGGGGGGGGGGGTCCTTTAAGGAGCTAAACCTGGACACAGTAAAGTGATGCTCAGTCGACAGATTGACCGTCTTGTGTTTGTCGTTCTGGCCTTGGTGGTGAAATAATTGTAAGCCGCGGTACACAGGGACGTTACCCCTTTATTCTATCTCTGTCCAAAACATTTTTTTATTTAAATACCTGTGTAACATGCAGCCAATTAGCCCCGTCCCATTCTGAGGAGTGAGGACTCTCCAGGGACAGATGATCTCTTTGACTCCCACTCCTCCACGAGAGGCAGGCCTGCTCTCCTCGTCCTCGTCCTCGGACTCTATGGGATAGATTCGGCACTTCTGGAGGAAATTCCACTTTAATCTGAAAAAAAAAAAACTGATAAAATACAGTGCGGGGCAGCAAGTATTAGCTCCACGACATTGGATTTGAAATTTGAAAATGAGTTATGACCTTAAAGTGCGAACTTTCACTGTAGCTGGATGAGTTGAGGTGAGACACGACATGCTTTAAAAACATTGTGTTTCATGCACAGGTCAATCTAGATTTGTTCTAAAATACACATGTAGGTTTTTATTTTAATACTTTGTCTATTTGTGTCTCGTAAATTCACCAAACGTTACCAGGAGATAATGCCTCATTGGTACATTTACACATTTCAGAATATGTAGAAAACACTCAAATAATTGTCTTTAGAATTAATCAACCGGGGAAGTTTTATTGGTATTTATTTGTTATTCATGTAGCCTAGTTCACTTGTAGTGTCTTCTTCCACAATTCATCCTCAAGGAGCACTTACATACACCTAATATTCCATTTTTATTTTCTATTTATATTCAGACCGATTTTCACTGAGGATTTTATTCATGTATCATTCACAGCCTGATTAATATCACATTTTATTTCTAAAAACACAAATTTGGTGTTGACAGTATTTTCTGATTTATGGAATGAAAAAAAATCCTCTAATGTGTCAAACAAAATGAAACTAGAACATGAACCTGGCGGCCGTCAGATTTCTGCTTCGTAAATTCATGTGACAGCATCTGAAGTGTGCGGACTGACTACCATACTATTTAAAATTTAGTTTACCAAAGAAGATTTAGTATGCAGTACGCCAGAAACAGCAGGATGTCCTACTTCATCCCGTTCTGCAGTTTGCAAGCCAGCATGCTTTTCTGGCTATTATTACCCACAATCCTTTAGGGTGCGAATATATTCGCAGGAGGGCCAAAGTGTTCGATGTCACGAGGAAGTAGTGTGTCACAATTTAACTCGTACTGCATGCAACAGTGCATACGCTGTAATGGCAGCTCCAGTATGTACTAAAAATAAAGATAAAAAGTGTGCGCTTTGTGTCTCACTCACTTGCCAATCCGTCTGAGTGGAGCCTGACTGGGTTGATCCGGGATGATGGGCTGAATGCGGACGCTCGTCCCGGCAGCCGAGTGGCATTTGGGCGACAAGCTGGCGAACACGGAGGCCGAGGTGCAGCCGCGCCTCAGCAGACGACGCAGGGACAGAGCCACGCGAGACCCGGACACATGGCCACCGACCGGCGCTCGAGCCGCCGCCGGGTCCCCGTCGCCTTCTCCCCCGCCGGCCTCCACTCGACGCTCGGAGGCCGAGGTGCTCTCCAAGGCCACGCTGATGGGGGACGGACAAGCCGGGGTGTGCACCAGGAAGGGAAGAGGGGGCGAGGCGTTGGCGGTGGGGAAGTCGGTGAGGCCGGAGTAGACGGCGAGGTGGGGGACGGGGGTGGTGAAGCGGCACAGCTGTGAGGTCAAAAGGTCAAACGGAAACAAAATACACGAAAAAAAAAAAAACCTTCAGGTCATTTAAAATGTTGCACTTAACTTTGACGCCATGACGCACATGATGAACACTTCCATACCAAAAGGACCAAAAAGGAGTCCTAATAAGCAATGCCAGACATATACATATTTGGCTACATGACGATGAAAAAAAAGTGAATGAATGACAACTCAAGACAAACAGAAAAACATGAGATGGTTTGTGTGTGTTTTATTAACTTGTGACTGATGACAAAGAAAACATACAATACAGAACAGTGTATATGAGTGAAGATGGACAGTCCAACACATTCATTATGAGAAACAACATGAATACCTTTATGGACATACATGTAACAGATGGTAACAGATATGGCCGGTCGGCATTTAGGATGCGTTTAAAAGGCTCAGTTCACCCAAATCACAAAACTGTACCTCTCATTGTGGTTTTATGAGACATTTTAAATGAATACATTCATTTTTGGTGTGAAATGTTCAGTATTGCACATTCCTCATTCCTAACAACTCCACTTTCCATTTAGCTTTTTTTAAATAAAATGACGTTCTGCCGCACTAACTAACACATCAGCATGACGGCTGTTTTCAGTGTTGTGTTTGAATAAATGTAGATATATTTGTGGGGCCTTTTGAGGCTGAAACATCCACAAACTAATATTTATTTATTTTTTAAAACTGATTGTCACACTGTTTTAGTCTGGTTTCATCTCTTTTTAGCTCTGTTTTTGATCTCTACCTGAGGAAAATACATGTCTCTTTAGCTGCTAAATGCTGCACTATGTTCAACAAATGGTTGATAACTCTGTACATCTGCTATTTGGTGCTGAGCAGGTAGTACACAGAGGACTTTCTATCCCAAAATACTACGCTACAAGAGTGAACCAAAACAGCAAAGTTGCGGGTAGTAAAAACAAAACTACGACCTGAAATATGCTTTAAAGCTCCCTTAAGTGTAGGAGAACTGAAGTGATGTTCATCAGGACGGGCGACCCCGATCACATAAATATATAATTACACCCATTGTTGTTATAAAGTATTTATGACAGCGGCTTTATACTTAAAAGTAAGATGCCATTAAGAAACTGCAGCGTATTTCTTTTTAAAGGATTCCACTAAATACGTCTATAAAAATCCCTGAACATCACGCGTTTATGTTTATTTCTTAGCGGGGGGGCGAGGAAGGGGGGGGGCGCCTCCTTGCCCTGCTTGCTGAGTTTGCTCATGACCTGTGTGATGTCAACATTGGCGGCCATCTTGGCCCGCTGCTCCTGCTCCATCTGCCGGAGGATGATGGGGCTGAGACTGGGCCGTCTCTTCTTTGCGTTCTGCTGCAACTGGGCGTCACTGGGAGGGGAGAGAAGAGAGAGAAGCAGGAGAGAGATGAAAAGGAGGTAGAGCAGCAAGTGGAAGAGGAGGGCGAGACAGGGTGAAAATTACATTTTGGTGAGTGATGGATGTGGTAGTTTCAGGAAGCTACAGGGACACTAATAACAGCCAGAGAGATGACAGACATTAACTTAGGTTTTTCCGACCAATGTCATGTCAAGTCATCCTTTTGCAGCGAATAATTTTCCCTTTAACAATTAAAACAAAAGAAGATTAAATCTCAATATCTAAAAAAAAAAGTTAATTAAATGCATAAAAGTGGTAGTTAAAAGCTGCCGCATGCCTGTAACGGTGCTCTTCAGGACAGATGGCCTTCTTCACCGTATCCTTAAACACTGGAGATTTCTGGTACCGCCCGTACGAGTCCTGAAAAGGGTAGACACACACACACACACACACACACACACACACACAAAGCCGGCTTGGATCAGTGTTTGTTTTTGGTGATGGCGCCTGTGGGGATTATAACGCCCCACCGTGATCTTGGTGTTCGCTGACCTTCTTCATGAGCATGTAGATGTGCGTCTGGGCCGGGTCCAGCACGTATCTGTGCGGGTGTTTCAGGCCCTTCACCGTGACCTCCATCGTCTTTCCGTCGATGTTGATCCAGCGCGGTGCGCCGCGTGCCAGGAATGTCCTGGGGCCGGGAGAGTGGACGAAACAGTTAAAACCCTAAAAACACGCGCATCAAGATAGTTTACTTGATTATGATCAGAGGATAACATTGTACTTTTTAACTGCACTACAAATATCTGACAGCTATAGTTACGAGTTCATCATCAATGAAAATTGAAAGAAAACTCCCCAAATGCCCTCTTGCTTCGTCCGAACAACGGATATAAAGATATTCCGTTCACGATGATATGAATAAACAGAAGACATTACTTGTAGATATGCTCTGCTTTCTCTCTCATCGTCGCTGCTTCGCCCCACTTCAGATCTTCGCAGCCCTCCCAGAATGCCAAGTTCTCACCTAAGAATAGAAAATCATTAAAAAAAAAAAAGAAAATATTCTTGGCCCCTAACTAATGGCTGAAATATCAACATTGTGTGAGCAGCAGGTAAAATCTAAGTGAGATCTCGACCGTCGTACCGCTGAATTCTTTCTTCAGGAAGAGTCTGAAATCGTCTCGTCCTCGAGGGTCCGAGAGCAGCTCCGCGAAGCTGAAAGTCCACCTCTCCACGCGCATTTTAGTCGGTATTTCCACACTTTTAAAAACAACACACAAATAAAAAACAAATATTTTCATTTCTAAAGTTATTCTCCGACCGTCGGCTAATTCATCGCCCTCAGCTGACTCACCTGGGCATGTTCAAGCTCCAGTACGTGGCGTCGTCCGTGAGCCACGGGTTGCTGGGCAGACAATTGGAGAGGAACGGGTCGTGGCTTTTATAGGTGGAGCAGTACTTCACCAATCTGCGAGAACAGAGAAAACAGAGAGAACGAGTTAACGGTGTGTAATGTTTGAAGGAGCAGCACAAGAGACCTGCAAGGTCACGTTACAACAATACACTAAATGTTAGCCAAAGTGGTATTTTATTGCACGAGAGGCTGGCTTTGACCACACAGTGGTAAATAAAAATGTGAAAAATATGATGAAATATATTTAAAATACGTAGAGAAATGACACAGATCGATTACACGTGATCGCCTATCACTCTGTAATTCACGCTAACCATTTATTATTATTATTATTATTATTATTATTATTATTATTAAACAGCAGCCTCGGTCACTCAACCTGCAGTTGCTGTGTCTGTATATCGTCTGTGCATGACTTTCAGCGGCTCCGTCGGTGGAGATGCTATTTTGAGACGATGTGATGGCACCAAATCTAAAGTGACTGGTTTGTCACAGATACAAGCAGACTGGGAATATGATGGACTGGCTTACGCGCTAATGGACACGGATGACTTCACTCGGGGCCTCATGATGGCCTGCTGGGTGAAGATCATCTACAGGGAGGCGGAGAGAGAGATGACAGCGGTCACCATAAAAAAATGATGCGACAGTCGGAGAAAAGAGGGCACGATAAATTTCTCACTCACGATTCTCTCGAAGAAGTCGAGTGTTTTGGCCTGGGGAAGAAAAACATATTAAAGGTTACGTTGTGAGATTAAACGTCGTATCACAAAAAGAAAATCAACATCTAAATCAGCAAAGATGTTTTCCTGTGTGTATTTGCGTGTTTGTGTACATGCTTTTTTGCATGTTTTTTGAGTTCCATTGTGAGCTCTAAACCTTAAGAGTGTGAGTTTTTTTGGGAATTGAAGCTAGGGTTGGTAATCTTTAAATACACATTTTTAAATGATTACCGCAATCAATAAATCAAATGTTCTGACAAAAAACTAAGATAATCTGAGATATTGTCCTTTTACTCCCTGTATTCTTCTTCCTTGTCAAAACTTGGCGTCCACATTACCCACAATGCAACAGAGGTCTGGTAAACTCACAAACTCCACATCTCCAGCATATGTTTCATATTCAGTGAAAGTCGAAGTCGAGGTTGCATTAAGGGTTAATAAGCATGTAGTTGTGTCGAGTACAAACATGAGGGTTTGTGTGTGTGTGTGGTTTTTTTGTTGGGTGTGTGTGTGTGTGTGTGTGTGTGGTGTGTGTGTGTGTGTGTGTGTGAGGGTTCATAACCAGTTTAAGCATGACTGAAAACAAAAAGAGAGCCTTGGGAAATGCCTGCAGAAGATAAGAGAAGGAGAAGAGAAGAGAAGAGAAGACAAAAGAAGTTAAATTTACTAATCGATACCTCAAATGATTGAAACAGTAGACAAGGAAAGGAAAGGAAAGGACAGGAAAGGAAGGAAAGGAAAGGGAAGGACAGGAAAGTAGAGGACAAGCATTCTTTACTTGATCCATGCATTAAAGCCTCTTAAAGAATATAAGCTCATGAGGAGTTATGTTCCCACAGGTCACACAGAGACTCACCTGTTACCTCGTCTGCGTTTGGATCTGTGAGTCGATCCAGTCCATAGTCCATGGCGCTCACTGTCCCTGGCTACACACACAACAACAACAACAACAACAACAACAACAACAAAATGATTTCACAATGTGCGTTTACCAAAGGACTAATTAACTAAAGCAGATGGCGGTTTTATGATGCTAATCCCAGGCGGCTTCTCCCGACCTCCTGAGACAACAAGTGAAATCACGGTTCCACAGTTCAGCTTAATTAAAGGAATTTGTTTGTTTTCAGCAGACGTGACTTGACTTTGCACCGCATGTACCAGCGGGATGAATCCGTCCCTGGATTATGATGTTATCTGAGAAAGAAAAGTGGCTTTGACTTTTAGGAATGTGAATAATGCATCTCAAGAAGAAGAACAAAATGGTGCCAGAGGAAGATCGACTCATTGTCTTAACTGAGGAATAAATTCCTCTTAAAAGCGAAAAGTTAAATTCACAAGCTGTGAAAAGCATTCTTGTCCAGCCTCAATACACTCGGAGGGGTTTGCTGCTACGCTTTAATGGGTCTGGTGATCTTAAAGGTATAGCACACTTTAGAGGCACGTTGTTGCATAACTGATACGTCTCTGACTTTACGACTCTTCTTCTGTTACGCAATAGGTTTTCAGTAATCGTCAATCAGCTGCTTGAACTTTGTTAGTTCGGGAAAAGTTTCAAGTTAAAAGGTTTTGCTTGAAGAGCCCATTAAAAGGGTTCAGTGCAGAGCCAACAACAACCTCTTCATGGAAGCTCCTTTATACGTTGGCTACCTCGGCTGATAGAGGGTTAAGGTTTCCATTGTGTCAATGAGCTTAAGATATTTTTAAAAAGTACAGATGTATTTAGGAATATGCGACATATTGACACAATTTGACCTGAAATGTCTGCCCCTCAAGATTGAGTTACAGAGCAGGAGCTGCATTAAAGCGAGATACAACACGTAGGCGTTTATTTCACTACTTTGTCTATTTGCGTCTGAAGATTTTCTTCTAAATTCACCAAAAGTTACTTTTAGATAATGTCTAATTTGCATGAAACATTTCATAAAACGTGTAATGCAAAAGATAATTATTGTCTTAATGTAAGTAACCGACTGTGTAAGGTTCATGGTCATATCGATGATTTATATTTGGCTGTAGCGTCTGCAAAATCAGTAATTTCACAATTTGTATCTTAGAATGATGACGTTTTTATCTGAAATCTCTATTCAGTGACGCTTACAGACACCAAACTCTGCAGTTTAATTCCTGTCTATATTCTGAAGGTTTTACAGAGCGGTTTGATCATTTATTATTGACGCAGCCTCATGAAACTTAAGATTCTCAATGCCCATGAGCCCTATAGGTGCCAACCGCCACACCACATTCTCCTACACAGTGTGAAATATTAATCAATGGTACCCTTTTACTCTGACTGGACATGCAGTGGTAATGAGGCATCATGGGTAGAGATAATGGGATACCCTGGGAGGTATAGAGCTGGAGTGCAATTTATTTACAGACGTCTCAGTCTGTCTGCTCGCAATCCACCGAGATACATGAAGCTGTATCCTGTTTGTGCACGTCTGATAACTATCTGCGCGCGTGCGTGCGTGTGTGTGTGTGTGTCTGTGTGTGTGTGTGTGTGTTTGTCTGTGTGTGTGTGTGTGGGTGTGTGTGTGTGTTCTCACCGGGGGTCTGTGAACCACCCAGTAGGCTCTCTCCTGGCACTCGAACACCACGCGGTCCGGTTTCTTCCTCTCCTTCGCGGCCCTGGAGAACGCACACAAACACGGAGCGTCGTAAAGACGTCTTCTCGAGCTCAAAACTCTCTCTCCGTTCTGCACGCGCCTTACCTGTACTGCTCTTTGGCTTGCATCACGACGAAATCCCATTTGTGATTCATCCACTTGTGAAGACGGTTGTAGTGCTCCTGTGGACGTGAAACAACGACCTCGGTAAACGCCAGCAGACTAAATGAATCCCTCTCACCTGGGGCTCTCGGTCTCACCTGCTCGTGCAGCTCCAGGATTCCTCTCTTGCGTATGTTTCTTTTCGCCAGGTAGATTGCTGTGGTGATAAGCGGGGTGGGGAGCGTGAGTGTTGGTATCAGGACGTGAGAGGAAATGTGTGCCACTCGGGTCGCACTCACCATAATCTGTATCCTCAACGGGCCACTGCTGCGTGGGCCAGAAGTACGGCGTCTGAAGGGACGGAAGTCATCAGTGTGATTGTGATGTATTGGTTACAGGCCAGAAGCCAAGTAGGATTCATTAATCATTGCGAACCAAAAGCAAAAGGAATATGAGTAATAGCATTATAACCAGCCGTCTTTTGCTTTTGCATTTTTTTCCCTTTCTATCTCCTAACAATAAACTGTTTAATGCCAGAGCAGTCACGCAGAAAATGTGTTTTTGTGATTTATCAAGAAAAACTGTCTTTGCAGGTTTTATGGGCCCAATGATTCCTCTATAATATCTCCTTTGAAGACATGAAAGGCACCAATGAAAAAACGTTTGTTATCTCAAAACCAAACCACGATCTCTAAGCGTCATAATTGTCAAGTCACTATAATTACAGAGCGTTGAATAATGATTAATGTGCGTTTACATCAGCATTCAGCTTTGATGGACTCGGATGAAAATGCACATTGCATCGAAACGTCAGTCCTTGCACTGTAATAATAAATCTCATAATCCATGTATTAATATTCAATCGTGGTAAAATAATAATCATAATATATAAAACGCACTTCTTGTGTGGTTTTTGTATGATGTTTCCTTCAAAACCAAACATTTAATTTAAAATCTCATTACATTTCATAGTTTCTCAACATAATGTGTCTTAATGTGCATTTTCTTCCCCATCGAAAACATTTTTTTTTTTTTTAAATACATATTTGGAAGCGTGCATCGTCCTCTTCTCCACTGCCTTTAGTGGGGCATTACGTGCACGTCACCGCCGCTAACTGACGTTTAACTGCCGCGCGTCCTCTTGCGAATGCAGAAACATTCATTCGTAGCGCTATTAGTGGTTAAAAACTCCACGAGGCACCCTTTTAAAATCTCTTTTAAAAAAATGGCTGCAGGAAGAGAACTGCCTCGGCTCTGAGGTGTAGTGCGTTTACCTGGAAGCGATAGAGCGATGCATCTGGTTTGATCACTAAGCGCCTGTGGTCTTGGAGAGGGTAGATGTACCCCAACGCCACCAGCATGGAGACAAAATTCCTCGCCTCTGGAGACGACCGGAAAAAAGCAGGAATTCAACAATCGGCTGAAAAAACCGTGTGCTTAATGTGTGATCTTCTGGCTCGTCTCTCACCTTGTGTGTCTACTTGGAATCTGTCCGCTAACCACGCAATTATGTCTTCACCTGAGGACGACAGATGAAAATCATAAGCCAGGGCTCGCTAAATATTCACCGCCGGCTAGAAAAGCAGCTCTGACGTCGAACATCTAGAAATAAGTGTTTGTGTGTGTCGATACGTAGGTGGGCATCTAAATGCCAAAACCCCTGAAACACCACCACCGACTGTGTTGTTAGCCTGAGAGCCTCAAGGGCCAATGTGGAGGAGGAGGCACAGCGAGAAACGAGGAGGAGAGGAAAGAGGAGGAAAAGAAAGGAGTGAGGAAATGACAGAAAAAGAGAGAAGACGTGAGGAGGGGAAAGGAAAGGACAAGAGGAGAGGAGAGACGGGAAATGGAAGGACTTGAGAGAAAAGATGACGGGAGAGGAGAGGAGAGGAATGAGGGTGATCGAGAAGACGAAGAGGGATGGGATGGAAAGAAGAGGAGGAATGGAAAGAGGAAAGGGGGGAAGTAGATGCGGGCATGAGAGGAGAGTGGAGAGAACGAAAGGAAAGGAGGGGGAAAGGAGAGGTGAGACAGAAAAGGAAAGGAAGTGAGGAGAGAGGAGAGGAGAAGCAGTTTGAATGTTGGTTTCATTCATTCAGTTTTTTTTAAGCTGCCTGGATTCAAAGCTCGCGAATGACGTACAAGTCCAGGTTTCCTCTCTCCTCTTCCTCTTCTTCTTCTTCCTCCTCCTCCTCCTCCTCTTCCTCTTCCTCCTCTCTGCCTCTGTTGTTCTCTTGTTTCTGTCTCTGTTACTTGCTCTTTTCCTCTCGCCCGCTCAATCATCATCATCCTCCTCCTTCACCTCCTACTTTTTCCCTCTCCCCGACTCGGAGACCGCGGGGGTTGTCATGGAGATTAAATCCGTAGCTCTCGAGTTTGAGCCCGTAGCTCCGGTTTCCTCCAGCGAGACTCCCCCAGCTGCTGAATAACAACATCAAGTGTGTCCATACTGCCTATATGTGTGTGTGTGTGTGTTTTTGTGTCTGTGTGTGTTTGTGTGTCTGTGCGTGTCTGTGCGTGTCTGTGTGTGTTTGTGTGTCTGTGCGTGTCTGTGCGTGTCTGTGTGTCTGTGCGTGTCTGTGTGTCTGTGTGTGTTTGTGTGTCTGTGCGTGTCTGTGCGTGTCTGTGTGTCTGTGCGTGTCTGTGTGTCTGTGTGTGTTTGTGTGTCTGTGCGTGTCTGTGTGTCTGTGCGTGTCTGTGTGTCTGTGCGTGTCTGTGTGCGCTCTTACCAGTAATAGCGTGTGGTATTGTTGTTATAACCAGTCTCTGAGGCTGTGACTTAACTCCCGTTTTGGGGTCCTGCATCTCCAGCAGCAGCTTCTCTGCCTGCAAAGGAATATCAAGACGAGGCGAGAGAGGAGGTTACCACGACAACTGTTTGGGAGTTGAAGGGGGCAGAGGTCACCATGCCAACAGGTTCCTTTGACAACAGGTTGTGCTGACAGCCTTTATGAAGGGGACAATCATCGGCAGCTCGTGTAATTAGTGGATAAAAAAAAAATAGGTGAGATGGATTTGGAGATTAAATCTGCTCCACCGTCAAAGACAGGATGGATAATTATCAACGTCTTTCTCATCCCCATTAACCTCTTTTCTGTTTGATGAAAGATTTTTGAAAAATGGCCTCTCATATAGATTTAAAAAGGCTCAGTAGCAACACTTGTTATTATTTATATTGGGCCAATGCCGTGTGACTGAGTGACTCTCTCAATGCTCCTATTCACAAAATCTCCATGACTGTGAAGCTTAACGCTGCATCTAAACAAGGGGAGTGGTGAGATGAGAGGTTTGTTTCATGTCCTGATCTCATGGCTTTTGTTTGGCTTTGCGTGGGAGGATCCGCGCGGTGAGTCACTGCCCTCTAAACAGTTTTTTTTTTAGTTCATCATATCATCTGATGCCACGGCTCAGGTGGGAACTGGAAAGCAAGAAACCGTTCATTAGCTACATGAATTCAGTTTTATGTGAAAGTGTGTGTGAGAGGGACAGAGAGAGAGAGAGAGTGTGTGTGTATGCAGCTCCCGGGCCCAGTTTGAAGTGGCTTTGTGCTTTGAAGTCATCCTGGAGAGGCAATAAGCCCGAGGCTGAGCCGGACCAAAGTGGGCTTTTATGGACCGAAAATGAGTTTAGCATTCCCATGGAGAGCAGGACATTGTGAGTGCTGCATCCGGGTACAATAGACATATGTTTGTCTTAACTATTTCCTGCACACTTTTGTGTTTTTTTTTCTCCTCATGTCAACAGTTGCTTTGCTGTGATAAATACCCAGCCCCTGAAGTGGATAAAATGTTAAATGTGAGAGGATGAATCGAGCCTCGCTCTGGCCACAGGACCGGGGCTGCTGTTGTGCAATACGCAGTGCCTGGATTAACTTCTCTCCCGTGGCCGGTTACTGTAGACTGAAGCACTGATACTGATCCAGGCTTATTGCTTATTAAACTGAATGACCTTATCACTGTGAAAAGGTTGCAACAAAAACACTGTGTAACATTTAGCGTGACAGAGTGCCCACGGAAACCAAGAGGACGTTTGTTTGTTGTTTTGATCTCTTGTAATTCTGTTGCATGTACTTCTAAATGTTTGGTTTAATGCTTTTCCCCCCCACTAATTATGATCAATCGGGTAACTAAACTTCATATTTGCTAAATAATTCAAACATGGTATTTTTGTTATCTGTTTTGTTGCATTCTGTTGCCTTACAAGAATAAAGATATACACTAAAAACATAAAGAAAGCAGGATTCCTCTGAGGACCTTTAGGCATTAGTACAGTTTTTTTCTTGGCCAACAGTTTTTAAGAGCAAAAGCCAACACAGCCCGGGTTGGAGATACAGCAGACCACTACAGCCCCGAGCTTTGGGTTGGAGAATGCATTTAAGTGGCCGATCTATAGGTGCGTCTGCAGGTATAGTCTAGCCTGAGCAGGGCTGTGATCATCATCTCTGATGTAAAAAGATAGCCTACCTTCTTGAGACAAGCCATGCGCGGTCGATACCTCTGTCCATGATCGCGGAGAGTGTTTCTGATGGTCATGTCTAATGATCACTCCCTCACAGACACACACAGAATGCCACTGTCTCCTGTGAATCCTGTGTCGTGTGGGGATGCTGAAAGGAAAGTGCAACGATACGACACCGATGCCGCCTTCACGTGTTCCCCATAAGCCATGTTGGAGGGTGGGAAATTGTACTAGTTTTGTTACGTTCTCATTTTTTCCACCATTCAAGTGAACGTCATAGTTGAATTTGGGTATTTATTTTAAAAAGACAACTAGACGGGTGCGAAATAACAATCGATGTTATAAAATTATAATAAAAGTCCAAAAGTGTCACACTTTTTTTTCAACGAATTGTGACGTCTGTCTGTAAATTCTTATAATCCCCGAAAAGACTCTAAGGACTCTAATAAGGTCTACTCATAGAAAATTGAGGGGTATCTCGGCTAAATTTTCAATTTTATTGACCCTTTTGAAGTGCGTTCAAGTATATGTATTCATATTTCCAACTGCATTTAAAGGCAGCATACCTAAAGAAAAACGGAAATCAACCAATCAGAGCGCGTCCCTTTCTAGCAGTTATGCAGTTACCAAACTGGACCAGCAGGTGGCGACAGGTTACCATCACTACAGACACCGGCCAGGTCTTGCGTTTTACAAAGTTTATAAAATAAATAGATTATTTGTGTCAGCTGAGCGTTTACATTTTGTTCCACGTGTCCATAACACTTCAGGTTTTAATTACAACCCGTGCGATGGCCTCGTTTAGACTGACGATCGCGTGCATACTTCATTTGACATATTTCTACTAGGACCTCCAAATATTTTTATTTGTGTGCGTTAAAAAACATGCGTGCGATTTAAAACTTAAAACTAAAAACGCCATGTTTGTTTGAGTTAAAAGTGATGGTAAACAGTCAGCGAGCACTACTAGCTACTTCCTGAGTTTAGGGAAGGGGCTTGGTCGCGTGCCTGCGCCCCGCGAACGCGCATCAAATTAGCATCGATGAAGTTTGTGCGAACATGGCGGATTTCCTGCCGACCAGGTCCATGTTAAAAGTGTGTCTGCCCGTCTGCCTGCTGAACAGCGGGGAGGTGGAACAGCTCCGAAAGTCCAAGGAGATCGACCGATGCCTCTCCCGGGAGAAAACGTACGTGAAGCGGCTGGTGAAGATCCTGTTGCTCGGCGCGGGCGAGAGCGGCAAGTCGACTTTCCTCAAACAAATGCGGATCATCCACGGCCAGGACTTCGACCAGCAGGACCGAGAGGACTTCCGAGCCACGATCTACAGCAACGTGATCAAAGGTAAAAGAAAAGGACGGTTAAAATGAACGAGGACTAGTTTTTACACACATCTGTTTCCGCGAGAGGACGTAAACGGTTCTACATCTGCTGTCGGCCTACTGAAATATACACTTTTTTTTTTTTTTTTTTTTTTTTTTTCCTTCTTTTTTTTTTTTTTATAAAAGGAGTTCGTGCCCGTTAAATAATCAACGGTTTTTATATAATAAAAAAAATAATTAAACATGGCCACGCGCACGCCATCGGTTTCAAATGGCCATCGGCGAGTTTTTGTTGCTCAACAACTAACACAGGGACGTAGCTAATGGAGGGTAAACCCACCACTGTGTGTGTGTGTGTGCTGTAAGGTGTTCCTGTTTTTCCACTCTTTGTATGTACAGGGAGTACTCAACATAACTTGGATGACCTACAATGCTGTTGAATTTAGTGTCAACGAAACCACCCCAAAAAAATGCAGTTAAATTAATAGCCCTCACAAAAAAAATATAATATTTGTATTACAAGCCTTACAAATGTATTTATTTCCACCGTTTGCATGATCGTGTGTTACTGTGACTGTGTCCACACCCTCAATAATTAATAATACCGTTTTTTAAATTGTTGTAAACCGTTATGTATATTTGTGATATAGGTTTATGTTTATCGTGAGGGTCGTAATACCTTCTTTTTTTTTTTTTTATGTGTTTTTTTTTTTACATCCACTCATTAGACCAAACCGGTTTGTAGGGACACCTGTTATTTGTGGTCGCCCTGCAGTTCACCTGCTCTTCTAGTCTCCCTTCCACTTTAGGTTTCACTCGCACGCGGCCTGCTGTCGTCTGTGTTTTATCGGGTACCTCTTCCAGAGGGGCCTCTCTGTTAATCGAGGTGTCTTCACTTCCTCTCCAGGTGTCCGCGTGTTGGTGGACGCCCGGGAGAAGCTGCACATCCCGTGGGGCGACCCGGACAACCAGAGCCACGGGGACAACCTGATGGCGATCGACACCCGGTCGGCTAAGATGGCCAGCGGGCGGCTTGAGACGTCCAGCTTCCTGCGGTACCTGTCCGCCATCAGAGCTCTGTGGGACGACTCGGGCATACAGAATGCGTACGATCGTCGCAGGGAGTTTCAGCTGGTACGTAGACGTGCACGCTCGCCTTGACGCTGGTGGCCCACATTTTGTTGGCACGCCTCTCGCTTTCAATCGAATCCAGGAAGAGCTTTCTGGGCTTTTTTAGAAAAGTCCCACAGAAAGAGAGAAAGGCAGGGGAAATGACATAGGAAACAGAAAGTAAAACGGGTTTTCTTTCTAAATTCATCCTCCCTCTCCTCCCTGTGATTCTCTTCGTCTCTGCCTGTGTCTCTCTCTCTCTCTTTCTCTCTCTGCGTTGGGCTATCAGTCATGTGATTGACTCAGCTTCCTGTTTACACCTCTCCCCGCTCCTTATGTCTTGGCCGTCAGCGCTTGTGTGTTTTTAACACGCTTGACATTTTACCCTAGAAAAACAGCTGTGGTCGCCAGTACGTTCATCGTCGCCTCACCGGGACCTTCCTGTGCCCTCATTTCGTCTGGTGTCACTTTCACAACCTGCTGCGATTTAAACAAACAAACAAAAAAAACATAAACATCTAGGTTTGTTTAATTTTCTGTTCGGTCATGTGACTTTCTACATTGTCCAGGAGAGAGTAATGAGACACAAGCAGAACATTTACATTTCCCTGTGAGTTGCATAAGTGGTGTGGTTCTCAATGGTGTTTTGTCGCACACGCACACACACATGCGCGCACACACACTCGGCTTGTTGGTGTGAGCTGGTTGTGCAGACAGAAAGGGGAATAAGAGTGGTCAGAGCTGGAATGTTGATCTGTAGTTAACCGGCTTTATGCTTACAAACAGAGCTCCAACTCTCCCACTCGGCGTTACTGGTGCACAATAAGTTCCACAGGTACAAGGACACATTCACGCATATGTCCTGTGTGCATGCAAGGCTGCGAACTAACCACGGTTTTCTTATATTTTGGTGTGTTTAAAAATGGCTCTTCACCTTCAAATTTTCTTGTTTTGTCAACAATACAAAACTCAAACGTTGGCAATCGTCGTTTGTTTCAGAAAGATTGTACGCAATGTTTGGTCAGTTTAAATGTCCTGTATGTGACATTTTATATATCTAATGATCATGAATGATTGAATACGTATTCTTTAACTCTATTGTTGCGTTTGCGTATTTTTTTTAATCCGTATCCCTTATTTATATTGAATAACACAACGGGACACGTACAGATTACTGTCATACGTCAACAAAAACAAGTAATCTGTCGAACTATTTTTGTTATCGTATTGTCATTTTGAATGATTAACCACAAAATGATAATCAATGCTGGAAAATTATTACTAGCTGCAGCCTTTTGTGGCATATACGTTCTTGATTGTGAATTTAATTAACACCTCAGGGCTCTGCAATATCTCAATATTATATTGCTTTAATTATATATATCGTAATACGATACAAGTCTTTTCCTGGTTTTTAGTGCTGCGTTACAGGAAAGTGATGTCATTTTCTTAAACTCATCATTTGTTTTTAATCAAATCTCATTGTCTAAATATTTTTGTTAAAGCTCTAATAGTCGCAGTATTGATATCAATGTATTTGGTCACAAATATCGTTGACATATGCTTTTCCTCTCCCAGACAATAACACAAGCGGTAAAACCCAGGAGCTGAAGAGTTGTTCGGTTGGGAGCCATTTTTAAATTTCCCTGCTCTTGTTTGCGAAGGACTAATTTGTTTTTCTGCCGTGTCCTACCCGCCACGCCATTTAAGCATTTGCATCACAAATCAGACACGCCCTCAGGCTCTCTCGTTAATTATCATTAAAAACATGTGTGACAGACTGAAATCGCACGTCTCGCAGTGCATCGTACGAGGTTCACAGAGCTGGTCTCAAATCACCCATAAACACTTTTTCTTGTTTCACTTTTTGTCCTCCTCCTTTTATTCATCGGCGTAGCACCACATCCTCATGAGAGGAATCGGGCTCATTACCAAGTGTCCAGAGTCTACAGTTCAAATGACACACTGACATTTGTCATGTGATCTTATGTTTCTCTTTCTTTTTCTTCTTTTTTTTTTTACAGCGCACTCGTTATATGAACGTTGTCGTCATGCTTTTTATAACGAACAGATGGAGCTCAGAGTCGTGGCTCGCCTCTTCTTTTCTCTCCGGCGGCTTTTTGACCGTTTCAAAACAGATTCGAGGTCTGCTGCTCCGACGTTGTCAGAATATGTGGCCAGAATGTTTAAAAAAAATTTAAAAAAAAAAAAAAAAGCTTCACAGAAAGGTAGCTCTCCTTTTTTTGTTTTGGCTGTAACGAGGCTCTACTCCTCCCTTGGGTAATCTTAGCCTCGCTCACACACGCGCACTCACACACGCGCACACAGGACTTTCAGGTCAGGTTGGTTTTTCAAAAGATCAAACGTGGAGAACAGAAGCTTACAGTGGGGGCAAATTAAAATTCAGAAATACTGCTCCAACGATCACCACTGCTGATGACATTTTAAACTTTATGTCAGTGTTTTGTTTACTGTGTCACTAATGCAAAACAAACAAACAACAGGAGGTGTGGTGTGTTGGAGTGGAGACACTTTGTGGTCAGAGGGAGATCTGTTGTGCAGTTTTTGGTTTATGTTGAGTACAGCACACACACACACACACACACGCATACATAAAGGAATGCATCTCAGTCGTGACAGCCTCATGTCCGGGCTTGCACTAATTGCGCATGAAGAGCGTCGGTATGGTCTAGGAAAAAAACACCCCATCTCACACACACACTCTCTCTCTCACACACACACACACACACACACACACACTTATGTGGTGCTAGCCACACTTCTGTGTAAATCAAAGACGTACTTCTAAACAGGTGTGCTCTGCAATACCAAATGATTGCATCCGGCTTCTGCTACTAAGAACACACACCACTTTGAAAGAGAAAACAAAGTGTGTGTGTGTGTGGTAAAGAGATATTCTTTCCTACCTCTACAACAACAAATGCATTCTGTTGAATTCAATGCTCGCCGATAGTAACCATGCTTTGCATTCAGACGTCGCTGATCACGTCTGAATCCGAATAAATTGTGTACGACTAACAGAAATTCCTCCTCTGTCCTGTCGCAGGGGGAGTCCGTGAAGTATTTCTTGGATAATCTGGATAAGCTCGGCGAGCCGGTAAGTCGTTTCTGCCTGCACCGATTTGTTATAATCGGACGTGTACATGTTATAGTTGCTGTTGCAACGCGTCTAGACCGTTTTGAGGTTCGCTGGCGAAGATTCTCCCATCAGCTGGACCGCGTTGCCGCGAGAAAAGTCTGAGCCAAAATATTTCCTTTGCAATGTCGGCGATTTTAACACCTCGTTTAAAAAAAAAAAACCCGATTGTAGGCCAGATCATCACCGCTGGTTTTCTATCATACTTTCATATATTGGGCTGACCATGAAAAAGGGCATTGGAACCTTTTGCGGCCCGATAGCCGCCGCCTACTTTTCATCCCTTACCATCGCATTTATATTCAGTATTTAACAACGATCATACCTTCTCTTGATGAAGACGTATTTTATATCCTTATTAAAACGTCGTTATTCATACACCAGCCCACGAGTGGAGTCTACTTTCCAAACCTTTGCTGGACCTCGAGAAAAAGTCTAAAATCATGTTTGATAATTAAATATTGCCCCATATTGGATTACAACATGTTGCCTATATTAATGAGTTTGTTGACTCAATACTCATCCTTGTAGTATAAATAAAGTTTGCACAAAAGATTACACGAGGACCTGAGGGAAAACCAACTTCCCTCGACTTCCAACTGTCGTATATTTAGTTGGCGTGTCGTTTTTTTCTTTGTCGTCTACAAGCTCAATTTGTCTTCGGCCCGTTCGATATTCCTTCACTGAGTTTCTCCCGCTCCCAGGACTACGTCCCCACTCAGCAGGACATCCTGCTGGCTCGCAAACCCACCAAGGGCATCCACGAGTACGACTTTGAGATCAAGAACGTCCCCTTCAAGATGGTGGACGTGGGGGGCCAGCGGTCGGAGCGGAGGCGCTGGTTCGAGTGCTTCGACTCGGTCACCTCCATCCTCTTCCTCGTCTCCTCCTCCGAATACGACCAGGTGAGAACGCGCCGCTGCCCACGGCCCCCCCCCCCCCCCCCCCCCCCCCCTCCCACACACACAGCTGCGATAGCCCGATTATCAGTTTGCTCTACCAGATAATGTTTGGTGACTTTTTGATAAGTCCTCTCTCTTATTCTGTTGTGATTCGTTCTGTTTGCCTCAAATATAACGTCATTAGTTTGTTGCTCTGTGATACCATATAAAAGATAAAAAGTCTGATTCGTTATATGATGACACTGAATCTAAATGACCTCAATCTGTGATCAAATGTATCATTAATTTGGCTCCAGGAAGAACCTTTTGCACTTTGAGCGACCCCATGTTCACATGTATGTGGTTACACAGCCATAAATAGCATTGGTTTCTATTGCTTTGGATTACAGGGAGCATACACTCTAAAACAAAGCTGCGTACCAAAAGGTGTGAAATGAATACTCGTACTGTTACACCGATCAGGCAGGATGCACCAAGCAGAATTAAAAGGCTTCTGAACTAAGTGGCGCTATTTGCTCTATTGTCTTCGCCAGGTGCTGATGGAGGACCGGCAGACCAACCGGCTGCGCGAGTCGCTCGACATCTTCGAGACCATCGTCAACAACCGCGTCTTCGTCAACGTCTCCATCATCCTCTTCCTCAACAAGACGGACCTGCTGGAGGAGAAGGTGAAGAGCGTTCCGCTCAAGGACTACTTTCCCGAGTACGACGGGCAGGAGCACAACCTGCCGGACGTCCAGGCGTTCATGGTGGAGTGCTTCCGGGCCAAGAGGCGCGACGCCACCCAGAAGCCCCTGTACCACCACTTCACCACGGCCATCAACACGGAGAACATCAGGCTGGTGTTCCGGGACGTCAAGGACACCATCCTCCACGACAACCTCAAGCAGCTCATGCTCCAATGACCCCTGTCAACCTGTGAAAATAGAGGACCTGAATGGGGACAGACCACCCCCTCGCTCCCGACGAGGACTTAGGAGAGACCAGCCTCAGAAGAATCCGTTAGACGTCGGCATTCTTCTCCAGCCGTTTTTATATTAGTTTTTAACCCACCTCTTTGAAGAGTCGGTCTTCTTGTTAGTTAAGGGTTTGGTAGGGGAACGAGTCTGTGTGGCAGACTGTAGTCACAGTCTTGAGACTCTCTCCTCTGGCTGCGGAAACCTGCGAAACTTTTTACAAACCCGGGCACATGGTCTCTAAACCAGATGCACAACTTGCCAAGCAAACAGATCCAGGAGCGACGACGTCTCGACATGTAAGCAAAAAGAGTCGGGGCGGTCCAAACGCACCAGAGTCGTCGGCGCCGATGCTGATTTGTGTCCAAAGCACTGAATTCTTCCAGTCCAAAATCACTCCATTGTTTCCGTTGCACACTCCAGTGCTGCTTTGTGTGCGTGGTTTCCAAGCCCCTGTAGTGTGTCGAAGGGTTTGCCATCTTGCTGATGATCTGGAGACTGCACAATTGTTTTGTTTATTGCATCACCGTCCCGCCCGCTTCTCGTCCCGTCAGTCACCTATTTCTTGGCCTGGAGATCAGCACAAGGACCAGTTTGTTGATGGAGGGGGAAAAAAAGCGTTCAGTAAGTTCAATATTTTAAGTGGGAAAATGGCTCCAGCACTGGCACCTTGTCCGAGATTTTTTTTTTTAAAAATATGCAAGAAAAGGGCACAACCACAAGACTGAACCTCCGATGCCTTTCCATGTAATGTCCTATGTAGACCTAATCACTGTTTAAATCCTGCATTTGTGCCTGTTGCCTCTATAGAGTTAAAGCCAATATTAGATGCCTTCAACAGATAAAGAAGAAGCAAGTTCCCATGCAAGTTGTTGTTTTTTTTTGGGTTGTTTTGAGGAAAAAATGTCCTCTTTTTTTATTTTTTAAACGGCGCATTAGGCAGTCGTGCCAGCAAGTGAACATGCAGTCCGCTGTTTTCTCAGGGTTGACTCAAAACCAGCGTTAACGCTGACGTCGTCGTTGGCGATCTAACTGAATAATTTAATCTTCGTCTGTGCGGCAGAGCGGCGAGACTCAGCCAGGCCTCAGTACAGTTAGCTGGGTGCTGTTTGGTACTGTATCCTCCTGTCTTTGACCCCTGAACATTGACCCACAATCCCCCTCCCTCTCTCTCTTTGTTTCCATCTCTGATTAGATGCCTTGTAAAGGGACAGACCTCCCCTGTTTGCCGAAATGATGAATGTCTGTTAGTAGATGTAGAGAGATTTGCTCTAGATTGTCTGTCTGAATTTACTGTAACCAACATTGAGGTGTGACTCCAGCCGTCTCTGAAAAACCCTCGACGGTTTGGTTGTTTTATACGCCAACTTGACCTATTTTTTTTTTTTTTTTTAAAGCATAAGGAATTTCTTAGGGGGGGGACATTTAGACACAAAAAAAAAGCTACTGGACTTGAATACTTCTGTCAGCAACTGTATTCTGTAGGGGGCCAATCTTTTTTAGAGGACAATTTCCGAGCACTGTTTGAATCATCATGTTTCTATGCCAAATCACCCCGTGCTAAATTAAAGCTCCTGTGAGTGTCAATTTGCTTCTAGTTCTGGCTTTGTACATACTGTAATCTGTTGCCATGTAAATAATATTCAGGTTTATCTCTGTATATGTAAATGGTTGTAGAAATGGATTCCTTTTTTTTTTTTCCCCATTCTGAATGTTTCAAATCACTGCCTTTCCAATTAAGATTACCTTTTTTTTTGTTTTGATTAGGATGTATGTCTTCATTTTTTTTCATCACCTTCTTGAAATTAATTCCTGTGCCAAGTCTCATGCCACTCTAACCCTATCAATAAAATACACTTTTCTAATAAAAGTAGGCTACTTCTTCTTTATTTTACAGTATTTCTTTTACAGTATTTTGCCTATTCATGATCAACATTGGCCCAATGTATTTCTACATTAAAAGTACTTAAAACGAAACATTCTTTGGACACATTTTACAATATAAGTTTTTTTTTTTTAATCGGGTGACATTTTTGTTAAGAGTGTTGTGATTTAGATCCTCTGACATTGCTTTAATTAAAAATACAACTATTGTTCTTTGTGTTGTACATCCAAAGTTATTTTTTTCTTTTAATCTAGGAGGGAACTCCTGTAAGGGTTAAAAAGTCAAGCATGTTTCCTGGCCTACTTGACATGAGTACTACTGAGCAACTCCATTTGCAGAGGAATGCCTGGAGATGTGGCTGAAAGGTTAAACATGAAATGAGTTGATTTTGTCCTCAAGCTTCTTTTTTTTGACAAAACATTTCTTTTATCTTATGTTATAAATATTACACCACTATATCAAAGGCTTGAGTCAGAATTTGTACCGATAAAAATAAAGCTTTGCTCGGGGATTTACGCGAAGCCGGAAGTAGGCAGGAGCGGGTGATCTCTATTTAGTCGACGCACCACACCCACTGAACCGATCACTACGTGATGAAACCTGTAGAAAAGTAACTGTCACTCTGTACCAGACAGTCCGCTACAAACCAGCTCTTATAATTACAGTGTTGAAGTCCGTTGCTAAATTATACAAGCAATACTTAAAGGTTTAAATTTGAGATATTTGTTCAGGCTTCTGACGAGCCACCTAAAGGGGTCCTTTAACGGCAACAGTTAACCATGGTTACGACCCATGTGAACGTGTCGTAAAAGTTGAAACTCCTGAGATGTCACTTTACGTTATTGTTTGTCGCGGTCACAACTTTCCCGTTCTGACTTTTAGGAACATGCTTTCTACCTGATTGACTGTGGAAACATGAGCTCTGGTAAGTGTCCCAATAAATATATATTTGTCCTTCACGAGCGACACCACGTGACCTTACCACAGGTAAATAGTACATGCGAATGCATTGCTATTAGTATTGGGACATACTGTACTGCTGAGTGATGAATTACAGTATAATCTGAAGTAGATTGGACTACTGTAAATTATGTTCCTTCACTGACAAGGTCAGCCTATAAAGTAACGAAAATATGAATTATAGGTACTACTTTTAATCAGCTATAGGTCGATATTTAGTATTTTACAGTATAACAAGTGTATCCATATTTAGAGCTGAAAACAATGGTGGAAAGTAAAGAAGTACATCGACTCAAATACTGCACTAAAGTAAAATGTTGAAGTACTTACAACATTCATATTTTTAATGCAAATATGTGTGTACTGTGTAAACATTTTAATGCAGGATTTTTACTTACTTCTTTCTTTACTGGTAGCATATGATTAGAAAATGTATGAACTACTATGTTGATCATTTAAATATTTCAGTTTTTTAAATGTGCAGTTGTGTTGCTTTTCTGTGTCATGTGTGAACTAGTAAACTGAATATCTTTACGTTTTAGACTGTTGATCAGACAAAACAGCCAATTTGAATACATCACTATTGGCATTTTATAACCTTTTTATGGCAAAATAAAATTGATTAATCGTTGATGTAAATAACTGTAAATGCCGACCACATCAAAACACTGCCACACTGTACTTGTTCTAACCACACACTCTGTCACTGTCTGACCCCCCCACAGAGGTGTG
This sequence comes from Cyclopterus lumpus, assembly GCF_009769545.1. Classification (NCBI taxonomy): domain Eukaryota; kingdom Metazoa; phylum Chordata; class Actinopteri; order Perciformes; family Cyclopteridae; genus Cyclopterus; species Cyclopterus lumpus. Next base: position 14,599,112 of record NC_046984.1, on the reverse strand, counting down.
CCCATTCTGCGGGAAAACGTACAAAAGGTTGAAGAGCCACCTGCCACATTGCAAGGCAGCAGCAGCGAGCTCCAAAACACCTCCGACCAAACAGGATGTCACGGTGACTCGGACGTCACCGTCTTCTCGGCCGATCGCTGCCTCGTGCGAACCGGCAGCAAAGTCCACGCAGACGTTGTCGGTGACGTCAAGTCCACAATCGAAGAAGAGTGAGAAGACGTCTGCGGTATCATCAGCAGCGATGCGGCCGCCACCGTCGCTGGATTCGGCATCCCTTCCACCGTCAACGAAGAAGAGGAAACAGAAGCTGTCCGAACAAATCAAGACCGCCAACGTGCCCTCCTCCTTCACCGATTCCCTCACCTCCGCCCCATCGCTACCTCTGTCTCCCACCATCCTTAAACCCAAAAAGCAGAGTCTCCGTGTGTTGATAGAAGCTGCAAAGTCCGAACAGGTTTCTAAGGGATCACTGGCGGGAACTGGATCTGCCTCAAGCGACCCGCCTTCCGGTTCGGCTCCATTTGTGGCTGATCCTCTAAGGTCCAGAGCCGCGGCTGAGACGGGGACCAAATGCGACCGAGACTCGGTAAAAGATGACGCCCTCCCTGCCTTTCTGGCCACGGACACCAAACACAAAGATGCTTCTAAAAAGAAAGCGTCGAAGACGAAGAAGGCCACGACCGAAGATAACTCTCGCTCTCTGGACTCCCAAGTCCATGGAAGTAGTGCACGAGCACACGTTAGAGACTTCTGGGCGGATGACGACGACGACGGGGAAGTGAATAAGATGCTCCTATCAGGAGGCGGGCGCCAGGCCAGGGTTACCCTCCAGGATGTTAAAGCCACGTTAGGCCGAGCTAACGCCACCCGTCAGTCCGGCAGGCCGAACATCCTGAGCCAGATTGAAACCGCCGACGATCTAAGCAGCAGAATCAGACCAGTTCCACTCCCAACGGGGGCCTTGGTACCAACTAAAACTGTGTCAGACCAGCTGCCCTGCACCAGTTCACAACACGCAGAGCTACAATCAGTCACGAGGAACAGTTTGATGTCCAAACAAGGGTCCCTAATCCCCCGGCACCAGCCCGAGCTAACCTCCCCGGCAGCTCCGCTCGTCTCTGGCCAGCTGTCGTCTCAGGTGAGCAAAGCCACGCCTCCTCTACGTGCCGTCGCCACCAACGAGGGGCTGAAGGTCACGAGACTCCTCACGATATCACCATCGCGCACAGCGTTTTCCAGCCCTCTGCCGGCAGCGAGGCCGGAGACACCGAGAGCTGGCGATGGGTTGAAGTCGCAGCTCGAGGCCAGGAAACTAAACACTGCTGATAAAGGAACCACAGGTCAGTATTTGAAAGTGGGTCTCGGAGATTCTTAGTCCTGTTTACGTATTCTTTGATTTCAGTGTAACTTTGCTTTATTGTGTTCAGACAACATTTAAGAACGAAGGCTTCTGTAGGTACTGAAAAAAAGACGTGTTGTTGTCAGTGGTTTTTCATGGGTTTTATTAATCACGTGTAGATGCTCTGACACAGAGGAGTCTTGGACAGGTGAGACTGAGGGAGTTGCCCGAGTGGCTGGCCTGCAAAACCCCCAGGCACCCAGGAGATGTGGTGGGAATGGTGCAAAGTGGTGAACAACACACACACACGCATACAAATATATGTATAATTCAGAAAACCCACCACGCGGCCCAATGTTTCTATCAGCTAACTGGCTGCTCCTTTTTCTTATTTAGTAGTGTATGAAGTATAACACGTGTATCTTCCCTCTCATCTTCCATCAGGCTGGCAGTGGTATTACAAGAGGTATATTGATGTGAAGAAAGGTGGTGCAGGTGGACTGGGCATGTTGTTAGCAGGATACTGTGTGCTCGGCTACATCTGGAACTACCCTCATATAAGTAAGTGTGTGGATCGCCGTAGATTCAGAGATAACTCGGCACGTCTGTGGTTTATTTGTTATTTATTTCCAGAGCGTGATCGCTGGAGGAAGTACCACTGATGTCGAGGGAAGCTGTTTCGGACAAGCGTGACTCTTGTGTGAGGAAACCGCAGCTGTGGCAGAGCGAGGCTTCAGGACTCGGTGGCATCTGTTCTGCTCGTACCATCGACAATGAATCCAAACAGTTGCACAGGATTTATGTTTGAGACGTGGAGACTTGGTGGTCAACGTGGTCGCTCTCCCCTCTACAACCTTTTAATATGAAGCTACAGCTAGCTGCTGGTATGCTTAGCTTAGCATAAAGACTGGAAACAGGAGAGCCTTGCTTTGTTAATCGTAACAAAATTCATCTACCAGCACTTAAATTAAATCTCTTATTTGTTTATTCCATAAAAATAAAAATAGGCTTTAAAAATAGCTGTTCCCCATCTTTATGCTAAACTAGCCTGTAGCTTTATACTGTGGACACATATGGGGAGTGTGGTATCTATCATCCTATTTAACTCCTCACCAGAAAGTGAACAAGCTCATTTTCCAAAATGTTGAACTATTCCTTGAACAACTGGAAGAGTTGTGATTCTGATACCAGCAGTTTTGTTTTATTTATTCACTTATTTATGTTTATCTAAGTTGTTAACTTAAGTTTTCTTTGTCTCTTATTTCAGTTTGAGAAGGGGAAAATGTCCACAGCGGAACTAGAAATGAGTTTCTATTGGATAAGCGATTCCCCGGAGCTCCACTAGGGGTCAGTGTTGCGTCACCAAAACCAAATGGGCTGGGCAGTCAAACGTTTGCTTTGCATAGTTTTCTTAGCTCCTTTGTGTGGAGGCATTAGTGCCGGGGTCAATGGAAGGATTAAAGAGAACCAAGAGATTTTCAACTTTGATTAAAATCTTTACTCTGGCAGCCCAGATGGAGAGGAACATGAAAATCAAAATATCCTTAACTTCAGTAGCCGTCCAAAGATCGTATCTGTGTAGCAGAGGGTTTCAAATCTGTTTTTCTTTTGCAAATGCTTCCCTTGTCACATGATGTTATTATGCATGCTTATTCCGGTCGGTGCCAGTAAGTGAACACTCGCAGAATAGCAATGGGGGGGACGCTGAAGGAGGTTCTCATCAGGACTAGACCAGTTTGTTATCGTATTCAAAATGAATTTATTGTTGACTCTCCTTGCCGCTGCAGTGAACACACATTAGCTACAAATTAAGAAATTACACCTTCTTCTTTTTTTTTCCCTAACAGTTTTTCATGATGTCGCATTCTTAGCCAACACAATAAAAAATAATTTCCATTTCCTTGTTTTTTGTTGTTGTTTTTAACATTCTTCGTTTTTTTTTTTTTTCTCCATACAAAAATTATAAATATTTTGTGTTTCACTTTTCATTTTTGTACAAAACAACAAACTACACAAATCAAGAGTGTAAATGGAGGCAGAAAAAATAAAAATAAACACATTTCTGAACTGAAAACGGGGGGGAAAAGAAAGCACAAGACGTTCCTGCCAGGCCGTCACACACTGAGATGCATCCGGACAACACAACGTGCCACCGGCCCTGAACGCGTCCCTACTTAAAGTCCTAAACTAACTTTCTTGCGGATTTAAGTGCTATAGAGGCACAACGTCTTGCAGCAAATAAAAGAACTCACATGACGAACGTGTCCGTTTTTTCTCAGTGTGTACTGGTAGATATAAGAGGTCTAGATGGGTGGAGACAGAGATACTGGCGGGCCGCGACGGCCACTGGCACTCAAACACACCCCCATGTAAAAAGGCCTTCAGTCTGCTCCTGGAGCCTATTGGCGAGCATATTTCACAGACACGATTATAGGAGAAAAGTGACAATCCAGAATCAACCTGAGAGCATATAACACATTTATCCTAAACTTCGGTCCTCCTGTGTTGGTTTTGGCAACAACAAACGCCCTTTCTTGCTAAAAAAAAAAAAAAAAAAAAGTGTCAGAATTCTGTGGATTTTCACAAATGCACAACCGAGAACAGAATTACAACGTCCAATATTTCGGATGCATTCTTTATGATGATGAAATCTCACAGTAAGTTAAGTTTTTGGCTGTTAAAAAACTAAATGAAAACTCGAGAACACAGCGGGGAGCTTTAGGGGCACCGCTTCAGAGGAAAACCCTACAGAGCTGTTCTCACCAGCACGACGGCTGAGATCGAAAAGATCTGACGCTGATTCTGGACGAGGCCACAGTCTCTCCTAGTTTGAGTTTTGGTTGCGCTGCTGAGTGGGGAGAGAGAGAGAGAGAGAGAGAGAGAGAGAGAAATGTGGGAAAAGCTTGAAAAGAAACAGTGCAAAGTGAGAAAAACATCCTGGGGGACTGAGCGAACTCTCGGGAATGAAGTCAGAAGTTTGGCAATCCAACAACAGCACTACATGGGAACACCGTCGTAAACCAGTGCGGATGCGTGCAGATTAATATGCACGCACACTGATCGACGTGTTACGGTAGCAAAGCATAGATAGCTGGATACGATCAATATGCAGAAGGCGGGACCAACGTACAGACAGTCAATAACCTTCCAGGATCATTTAAACGATATTGTCGGGGGAAACACATCACAGCCAACAAAAAAATATGTTTTAATGTCATTTCTATAAAAAAAAAAAATTAAAAGAAACATACTGTAACATAACTTCCTCAATCTGAGGACTAAGCTCCCCTTGACACAAACAGACTGAAAAGAACTGAAAAAAACTACAAAAAGTGGTTGAGATTGAGTATTTGTCCTGCGTCTGTGTCGGGGTTTGCATACCTTTAAGGTACAAAAGAAAAAATGCCAAAGAAAATGTGACTTGAGCACAAGAAAAAAAGCATTGCCGAGTACAATAACACTATTATATACGTCTATGTGACTGGTTTGAAAGGTTGCTAGTGTGATTAAGAGGTTATCCTTGTTGCAGGCAGCTGAAAGCAGGCGAATAGATTTTGGTTGTGTATCCAAATATTCACATTCTGTTTAGCCGAGCGCACACCGGATGTCAACGAGAGCCACGTATTCATATAGCTCCTGGAATAAGCAACAGTACGTTTAGTGCAATTCGTCTATGTGAATGTGTCTACTGGGCTTAAACCGTAAAGGAAATCTACGCCTCCGAACCATGAAACTACATAACACGTTGCACTAAAGCGTGCATGCGTGTGTGTATTGTGCATGTTTGTAATGCAGGAAGGAACTAAGTCGACGGATATCTTTGAATAGAGATCCTTCATGTAAACACTTCAAAATAAAAACCTAGAATTAGGCACAGATTTGTCATTTTGTCCCTCCTCCTCGTCCCCCGTTCTTCAGCATAGGTAAATCAACTGGCACGAAAGATTAATGGTGCGTTTGAGAACAGAGGGACACCTATTTTCAAGCTACTGAAATTGCAGATCCTTCCCCTTTGAAATAATGTGAAATGTAAACAAAAAACAACAAATAATTCCATCTGTGAGTACATTGCATTGCACACGTACCCAGATGTTCATAGGTAATCTTGAGTGCCTGCATTCCCCTGGAGTCTCTGACTCATACTTCATACCAAACCCTGCCCCCCCCCCCCCAACAAAAAGAATCACCAAAACAAACTAAATACATGCTACATGGCCGGAGATGGTATAACAAACATAATAGACCTGAAAGAAGAGTTAACCTCTCTTCACACAGGGAATAAGGGGGGGGGGGTGGATACAACAAATATTACAACAGGAGAGTTTGACAAAAACAAAATGTACACACGCGCACACAAAAAGAAGTCAAAACTAGGGATGATATCAGTCTTAACATTCCAAGATGCTGTTGACCGCCGCCTCTAGAGCAGAGTCTGTGTCGCCGTGAGGGGGTGAGGTGAGCTGAGCGGGGTACTCGGGCTGCATCGGCTGGGAGGACAGCTGGTAGTTCGTCTGCCCTCTCGTTGTGGCTGCGAAGGGTGAGGGGTTACCTTGGGGATAACTGTTGGCCGCGAGGAGGCTGTTGTTGCTCCCGCTGCTGGGCCCGTAGTGTTGCTGGGATCTCTTCAGTTCCAGGACGCTCTTGTTCTCCAAGAGCGGAGGGTGGAGTCTTTCCGCTGCACCTGGTCCTACATCGCCGCCCCCTCCCGGGTCTCCACACCCGGGCTGGGAGTCTGTCCTGTGCGGTGGCTCTGCGGAGCCTCTGTCTGACTGATTCCAGCTACAGCTGGACGACGACGGAGAGGGGGCGGGATCCTGGGAAAGTTTGGATTTCATCCCGCAACAGAAGTCTTCGAAGAAGGTGTCTGTAAAAAACGTAAGAAGAGAATAAAACCTCTCTGTGGGGAAACATTTGTTTTCTTTATTCTTTGCTTTTTTTCTTTCTTCTTCTTCTTCTTCTTTTACCTGGATCCACGAGTATCATGCGTTTGTCTTGTGTCAGGTTGCTGCGCTCCTCTTGGTTGAAGGTCCTGTCAATCATCACCATTTCTGATGACGGACTGGAACGCTGCAGGGAGGGGAGAAGGAACCGGTTATTCCTGTGCGTGTCTTAACATAAGACACCTGCGTATTCGAGCATTTGCTCGTGCGTCTGCCTACCTCCGCTTCCACCATCAGTAGCCGTCTGTATTTGTTCACCATGACATGGGTCCTCATCAGCACTTGAGTTGCAACTACCTCAAATTCGTCATCCACTGTCAAGGAAAAAAAAAAAAAATTTTTAGTTACAGGTACTTTAATTATGCAAACACACGTCTGCAAATACATGCAAAACCAACTATTGAACCCGAGGCAGTACCCTGTGAGAACTCCTCCTGGCTGGGTGGAGCCCCCTGGAACACGTGGTACGGGAGGAGTCTTTGCAGCGCATCGTCGATGGAATTGAATCGACGAGGATCGAGGGTCTCAACTCCAGCGTGATCCTTCCTCAACTGTAGTAAAATCCTATAGAGATGACAGGAAAAGCTTGTTCAATGGCTGAACGACGAGCTCACAAGACAACAGTGGACATAAAAATGTTTAAATAATACACAGAGAGTAAAATAAACTCACAATTCTCCTCTTGTAAGCGGCGGAAGGGCAGGTCTCTTCTGAGCACTGACCTATAAAGAGAAAGTGTACATAATAAAGTTGTGATTATACCACTGATATCGTCCCTATCAGTATATTCCACCTTACATATACACCATATATACACAATAGGGATTTACCTGAGAGTTGAGCTTTGAATCTTGAGTCATGGTTGTCATGGCTAAAAGAGATCAAACAAACAAGTCAACCTCATTAATTGCGGCAGACTTACATTTAAACAAATCATACATTGACAGAAAATATGTGCAGCCCTAAATACCATGTATGCTGCTGAGGAGGGCAGGAGAGGAAGAATTCTGAAAAATGTAAAAGAAAGCGGTGTCAGCCGGATAACAGTTTTCAGGGAAGAGCATTACGAATTAAACACCACCAGGGACTTGCGATTATACCTGTCTGTAGTCTTGCTCCTGCGTCACAGTACCAGCTAAAGGGGACAGAGAAGTGCAATTCGGAGTTTGAGTCACTAGAAGGCGCTGAACGGGACTAGCCAACACTTGGCCTTGACCGCTGATCCCCGCCGTCGCCGGGCCAACCAGAGTCAGACGCCCAGGATCGCACGATGTCTGAACGGGGGCGGCGCTCGCACAAGAAACTCCGGTCCATGTTTGAGTTACGGTTCCTCCAACTTGACTCCGACTGACGACTCCCTGATTCAAAATGAGCTGGCCCCCCGGCGGCGCAGTGAAGTTCTGCCCTGCGACGATCTGCACCGCGTTCTGACTGTTAATTAGGGCATTTGAGTTGGGGTCGACGGGGCCGTTGTGGATGGTGCTGGCTGGAGTGAGTGCCAACGAGCTGGGCATCAAGAACTGTCCAGGTGGTATATTTGTCTGGGCCTGCGCTTGTTGCTGCTCCAGGGAGGGCTGCACAACAATGGAGCCATTGGCTGTGTACTGCCCCCCAGGAGAAGCCGTGTTAGCGTTAACTACATTAGCCATGGTGGTTGGAGTGGGCTGGAGGCCGAGGCTGTAGACAGTCTGAGCCCCAGATTGGAGCGGTTTAGGCTGGATAGGTCTGACGAGAGTCTGGGTCCCTCCGGGGCCTCTCTGGATGATGATGTTTTGAAGGGGGATGTTTTTGAAAGGTAAGCCCACTTGACCTACATGCCCTTGGGTCGGAGCAAACACCTGCCCCCCTGCTGCGGCCCCCCCTGCTGCGGACACAGGCGCGCCCGGCCTCAGCACAAGCTGAGGAGTTCTCTCCAGGTTGCTCAGAGTCATCACACCAGCACCCGCCCCGAAGGACCCCAACACCTGGATGTGCTGGGCGGAGCCGTTGGGCAGCTGGGAGACTCCTTGCAGAAACTGGCCTGTGGGAAACGCAGCTGTCGCCGTGGTTACCATACCCACGCCCCCTCCATAACCCCCAGAGACCAGCTGGGAGGGGAAGGGGACGGGAGCCTGCACCAGAGTGGGAGCCGGCTGGGAGTCTAGTAAGGCCTCCTGGGCCAATGTCTGCTCCGTGATGTCGGCCTCCATGAGAGACTTCTGTAGGATGTCAAAGGGCTGGTCCTCTCCCCCAAGATCCACCCCTCCGGGGGAGTCCCCGGACCCCAATTCATCCTCGATAAATGAAAGGCTGCTGGAGAGCTGGAGGCCTGCCCCTGTTGAATCGTCGCCGAATTCCCCCATTGAAGAAGAGCCATCCTTGAGGCCAGAGTTTGAGCCAACCTGAATGAGGCATTTAGAGGAAATGAGCAGGAAGTGGGACACTGTTTGCATGTGAACTGCATATATATGACAGCCTCTTTATAACCTGTACCACAAAAGAAAAACCTATTCCCTAAACTACTTATAATATAATTGTCCTCATGTACGTCACCATTTTTGTCCCCTCACAAAGTAACAACAAATATCAGTTGGCTAAAAGCTTTTCTTGGCATTGGATAGATCATCTCCAGACAAAGTGAAGTGTTGGATCAAAGTGATAACAGGTAAACTCACCGTGTCGCTAGAAAAGAAGGACGCGTCTGACCCGAAAGCTGCATTTGTCACATCATCCTCCTCAATCTGCGGGAAACAAAATAAAGAGTTTAACAGAGAATCTGCATATTCTTAATGCATTGAAGTGAAGTCACTATTCAGACAAACTTGGCAAGCAATGACTGTAAACACACTCTGAAAGAGTCACTCACAGACTTGCTGTTGCTGCCATGGAGATAGTCATTCAATGCATCCACATCTCTGAAAAAGGGGGGTACAGAAGAGATATTTCACTTATGTGTGGTTAAACAAAAACAAAAAGCTTATCTGGTCCACATCTCAAGTGAATTTAAAAATGCATGCAGATTCTCGTGGCTTTGATTTCAAAGAGGAACTGAGGTGAAGACAAACGTTTGGACGGATGTCAAAATGTGGGGCCACACAGAGTTGCTGGTTGAAGACAAATGCATGCATTCACAAAGTGATATGAAAAGCCAGTTTTATAGAGGTTTCTTTTTACCCTAAAATATCCAGAAGATGTCGATCATCCTCATCATCCATGACACCTGAAAGAGTATTGGGGGGGGGGGGGGGGGGGGGGCAATGGGGGAGGGGAATTGAGACAGAATTCAGCAGGTGAGGGCATTTTAGATGAGGTAATTCATGTATGAATATGCATGGCTCATTGACTAGCAGCTTCATTATTCATGACAATAAAACTCAATGAATCACTTTTATTCCAAAGTAGCAGTGTATGAGCTGTAAAGGCTTAGCATATGTAGTATGTATTATTATTATGTCTTAGTAGTAAGGCCGTCTCACTCACAGATTTCCAGCAGGAAGCATGAGTTCAGTCATTTAACACCCTTTGTTTCCTGGGCTGCAGGGTGAGAAACTGCATTTAGTAGTATTACATAATTAAAAGTGTGACAGGCAGGAGCGTGGGAGTGTTAAGATGTGAGATAAAGAAAGAGATGGGTGTGTGAAATGGGGGAGTGGAGCGGAAGAGGGGGACAGACAGATATGCTATTCAGTGCTGTGGGAGATCTGTACATAAGTGAAGGGCAGGATGGCCTTCATCCCCTCCTACAGATTGTCTGTGACACACAAACTCCCACCCATTAGACTCCTCTGCTGTCACACATTGGTTGTCTACAGAATGAAAATGGCCATTAGAGTGTAAATAACTCCACCCTGCTCGATGTTTACGGTTGTTTGAGTTTCCACATTGAACGAGGTGTTGGCTTTATGTTGTGTCAGCCAGCAAAGGTATGCAGCTATCTTGGAACTACGTTATGTAAAGGGGGACATTAAAAAACCCATGTTCACTCATTTTGATCCAGCAGAGAAATGGGGTAATGAGTGTTTGGATGTCTATTTTAATGTAATTGTCGTGTTTAGAGCAATGTGGAGAACATAGGGTATTTATATCAGAAAATTAGAAATTCCTGTAGCCATTAATCCAGCATTTAAATAAATGGTGATTGGTATTTAGGCTATGTTGTACTTTGAAGTCATGGAGAAACGTAGGCTGTGTTCCTGAGTAAGTGCAAAACATTACAGCTGCAATGCTACAAAATGGCTGTTACCCTGCCATAGGCTGTCGTTACAACAGAGCCACGTTCAGCCTCCATCTTTGGTTCAGGGAGAACAAAGAACGACAGGGCTTCAGAGCAAAACAGACTGCGTGAACTAACACCACCATGATGTAAAATATACCAAGAAACATGCTAAACGGTCATTTTATTACAGAATATTGGGTGTTTTTTTCCCTTCTTGAATATCCGCACTATAATGGACTTCCTGGTGATTTTACTAACAAAAGGCAACAGTCAAAACAATGCTCCAAAATTAGAGAGGATGCAATGTCGCCCTTTCCAAAAAAAAAAAAAAAGGAAACCAAACGATTAACACGGGTTACATTTTATTTCACAGAAGAAAAAAATAAAATAAAATCTACACGTGAACTTTTTATGTAAAATACTTTTTCTCTCTTCATCAAACCAACGTTACACGTCATATTTAAATAACAATTCAACCATTAGCTCGATTTATTAAAAAAAAAAAAAAACACGACAGAGCTGAAGTGCCTATGCTGAGAGAAAAAGAAAATGGCGTTTAAAGTAGCACCAAAAAAAAAACAGATTTGCAGATTTATCGCTCAATTGTGATCGGGGTTGTCCATTTCAGACACATTTGAACAGTTTGTTTAATTTCTAGCTCAAATTCGGTCTCCGAAATCCGCCCTAGCGTGCAGGCTTCGACGCAGACCGAGTTAAAAGTTGGTCTCCGCCATCGCCCCGCTACCGGAGCAGCCGTTGGTTTAGTGAGCCGGCTAATGCACAGCGCCGAAGTCGTACATCCAAAAATAGACCGAACCGACGGTATCATAATCGCATTCAAGCAGCACAAAAACGCCCGTCGTCCAGCCTGTGGCTGGTCGTCGCTGACGTGATCTTTCTTTCTCTGTTGGGGAGGCTTTCATTTGTCCTCTACGCGGCTCCAACTGCCAGCATGAAAAAAAAACGTCACATTTAGTATCGATATGCCGAAACCGACGCGTCTCAATCGGCGGCGGCGACGACGACGACGGGGGAAGATATTCTGTCGCAGCCCGGTGTTCTGGTCGGGTGGTTCTCCGAACCGGGGGGACGCTCCGCGGCAATTATTATTATTTTTTTAACGATAAAAAACACCGGCCTGTTCTGGTTAGCTAGCCGCGATGTCGACGACGCCTATTTTGGATAACGTCGGGTGGAATTCAGCGAAAGAGCCAGACGACTAAAACCGTGCCGAGCCATACATAGTTATCCCGATTAGCACAACATAAAGACGACTCAAAGAGGCAAACCCTTGTACTCCTGTCTCACTCCTCTTGAAACCCAATATCTCCATTTGGCAACTTTTAATTTGCTCCCCCCTCCTTCTCCTCCTCCTCCTTCTCCCTCTCCCACTCATATATTTTTCTCACTGTCCCTGTTCTGTCTCGGATAGATTTTTCTCTGCGCTCAAACTCTCTTCCCTCCCTGAAGGAAGGGAGGAAGGAGGTTGTGTGTGTTTTTTCCTTGAAATTTTTATCACAAAATTATAATACACTCAAAGGGAAACTCACCGTCATGAAAAAGCAGTGCCTTGTCAACGGGGTTTCCTCGCCATCACCGCACGGGTTGTTGGGGTAGTGCACAGAACAAGGCAACCCAAATCATCAGTCCACAACGGTGGCATCCGAGTCGCTAAATATTAATAGGAATTATAAAAAACAAAGTCGAGTAATTATTAGACGCATATTTTCACGTTAATTTAATTGATGATAAGATGTTTATCTGCCCTATTGAATTGCAGATAAATGTTATTGAACCTAATCATTATCAACGGTAGAGGGCGGGCCTCTGTTGTATGCCACACCTTGACGTTGCTCAGGTATGACCATAATACTGTATATACAAGTGCTGCCTAGTCACCTACCTACTAATCCACACATATTGTAATCATACATAATTAAAAGTTAATAGATGTTGTTCTCCCAGTGATATGCCACCACACGCTGTATATAAATATCACAATAGTATAAACAAATATGAAATGTGGCAGTACGTAATACTGTAATAAATACAATTGCACGTTTAAACAAGTTGTATACAAATGAGATGGACCCTGTGCGTTGTTATTTTATTTAAAATAACAAAATACACATAACACACTTGTCCAGATGTACACAAAACCAAGAAATAAAAACAAATATATCTATATTTTAAAATAGCCTTACACTTAACACAAAATAGTAAATGGTAGTTGTGATATACATATACTTTTATGTTTTACACAAAATAGAAATAGTAGCTACATATTCTACAAAATAAAGTAAAATCCAGCCTCATCTAATAAATATTGGATTCCACACACTCAAAAGATGTATATCCAAAAGAGCAACTGACTGTGCTCATATTCCACCTGTAAATATGCTGGTACCTGGCCCTGTATGCACATAAACATCTCGCTTTAGCCTACTAGCAATGTTGATGGTGGAAAGTTGACAATGCATTTAATTGGACATTTTTCTTTATTACGTGTAATTTAAGACAGGTGTCTCAACAAATACATTTTAAATCTAGATTTTTAAAATTGTTTTACTTCGCAGGGTTGAAGGTAGCTTCCTAAAATAATAATATTTATTTATAATAATGTACATTCCCGGTACAGCAGGTGGCAGTAAACGCCTGTTAATCCAGACTAATCCACCAACGAAGAAGAAAGTGTGACGGTTCACTTCCGCAACTACTGACAGTGCGACAACATGGACGCGATGCCCGAATTCAACCGGGAGTCTGGGTTTGCGGGCGAAAGCGGCGCCGTGAAGATACAAGAGCGACTCCAGAAGCGGCACCAGGCGAGGGCGGAGGACGCCGAGCGGAGGAAGGAAGCCAAGGAGAGCAAGTCGGTCGCGGAGGAACAGGGCGAGTACTTCTGCAGCTCTTTCTACACGGAGCGGGCGTCCATCGAGGAGCTGCTGTCCGGCTGCTCCGGAGCCGACCGGGCCGCGGTGGCTCTACTGCTGGAGGAGGTGACGGCCAGGACCCTCCAGCTGCAGAAGTTCCTGAACGACAGCACGTTGTTTCTCACGCAGTACGAGCTGAGGAAAGCCCAGGACGCTCTCCAGAAGCTCCAGTCCTCCCTCGCCGAGGCCAGAGAGGAGGCCCTGCCCAGGAAGAAGTTTGCCTTTCGAGCTCGCGCCAAAGCGACAGATAAAGCCCCTGCAGCTGACGCACCCCCACCTGATGCCGGCGCACCTGCAGATTCTGGTGGGGCCAAGGTGGATGGCGCTGCGGAGTCTGTGCAGTGCAGCTTCTCCAACATGGACAGCGTGTGTCTGACGAAGACTGCCGAGGAGATCCAGAAACGAGACGTGCTGTTGACTCACCTGACGAACTGCAAGGTCCGCCTGTTCGGTTCCCCCAGCACGCTGCACCTGAAACACATCGACAGCTGTGAGATCCTGTGTGGCCCCGTGTCCAGTTCGGTATTCATTGACCACTGCAGAAACAGTACTCTGGCCATCCCTTGCCAGCAGCTGCGTACCCACCACACCACAGACACAAAGGTGTATCTGCACGTCACCAGCCGGGCCATCATCGAGGACTGTCGTGGCGTGAGCTTCGCCCCGTTCTCCTGGTCGTATCCCACCCTGGAGGAGGACTATGCCGTGTCTGGCTTAGACCAGGGCCGAAACAACTGGAGCCAGGTGGATGACTTCAACTGGCTCGCCGCAGGAACGCATTCCCCGAACTGGTCCGTCATTCCAGAAGCGGACAGGAGAACCAACTGGGATCCCTAGAATTACATCTTAAAACCGTGTTATTTACCAAAGTAACATATGAAATGTGTTTCAGCCCCTAATGCAGATAAGGTGTCAATTCACATTGCAGATCAGTTTATTTATGCGGCTGCTGTTTGTTAAAGTTTCACTAAGAAATACAAATATTTCCACCTGCACCTCACACTTTTTTTTTCTCAGACTTGAATGTTCCTATCTAGAGCCAGTGTTTGGTTTGTCCCTTCTGGGCTACTGTAGAAACAATAAAAATATGCATTTCAACTGTAACATCTCATACATAATACAACTCTTTAAAGACAGTTTAGTTTACTCCTACGTCGGACAAAGAGAAGCAGAAATCCTCATAAGATTTTTTTTTTTTTGCTTAAAAATGGGATTTATAATTCATCTAATTGTTATCATTCTCAAAAGTCAGATTTAGGTTGAGTTTTATGAGTACTTTTTAAGGCTGTTCCCCTCCTGCTGATCCTGCCTCACACACACGTCACCGTGGTTACGGTCAGAGGCAGAATCTCCTCTGGCTCAATGAATGGACCATTAGTGACTGTCAGGAACTCTGACCTATTAAAAGGATGAAATGGGAGTCATTGTGAGTGTTACAAAGCACCTGTTTCATGGAGACCGGATATCAAAAAAACCTCAAATGTATCGTATAATACAGCTACAGAATAATTAAACGGACTATTTAAACCATTTGAGCGTAAAAGCTATAAAGTGCTCTCACACAGTGCTGCATAATCAGCCTCCATTACAATGGATTTGAGTAAATGACTTGAATAAAGAACCAATGCTAAAATAATGTGCCTTTATACTGCTCCACCCCCACGGCCCTGAGTGCCACTTACTTACAGAGAGCAACTAAAAAAAAGGAATTGAAATGTGACACAAATAAAGAGGCTTCCTGCTCAATAACATGCTTGTTTGTTTCCTTATTGATGATGTTTTGCGTGATCTTCTACTGAGAAAACAACACACATTAATATAAAGCAGGTTCAGAATAAACTTCAAACTATTTTAAAGGGCACTACAAAATAAACGATACCATTTCACATATTTAATCCAATTTTAATGTCCGGGACAAGATAAATCAATGCAAAGACTAAATAGTCATTATCCTCTTTACTAAACTCCTGAGAGAAAGTGGGTCAACTTGGCAACACTTTATTTCAGCCCTCTCTAGCATTCATCTGCAGTATTTAAAGTTTCAGAAATGGAGTTGTAAGCTGATATAAATGTTAATTAATGAAATTGTAACTAACTCCTGGAGTCACTCAGTATACAATATACTACAATATAGTAAAACACAGTTATAGGAGGTGTTATAATTGTTGACAAATACTATGAATTTAACATTTAAAATGGTATATCTTCATAAAACTACACTGTGGTGTGTTAAAACATTAATTAAAAGTTTGTACTTCCATAAATGCTAAAAACATCAATATTAAACAAGATAAACCAAATGGCTTGACAATTTATTTCTAATTGTTTTTGCAATAAAAAGGCATAAGACACAAATAGTCTGAGACGAGACAAAGCCAGAGTGTCACATGACATTTAGAAATCATAAGATGTAACATTGTAGCAATAAGCAGATTTGGCTCGTTTATGAAGTGTTAACTGGAGACGAAGGTCGGTTCTTTCAGTCTAAATATGTCAATAAAGAGGAAAGTGTTTACTTTAAGTAACTGAGCATAGACCTCAACAAACAACGTGATAAAAAAAAAAAAAAACAACACGTGCCTTGTAAACCAAATGAAAGAGGGAGCTATGCATTCATTACTAAAAAAGTCCAGCCACCGTAAAAGTTTGAGGCAGTGAATGAAACACAGACTTGATTCAAACTGCCAAGATAACAAGTGACAATAAGACAATAATTGAGCGCACTTAAATGCATTTATTAGCTATATCCACTGTGCGTGTTTATTGATGTGTCTCGGTTTTTGTGTCACTCTAAATTAATGAATCACACATTCAGTCGTGTGGACGCAGGAGCCTGAAAGCTCTTTCGTTTCATGTGAATGGGTTACTGGGGGTTCCACTCCCTCCATTGTGAAGACATCCGG
The DNA here is from genome assembly GCF_009769545.1 of Cyclopterus lumpus. NCBI lineage: Eukaryota > Metazoa > Chordata > Actinopteri > Perciformes > Cyclopteridae > Cyclopterus > Cyclopterus lumpus. The sequence goes on along the minus strand of NC_046984.1, from coordinate 14,582,802 downwards.
TTGCTGTGGAACCTCCGAATGAGCCCGTTCCATTATTAGCTCCACTGTCATCCCCGTGGTCCCTGTCAAAACTTCAGCTCATGCCATCGCAGATCGAGGCGACCCGTGACCACGTGACGTTCGCTCGCGGCTTACAATCAGGCTCATCTTGTGTGGAGGGATTTCTGCAAATTGGATCAAGGCCGCTTACAGGGGCTTAGCATGACGTACTGCAACTTTGAGTTTAATCATGAGGATCCTCGGCAATCCTCCGCCTCTCCTGGAGAAAGGAACATCGACGATTAGCCTCACCTGCGCGTCGAGGAAGGAAAAAAAACAAAAAACGGTGCAAGTTGGGGCAAATCGAGCCTGGTGAAAGTGGGAAGTTTCTGTCACGATGGGAGAGGAGATAGTTTTCGAGAAATAACACTCCTGCGCTACTCCCGGGTCCTCCTGGGTTCTTGACCTCTGCTGTTTCGCTGTGGGATGGATCGCAGGCTGAGCTGACTCCCCTTGTCCCGTTGGACCAGCCAGAGGAGACTCTGATCGCAAAGAGACCGGGAAACAGGACCTTGCCGGTCGGCACACACTCGGTTAACATCTCGGAGCTCCTGCCGCTCTAGATCGTCAGTCGTCTCTCTTCTTCTCGGGCGGGGACACATCTCCAGGTTGAACAATGGCGTTGATGTTGATCAAGTTCGACATGAAGAAGCGAGTGAAGCTCGCTCAGACGGTCTGGTTCATGTACTGGTTCGCCGTGATGGCCGGCGTGCTGGTCTTCAGCATGGGCCTGTTCTTTAAGATCGAGCTGCGGAAGCGCTCAGAACTTATGGACAACAACGAGAGCCACTTCCTGCCCAACCTGCTCATACTGATGGGTCTGGTGGCCTGCGGCATCAACGCCTTCGGGGGCAAAGTCTGCTACGACTCACTGGACCCTAGCAAGTTTGTGAAGTGGAAGCCCATGTTGAAGTGCTTTTTGATGGTCTGCGTGGGGTTCAACGCCCTGCTGCTGGTGACGGCCCTGCTGTGTTTCTTGATGAGGATCCCTCTGCAGTTCACGCTGGCCGAGGGGCTGAAGAACGGCATGAAGTACTACAAGGACACGGACACGCCGGGACGCTGCTACATGAAGAGGACCCTGGACCTGATGCAGATTGAGTTTCGTTGCTGCGGAAACGACAACTTCAGAGATTGGTTTGAGATTCAGTGGGTTAGCAACCGCTACCTGGACTTCAGCGCGAAGGAAGTCAAAGAGTAAGTGATGAGAAATCCCAAAAAAAACCTCATGATTAATGTGTAATGTGGCGTGAGAAGGTTGTCATTGAGTGTTTCAAGGTGGGGCACGACGAGGTGTGTGTGTGTGTGTGTGTGTGTGTGGGGGGGGGGGGGGGGGGGGGGGGGGGGGGGGTCTACATGTGTCTACATAGTTTAAGTTCAGTGTAAGTGGATTTGAGGTGAAGGAAAGTCAGGGCAGGTGTATTATTCACTTTCATCCACTCGGGATTACCGTCACAGGAATGGTGAGAGCAGCGAGGTTACTGGGCAGTTTCATGGATGAAGTGGAGGAGGAGGGACTCGAGGACGTGATTAGGAACAGAAAAAAAAGATGCACAAGGTCAAAAAAGGCACGAGCGGGTGCATTGTCACACAACTCGGCCTCTTTGTGACAACCGGCTCATTATCTACACCACGAGTAGCGGCTCGTTCTGTGAGGACAATACGTGGAGAGGGCAGTGTCGGTACGTAGGTAGTGTTTAATCTCAAGGATTACGGCGTCCATGTCCTTCAAGAATCAGTGTCCTGTCCAATCAGCAGAAGGCCTGGCAACACGCCAGGGACACCGCCGCACAATAAAACAATTTGACGCTGGGATTTTTAAAAATCAGTGTAAACAATGGGAGTCTGATTACAATCATAGTGGGCTGTAACGTATGGAGATAACTGGCGAAGCGCTCATGCGATGCCATTACGGAACAGTAATTATGGAAAGGGCCTTTTATTTATGGCTCGTTTTAAAGTTCCAAAGAGGCAAGATTTTTAAAATCCTTCCTTAAATATCCTTAAATATCCGTACGGCCATCTTTCCAATTCACAATGTCCTGGTTAGTACCCAGAACGTCTCCCATATAGTGTATTGTATAGTGTATTGAACAAAGATCATCTGAGACATTATGTATTTTGGTAATCAGGTGTTGTCATTGTTTTTAGAAATCACTGATCCATATCTGACCTTCTCCGTCTTTCCATTGACTTTACTACCATCAATCAATCACAGGGGACCCGATTTTGGGTCAAGCCCTTTAAGTAAAGTTTGATTTCCCTTTTTGTTGTGCTTGTAGGACTGTGTGATAGAGACGGGTCAATATTAATCAATGACGTTTGACACAAATGAAGAATTAACGCAATAGAAGCAACGCAAAATGCAACCTGTGTGAAGCTTAAAATGTTTGATTTATGTTTCGCCTCTTTGAGAGAGCGGTTTCATTGTTTATTGTTGAGGAAACACTTGAAGAAACACTTTATTCCTTTGGAATTTGGTTAAATTTGATTGCATTCAGTAACTGAACAGATGAAAAGCACAAAGCTCGGCAACATTAAACATCAAACCATACAGTCATGTCACGGTTCAAGTCATTTTAGCCCACACATACGACAAATATAGTTCCTGACCTTAAACGCTGTCTCACTTTCACCTCCAAACCCGTCCTAGCGCGACATTAACGTGACGCTCTGCCTCGTCCTCTTAGCCGCATCGGGAGCAACGTGGACGGCCAGTATCTGATGGACGGAGTCCCGTTCAGCTGCTGTAACCCCAGCTCCCCCAGACCCTGCATCCAGCTCCAGATGACCAACAACTCGGCCTACTACAGCTACGACCACTACACGGAGGAGCTCAACGTGTGGAAGCGAGGCTGCCGCGACTCCATGCTGTCCTACTACGGAGGCCTGATGAACACCATCGGATTGCTGGTGGTGCTGGTCACCATGCTGGAGGTCAGGGCCCCTGAGATGCACCGACACAGATATTCATGTGAATGTGATCAGTTTGTGCCTCGCTTCAAAGTGTTTCCGGCGAGAGAAGAACGTTCAGTCCGTCATGTTGAGTTTTTTTAGTAGAATACCACTTTGCGTCGTAGAGGAGATGAATCCCACTGCACTTTCATGGAGGTGGGGAGGTCAAACCAAACAAATACAGTTTAAAAACACCTTTTTTAGAGCATACATTTTACTTTTCTGGTCGAGTTGTTGAAGTAAATGTTCGCCTCATTGTGGTGTTCCAGGCGAGTTACTGGGAAACCCGCAGAATATTTTAGATTATTCTACTGACTTTAAAACTAACTAGACTTATATTGTATATGTACGTATATATATATATATGTATATATATATATATATACGTATATGTATATATATGTATATATATATATATATATATATATATATATATATATATATATTATATATATCACATTATCATTTTTTACATTTTATATCCTATTTGCTTAATAGATATTATCTTTTTTTTTTATAAATTGAGAGAATAAAGTCAGAATTTAGAGATTTATGTGCTGGAGGTTTCAAGTGTCCTCATCACTCTTGATGAGTGCACGTTGCGTATTGGTATTTGAGAGAAGGCAGACTTCTCTGGGGCCAATATCGCCAAAAACTACCTCACATCAAAGCAATCTAAGATGATAAATAGAAAGAAAAAATATATATATATGTATGTATATATTTTGGTTTCGGGGCAAACTGTTCTTTTAAATTCAGATTTAAAGTGACTTCAGGGAAACTTTTCCCCCCATCAGGATATATATATACGTATATATATATAGAATGGACATACCTTCACCATCTTAGCTACTTTCTACCTGAACACTCGCGCAGCCAAATGCCACCTCACCTCTTGTTACCTTTCCCCTGAGCCTCCAGTGCCAACATCTCTTGTTGTTGTTGTTATTGTTGTTTAAGGCCCAAAAGGCTGAGTGCCATTACACAGAACAGTGACAAACATGTAGGAATAAATCCTTAAAGCCTGTGCACGTCAGTGTGTCCCGGTGTCACCTCAAGCCGACAGAAAAGCACCGTATACAAATTCAGGAGACGAACGTTGGCTCTGACAACTTTATAGATCTAGGCGACACCCTGGGGGCTGATCGGAGGCACGGCGAGAGGAATGTCGGCATTAAGAGTCGTTACGCAAGCGCCTCTGACACAGATAGTGGGCTCAGAGATGGAGTAATGGGTTAATCTAAGGCAGGTGAAAGGGATAGACCCACTTGCGTGAGCTCTCTGACCTGAAGTCATCAGCCTTGTATCAGGTCTTAACATTTCTTATGATAGAGACGAAGTTTATAATATCAATATACAATATACATGTTTTTAACTTTTAAAAAAAAAACACATTTCCTCTTTTAATGCTCATAGATCGCGCTTACTTTACATGCTTTCACACATGCACATGAATATGCAAATGAAATACATTAATATGTGTTTTAACCTCTGCTTTCTTTGTCCTCTTGTTGACGTCTGTACATGTTGTCATCTTAATTAATTTTACCTCTTGGTGTTCCATTGCACTAAATATAAAAAAACAGAAGAAAAATGCCTTTAAAGGATATGGAAAATGGGGCTGCAACCGCATTAATTAATCTGATGATTTAGTTCTTGATTAAACATATGAATGGATTCGGTCAAATGTCTTGTATTGTCTGACTAACGATCCAAACACATTCAGTTTGTTTCAATGACAATTAAAAGCAGTACATTCTTACATTTGAGAAGCTGGATACAGGTTTGGCATCAATTATCAAAATAATTGCAGATTTATTTTCTGCAGATCGATTATAGACAAATCTTATTAAAAACGCGTATTAGTTGTAATCGTGATGCTAAAACTGTTTTTAATGTACTTTAATGAACATAAAAACCTTGATTATTATTGGTTCCTCAAGTCAAATAACATTTAATTTATTTAAATGCAGTTAAGTGAGTTTGTCTGGATACATTCCCCCCCCCCCCAATCTGTTACAGTTCATTTTGTCCAATGACAACACAAGCAGTTAACAATTTAGTTGTTATGTCGTAAGGTTGCAAACAAGACTCGGAGACGTGCTTCCGTTGATCACCCTCATTGGAAGATGACAGCTCTTCTGACATGTCTTCCTGCAGGTCGCCGTGACCATCGGCCTGCAGTACATCGACAGCTCCCTGTCCACGCTGGTTAACCCGGAGGACCCGGAGAGCGAGAGCGAGGGCTGGATCCTGGAGAAGACGGTGAAGGAGACGTTCACCGACATCATGGACAAAATGAAGTCCATGGGTAAAGGCAGCAAGGTGGATGAGGGGGGTGAGGCAGCGGTCGCCACGGTGAGCTGAGCTAACCCCTCCGGCAAAAACTGACATCACTCCCACCTGAAGAGGGAGAGGAAGGGGACGTGTGAGATTACTACATTTTTCTACCAACACTTATTATGTAGATAAACACACACACAGACGCAGACACACACACACACGCACACACAGACACATATTGAGCTGTGAATGGACTCCTTTCAAATGGACTCCGTGCATAAATAATTATAAGCTGTATATTCACACATAGCGAGAGATAACGTGTAGGGTGGTTTGTGTTATGGTTTGTCATTTTGGTTTCTCCCCCGACCAATCGAATCCATCTCATCTTTGCTTCACAGCAAACTTTTAAAAGAGAGATTTTCTGTTTTGGTTTCCAACACTCGGTGGGGTTTGGATCTTAAAAAAATTAAAATTAAAAAAAATTAAAAAAGATAAGTAAATGTGATTTGTATTGATAAATATCAGATGCTTTGCAATCACAAGCAAACATATCATTTTTTTCGTTGCTTTGTTGTCGGATAGTTTGGCGGGGATGGTGGTTGCTATGCAACCCCCCCTCTCTTGGAAGCCAGAGGTGCAGGTGGAAGATACTTACAGCACAAAAGAACGCAGTGTTTTATTTTTGTTGACCTGTATAGTACTTTGGCTGGTAGCTGATAATGTTTATAGACAAAGCAAACAAATTAAACCCCACATGCAGCTCTTTTTATACTCCGGTCCACTTTTGTCCTCAATGAAGACTGGATAATCTCCCGAGATGGAGTCAAATTATGAATTGAATGAATCGGCATGACTTATGCATGAATGTTGCGGCACAAGGTCGAAGAGTGAGGCATGGAAACGTGGATTTGAGCCCCGTAGAGCAGCAGGGACAACTCCAAACCTGTGGAGGACCACTGAAATTGGCAGCTAAATCTTGGCTCCTGACCCCTGTACTGTAATCTCAGATCCTCTTTGGTGTTTCCCTTGTACATTCAGTATCTGTATATTGACACACATGTATGTATATTCTAACACTGGGTTGCTGTCTTTGTACATAGTGTAGAAAGGATGACAACATTTCACTTTTTTTTAAAGAAATCTAATGTAAAACTCTTTTATTTAAATCCGTGTAAAGTTTATTTTTTTCCCATTTTTTTTTGGGCTTTGTGTGTCTTTGTAGAAGGAGAGATTATGCTGATTGGAGAAAGAAAGAAAAAACGAATAAAGGATTTTAGAGATGTGATTTAATAGTGAAAGAAGGACGTTGTGTTGCCTCGACCTTGAGTCACACAAGGCATGGTGTGTGTGTGCCACAGGGTTCCCGATTAAGGCGACAGGATAAGGGTAATTATGGCATTACTGCTTTCACATGGACATCGGATGATTCTTCACATGTCCAATGTAAGGAAGGGGGGTGAACACCTGATGCTTTCACCAACAAAGGAGAGCCCGCACATGTGTTTGCAAGGGACTTTTCTTGGAAGGATTTATTGATTTCATGCACATTTTGATATTTGTGTGCCTTAAATCAGCTCTAAAAATAGTTCTGAGCTCAGGAAATGCAAGTTAAAAAAATAATCTGATCCCTTCAGCCCATATATTGATAAATAGCAACCAAGGTACTGTCCAGAGGTCCATTCTCTTGAAACAGAGTCCACTGTAAACTTTGTCGATCCACACATAGGCTGCTAACCACACACACAAGGAGCCGTGATATCAAAGCCAGTGGGGTTTAGTCAGAGCAGATGGGGGGGGGGGGGGGCTGTGAAGAGTCAGCAGGGAAGGTAGCGAGGCCAACTCTGCGCGGTATTTTTGTTGGACCAAAGCACATAACCAGCGCTGAGTAGATAAGAGGCCTAATCGGCTTTAGATTAGCATGAGCCCCTCAGCCAGGTGAGCAGGTGATGTCCTGCTGCAGGACGGGCGTCATGGAGACACACAACGACAGAGAAAGAAGGACAAACAAAAGAAAGTGACGGTCTGAGGGGGGATGAAAAGGGATGATTTTTGAGTAAAATGAGGGACTTTGCACAAGAAATGTACAAACGGTGGTGGAAGAAGTAGTCGGGTCCTCTACTTAAGGAAAGTTAAAGTACTGCATCAAAAATCACACTTGAGTAAAAGTACACAAGTATTTCCAGTAAATATACCCAAAGTATCAAAAGTAAAAGTACTCATTATATATATAATATGTGATTGTTATTGCTGATGCTTTAACATGTGAACAGCATTGTAATCTTGTAGCCAGTTGAGAAGGAGCCAATTGTGACTATTTTAAATACTTGTATCATATACCGTAACAATGCATCATATTTGATAACAGGTTTTTTGTTTTGTTTTAATATAATGCAAAGTGAATAGTAGTGTGGTTATCACATGAATGTAGTCTAGTGATAAGTAGAAAAATCACCTTCAAACCGTTTCTTACAGTACTTGAGTAAATAGTATATTAAAAAAAAAACTAAAATATGTCCCTAATTATTAAATATTAGCTCTAAGTGTAAGCTTCGAGCAGCGTTCATCAGTATTCAGATCATTTCCTCCTCTTAAACCCCTCTGGCTCCGGCCACTGCTCGGAAAAGACATGCCCAAAATGAAGTGAGTGTTTCTCTGCAACCAAAAGGTCTGTTTGTATAATGTTAGTATTGTAAAAAAAAAAGAAGGTACAACTTCAGAGAGATGTGCAGAGATGTAAGCATGTTTTACTGGGTCAGAGTAAATGAAGCTGGAACATCATAAATTAAAGATTTCATTTCTGCATTAACCTTTTAGAGTGAATATCCCTCTGGAATGATGCAGTTTGCTTCCCAAAACCTCTAGCAAGTCAGTTTAAAACAACAATGGCGGCTCTTGAAGAGGTCAGCGTAGCTGCAATTGCATCAGAAATAGAGAGCATTTCTTCATTAAGACGGCCTTGAAAACGCTCTTCTCTCGACTGGCTTAAGCAAGAGTTTGACTGGCAGATTCATCCAAAGACCGGCTGAATATCCTTTTAGATGGTTCTGTGTAAACATTTGGCTTAGATCTGTGCCTCTTGAAATGTAAAACTACAGGTAACTAGAGGTATTTTCACATCTAAATACAACTGTATTACCATAACCCATTGGTCTGTTCACAGGCCATGTCTTGAAGCCCCATGCCTTATGGATGAGTGCAGTACAACGAGTCATCCACAAGATGGAGACAGAGGCCGCGTTTTCACATGCAAGGCTAAGGATGAGCTGTTCGATACTGGACAAAGGCGGTCTGTAAATGCTCCTCCGTGCCACGCAGAGTGAAAATAATTCAGAAATCATTATTTGTTAAAATAAATGTCATGTATTATAAGGTACAATGTTTACTTTTGAAATGGAAGTGGAGTAGAAGTGGAGCAGAAACATTGAGAGACAATGTCAGTATGGATTATGAGTCATGGAAGACTCTTTTAAGTCCAAAACAGCATCTCGACAGAGCTACTTTTGTTTGATACTAACGCACTTGGAGAAGAAACTACCTTTAAAATACATCATTCACCGAATACAATCTTGCATCTGATCAAACGATTCTTACTCCAGTCTGAAGCGTCTCTCCCACAGAGCCAACATCTGTTCCCTTTCCTGTAAGAGACGCAAGCAAGTGGCAAACAGCATCCCGAGTGTCTCCTGTATTCTGCTGCTCTCTGTTGGTTGACTGCAGGTAAAACTATACATTACTAATCCATTAAAGAGCTCTAACAGTGTCCTCTCATGCAGTGAGGTGTCCAGCTGACTCCCTTTCTTCGTCATGACAGTCTGACGTGTGATCTCATGAACATTCACACTGCTTTGTTCAACTTTTAAACTATACCCTTTTTGGGTGTGATTTATTTAAGACTCCAAATGTCCTCCTGAACTTCCTCTTTTGTTATTGCCAAATCTGCTGGCGCGCATGAACACTTCTTGGTTCCCACTGTGAAAGGGTTCAGTTGCATTAAAAGTCCACAAGAGGGTGTCTTTCCATCAATGATAATGTAACAGGAGTGGCCTCCCCACTGCTGGAGAACCTTAGAGAGGAAGAACTTGTATGACTTTGGCTTAATTATAATTAAAAGGAAACACATATGAGTTGAAGTGTAGTCCCTTCATATGTAATGACGTAAACTCCTTGATATGACCCATTTGTTATGGTGCTGATGGTGAGACGACCCTCTCTCTCTGCAGCAGAACCCTCCCTCCAAATAATGTAGAGGAAAAAACAAAATGGATTCGGGCTGGATACAAAATATTATTTTCACCACCCGCTGATTTGTTGATTTCTTTCATGATTAATAATGGAATTGTCACAAAGGAGTGAACAAAAATGATGAGCACACGTTTGGCAGTTTTGTCGAACCAACAGACCAAAACCCAAAAGATATTTGATTTATACATTTATAAAAACGAATGTAATGCGAGATTTTGTTTGCCTTATTATTAAAAACACAAAACAACTATTTTCATTACTTATTTATCTGTTGATTATTTTTGATAATAATTTATTTGATAGAGAAAATAGTGAAAAGTGACCAACAGCTGCAATTATCTTCACTATCAATTAGTCTGCCGACTATTTCCTTCATCGATTAACTGTTCGATCTACTAGATGTCAGCAAACAGCGAGAAAATGTTCATTTCAGTCAGCGAGAATCCAAAGTGACATCTTGAGATGTCGTTTTTTGCCTCAGCAACAACATATTTAATTTTAAATTAAATCCAACACAACGTTTTCTGTCAAACAAATAATTGTTGCAGCTCAACATGGTTTCCAGAACCCAAAGTGATGTCTTCATACTACTTGTTTTGTCCTTCCAGCTGTCCAAAACATACAACAATATGTCATTTATAATGATTTAAGACAGAAAATCAAAAGAATCCTCAAGCTGGAACCAGTGTTTGACATGTTTGCGTGATAAATGACTAATTCAATATCAAAATAACTAAATAAACATTATTGAATCAATCGTTGGAGCTATAAAAAAAAAAATGAACGCCACCACAATATTAAATGTACAATTATTTAAAATAAAGAAAAGCAGCAAATCCTCACATTTGAGAGGCTAAAACCAGCAGTTTTTTGCATTAAAAACAACTCAACTTTAGATGAATCGATTATCCAAATCAGTCAGTCAACCAATCAATTAAATGATCAATTGTTTCAGAATAAAAACACAGATTGCTTTGCATTCTGAAAGTGACAGAAAATAAAATATAAAGTGAGCAAATAATTATGCATAAAGGAGCTGCAGTGATGGATACTTGTAACATTTGAGGCATTTGTGGCTGATTTGAAGTGATAATGAACATGTGCTCGAATGTTAACTTGAGGTTGATCTTGTCGTTCCAGCCACAAGGTCAGGGACGGTATACTACGTATCACATCTCCCTCTAAACTTCACTATGGGCTGAATAAATATGGCAGACAGAAAGAAAAGCAGAGGCAGAGAGAGAGAGAGAGAAAGAGAGAGAAAGAGAGAGAGAGAGAGAGAGAGAGAGAGGCCCGTGACTGGTAGATGTGTGGCCATGCTCAGAGGGGCATTGTTGGAGCTATGAGAGGACAATGCACTGCCCCCGCCCTGAATACTCGCCATACCAGCTGACCAGCCATTACCAACACTGCTGCTACCCTGTTACAATTCCTGCTGCCCTCTCTCTCACACACACACACACACACACTACATCCCACCCAGCCGCAATCATAAGTTTAATCCTACAAGGCCAAAACCACACTAACAGTGGACAGAGGAGAGAAACCAGGTGGGAGGCCAGCAGCGCCTGACAAAAGGCTTAGGTTCAAGGCATGCATGGGCACACATGTTGTCTCGCCTCTGTGTGTGTGTGTGTGTGTGTGTGTGTGTGTGTGTGTGTGTGTGTGTGCACATGTGTGTGATTTACAGCAAGTTAAGTTTAGCCACTAGCACCTATCTGTTCCTTCAGCAATAACGTTTCTCTTCCAGCCACCCAGAGAGCACCGACTTCTTATTATTTCAGGATCCTGGACAAAAGCCCCTGAAAGTGGAGGGTGTGAACGGGAGAGGAGAGTTTCTCGTTGTGTGAACGGGAGAGGAGAGTTTCACGTCGTGTGAACGGGAGAGGAGAGTTTCTCGTTGTGTGAACGGGAGAGGAGAGTTTCACGTTGTGTGAACGGGAGAGGAGAGTTTCACGTCGTGTGAACGGGAGTGTGAGAGGCTTTTAGCCAGTATACCACACTGCAAAAATACTTCATCACAAGTACAAGCTTTTTAATTCCAGAGTGAAAGGGCAGAAGAAGTATCAGCAAAATGTACCGAAAGTGTCAAAAGGGGAAGTTGATTCGTCAATAACAAGTCCAATTGATATTTTATGTAAATTAAACCAGTGGTTCCTGATCTTTACGACAAAACAAAAAAAGACTGCCTAGTTTTGGTCACATTTCCAGATGTTAATGACACCGAGGACACATTCCTCCCTGAAACCTTCTCAGAGGGTTGAATTTGAAGGATGTTTAGAGGCCAGAGGAGCTAAATGTATGAATTACTTCAGAATAAAAACACAAATAAGAAAAGAATCCCCTCAAAAAACTAATATTTCTTCTTCTTTCCTCTCCCATTAGTCATATCACGACCCCTCAGATGTGTCTGGTGCCCCTTTGGAGGGTGCGGCCTCTAACTGAACTATGTAACTACACCAATAAATAGATACAAACTAAATAAAGTAGTTGTAGCTCCACCTGATGCGACAATATGAACAGTGAAATAATGTCATATATAACCATATCAGATGTTAGCAAAACTTTTGATATAATTTGCTGATGACACTTTGTTTTATTGATGCATGATTTTGAATGCAAAACTAGAACTTGTATTTCTAAATTTCTAATTAGTACTTTCACCAAAAGTAGAAGATAGTGATCTGTGCAGGAAGTACAGGCTAAAGTTGCATGAAATGGAAATACTTTAGTACAAATACCTACAAATTGATCTTCAGTATTCCAGGGCACCTGGACACACACACACACGCGCACACACAAACACACACGCACATGCTTCACAGGTCAGGTGATGGACAGTAGCAGGTGTACATACATATGTGGAGCTGTTATATTGTTATACTGTGGGCGTACGATGTATGTGTGTTTGTGTGTGTGTGTGTGTGTGTGCTCGTGCGTGCCTGTGCGCGCGCGAGAGAGGCGGGGGCTCTGTGTGTGTGTGTGGGGGGGACGACGACGACGACGAGCACAAACCTCCTCCCCTGAGATCGCGGCGACGCGCGGCGCGCCCCTGACAGCCCACTCGTGCTGCTGCTGTACTGTAATCATATGATAGGGAGTCGATACCCGCTGCAGAATACCGACACACCGGGCGGACACTAGCGGAGCAGCCGGGCCGGAGGAGACCACACTTTTTTTTTTCGGCCGTTAAAGAAGCGCGTGGAAGCCCGTTGAAGTGTCGCGTGAAGTCTCAAAAAGAGCAAAAACTCGACTCCCAAAAAAAAAAAAAAAGGAACTTTTTTTTTTCTTCTCAAAACTCTGGAGAGAGTTGGACACAGTGGAGGGGTGGAGAGGAAGAGAACAAGAGGGCACGCAGACGAACCGTTAACCGAAGGACAGTCGGGTTTTATCTTTTAAACTGAGCTGAGATTTGAGTCTGATAACCCGACACGGAGAGGCGCTCAGCGGGTCAGCGGCCGGTGGAAACCCCTGAGGGTCCTCGCATCGCTTGTCGGGGAGAGCGCGCGCGCGCGTGTGTGCGTGTGTGTGTGAGAGAGTGTGTGTGTTTTGGTGAATCCCCCCCCTCTCCCCCCCACCACCACCACAAGTTCCTCACCTAACGTCAGCTAGGTCACTTTATTGTAGAAGCTAAAGCCATGGTCGGGGAGACAGAGGTGAAGGAGAGACCCAAGTCCAACCCGGACTACCTGATGCAGCTGATGAACGACCGGAAGGTGATGAGCTCCCTGCCCAACTTCAGCGGCATCTTCACGCATCTGGAGCGGCTGCTGGATGAAGGTAACTCGGGTGTTTCACCCCCACCCACCTGTCAGTGAGGCACATTATACTTTTTCCTTGACAATACCTTGCGTATAGAGTTGAATGATCATTACCCGTTATTGGCTCACTTTACTGAGAGGTGCATTCCTCCCTTTGCACCTAGGAGACCGATGTCATCCTATCAAACACTGAAATATGCTAATGAGGAATTATGAAACGCCTACGTTGTGTTTAGGTTGCTGGACACTGAATTCCTTCGTGGAGATGTGGTTGTGAATTCAAAGAGAGAAAAGTGTGAATAGGATGTTTGCTTTACCTCAAGTCACATTTTAATTTAGTTGAGAGCAGCACACACACACACACACGCACACACACACACAGAGACAGGCAGTTGGTGATGGGAACAAACAGACAGTTGTTAGTCTTTCCCAGTGACCTAATGCGCAGGCTTATGTGAATGCTGCAGCCCATCCCTGAGCAGGAACGAGAGAGCATGTCCCCGTGCAAAATGTTTGATTAGAGGAGCTGCGTACATGCTGCTCTGTACAACTTATCAACGCACTTCACTTGTTGATAACCAAACAATTCTTCAGAAACAAAGACGAAAGACTGGCCATCGCATCGTTGCAAATATAAAAAAAAAAATGGAAGCATTAAAAAAATGTTTAAAAGTGCAACCTTTTTTTTAATCGAATGTCAGTTCCTACTGTTCGAGGCCCGTTGTCGCACATCGGGATCACCGCGGTCCACGACTTTGTGCTCTGTGACGAGTCTCGTGACGCAGCAAAAGGTCGTTCTCCTACCAGACGACCTCTATGGGCCTTGACACACGGGGTCAACGTCTCATCTCCAGTGGCGTTCACGTAGAAGACTTGACAGCCGGGGCACATTCATCCCTCCCTCACCCACCATAATGTGACACCCTCGGTTAGAATGAAAGGCATTGTGCCGTGCTCATTTTCAGCCCGGCTGTATCTTCTGCCTGACTAATGTGGACAAGGGCACGGCACCAAAAGAAAGTAATAAGAAAGCCTGCCAGTCACACATACTGACAGGGCGCATGTTTGTGGCATATTTGGAAACACTGCGGTGGATTCCGGTCTATATATAAACCAATGACAGGTTGAAGTGTTAAGATAAGGCCTGCTACAACCCCCCACCCCTCCTTTTTTTCTATCTCTCTTTCCTTTGACGCTCTTGTTCTTCTTTCACTTCTCAGTTTCCTCCACGTTTTAACTGAAGTGTGACAAAAAAGTGCTGCTTGCCTGTGCAGATTTCTTGTGATGTGTCTGTTTTTTAATTGTCACTTTTGGTCTGTACACCAGGTCAGAGTGGGTTATTAGAGGATCATCATTGTCGCTGTAGCTGTGGCTTTAATTATAGGATCGTACTGTAGTTATTATGGTCAGACTTATCACTCTCAGGGCAGGGAGACATGCCTGTCAGCCTGCTTAGGTCAGATGATATTTGTGCCTCGAGCCAGTTATTCTGCAATGTGTGTGTGTGTGTGTGTGTGTGTGTGTGTGTGTGTGTGTGTGTGTGAGAGAGTTCAAGCCGGGTGTCTGTGTGTATGTGTTGCATATGTTTGTGTAGTGCAGTAGTCAGTTATTATTGTGCTAGTGTGTCATTACAAAGGCATCAAAGGCTAACATTGGTCATCGAGACAACACTAAACAAACAGAGAGGCAGACAAACAGTCTCATTCATGTTGGTGCTTCTGCACTAAACCTAAGCCAAGGACGTCATTGTTTAAGTCATTTTAAAGTCCTTTTAAAAGTCCTTTTTAAGCACAAATGCCAACAATTCAGTTGGTGCATCTTCTCCATTGAACTTTTCTGTGGTTTATATCATTGTCATTTGAAGATGGCATTTTATATACCAGAAGATGTATTGATAAAACCAGAAAATGGGGTTGCTGTAAAAAAAAAAAATATTGTATGTTGACTCTAGAACTTCATAAACATTGGCGGGTAGAGTAGGTCACTGACACCCACTGACATGTATGTTATCCTTGTGTTATTTACAGAGTGAAATGGGGGAGCAGTGTGTGTGTGTGTGTGTGTGTGAGAGAGTAATAGAAAGAGAAACGGTCGGTAATAGAGGAGGCATGATAGCAAAGCAGTCGGTGGTTAGATTCTACATTGCGGTGCAGAATGCTTGTGACTGTCTGTCTGCCTGCCTCCCTGCCTGTCTGTCTAATTGTCTGCTGTCACACTCAGAGCCTCCCGTAATCCCAGTGACCGTGACTCATCGTCCTAAGAAATGGACCGTCTGAAGAAACATGACACTTTGCTGCTGTTGCTCCGTGACACACTTTCATGGACGTCTTCGTTTTAAAATGCCAGCTCAACTTTACTCCCTCTTTCTGTCTCCGTTTCCCAGAAATCGGCAGGGTACGCAAGGACATGTACAACGACACGGTGAACGGTGGCATGTTCAACGGGCGGGACATGGAGGAGCTTCCCGAAGCGATCGGCCCCGTGGCTCAGCTGCAGGAGAAGCTCTACGTGCCCGTCAAGGAGTACCCCGACGTGAGTGGGCGAATCCGTGACCTTTGACCTTCTGGAAGAGTGTTTTCTTTTATCAGGTCACTTTACCTCCTCTTATTTGAGGGCTGCCAGGGAGTCGGTGATCGCAGCTTTACATTTCGTCTACTCGCTGATTTCATTCTGAGATCATCTGCGCTCACACCCAATGATGTCATCTAGAGTCTGAATTTATCAATATTAAACCCCTGGCCAGTGTTTCCAATAAGATAAAAGTTCATAATTTACAGTGATATTGTAAGATTCAGATGAAAGAAAAGTCAATCTTCCCTTACTGCGCAATCACGTAAGATTACACTATTAAGTAAGTCTTTCCTCCCAATATAAAAACCAGTGCACCGCAGTCGTCGGTGAGGAGACCAGGACACCTTTTGCTCCGGCCAAGTACAGTTAAGCGCTTCGATATGAGTCGCGTTGATCCAGATTGAATGGCTCACATGATCTTCAGCTCGCCAATCACTCGAATACAATGACAGGCTGTCCTCACTCACATGACAGAAGGCTAACAGGACACACACACATACACACACACACACACACACACACACACTGGAAAATGGTTGAGATCAGGGTTAAATTTAGAGAGAGGTTCCTCTATCTGGATTTGAGGCTGTGTGTCCGGGGGTCACCCGCCGAGCCCGGAGCGAACATGTCGCAACTGAAGATAACGTTGGGTCAAACTTAAGAGGAGTTAGAAAAGTGGGAAGAGGCTGGACAAATGCTGTTGGAGACAAACGTTAGAGAGACACAGTGGTGAAGGAAACAAACACAATCGCACACATACACGCAGAGGGGCAGCTGTCTAGTTAATCACTCAGTCTTACTGACAGATAAGGTTAAGAGAACGGCGCTGTCCCGTCATGCCGCCAGCACCCGTATAATGATCTATTTGTGTCTCTCTTAGTAACACATCACTTATGCACAAACACTGACACGCAGCACATGCAAATACACAAACACACACACACATTGTAAAAAAAAAAAAGACAGTCTGGGAATTTTTTTTAACTGTCGTGTGTTTTTTTTCTTCTTTTCTTGCTCTTTTGTGTAGTTTAACTTCGTGGGCAGGATCCTGGGCCCGCGTGGACTGACGGCCAAACAACTGGAGGCAGAGACCGGATGCAAGATTATGGTGCGGGGAAAGGGCTCCATGAGAGACAAGAAGAAGGTAAAAAGAACACACAAGACGCAGCATGTGGCTCCGCAACGGACCCTATGAGCACGTCGCATTCATTCGAACGATTAGTTTGCAATTCTTGTGTCGGGAGTTAAAACGAGAAGATTGATACCACTTTTTGTGTGCGTATGCTAAATACGAAGCTGCAGACACGAGACATTTAGCTTATTTCAGCATGAACACGTAATCTGGGGGGGTGGGGGGGGGAACAGCGAGCCCGAAATCCTCAAAGTCTTGTTTTAGGTCAAAGAAATAATCCCACACAAAATCAAAGTTCAATCACAACGTGTCATTTTTTGACTGCAGGGTTTTTTTTGCGGATATAAACGAACAAGATAACGAGTTAATTTGTGCTCCTTTAGAGGTGCTGGCAGGTGGGTTTTGTTACCTTCAGACAGAGCCATTGTTTCCCCCTGTTTCCAGTCTTAATGCTAAGATAAGATAACTGTGGGTGTCGGTCAATCTTTTCATCTAACTCTTTGGGCCTTTTGTTTTTTAAATGTGTAAAACGCACAGGGACCTCGCACACTGAGTCCAAATGGTTTTCATTCTTCTATTTGTTGGTAAATTCACAATGCAAGACAAACTGAATTCATTACGCGGGCCGGTGGATAGCGCTCATCCCAAAATGGGGCTAATGAATAAACAACATTAACGATCACAGCTGTCTAATCTTTCTTAAATTGTTTGTTTTGCTATCATTTCACTTGTCGACAATCGTTGAATTCTGCATCTCTATTTTCTGCACTTTGTTTGTTGCAAAGTGCCGGTGAGACAAACAAACAAAGGGAGTCTATGGACGTAGCTTATTACTTATCAGAGGCCATTTTGGATGATGCCATTTGCATTTACGGTCGAACAAGAAAAACAGACCATCGAATATGTTCCCGAAAACTTTAATGCCTTTTATTCCGAAAGCATATTTCACAAAATGTCAAACTATTCCTCCAAATAGCTTCTTTTTTTTTTTTTTTTACTTTGCCCAACATGGAGTCAGCCATTGGTTACCATTCATTTGAGCGCGGTCTATAAAGTCTGACATTTGATTGAGAGGCTTTACTGAAAACATGTTGAACATTATATGCACTTTCATCACCGTCAAAGTTACATTCTTGGCGCGCCTCACATTGATTAGGACACGATGTTCAGATGCATTTGAGAGGACTTTGAAATGAATAGATTACAATGGCAGCCTTCCAGACGGAGAAAGATATAAATGTCAAATGTTAAATAATCACGATTTGCTTTGGAAAATGTTCTGCAGGAATATGAAGTCTATGTGACTGAAACATGCCAAAATCATTTTTAGCATGTGGTCCTTAATTCACCGAAAACACTGATCTGTCTGTCCGTCTGTCTGTCTGTCTCTCTCTCTCTCTCTCCTTCCCATCTATCCATACATCCACTCATCTGTCCCACATCTGTCTGTCTATCCGTCTATCTATATATCTGTGCATCCATCCAACCAACCCTTCTCTCGAAATGAGTTTTTCTGTCCTGGTGTTCGGTCCATCTGTTCCCCCCTTCCTCTCCCCTGGTGTCTGCTGTTGGACGGAGTCGGCACAAGCTTTCCAAACGGCAGGTGGAGCAAGTCCAGCATTCCTCCCCCTCCCCTTGTTTCTCTCCCTCTCTCTCTCTCTCTCTCTCTCTCTCTCTCTCTCTCTCTCTCTCTCCAGAACATTCCCTACCCCGCACGCCCCTCAGAGAAAGAGAGAGACACACACAGAGACAGAGAGGAAGGAAAACAGAGACACAGTGGGAGGCAACGGGGGAGAAGGGAGAAAGATGTTGACTTTTGGTGTTTTTCAAAATGATACATCTCACTTGACAAAACATCGGCAGAGGATAGAATGTCCCAGCATGCAATGCTGAGTTAAAAGACTCCACGGTTTCAGCTTTAACTCGGGCTACGACCAACAGTTATCTTCATTTGAACGAGTCACGTGATTAATATAATAGTTCGGGCTATAAAATGTGATTCTGTACTCAAAGGAATGGCTCGACATTTTTGGGAAATATGTGTGTCTGCTGAGAGTCATATTGACACCAATCTCTCCTTTCACTCTGTTGAAAAAGAAGCTACAATCGGGAGGAGATGCTTAGCCAAACTTAGCTTAGCACAAAGACTGGAAACAAGGGGGGGGGGAGAACAGCTGGTCTGGCTAGAAAGTCACTCCGCCTTGCCAAGAAATAGTTTCAGTGCATGAAGGTCAAATTATGCTCGAACAGAGGAAGTTCCTACGATGTAATGTCCAACCACGATGGAAATGAAAAGTGTTTATAGTCGTTCCGAGCGTCCTCGCTCGAGGGCGGAGTGAAACGCCTGCATTCACAGCATTTGTACAGTAAAAGAAAAACAAAAAGAGATTTAAAAACCCAGCTCCCCTCAGCGCAGGTGGCCAATCACAGCGTGCAGTGGGAATTATCGGTGATTGGACACAGCTCATCTTGCGTTGGGAAGGTGACGAGGAGTTGTGGAAAAACTGGCTGCTGAACCCCCAATAAAACCACAACAGGTTTATGAGTATTAAACAAAGAATATATGATTTTCTAATTAGTGGGGTTCAGTGATTTTAGAGATACTCGTGGGTTGAGAAATGAGCCATTTCCAGTTCTCTATGCTCAGCTAAGTTCACCGTCTCATGCTGTCGCCTCCTGTTCATATATGAGTGGTGCTCCTCATAAGCACATGTCCTAAAATGTCCAGCTTTCCCTTTTGAGCTAATGGAAAAGAGTTTTTTCAACCTGAGGATGTCCCGAGAGTTATTGTGCCTAAAAAAATAAACTAAACTAATGTATCACAACTTCCCAGAAACCAAACAGACCTTCTTCAAATTGTCGGATGAATTTGCCAAAAAAACTAAACAATAATCTGAAAAGCAGCGGATCCAGTTTGGGGGTTTGGAACACAAAGTTATCCAAAACTGACAATTGCAAGAGTAACCTTGTGCAACTCTTGTTATATGAACATAAATATTTGTACTTTTACTAAATGCTATAATTGTTATTAACCAACATCAGAATATTTTATTTGACAGGGACAGTGCGCATATTTCCAGCTGTACCAGAGTTAGTTATACTCGACGATTTTAGACTTTAAGATTTTAGATCACTGTCTCACTCAATTGGTACCTGGCTCCAAAAGTGTATCAATTAATGGACAATATGTCCGTCACTAATTCTGATTAAAGGTCAATGAGAGATTAAAGAAGGGAATAGATGAGATAAAAAAAAAAGTGAAGAATGGCAGGATTTGGGGGAGTGCTTTCGATGAAATGCAACACCAAACCAGTGTCACCACCGAACAGCAATATGGTTATTTCATGAGCCTGATAACGCTTCCAGAGCTGCATTGCACGACCTTGAGCCTTGAGTGTGTGTTTGTGTGTGTGTATATGTGTGTGTGTGTGTGTGTGTGTGTAGTTTGAGGCCGATCCAAAACCAGAGCCAAAACCAGAAGAATAGTGAAATCCTGTTCCCTCTGTGCCCGTAATGGGCCGAGCTTGTGTGCTTCTTTCAAAACGGAGCTTTTTTCAAAATGTTTCTCAGGAGGAGATGAACCGAGGGAAGCCCAACTGGGAGCACCTCAGCGAGGACCTCCACGTCCTGATCACAGTGGAGGACACACACAACCGGGCCAAGATCAAGCTCCAGCGGGCCATCAACGAGGTCAAGAAACTTCTCGTGCCAGCTGTGAGTATCACTCCGAGAGCCGCCTGACGGCAAATATTATGGTCTGGACTGATGGAAAAAAAACTGCGTGTGACTGGATGAGAGTTCACTGTGTTGGTATGCATGGAAGGGGGAAGGGGATTGTCAGTCCAAAAAACTGTGTGTTTGTGTCCTTTTTTTGTGTTTTTGTGTGTGTCTCTGTGTGTATGAGGGAGTATGTGTAAGGGGTTAGGGTAATTAGGGAACACGTATAAAGGGGTTTCCATGGTAACCCCGGGTTGTTTGAAAGGCTGAGGGAATGAATGGAGAGTCTGTTCACTTGTTCTCCCCACTCCATCACTCCTTTCACTCGTTCACAACTCACTTCATTCCCAACTACTGGCTACAGTATTCCTTTTTATCCCTGTTTTCTTTTTGTTGTCCACACAAGGGGACATTTTGATTGCGCCCCTCAACATTTCTCACATTCTCCGGCCCACCTACATCCCCCCTACAGACACACATACGTGCATAAATGTGCACACAAACATGACGACAAACAAGAAACACACTGCACATACACACACACACTCTCTAAATCATCCTGTTATACACAAAAGCACATATTTTGAAAATCACAAGGCTCCTTCCTTTTTCTTCCTCGGCATTATTTGCAACAATAGAAACGGACTGAAAAGACCAGCAGGGGGATTTCTATTGCGGCAATCAGCCGTCACTTCCACTCTAATCACAGCACGGTATCAGCAAACCCTAGACGTTAAAGGATGTGAGAAGTGTTTGTAGGCAATCAGGAGCTGATCGCCTGTTAATTTCTGTTGGTAAATCTGTGTGGAGGGTTAAGTTTATTATACTCGTTAGTTTAACCCGGCCGACCTTGCTTTCCGACTGTAAATCAGTGAAGCTTTTCGCCGAGCTGTAACTGGAGCTAAGAAGTTAAATATGTCCTCTGTGGTGGACTGGCCGTGTACAAAGTCTGGTCATCTTCGTTCCTGTCAATGTTATTATCCATTAAAAAAAATAATAAAAAATCTTATTTTCATATTTAAGAAACGCATATCAACCGATTGCAATAATGTAAACACACACTTAAGAGAAAGAGTTACATTATTCATGATAAACTTGAACAAATAAAAACATTTTAGTTCTCTATTCTCAGCAAGTGTTAGTTCAAAGACTAGAAAAGCTGCCTGTTGCGTAAAATAAAATTGGAAGGCCAACTTCAAAAGTAAATTGCACTCAAATTAACACCCTGAAACTGGTACTTGATTTCCGAAATCTAAGAAGATAAGCATCGTAACCTTTACACTAATGAATTTACTTCCCTTATTTTTCCCCCCTTGCGTCATAATTAGTGTCAGCATACTGTAACGTTTGCTGACTTTCTGAACCAGACTCCCACAGAAGTTCATTCATTCACTTGTCAAATGGCTGAATGGCAGTCCTGGCTCAGTGCGCTGATTGTGCTGCTCTGCCCTGGTCTAGGCTGAGGGGGAGGACAACCTGAAGAAAATGCAGTTGATGGAGTTGGCCATTCTCAATGGGACCTACAGAGACGCCAATGTCAAGACGCGTAAGGATGACATCATAGTTAAAATGTGGAGGAGGGTTGGTGTGTGACAAAGGAGGTGCTCTCGGTACAGGAGTCCACTGTATATATGAACAATGCCTCTGTTTCTCCTGTTAAATAGACTGTTTGTCCTCTCCTCTTCTCCCCTGTCTATTGTGTGTGTGTGTGTGTGTGTGTGGGTGGGTGTGCGCATACTTGCGTTATTGTATGTCCGTGTGCCGCACAGCCATCGCCGGCTTCTCAATAGGGACACCCCAGGGTCCTCGGATCATCACAGGCCCGACGTCCTGCCTGCCTCCTTCCCTGCGCAACCCCACGCCCGTCAACACGCCGACCATCATGCCTCTGATTCGTCAGATCCAGAGCTCCGCCCTCATGCAGGGAGGCAATCCGCACACGACGCTAATGCAGCAAGGGCCCGAATCCGGAATCATCTACACGCCCTACGAGTACCCCTACACACTCACGCCCTCCATATTGGAATACCCGATTGACTCAACTGGAGTTTTAGGTATTTTGAAGTCAAGCGTTCATCATTTCTTATGGAGTCAATGGATGTATTATGAGAACTGGATAGCGGACTCCAATGGAAGTTGCTCACCGATCGCGTACGTCAAAAAAAAAACGTTGTTTCCGGCCCCGCCCACATGTCCCATAAACCTCCACTCGCAAAAAATGTAAAATTTAAATTCGAGACTAAGTAAGAAATATACAAATTATACATGCGAATAATTAAGAGTTATAATTCGCTGCGTTTACATTTTTATAGATGTGTTTTATAATGGAGGTTTACGGGGAAATTGCTTTGTTCTGTACTTAAACGTGTCTTATACCTGCGTCGATTAAGGTGCGTTCAAACAGAAAGCAAAGCTATCGTTTGTCATTTTTATAAACACAAACGGCAACGTAAGCTGTAAGCTAGCTGGCCACAGAAGCAAAGACCGTGTGTCTTATTACGTTAACTCGTAGATTATTGTTATGCCGTCATGCTATCATTTAACCGTACAGTCTATTTAAACAAAAGCCTTGGAATATTTATTCAGGAACTTTATTTATTTATTTAACTTGTTCTCTTTTATGAGAGGAAACGCATAGTAATTCACCTACCAGCTCAAGCACAGTTAATTGAAAGATAAGACATAAAAGATAAGAATTGTGCATTTGTGCTTAAAAAAACAGGACGTGTTCATGTGAACTAAACAGAGAATCTTCTTCTTCGCCGGGTGCTTTCCCGAAACTTCGCGCATCTCTACGGCCTCGAACGCCACCAAAAAACTGGTGTTTTCCGTTATCGACGTGTCAGGAAGCAGAACTCGCGGCCGCAAGATGTTTTTAAGTGGGACAAATTGGCATCCATATCCAGTTCTTGTAATACATCCGCATCATATTTTTTTAAGAATGCTGAAGCTCATTGCTCGGCTAACAGTCCCTTCTTCCTGTGTTTTTGCAGGTATGGCTTTCCCAACCAAAGGCTAAGCGGTAGCAACCCTTCCTAGCACACACAAGGACTGGCTTGCAGAGACCCCCACCCCAACCCCACCCCGCCACCCCAACACATACTTGTCCCACAGAGCAAACACTCAAAGTTTGCTCATACTTTAGGATGACAGATTCCTCGACAGTCATTCTGTCGTCAAGTGTCCATTCCTGTTCATTTCCTCTTTGTATTAGCAGACTAGTGTTGTGGTGTGACAGCTATTTAACTTCTTTTAATAGTTCAGCTTCTGCTTGTAATCTTAACACATTTTAGTGAACCTGATAGATATTTTAGTGCCGCTGTTTGTGATTTAACATACGTTAAAGCTTATTTTAATCACAAAGCTATAGAGTGACTTTGCTTAAAGCCGATGTTGAATCTACTAGTGAAGCTTAGTGAGAGATTATTGGTTTGGATTCATATTTTCTTTAGAGAGCAGAAGACCACGAAACAACAAGAACTCTGTCTCTTAGAAGTGAGATGTTTTGATTTACTTTCGCCCTTCAGCCTTGAACACTTTGTAAATTCCTGGTTTCACTGATGTCGGTGCCATGGGTGGACTGTTTGATGTCTTTCTGATGAGTAACCTTCTGTGTTCTGTTTTGGCGATGTCAATGGCTGTTAGCAGGTGCCATGACCACTAAGGTACGACGCCACGACAAGAGAATCCATCCTTACCAAAGGGTAGTGACCCCAGACAGAGGTTAGTTAGCTCACCAGCCACTTTATGTGTATGTGTGTGTGTTAGTGTGCGTGCATGCAGACCAATGGACCAATTTCCGCTTACATGCGTCTGTAATACGGCATGCCTTAAAAAAAGAAAAGAAAACGAATAACCGCATCAGGCGAAAAGGTCATGAAACGGTATTTGTTGCAGTGAAAGTGAAATAAGTGAGTGGATTGGGAGGAACCATGTGAGTGGTGACAGCTGCAGCGGTTATCTTCCGCTCGCCTGGTAGATAAACTGGACTGGCTTGCAGGCCGGGACCCTCTCGATTAGAATGGATCGCTCCGTTCATGTGACTCGGTCCTCGTGACTCTGGATTTGAAGTCCTTTCTCAGAACCGTTTTTTTTCGTTGTTGTTTTTATTACTTCACTACTACTTTTTTGACCCTACAAATAACTGTGGGAAGTTTTTATTTATACCCAACTTCATTCCAGTAGATTTCCACAAATGCTTTTTTTAATTAAATCCTGTGTTGTGCCCAATGACTATATGACACTTAAAGTAACAGTGATTGTCTTTTCTCTGAAGGTCATTCAATTCAATATGATCTTCGGTATTTACTACTAAAACACAGCGTGTGATAACTACTGAAGTCTGTGTTACAAGCTCTTTTGTATGAAATACTGTTGTTTTGGTCTTATCAGTCGCCCACTGGACTTTATCATTGGGGCTGTTTACATCTTTCATATATTTCTTAGCCAGAGGGGTGCTGTTACCATGTATTTAGCTGCAAAAATAAATTTGTATATAGGGATTTTAAGGATTTAAGTGCGTATATGAAGCTTATGGAACAAGATCGCTTTGGAAATACTTGTAGTATTTTTTTTCTTTTTTTTTTTTAGTTTGTAAAATTTTATTTTTGTTTTTACGATACGCTTTTTATAGATGAAGTGTCTCCATGTAAACTTCAAACTTTTGTTCAAGGTGTGTAGCTACTACTGTTTTAGTCACCGCGAAAGGTGGCAATGAAGGCAGTGTTTTGCTCTGTCTATTTAAGATGAGGGGACCTTCTCGATTCACAGGCCTCGTGACTGTTTTATGCAATAGAAATGGACTAGCTAGCTACATTATATGTGTGTGTGTATGTGTGCGTGTGTGTGTGTGTGTGTGTGTGTGAGAGCGGTGGTGCTCTTGTTGTACACGATGGACAAAAAACACTAAAAGGCAATAAAGATGACTATTGAAAAAAAATCTCTAAAGAAAACCAAAGCCTCTAAATTCTTGTAGTTAGTCTGTCTATTGTTAAATTGTTTCTTAAGTCCCTCTAAAATCACCATCTCTTAACCTCTCATCGCTGTCTCTTATGGCGCCTCTTTGCTCACTGTAGTCATTAGGTGCTCTTCTAATACTTCATAGCAAATAGATCAAACAATAATCAATAATCCCAACTGTTAATCATCCTGATTTTACGCCTGCTGCTAAACAATAGCTCAACTTGTCAGTAAGTGAAAGTATACCCGAGGCCCAGACACTTTTCTGTGGACATAAAGGTCACCGTCTCACCCACATGAAGCCGTGCCGTCTCCCTCTCTGCCCGTGGTTTCACTGTCTGTCTGTGCTCGACGTAGCCCGGCTAGCACGAGTAGTATCACTATAGCAGCGGCCGCTCGACAGGAGGGGCATCTTCCCGAACCTTAACCCTGCAAACACCTTCACGAGCACACACAAGACGCATCGCTAACCAGCCATTCCTCGCGTCACCACCCGGTGGTCCGATGCGAGTCCTCCCGAATGGTCATGCGGGGCTCATGAAGGTGTTGTGCAGCTCGAAGGTAGCGCCCCCTCCTGCTGTGTGACCGCAGTAGATCTGCCTTGTTGTCATCCTGACGCCACTAGCTGACACTAATCTCTCTTCTATCTTTTTTTCTTTTTATGTCCCCTTTTATGTGCCCTTTTTGTTTCCTTTCCACGTCTGTCCGTCTCTGTCTGTCTAACTCTAGCTGCCACGGCAACTAACCCATGACCCCCTTGACCTTCTGACCTTTCCGCCCACTGATGACCCACCCATCTCTGCCCGCTGGCGCGCTCATTGGCCCGCGGCCCCCGTCACTCCCCCAGCTCAGCCAACCAGACCGGCACATTGGGAACATCCCGGCTGCTTCTGTCTAACCAGCCAACCGGACGACAGCGATCATGGGGATAAACCTCAGGACCCCGCCCACCACCGAGTCCTAACCTAAACTTTACCAAACGTGCCTTCCTTCCAAAAGCCCAAAGCCAGTCTGAGCATATTTTTACAACCAGTCGAAAAAAATCCCAATTGTTGCAACCATAACCAGTAGACTTAACTGGGGCCGGACACGAAACTGGTGAAGAGCTCCTTAACCAATCCCTGGCTGTGCCAAACTGTCAATCTGAGCAGCCCTCCCCTCAGTCCATGTGATGCAATAATAATGACTCTATTCATAACATGGTAACTATACTGATAATAATGGCACTTGTCCAAACTTTCCATCAACACTAAAACTAAACGAGATATGTTGATATTTTGAAACGTCTTTCCTCTTCGGGCACCTCTTACTTCACTTTTTCTGGCCATTCTTTTCAAGGGAAGGTTTTTTTTTCTTCTTCTTCAGGGCCAACCATTTAAATTCATTTATAAATCAAAGTTGGTGTTGACATATTGATATATTAACACACTTTCCCCTTGACTCGTAACACCAACCATGTGGTTCCGGCGATGTGCTTAAAATGTCACCGGTGTTTTTAAAGAATGTTATTATTTCTTTAGTCCTTTTCAGAGATTTTTTTTAATTCTCCTTGACACGTCGGAACAAGGAAAACAAAGCAAGGCACAAAAAAAAAGTCAAAGCAACAGGTGCTCACGAAGGGAAAAGAACAAACTGGAATGCAAAATGCCAAAGTATCTCTTGAGTTTTTCTCAATAGGTAAAGTATCCCAACATATGCAGTGTAGATGCCAAGTCTGTACGGTGCACATCCGCACACACAGAAGGAAGGGTGCGCTTCTTTTGTCTAAATCGAGAGGACTTACACAACGATGCCTTTGCCTTTTTCACACTACAGTATTGTACCAGCTTGAACAACAGTGCCTTTATTTATTTCACAGCAATGGAATAATGTTACTCCTAAATCTTTTGCTACCACATCGTGGGGTTTGTGGCCAGCATGAAATTATGTCCTTTGGGTTTATGCAGATTAATTGTAATCGTCTGCATTTGATGTCTTTACATCCGTAACTCTTCTCAATTCAGATTTTAGTGCCAAAAAAAAAAAGAAACGTGGGGGGGAGAAGTGGGTCATTTGCATTGGAAGTGCGACGCAGTGTTGAAGCTATACCATGTCTGAAATGTGAGGTTTGGATACCTCGAGAGAACAGTGTTATATTGTATCTATTTCTTTTATTTGTTTGTTTGATTGTTTTGTTGGAGATGAAGTCGTCCATATCCTTATTTCTGCATGAGTGTCCTCTTCTTCGGAAGGTGTGGTTCAGTTATACACACACACACACACACACTCACACACACACATGCACACAAACCAACTGATGCCTTGAAAAAAAAGGAACAAAAATCATGGAGCCGTAACATCTGTAACAAGTTTATAATGTATTTTTATATTCTATTTTGTACCTGAAAATAACATTAAATGACCTTTTCAGATAAGAACATCATGCCTTATTACGGAGAGAGTAATTGGATGAATATAACTATCCTTCATGTGTCATTCGTAACCAATGTCCTGATATAGTAGCGTCTCTGATGTCCTCTGTATTAACTTTGAGATCTACATTGCTTGCCCTCTGTGCCTTTTGTATACTATGAGTGTGATAATTAACAGTGTAGTACAACATTAATATACTTTTCAGTGCCAAGGTTACTAACTGTTACCACTTCTGTGATTATTAACCACTTTAATGGTATCTGTCTCTGCTTTGGATTCCTTTAAAAAAAAAAAAAAATTACATGTGTGTGTCTAAAAACGAATTTGAAAAGAAAGATATGTGTTGAACTATGAACGTTTTAACTGAGCAGGAATAACTCTCTGTACACTATTAAACTCATAGTTGTATAACTAACAAACTTTGTTGCTTTTTCTCTGTAGCACTTAATTATGCAAATCAGCTTCCTTTCTGCATACTAATCACCAAACACGCCTTGGATACCGAGGTGGGGAAAGAAACCCGAAGGAAAAAGGCCAAAACATGTTTTTTTTCCCCACTTCTCCTTTCCTGCACTCTGTCTCTTGTTCTCTATACTCCCGCTATTTAAGTAGACATTACACACAGCGATGTGTGTAATAAGAGAGAACAAAACACACCCAGCTCACCATGGTTTCTCAGAGGCATGCACATGTATAACAGAAAAAAAGAAGGGGGGGGGTCCACGTTTGGAGGTCTAGCTGGCTGGGGAATTAAAGGGAAATTCATTGTGCAAACTCGCCCTCAAACATCTGCGGAGTAAATATTACACAGTCTGAACCCCCACCAATAATAACCTGCATATGTCGTGGTAGAAACATTTGTGTTGTAAGGCTCCTTTTTCTTTTAAGCTGTTGCACGTTAAGATATAAAGAGGGTGAGTAAATCTGTGGGTAATTGGAGCCTTTGACACTTGAAGTTCCCTTTAAACTGCACATTTAAGGTTTCACACGCCAAAGAAAAAAAAAAAAAAGAAAAAGGGAGAAAATCACACGGTTTTTTTTCTGTGTTGAATGCAGCAGTGGGTGGCTCATTTGTCCCCTCCCTGCCCTTCCTGCCTTCATTGTGGAGTTGAGGGGTGATATTGAACTTCAGGCTTGGAGTTGAGCCGGCTCTGTGGCCGCAACCCCAACACCCCCTGATCACAGAGAGAGAGAAAGAACATAATGTGACCGCCGCTGACAATCCTCTGGACAGGAAGAAGCAGAGTGGAGATAGCGAGAGAGAAAAAAGTACAAGAGAGACTGTGTGGATATAAATGGGTGGGGGTGCATGATGTGTGCTTGGTTGGGTGTGTACTCGTCTCTGTGTTTTTCCTGTTTTCAGTCAAGTTGTGTACTGTTCTTCTTCTTTCTTCTTCTTCTTCTTCTTCTTCTTCTTCTTCTTCTTCTTCTTCTTCTTCTTCTCTGGTATGAAACACTCTTCAAGCATCTGGTAATGTATTCTGCAGTCAGCTCTTCGCCATTGCCAACACTGGGGCCCAGAGCTCCCAGTGCTTACAATCAAAGAAGTGTGGTTGTGTGTGTGTGAGAGTGTGTGTGAGAGGGGGAAGGATAAAGAGAGAAAGTGATGAGGGGAAAAGACAGGTTGATTTACATTACTATGTATGCACAACATTCTCCACATAATGAACGGCTCCAGATTCTCACCGCTTGGTAAATATTTGATGGCCGAGCGGCGGAGTGATTTTAGCCGGATAACAGGAGTCCTATAAGCTGCTCAAAAGTTGTATTTCAAACCCTTCTCTCCCTTGTCCTCTTCCCATGTAAATAAGGCCAACTCCCCCTAACTCCGCACACCCCTCTGAGGCAGTTTAAAGACCCAACACTGTCTCCTCGTCTCCTTGACAACAAGCATACACTGGGGTCCTGTCGTGGCCTCTCTGTCTTTTGTGTTTGGGAGCTCAGAGAGACAGAAAGAAAGAGAGAGAGAGAGAGAGAGGAAGAGAGAGAAAGAGGAAGAGAGAGAGAGAGAGGAAGAGAGAGAGAGAAACAGACAGAAGGAAAGAGAGAGAGGAAGTGAAGGATGAAAACCGGACGAAAAAAGATAACAAAGATGACATCACAGCTATTTTATGCCACAACTGAAATTTTTCTGAAGTCTGTATCCCGATGATGATGATGATGATGATGACGATGATGATGATTAGCCAGAGGCACAAAATGGGTGGCTGCTTAGTGTGAGAGTGTGTGACCAGAGTTAGAGAGAGAGAGAGAGGGAGAGAGAGGCCCAGGACTGAATGGAGCATTGTGGGAAAGACAGTGGGCACACTGGGCAGCAACATAGAGAACACTAACTCACAGATCATGCCAGAGAGTCTGAAAACACCCACACTGGGCGACAATGGCAAACTTCATCGCTCCACTTGGCCCCGTCTGAATACACACATACAATGGCAGAATCCAAATAAGATGCTCTGTTATTCGTGAAATTCAACACACTGAATTCCTTCAGTGCCTCTGTCCCTTTGACCGGCAGCAGATGGCCCGGGGTCCGCGCTGCATAGATGTGCACGTATGCGTTGTGCGTGTGCGTGTGGTCTCGTCTCACCATGTTGCATCATGGGTGAGCACCCTGTAGGTTTGTAAGGTGAGAAATCATGCCTCCAAGGGCCCCAACAGGTGTCATGTTTATTCAAGCCAGCTCCACCTCCTTACTTCAAGCGATGCAAACAGTCCTTTAAATTCAACTTGTACTTGGACCTGAGAACCAATTTAACTAAATCATTCAATTAAAGCAGGAGTAACCAGAGTGGGGAGTATCGGAACCAACAGGTTTGACGCCTATATAGCTGGTCTGTTTTTTTACTCTCAGCTCTCTGCTGCCTCCCTGTGTAGCTTGTCAGGAACTCCACTGTTTTATCTGAGATGTACGAACTGCAACAGGTGTGCAGCAAAGAAATGCATGATAGAGCTGAGACAATTAGTCTTTAGTTAATTTAGTTAATGCCAAACATTCATTTGTACCAGCTTCCTACACATGATAATGTTGAGGGGCATTTGTGTGTCTTTATTACAGATGAAAAATAGATAAAAGAGAGATGTAAGAAAGGTCCTCAGTCAGTTTTAAATCTGTGACATTTCTGTTTATAGTCAGTCTCTAAAGCCCCAGGGGTGCCCTATTTTTCAGTCGTATGTAATTGTCAATACCTTTCAATATCGACCATAATGAATATAATGAGCAATTTCAAAGACGTCTCTTTGGGTTCTAAAAAAAATGTGATGGCCATTTTTCAACATTATATTCAAAATGATTCATCACTAATGAAAAATAATCATTAGAAAGTTAGGAATATGATTTCATATATTGTATTTTATAATCCATATGTATGTATTGATGGAAAGCAACATGATGCATACGTAGAACTTTACAGTACTTAATGTGTGTCTATTTCACTACTTTGTGCTTTTGACTTCACTTATTTGGCATCTAGTGCTATTTACTTGACAGATTCATGTGAGTTTTAAAAATATCTTTGAAGGAGACCGATTGCTTCATTTACTTGAGTTCTTCTTTCCACACTTATCATATGTTTAAACATGCAATGTTTATATGTTTATATGGTTTATATATCAATTTAACGACGTCGTGATAACGTTTCCTCTCTTCTTCGCCTGGAGTCAGTTTGGTAATGTCCTGTGCTGTCCATACCTCTCGTCCTTGGCTTAGCTACACAGTTCCCAGATCTGTAGAGGTGTCGTAAAGTCGTAGGGCTTACAGACGTTATCAAAACAGCCTCACGGCTTTATTTTTCCACGTTTAAATGGGTTATGGTCTTGAAATCACGAGATGAAATTGATGTTTACGACAGTATTGTCTGTTTCTCCCCCTCCACATGTCATGGTAGGTTTTGTTGACGTAACGACAGCTAAACGTTAGTTGTCGCTTTACGGCAACAGAGCAGCACGCTGGAGGTCAGGGTTTTTTTACGTCAAGGCTAGCTCAACAGTCCGTAAACGGAAAAACGGTGTTTTCACCCGTACGACTCACTTCTGATTCAACGTACACGTCAACAGGACCGCGTCTGTTCGTGTCGGTGAATCCAGCCGCTCGTCGTTCAGCGGTTTGTTCTGCATTTTGAGTGTTGCGTCATAGCTAGCGCTAGCTAACGACGGAACAGATCGGCTCGGTTCGCGGACCCAGCAGCTCCCACCAGGTGACCCGTCGGGATCCCTCTCCAGCCATGGACGGCAGCTCTCAGGGATCGGGAGGAATGAAAGGGGGTATGGGGGGTCTCTTTGGAGGCGGTGCACCCGAGTACTCCAACACAGAGCTGGCCGGTGTTCCCTGTAAGCTTTCACGTTACTTTAGTTAGCTTAAACCAGCTTCATGGCCTTAAAACACTGCACATACAACGTTATCAATACATAAATGTCTAATATGTCTGTTATAATGCCATTTCAGTGACTGGAATGAGTCCTCTGTCCCCTTACCTCAATGTCGACCCCCGTTACCTGGTTCAGGTGAGCTACAGCGGTTTTTGGTGTTAAATGAACGTGTTTTTTTTCCTCTTCTGCCTATAACGTCTTTTGATCTTTTGTTTTAGGACACAGATGAGTTTATTCTCCCAACAGGCGCCAATAAAACAAGAGGGAGGTTTGAACTGGCTTTCTTTACCATTGGAGGATCGTGCATGACTGGTAAGAGATAAGAAACACCAGTGGCATCACAGTGTCACACGGTTTCCCGTTCTTGTACTGTATATGTCAGAAGTATGTGGACACAGCTGCTGTTCACTTAGTTTTCAGCACTTTCTCGACAACTCTGTTGGTGTTTTTTGTTTTTCGTGTTTTGAATCCGGTCCCTTGGTTTAAATGAGTGAAATACACCATGCAATGGTACTTTGACAACCGTGTGGCAACAGTATTGGGAAAAGGCTTGTTGCTGTTTCAATGTGACAAAGGCCCAAAGCAAGGTCCACACAGGATGGATTTACTTTGACTTTGGTGTGGAAGCAGTCTTTACATTGACATCCAACACATGAAGGATGAACTGAGATGCCAACTAGCATCCATTCTGACCCCAAATCAGTGACCTCACTAATGCCCTTGGGGCTGAATGGGAGCAAATCCCTTCAGCTAGGTTCCAAAGATCTTGTGAAAACCTGCCCAGAAAAGAGGAGGTTGTTACAGCTGCAGATCGTGTCTCATGGTTTGTGAATTTCACGTTAAAAAGTCACATACCTGTTGGCGAAATAGCTGAATGTTTAACCAAATGTCTCACTCGGCCTTTCTGCCTCTTTGTTTTGACTACAGGAGCAGCATTTGGAGCTGTGAATGGTCTCAGAATGAGCATAAAGGAGACTAGAGACATGGGATGGTCAAAACCTCGTAATGTACAGTAAGTATGGAGACAGAGTTCAGTGAACCTGTCGTACTATTCCTGTTATTACCCCAAGATCACTTCATCTGTCCTCTAAATGTTAGTTTTCTCTCCCTAGGATTCTCAACATGGTGACCAGGCAGGGTGCTTCATGGGCCAACACTCTTGGCTCTGTTGGTAAGACCATTATAATGTAGCAACAACAACAACAACAAGTAGTATATTCACTAATCTCATGGATGAAAATCCCATTGCCACATGGAAGAAAGCATTATCTTATTCATATTCAATAATATTCCAGTACTTTTAAGGATTTTGTGTTTATGTTAATCAAGTTTCCCTCTTTTGAATGACTTGACTCTTGTGGAAGGCAGTAAAACTGTGAATTTTTCTTTTCCATTGCAGCGTTGTTGTACAGTGTATTTGGTGTGGCGATAGAGAAGGCCAGAGGAGCAGAGGACGACGTCAACACTGTGGCTGCTGGGACACTGACTGGGATGCTCTTCAAATCAGGCAGTAAGTGTCTTTTCACGCTTGAATATCTGCCATGACTGTGTCGTGAAATTGACTTTAAGCTAAGAGATGCGTTTTTAATCAGGTGAAGAAAACTGGATGTTAACGTCTATTGCTTTTTTTTGTTATTTATTGGTTAACCTCATTAAGCCGTACGTTGGGTCTTCAAATGACAACGGTCCAATTTCCAAAGATTCAAATTTGACACTGATATTATCTTTGCTCCATAAATAATTAAAACTTTTGTTGCTAACATTTCTGTCAATGTACTCATTGATTTATTGTCTAACAACCATTTGAGCCGACATAAAGAGTCTTGTTGTTTGAGTAATGAGGTAAATACTTAATTGGTACACGGTAAGGTTATGTTGTAACAGGTACTGTAATGTCACCACTTAAGTTGTGACATTCAAAGGGCAGTATAATAAATGTGCAGACTTCTTTTCCTAGGTTGATACATTAGCTTAGTGTCTGAAGTGGTTCTGTTGAGCCATCTGGTACTTTAGGTAAATTAGAATAATAATAAGTTGCTGTTGGACAGATATTTGTAACGCATGTTTATTTT
The DNA here is from genome assembly GCF_009769545.1 of Cyclopterus lumpus. Classification (NCBI taxonomy): domain Eukaryota; kingdom Metazoa; phylum Chordata; class Actinopteri; order Perciformes; family Cyclopteridae; genus Cyclopterus; species Cyclopterus lumpus. The sequence goes on along the minus strand of NC_046984.1, from coordinate 14,548,291 downwards.
ATGTCCTCTCACACCCATTCTGTCACTCCTGTGTGTTTGCAGGTGGCCTTAAGGGTGTAGCCCGAGGAGGCCTGGCTGGTTTAGCCTTGTCTGGTGCCTACGCTCTCTACAACAACTGGGACCACCTCACAGGCTCCTCTTCCTCCTCCAGGCTGTATTAACCCTCTACCACACTCATCTGCTTCTACATTAGGGCCAAATGTCACACAGCCTTTAACCACAGCGCTAAGGGTGATTAGACTCTGGTCAAATGCAGTGTGGGTTGGTCTGAGTTCGCTGGTTCCACCCCCTGCAGCCACTTTCTTTTCCAGGAGCATTCTAGGGGAATTAAATGAAAAAGAAGATTGGACTAAATTCCACTGGAAATCTAGATTTAGACCGTCCAACACGCCCCTCTCTTCATTCGTCTTTGCCCTCCCTGAGGTATTCCTGTCATTTGTTATATCCTTGTTTATGGGAGACTTGGTAGTCTTCATTGATGCTAGTTTTGAAATCAAAGAACCCATGATATTTGGGTTAAAAGAGACAATGTGTAAGATGACATCTGGTGTGTGTGTGGTTCACCAGATGAATGTACTGATTCTGGACTGAAATACTTTCCTTTAGCAGGAAGAGCAAAGAGACTTTTCAACTACGATCCACTAACGCAGAACTAAGCCTGATGGTCGGCTCTACTCATATTTATTGAAGAAAATCTGCGTTGGTTTCATCTGTAAAGCTGTTTGCGTGTCCATAAAATCCGCTGTATTAAAAACTATATTAAAAAAAATGGGGAAATGTTGACAGATTTTGCTTTTAACACATTTTATTGCGTAAATGTCGACTGAATGTAAGAAGTCATGAGTTGTGCAGACTAGAATACGGTGTGTTAGGAAACAATAATTTCACATTCAGAACGTGTATTTAAATCTGGAAGTGGTTGTTGAATGAGACTTTTAGAAGAAACGGATTGTAGTCGGACATGAAACGGAGCGGAGCTTATGTTTGCTGTCGGCGAGTCGGGCGCCCGCTTAGTGCATGAAGAAGTCCCTGATGCGCGTGGCCTCGATCCAGGGGATGTAGGCGGCGGTGCGGGTGAAAACGCTGGGCTTGTTCTCCACGGTGCAGCCGATCGGGCCGAAGCTCACCACGCCGTGAACCTCCCAGCGGTCCTGTCCCTCCTGGCACAGCAGAGGACCACCAGAGTCGCCCTGGGAGAAGGAGGAAGAAGAAGGAGAAGAGAGAGAGAGAGATATGAGTCGTGAGGTCAAAATGAATCCTCGCCTCTACCTCCAACACTGTCTGTAAATCTCGGTCCTTTACCTGGCAGGCGGCTGGCGGGCCCTCGGTGTCCCTGAACCCGGCACAGATCATGGAGTCTCGGACGCGTTCGCCCCAGAATTTCTTCTGCCGGCAGGTCTTGAAGTCGATGATGGGCAGGCGGGCTTGGTTCAGGGCTTCTGCGAGAGACACGTTCTCCTTCCCACCTGAAGTGTGTTCAAGAACAACGATTTAAATTCAAACCGCCTTTTTATTAACGCTAGCTAGGCGAAACTGTTGGACAGATGGTCACTGTTTTTTTCCTATTGCACAACCTTCAGGGACCAAATGACCTTTTCCCCTTCTCGTTTACATCCCCTCCACTCACCCCGGGTGTCCCCCCAGCCTGTGACCCAGCAGTAGTGTCCTGGATTGAGGCTGGTCTGCTTGCGCGGCAGGCAGGCGTAGCGGATGAAGTTGGAAGGGACGATCTCTTTGGCAGCCTTCACCAGGGCGATGTCGTAGTCCAGCTCGCTGTGAGCCGGGTACCGGAAGTTCTCGTGCCGGTAGATCCTCTTCACGGGGAAAGTCCTCTCTGCCGTCTCTGAGCGCTTCAGCCGGTGCTTCCCCACGACGATCCTCCAGCTCCCAGCATCCTCAGCTTTACCTCTAATAGGCCCCAAAAAAATAGTTAAAGCAAGGCCTGTGTGTTTTTTTTCTTTCTCACAAAAAACATATTCAAATCCCAACTAAATCTGCTACTCTGGTTTCTTACTTTTGAAAGCAGTGAGCGGCGGTAAGGACCCAGTTCTTGTGGATGAGAGTTCCTCCACAGACATGGATGTAATGTTTACTTCCCCTGGGACGAACCTACGCGAAACAACCAGTGATGAGAGATTATTTGGTAACACTTTATAATAAGGGTACAAATCATATACTTAGGTAATGCTTAACTATTTATTGTATGCCATTATGATTGACTTGATTCCGTTTACAAGTTAATTTCAGACCTTTGAATTTGCCCCGTTAGGAGTATTGTATGATATACTCGTCCGATAGTAATAATCATCTAATAATTATTTGGTGGTGCAGGAAATTGTGATGGTCAGACACCTAAATACTGTGATGGTCGTGTACACAGTGAGGTGAAGGTTTTTCATGTAAACATATGAATCAGAATACAATCAAAACCAAGATTATGTTCAAAACTAGGATACAAGATAATGTAAGTACACTTCTTAGAAAAGAGTTTTACCTTTTTAAAGTGTAAAAAAAGAGAGTTGGAGTATAGCTATTTAGATGGCAATACGTGAGCCGGTTTTCTCTGTTTTACATACATTTTAATGGAATATATTTGCTGTTTTTTGTGGTTTTAGACGGATGGACGGATGAAACGAGTAAATTGAAACCGTCACGTTGCCCTATGGGAACTTTTCATGGGTTTTGCACACTAAAATATAAATTGTAAACATCAATCGCAGCCCTAGAAGGGATACGAGTTTGTCCGGGGTTACGTGTACGGGAGTTTTTTGTGGTATTTCATGCAGTCACTTCAAGACCTCCCAATACTGAACCGCACCAACACAAAGGCAGATTTACCTGCAGAGAGACCTGCCAGGGCCACGAGTGAGGTCTGGCCTCGTTCCCAGACACAATCCTCTCGGCCATGTTGGGCTTGAAGTGAGCCAGGCCACAGTCCCGAGGCCAGTCTAAGAGGAGGAGAGAAGGTGAAGCTCTTAAAACACAGAACAGGCATTCAGATCAAAGCATGTTTTAACGGGAGCCTTGGAGGTGTGTGTTTGTGCATCCTCACCCAGGTGGAGGATCTTGTGCTGCGGCTGTCGCCCGGGGGTGAGCGTGTATGCAGCTGCAGGCAGAGATGCCTTGCTCAACAGCAGCGGCAGCAGCAGAGAGAGAAGGAGGAGCAGAGGAGGTCCAGGTACAGCCATCGTCTATCACATAATCAGAGGCCGGCACACATCCCACGCTATTTATACCAGGCAGCAATCGCACGCAGGTGTACACAAACGGTACGCACACACACACACACACACACGCGCACACAACAGCACGGACAATGAGCGGTGTCGTAACAAAGGCCGAGCGCTGGATTGTTCTCCTGTAACTGCGGGTTTCCACTGCCGATGAGAAAAAGGGGATTTCGGGGAGTCCCATCAGCACTTTCACATACATATAGTATCGTATGCTCAAAGGCAATACAGCACTGTACACAAACATCACATCATGTCACGTGACTTACAGCAGTGACATAGTGACCTGAACATGACCTTGATCTCTGATATCGCAAATCTCCACTGTAGCTTATCCTGCGTACACATGACTCCGTGGAAAAGATGTTATCGGTGTTTACCGGCCAGAGACGGCTTGGATGAATATTACCATCATTATGATTACTTGTCAATCACAACTGGGAGACAGAGCATTCAACTGGAAGAGGAAATACTGGAAGCTCATAAAGATATGTTATCAGCGTCGATGAGTATCAAGGAATAGCAGTACAGAAAAAGACTATTTGATTGAGTGGCGCAACAATTTGTACAGATCCCCAAAGGATGAGTACAAAACATCAAAGGCCAAGCCGGTGTTTGGTTTGACTCCATGAAGAGGAGCCGCTCCCTATGCAGGTATTAACGACTCATTTGAAGATAATCTTAGTTTCAGAAAATAGAAAATCATTTCTGTTAATAGATCCCCGAAATGCCACAAACTGGCCCTTTTTTAAGTGAAATATATCGACAACCTTTGGATGGATTGCCAGGAAATTTGGTACGGACATAAATGTTCCCCTGAGGATGAATTGTAATAACTCTGCTGATCATTTGTCATCATCAGGTCAACATTTCAACGTGTCCAATACTTTGGTTTATGACCAAATATCTGCAAAGCGGACCCCATCACCTTTTAGGTGTACCTTCTGTTTTGCGCTAATGCTAACATGCTAAACTGAACATGTTCAGCAGGTATAATCTAGCCTCACAAATCCACTTGCTTGGCGGAAGACTCTTTTTTTGTACGATTTCCCGTCACAATTGTTAAGCACATTTTAAGAATTCATGCCAATTACAAAGAAACATATTTAATATTACTCTTCATAATCTATTTCGTAGCATATTTACAGTTGCCGGATGCTACAGAGGGAATGGTATTTGGTGAGTGACCGCTGTTCTTATTTGACCAATGCAATATCTTCATGTCATTTTTAGTCCAATTGACCAGAAGAATATAAAGTAAGGATACATAAATGAAAAGCAATGGTGACCTTCATGCCCGCTCTCCGCACATCTGTGAAAATAAGACAACAATAACTGCAGTGGAAGCCACCAGTGAGTTGAGTCTGTGGGGAATCAGGGAGAATGTGCCCGCTCATCTGAATGGCGGCGCCTGAATGGTCACACCTCACCGCCGTGGTTCACCAAGTTTACATGCAACTCAACTTTGTGTACATTTCCCCACAGCGAATTGAGTTGAGCGAGTTTGTGATGATGATGGACGGAGAGTTCAGCGTGTTTTTGAGTCGGCGTTCTCCAACAACATCGTTGGGCCGAGTCGCCTCCTGTGTATATAGTTGAGAGTACATCCTGGACATGTGCTTGCACAGCACTTTTCCTTATGTTTGCTTTTATTTTTTATTCTTCTTATGTTGCAGGTTCAAAGATTAATGACAAACAAAGACTCAAAAGCGTGCACAAATAGAGGTGGTGGCAGAAGTATACAGGGACGTTACTCAAGTATGCAATTAACATCAGCTAAATGAAGTGTCCAAAGTTAAAGAATTAATTATGCAGAACTGTACAAGGTTATAATATTAGAAATATTATGTGTAAGCAGAATTATACTGTCAGTTGAGGAAGAACTAACTACTTTATATCCTGCTTAGTTCCAGCGCATCATATTTTTAAAACGCATTAACCATTAACTTTAATAATGTAATGCTGTGGGGTCAAATGTACAATATTTCCCTCGGAAATGTTCACTAACAACAAGGCATTGATATGTCCTGGTGGTTTTACTAATTTATAGGTAATTTAACTTACTTTCATGAAGACCTCCTTTGGAAAATGCATCATTAAACTGCAGAGTGTAGGTTTGTTTTTAGAAAATAAATAAGTAAGTAATATATTCTTTATAGAAACGATGAATACTTTAATTGCATATAACACAACAAGAGACCCGTGACTGGCTTTTTTTTTTTAAAGATGTTTTGCTCAAGCGTGTTTCAGAAGAATAGTAACTGTTAATTAAAAGATGGATTACATTGATCCTAAAAACAGCAGCCTTTTTGGGACTTTTTCATTAAATAGAAATTACACCCTCTCTAAAAAAAAAAAAGTAGATCCTAATGAGTGGAGGAACAACATTTTTGAACATTTTAGCTCAACCTAATGACAAAGAGAAAGTCTCGACCACAGCAGGATAAAACCAGATGAAAGTGAGAGCTGCTCCCAACGTCGGTGAGTTTATTACGAGGTCATTTGTTCAAATTGAGGACTTGATCCGCCATATTTAATTAGATCAGTCATCTGCCTTGCTGGAGCCGACACACCACCCGGGCTTCTTCAGTGCCTTTATCACACTCTTCTTGCAGCTGTGTCCACTCCCACTCAAAGGGGATTTAGGGTAGATGGTGCCTTCCTCTCCGTACACCTCATCCTCTTCTTTGGCATAAGCTGCCTCCGCTCTGCTTATTCTACGAACAGCTTCTCTGCCTCCCTCCTCCACCTCCCTCCACCCGCCGTCTTCCTCCGGCGTCTCCTCACTCTCACCCTCCGCACAAGCCGAGGAAACAATCATCACGGGCGGATGAAGATCCGGCACAATGGCCCTCACCACGTTCGATATGAGGGGAGGCTTCGGTGCCGTCTTCTTCTTCGAGGTACGTCTCGGTGTTTGCGGGCTGACCTGGAGCTCCAGATGTTTCAGTATGGCCGTGCTCAGCGCCGCTGGGTCCAGCGACGCTCCGTGAACGTCCCACGTCATCCCGTCCTCGTCCCACTGCACCTGCTTCATGCTGCCCCTCCTCCCATTCGGGTCCCCGTCCTCTCCCGGCTTCATCTTCAGACACGACCTCTTCCTCTCCAGGTCGTGCGAGCAGGCGGAGTTGATGTCCCACGTCTGGTCGTCTCCTCGCCTCACCTCCTCCTCGCGGCTGCTCATTGGGAACATGCTGGAGGACGGGGACACCAGATTGGAGTTTGACCCCACCGAGGACTTCAGGTTCAGTCTTGATCCGGGCGGCGAGCCCAGAAAGGAGTGGGAGCCCATGTTGGAGTTGGACAGGTTTCTCCTGAGGCCCCACAAGGAATTGACGGGAGAAATCGTCTGCACCGCTGCATCCACCAGCTCCAGCTGTGACGTCATTGTACCTTCGTCCCTGAACCCCTGTGCCCTTGTGATGCCCTCTCTGGCGTTCAAATGGCACCTGCAGCAGTCCCCCAGTAGCGAGTCGCTCAAGGAAGAAACCAGGGGGGACTTCCAACCGCGACCTGTCGGAAAGCTTGGCCCTGGCTGCCATGGCAGCTCTAGATGGGAAACTGAGGCTCCTCTTCCTGATTCCTGTCCATATGCTGGAGAAGTAGGCGTCAAGTAGCTTAAAATGTGCGCCGGGCTTCTCGGCGGTTCACTCTCTGATATCTCCGAGCCTCCAGGACTGTGCGGCTTCTCTATCACGTCATCAACGAGACATCCGGCGTCTGAAGACGAAGTTTCTGTAAAGTTAACAGACGGGAATATAAAACGAAGAGAGTTCTTCTCCAGGAAGCCCTCGTCCTCTGTGCTGGTCAGCTGGGAGAGATTGGGGGAGTACGACGGCAAGGGGGAGGAGGTGTGAGCCTGCATGGGTGACGTCAGTGGAGAGGGTTTGGCGGAGGACGCCAGTAAGTCTTCCTGCTCATGTGTGCTCAGCGTTAGAGCTGAAGAAGAAGAAGTTAAAAGATCTTCACGCGGTAGAGTTGGTGTCTGTAGGGGGGAGATGAAGGGAGACGGTGTGGTTGGTGAAGAGCTCGGTTTGCGCAGCGGAGAACAAGGGGAGTCCTGGTTTAGACTCGAGGGGCGCGAGGTCCCACCTTTCCATATGACTGTGTCTGGAGTGCTGCTGCGGCTGTGTGTGCTGCTGCTGCCCGCACTCCAGCGCTGCATGTTGGTGATCCAGCGCTCGCTGAGGGCCGGAGGGCCCTGCAAGTCCGCGTGTTGGGCTGAGAGCGACGGCTGGTGGCTGTTGGTGGAGGGGATGTGCTGCCACATGTGCGGGTGCAGCTGCTGCAGCGTCACCGAGTTGCGCTCGGCGTGAGTGTTGGTGCTGGAGCTGCGTCTCAGGTCCACGCGGGTCCAGGCCGGGTCCCGCTTGTGCGGAGGCCCCGTCGCCATGACGACGTCCATGGAACTCTTAGAGAGGGAGAAGATGGGCGCCTGATCATCGCCGTCCTCCGAGCCCAGGACCCTGGAGTACGAGGACGACTGACTGACTGAACGACAGACCGGATGGTAGCTCTCAGACATGGGGCGTCCGGGCCTCGCCATGGCAACAGCACCAACCTGCAAAGAAGACACAGATTTGCTTTCCTTTTTATCCTTAAACCTTCAATTACTAATTTGTGTGTGCCACTTAAGGGATTAAGTCATCGACGTATTAAGTTGCTTATTTTTCACACTCACATTCTGTACATTCATGTATTTCCTATCCTTTTACTCCAACCTTAACCATCACAACCTCACCCCAGACCTCACCCTTACCACTCAAGTAAACCCAATTCTAACCTGAACCTTAATACCAAGTCGCAACCCTCAAATAGGCCACTTCCCAAAACATTTCCTCACCCTGAAGGTCTAAAACTCAAACGTGTCCTCACAAAGATAGATATCCAAGTCCAAACACACAAAGACTCCTAAAGACACGCACTCCCAGATTACCCTAATGGGATTACACAATCCAGATTAATTGATTATTGAGACAAAATGTAGATTGATTGAGACGGTTTAAGTGCCTTCAGTTGAGAGGAGACGAAAAACAATACAGGGACAGCGAGAATGAATGATAGACATTATAACAAATGATAATTAAGTTAGTTAATTCACTTTCTGTGCATCTACGAATAGCCTGCTGTGCCTAATGTTATTCTTCTGTGTCTTTATGCTTTTAAAAAGATGATTATACCAGTTCTTCAGTCCCTCGCTTACTAAAAATCCATAACTTCCACCTGATTTAGTTGAGTAAAACCATATCAATTCATATTTTTGTTAAAATTAACTACCAAAATGTAAAATCCACCTTTGTCCCAGAGTTTCGACCACTGCTATACCTTCACAATGTGCATGTACGGAAAGAATAAACAGCCAGTGAACCCACAGATGTGACAGAATACAGATAAAAGAGAGAAAAATAGCGTCTTACCTTTTTTTAAGTTCACACCTTGTGTCCTGTTTTGCCCTCTGGCACAGAGAAGGCAGCGCTACATTCCTCTTCCTCCTCTTCCCTCACTTCTTAATAAAGTCTCGTTTCCAGCCGCCCTCCGATCCTCAAACGCACACTGCTCGGACTCGTCTCCAGCTCGATCTCGTCCCTCTTTCTCTCCTCTCACAACACGACCTCACGTGACCGTTGGCATCAGAGTGAAAATGAGGATTTCTCTCTGTGAATGTGCTGTGCACATATGCGTGTGTACAAGACTGAGGGCCATTACTCTACCTTCAGCTCTGGGGATTAGCCTTCATCCCATTAGCTGCCATCCAATCTCTGAACAGTTGAGTGTGTGAGTGTGTGTGTGTGTGTGTGTGTGTGTGTGTGTGTGTGTGTGTGTGTGTGTGTGTGGTGAAAAGCTAATAAGCATTTTGATTCTGAGCTAAGCCCAGGTCATTGGTCAGAGCAGATATCGGACTCAGACTTCAAGAAAAAATTAACTTAATTTACAGAAAACGTCATGTGTATTATAAAATGGTGTACAGTTTGAAGACACTGCAGGTGGAAACAAATGAAAATAAAAACAAATATCACCATGAAACTTGCATTTAAGGCAATTTCTTTCTTTTTTGTATTACAAGTTTTCTAAAAATGTTCATATATGCAATAGTGGCGTTATGTAACCATAACTTCTGGTGAATTTAGGAGAAATCTTAAGATACAAAAAAACAAAAGCAGTAAAATAATCACCTAAATGTGTATTTTAGATGTTTTCTCCCCACTCGTTTGCAACGTTGTATGAATGAATGAATGTAATGGTTGCAAAATAGTTCAATAATTGACTTGAAGCCGGATAACAGACATGGTGAGAATCATCCAGCTGTGCCCTCTCTCTGCTCTCCAAGGTCACATCACTTCACAGGTCAACAACAAGAGACTCGCACGTTAATAACTAATGCTACAAAGGTAGCTTCAGACTGAGGAATAATCATGGCAGGTAAGCGGTAAACTGCACTCCATCCATATGTCTGACAGACGTATGGGTTTAATTCCCCTTTAATGTGTTTCTTTGTTCAGACCCGGTGTCACTGCTTGCTGGAGTGTCTGTGGGTCTCCTGTTGCTGCTGCTGCTTGGTCTGCTTGTGTATTACCTGTGGAGGAGGAAGAGGAGGAAGAAGAAGGGTCGTAGTCAGTACGAGGAGCTGCTCTCTACAGGGCCTTCAGCACCGGCATGCTCTGCTCCGGTGATCCCGGTGTCTCAGGACTCCTTGGCCACGTTAGTACCATGAAATAAACTTGGACATAGTCCTGCATATTATCGAGTTTGATGTATTTACATACATATTTGTGATTAAATATATTTATATATATATATTTATTTATATATATACGTATATATATATATATATATATATATATATATATATAAATCTTTATATATATCTTTTTATATGTATATATCTTATATATAAATTTATTTATATATAAAAAGATATATATACATATAAAAGATATATATATATATATATATATATATATATATATAAAAAAGAAAATAAGGGACTTGTGGCCTTGATTTTAGCTGATCAATTGTGTGTGTGTGTGTGTGTGTAAGGCCACGTGAGATCCTTTTCACTGTGCCTCCTCGCTTCACGACAAAAAACCACGGTGATCTGAAAAATGAAGAAGAGGCGAAGGACAAGGAGATGAAGATGGAGGCCAAGAGGGACATACTAGCTCATCGTGGGTCATTCTCAGTGAGGAGTAGGTCATGACTGCCTTCATCTGACACCATGTCTGCTAATTTAAAGTCATTGGAAACCTAAATCCAGGTATAATTGGTGCTAACTCAAGTGATGTACTTCCCATGCTGTGAGGATGGTACCCAGTGGGGACGGTGCTGGCCGGCCTCTACGCGGGCCCTCCTCTCAACGAGGTGGTGGCACCTCCTCCCGGCATGGCCACCCGTCTCTGCTTCTCCGTGGAGTATCGACACATCAGCGAGCAGCTCCTGGTCTCCTTGCTGCGCCTCGGCAACCTCCCTCCCCGCTTCCACGGCAACGTCACGCTGGTGGAGCTGCGCCGTCTCCCTGACGACCGGCGGCCCCGCCAGGCCAAGGCCCGGGGCACGGGGCCCGACCCGGAGTTCAACGACTGCTTTGTCTTCCAGGCGAGGACGAGCACGTTAAGACACGCGGAGGAATGAATGCAACCGAATCGACAAACAACAATTTGTGTCTCACACACTTCCTGTGTGTGTGTGTGTGTGTGTGTGTGTGTGTGTGTGTGTGTGTGTGTGTGTGTCCCCACAGGTGTCAGGTGTGTGCGTGCCTCAGAGCACCCTGAGCGTGTGCGTGCTGAGTGTGGAGCAAGACGGTAAGCGCCACGCGGTGGGCAGGGTGCTGTTTCCTCTGGAGGGGGAGCTCGGTCAGGCTGGCAGGGTGCTCTGGAGGGACCTGGAGACAGAGGACCACCCACAGGTACCTGTGCTGCAATGAAGTACTTTTACTCAAGTACTGTCGTTGGGTATATATTTGATGTACTTTTACACCACTAGATATTTCTACACAGTTGTACTTACTTTTAGATAGAAGATAAACTGAAGAAGGAAGTTTTGTATGTTGAGAAAATTATCTACTTCATTAGTAAATTCAAAACATTTCTGAGCTTGTGAAAAACTTTTTCGACACCCGTGATTCTTACAGGACAATGACTACAAACATGTGATGACATATATACACATATAATATAATATACATGTAACATGATGCATTGCTGTAGATTAAACTTCTCAACAGTAAATAAAGGAGTTAAAATTAGCACAACCATGCAACAACAACATTAAAATACAACATACTCACCAATGCAGCAGTAATATTAATTAAAAAACATAATGAGTACTTTTATTTGTTTATAATAGACTATATATACACTACACTTTTTAAGTAAGGTTTTTAAATGCAGGACTTGTAATAGAGTAGGGCTGGGCAATATATAAATATTATATTGATATTGTGATATGAGACTAGATCAAATTAGACCAAATTAAAATCATTGTGTCGTCTCCAATCCGTGTCAGTGCTCAGAGCTGGGTGACGTGCAGGTGTCTCTCAGCTACAGTCCGTCTCTGCAGCGCCTCTCTGTGCTTGTTCTGAGGGCTCGAGGCCTACAGCTGCTCACGGACGCAGGTACGTCTCTTCAGGTGAAAAGCTTGCGGGCGTCCATGTTCGCGCTCCTCATCCGACGTCTTCACAGGTTTCGAAAACATTAAACAAATCTACTGCGTCTGTGCGTTTCCCCCCCAGGTGTGTGTGTCCAGGTGAGCTTACAGATACACACTCAGGTGGTGAAGATGAAGCGCAGCTGCGTGGTGAAAAGTCCAAACGACCCCTATTTCCACCACAGGATGACCTTCAAACTGCGCTCGCAGCACCTGGACGAGGCCTGTCTGAGATTTGAGCTGCAGGAGCCGAACGTCGTCCGCTCAGGTGAGAGGGGCGAGCTCGGTGCGCTCGCTTCATATCGGATGTCCTGTTGCATCAACTTCAAGCATTCATTCAGCTGTGGGTTCACCTTGGCTCTGCTCCGTCTGCATCGTTCTCCCAGAGCCTCCGGCCCTGCTGGGAGTGCTGGTTTTGGGCCCCTTCATGTACGCCAGGGGCCAACAGCTGCAGCACTGGATGGACATGGTCAACACACCGCAGGAGCCAGTTGAACTGTGGCACGGACTGGGCAGAGCCACTTAAACGCCTGTTTTAATGGGGCAGAAAACAGATGCACAATCCTCATCTTTAAACTTTAAACCGTAGTTTTTTTTCACGTCTTAAAAAAAAAAAAGTTATTATCTCTAATCCAGAACCAGATGCTTTAATAATCACCCTCACCTGAATCTTAAGTATCATACGAATATTTTTCTTTTTTCCTGAAATGTTACTTTTTAACCATTAATGTGGATGTACGACTTTATTGATATCTAAACAACTAGAGAAGATTTGACACGTTTCTTTTCCTTTTTTTCTTAAAGCTCAGTTTCGCAACCACTAAATTAGAATCTCGCAGCATAAAATTGGAAGATAATTAATTGTTTACACCTTTTGTAACATTTCACAGTATCATTCATTCAAAATGTGCATAGAAGATTTAATGTGTGGAATAAAGTGACAGAGTGAGATGAAGACATTTTCTTTTTCAGTGTCATTATTGCTGTTTTTGATTACCTATATAACTTATCTTTCAGTTTATAATCGAGAAACAACTCTATCAAAGTTATGTTTGTGACTTACAGTCAAGATGTTTTTTACATGCAATCAGTTTAAATAGTAGTAAAATATGAATTATTGCATAGTTAAACCAGTTGACATAATTAAAATACTGCTTCCACAAATACATCAATAATATTCTAATATATATAACTGAGTACATTGTTATTTAATACTCCTTAAGTCGTAGGAAGAGTTTGAATGCAGGGATTGTAATGAAGTATTTTAAACTGGTATTACTGCATTTATTTGAGTGAAATATTTCAATACTTGTATATCTTAACCTGAATTACAACACATTATTTGTTCACGGTATTAAATCATGAAAGGTACTTCTTGACGTTGTCCACGAGGCGGCGCCCTCTACTTTTATATCTGTGCGCGCAGCCGCAGTTGAAACCACCAGAGTGTCAAAGCGGAAGTGAACAAAGTCGATGGACGTGGAGCTGATTTAAAGGTCTTCACTCTCATGTCGGTGTTTTCCATCCACCATGAAGATAAACGAGAACACTTTACTGGAGGGGAACAACGTCGTGCTGGTTCCTTACGACGCGAAGCACGTGCCCAGGTAGGCTGGGAGACGCACGAGAGCATCGTTACATTTATTCATTGATTTAATTAATTGAATGTGCTCCTCTGCTGATGTGTTCTTGTTGCAGTGTTTGGCTTCATGTTTAAATATGCTAATTTGATTCCTTAATAAAGGGTTAGCTTCTTTCTAATTGATCTTTTAACAAATAAAGTATAGTGCGGTACTTAAGTACAACTTTAGGTGTTTTAACTTTACATTACCAGTTCTAAAAAAAAATGCTACTATTAATCTACTGCATTTATGACCGCTTTAGATAATTAAATATAAATCAACTAATACGTTTTTACCTGATATATTAAAGTGCATGCTCCACTCATTATAATCCAGTGATAATATATACATTATTCCTCATTGGGCCATTCTGCACAATGAGCACTTAGACTTTCGGTAAATTCTGTATCTGTATTTTTATGGTAATATTTTTGTCCACCCTGGATAACTGTGTGTATAACAAGTGTTTTCAGTTGTCATGAAGATGATGAAAAATTAATTTAAATCCATCGAAGCACATCAAGACTTCTCCTTCACTGACCGACATTTCCATCTTGTTTTTTTATCTGCTCGTTTCAGGTATCACGAGTGGATGAAGTCTCCCGAGCTGCAGCAGCTGACCGCTTCAGAGCCGCTGACCCTGGAACAGGAGTACGACATGCAGAGGAGCTGGAGGGAAGACGATGACAGTAAGCGGCCATCTTCACGCAGAAAATACCACTTTCAGTCCTCAAAGAGCCATCGTGTATTAACAAACATCCTTTTGCCCAGTAACTTTTAACCGGTTTTCCACGGATACGATGTGAAAATAAGAGATCGCACCTTTCTGAGGTCATAGTAGATGTGTAAACTATTTGACATTTTAGTTAAAGAAAAATCTGTTTTATTATTATTATTATTATCTGTCTTTTCCAGAGTGCACGTTCATCATCTTGGCCAAGCAGCAGTGGGCAGACGGCAGTGTAGAAGAGGAGCAGTGCATGGTGGGAGATGTCAACATCTTCCTGACCGACCCCACGGACCCAACACTGGCTGAGCTGGAGATCATGATAGCGGGTGATGCCCGACGTGTTATCCAAATGCATTATAAAACATCTGCAATCAACCTGTGTTTTGATGCACTTGTTTGTATTTTCACCTCCACTGATACTTCCGAGGTTTTCTTGTCTTGAACAGAGCCCGGTCACCGAGGCAAAGGCATCGGGAGAGAGGTGACGCACATGATGATGAGCTACGGTGAGCAGCTTATAGTAGCCGGTTAAATGTACACAACACGCCTTGTTACAGATAGCAGAAAAGAGGTTTTAATCACGTTTTTGCTTTCCGACGACAGGCGGCCCCGTGGAGGGAACTCCGGTTGCAAAGTTGTGAGTGACGGTGATCTTGTCTTCCACCAGGAGTCACCAAACTTGGGGTCCAAAAGTTTGAAGCGAAAATTGGGCTGAACAACGAGGTCAGCGTCGCCATGTTTAAGAAGCTCCACTTCCAGGAGGTAACGAGATCACATGACACCCCCCCCCCCCCCCCCCCCCCCCCCAGAGTAGAGAGAGCGCCTCGTGAGCGAGTGTAAACCGGCGTCCTCTCGGGTGTCTTCCAGGCGTCGGTGTGCGAGGTGTTCAAAGAGGTGACGCTCGCGATGACGGTGGACGAGTCCGTTCGGACGAGGCTGCTGGAGGCCACGGCCGACATGAAGGAGCGCGACTACAGACGGACGTGCAGCGACAGACGGGAACACGTTTGAAACGCTGCGCTAGAGATGGAGACCGATGGAACATCCGAGCTCAAATCTGGTGTGTGTGCTTTGAACCTTTCAGACATTTACACACATCGGCAGAGTTGGGAGGTCGATTTTTACTCAAGTACAATTTTTTGACGTTCTGATTCATTTATGTGAGTATTGTGTTCAGATACTCCTGCATGTGATGCTCTCCACATGAAGAGCATTGATGCTGGGAGGTAAGGCCTGGCTTCCTGCTGGTCAGAAAACTAAAATCTTTATGGACCTGGCTTTTTGCAAAAGGGCGTTATCGTGCTGAAAGTATCTTAACCCGAGGTTGAAAGTGTATCATCGTTAACAGTTGCATTGAGGTTTCCCTTAATTAAAACTAAGGGGCCTAACCCGAAACATATAAACTATATACAACTATCGATCTGTTGGTTGTATATATTGTTTATTGCAGATTCAGATCTTTCCATCAACATGAGATGAATATCTCATTTTTTAAGGATATGCATGGATATATTTTAGTTTCTAGTGTGTGTTAACTATATTTGAATCCTAAAACATTTAGCTGCAGAATAAATCCGGCAGGAAAGAGCGTTTCTATTTTCTGGTGCACTCTGCCTGAGGCCTAATGGCAGTGAAACACATCTCTTACATTACAATAAATCATCACGTGTCTCATCTTCCTCCTTATTGACACATTAGTCTGCGGCATTTCTCATAATTCTCTCCTTCAAAACCGGAAGCTTAATGGAACAGCTTTTATATCGCACCGCATGACCCCAAATGTGCATATTGCCATTTCCTCCTACGGGCAAGTAATTCAAATTATTTAACGAGAGATTGTTTCGGGGCATCCAGCATTTTTTTTAATGATAAATACACCCCCAGCTGTCAAAATCCAGGTGAGAGAATTAGGTAAGTCAGGCATTTTTCAGACATGCTGACTGTTATTCTGCAATATACATGCAATAAAAAAAATGTAACTCCTAATTGTATCCATTTCGCTCAGCGCATTTCTTTTGCACTATTCTTGGTTCATTGTACTGTTGCTGGTTATGAATAAACTCAGTCTAGCATCTGACATTTCAGACTTTTTCACCGTACTATGACTACTAAGACTTCTTTGTTCCTTCTTTCTTAAAAGTTCAGTTTTCTTTTACAAAGACAAAATTAAAGATGGAGTTTTCACCAAAATAAAGAAGCTTAATAGAGTACGTGGTGATGAATTGCTTTGCAAAATACACATTTTAGTCATTGTCGATTCAGCCATTTTGTCCTAACTTCAGGTGTTTCACCACGATTTCAGGTTTAGTTATGAAAACAGACACAATGTTCAGGTATTTCTTGCAGTGCATAGCCATTTTATTAACACGGACATTGTTTGAGAGCGTGGATGAAGCTGTACAAGAACCACAGCAGCAAAAGGTAGCCCCGACAAATTAAAACAAGTTGCATTTCAAAAGAGCCGTGAAACTGAAGAAAAAAAAGATAAATAATCTGCCAGTTGCTTTTTAGGTAAAAGATTACAAGAAGAGAGGCATTTCAGATTTAGGATCAACAGTTCAATATCAGCACTTGGTCCTTTATTACGCCATATGATTCAGGGAATTTGAGCTAGAGTAAAGTTAAATACTTTAACCACTGAATTAAATATCCCCTTAACTAAACATGTTCACTATATTACATTACAGATACACTTTTTGTAATTTTTGCTGCATTTTTGTACTTTTCTTCCATGCAGCCAGTGGTTTCCATTTCGTCTGTGCAGTATCTAACTATCAATATTATATTAATATTGACAGTAATTTCACTTTAACACCAATTACTGCAGACTTGATCTTGACTGATGAATTCAACAGCTTTAGAAAGTTAGAGTTTCCTAATAATTTCTTCTCAGATTTTATAGGAATTAATGGAAACCAATGGGTGGAAGGAAAGAAGGTACGATATATCCAAAAGGCCTCAAACATAACAGCATTTTAATTTTCTAGCAAAAGGGGGACGATCATTTAAAACAGTTTGTGTACATTAGAGCCCGACTGATTAAGCCAATATTTGAGATATAATTTTAACAAAAATTTGCGCTGAGACAATTAGTCAGTTAATCGATTTGTCGATTGACAGAAAAATGATGTACAACTATATTTGTAAATCAATTCATTTTATTGAGCCCTCTGCTGGACAAACTATGTAATGACAACACTGTTTCTAAATGACCTCGATCATCTTTGGCATTTCTGGACTGCTGGAAAACAGCTGACATTGACTCACATCATCCAATTAAATCTGTGATACGTTAAAGATCCACTTGATGCCAGACGTGTGTGTATTATCTGTGAGATTGAGCTGGTTTGACCGATTTAAGACTATAAAGACAGAGGAGGCCACAGGCGACTGAGCTCTACATTCATACAGCCTTCACTGCACATGCTCAGACTGCCACATCGAAAACACCGGCTCACGCACAACTCTGACTGGCAGGTAACATGTGACTCGGCGCTCCAGTGCAGCACAGACAGGGTCACCTGACTTTTCACTGAACATCTCTCCCCACGCTGCACGTGATGCACCAAAACACAAAGCTGGTCGAAGTGCACAACGTGTTTGATGGGGAGAAATTCAAGAAGATGAGTCTTTTTTTTTTCTCTTAAAAACAGACTGCAGTACAAAGAGGGTACAAGCGACAACAATTCCATAGGAATTTAAGAAGATTGTAACACACCTGTCCATCCCCCTCTGTCTTATCTGTACAGACGTTCCACCTCCCAGCACCAGAAACAGGGTGAGGGGATGCAGGGTTGCCCGTCTTAATGATATTCATGATTTCAGCATATTAAAAAAATAAAATAAAAAAAAATCCCCGGTGGGAGAGGAAAACCTGCATTTCTGGAACTTGATGGGCGGCAGATGAGGGTTTAGTTCTTGGACGCTTGTTGTGTAGATTCAAGAAACTCCTTTGCCGCAGACGACAGATTTTGCACCAGCTGCCTGACCACAACCTCCTGCTCTTTGGCCCAGGACAAGCCGTCGTCCACGGCGACGTTGACGGGCACGCACACGGCTTCCTTCTGCAGGTCGGTCAGCCTGCAGGCGGCGGCGACTCCCGCCAATCCCAGCAGCAGCAGGAGGAGGAGCTTGAACATCAGGCCGACGAGCGAACGGCGAGGTTTAGCCGTCTTTTGCACAGCCGCCTTTTTGTCTGCTGAGATAAAGCGAGAGACGTTAGAACCACTCCCAAAACAACGTCTTCATCATAGCTTGTGAATGTGATGCTTTATTGGCAACTGATGGTCAAATGGAAGATGTCGATTCATCCTTCAATGCATCAGTCTGATACACCAAGTTAAGATTAGTTTTCCAACACACTTCCGACTTAAACTTCTCAAAAAGCCTCTCACGGGCTGAAATAGTTGTTTAACTTCAATAAAACATCTAAAATAAAACATCCCTTGAAGAGGTGCATCATCCCGACCTTTAGACTCACCTGCTGCCTGTCCGTTCTTTTTCTTCTTCTCCTCGTTCTTTTTCTTCTGTTGTTCCCGCGCAGCCGCGGCCGCCATCTGAGCGTTGTACTCTTTCCTCCGCTTCTCCTTCTCCTCCGCCTTCTCCCGTTTACGAGCCTCCTTGTCTTTGGCCTCCCGCTCCTTCTGCTTCACCTCCCTCTTCCTCTCCAGCTCTGATGGAGGGATGAGAAGCGGAGCAGTGAGACATTAATAGAGCTGTATTTCAATTAAATGCTCTTGAACCTCGGCAGATAACAACTCCCATAAGACCTCAAAAAACCACCATCATTACTATCTCAGCCTACTCATGTTGAGAGCCAGAGAAAGAGAATAAACATAGTAAGCTGAGTCAATAGTATTTTTTGTATGATACTTCCAAAAATGAGCTATATTTCTTTCTCTCTCTCATTATATATATATATATATATATATATATATATATATATATATATATATATATATATATATATATATAGTACAGAAATTAGACTTGTTATTGACATTAATGTATTATGAAGCATAAGAGAGGATCACTGTTTTATTATTCTGTTTGTTAATGACAAATGTAATGATTAATTGTATGATGCATGAGAATGAATGGATGTTTTATTGTTTAGACAATAGTTAAAAGGGATGCCGATTGAAACATGAGATGTTGCTTTTATTCTGAAGGCAGGACAATAGGGTTTTATTCTGAAGGGGAACTTCCTGTCCTTGACCGGAAGTGTGAGCTTTGACCCCGCTACTTTATCGATTTGAGGCATTCTTTGAAGTGGCGAATGGAACTAACCCTCAGGTGTGAACCTTATGTCTTATTCGCTGGTCAGCGTAGCATGCTGTGTCTCTGAAAGGTATTTGCATGAATACCTCCACTAACCGATGGGAGCTTAGCTCAGCGAATGCACTGCGAATAAAACTAATTGCAAGACGTGAATTTGGTCTCTTACGTGGTGACGCCAGACAGAAACTGCTGGCTACGTCAGGAGACTGGAAGCGAAACCATGTGAGCGCGTCCGGGCCTGGACTGTGTGTATGTATACAGATGACTCTTGTTTGTTATGATTAAATAATGATTATTATATATCTCTGGCTTCGGAGCTTCTTCTTCCAAGCACCAGGCAGCTCGAGATTCTCTGAACTTTTACACTTAACTTAAGTAAAGGATCTGAGTACTTCTTACAGCACTTTTTATAAATCAATACAAAGCAGGACGACAAATCAGATAGTTTTCAGTACTGTGTCAACAAAACAATCGTGGTTCGATATCTAGCCCTTTGGAATAAAATGTGGTTAAGATGCAAAACTTATTTTGAGGCTCAAAATAAAAAGATGATACTTCACCTTTTTCCCTCAAGAGGCGTTTCGCTCGTACGCGATCAACCTCATCCTGAAGATCTCTCATGTGCTGCAGAACCTGCAAAACAAAATCTCCTTTTAGTCATTCTTTTTTTTCCCTTTCTCAACTCAATTGTATAATTCAGAAGGGGCTTTATTGACAGGAAAGTGTCAAGAGCATCGTTGCCAAAGCAAGAGCGGCCTCACCTTGGTGGCACACTGTTTGCACTGCTTCTCGTCCAGACAGTCTCCTGCTGCTTTAGCCAGGCCGGCCTCCAGCGGGTTGTCCTTCAGGTCCAACCACTTCAGACTCTGGGAACAAACAACATTGGTTTCAATTAGGGCTGGGCAATAATTCATTATGACAATTTATTGTCTCTCTATTGGATCACGTGTCGAGATTGCGTGATACACGGTTTATTAAATTGATGATAACAAGCACATACCAACTAAAATCTCTCAGAAAATCAGATTATTTTGGAGTAAATTTCTAAATTGAAATAGTAAATACTAAGTACTTTTTCATCTGAAATTACCTATATCGTGATAGAAGATTTATACCGTGCATCCCTGGTATTGATCTCATCTAACTCTCGTCAAGAAAGTCAATAAGCACACATAAATCACAACCTATTTCTTAAATCAAGGGCAGTAATTTGTACTAACTCATAGTTTCCAATTAAAAAAAAATATTTTTCAGAACAGGAAACCTGAGAAAGAATAGTGTGCAAGGGACCTCTAATAAAAGCAGGTCAGCAGATAAACAGTGTTGCCAATAAACAACAGGTGAACTCCACAATCAACATCATTTTATCAAGATAATAGTTTTATTCTGCACCCAAATGTGTGTGAGAAGGACTATTAGATCAAATTAATTGTCTAACTGGAGTATAGACATCATAGGAGCATCAGTCTTGACATTACAGACATTGACGTTGCGGCTTCATGTTGCAGGATCAGTAAATATAAATGCAACATGAGCAAACGGTGCTTGTGTCACCCACCCTGAGCTGAGAGACGCTGACGGGCAGAACGGTCAGCTTGTTGTTGTACAGGTCCAGATGTTGAAGGCTGGCCAGGTTCCCCAGGTCATCTGGCAGACAGGTCAGCTGATTTTTACTGAGATCCACCTTCACCAGGTGGGTCAGGTTGCAGAACTCTGGCTAGAAGAAGGAAACCCAGCCAAAAGAAATAAGAACTCAAAGTCCAGCGTTGGTGACGGTGGTAAATCTGCAGGTAGCGTTTAAGGTCAGCAGGCTGAGAAAGAGGTTGAAGAACCGAGTGAACACAGAAGGTCACAATCACGCTTTAGTCCCAGAGTTTGCTGGGGTGAGAAGATGTCGGAGACCAATTCCTCTATGATGACATTTCCTTAAAAAAAAATTGTACAGTCAAGTCTATTTAAATCGTCTGTGTATATATTCAAATGTGTCTCGAAGGGGTTGGAAACACACTCTTCCCTTCAGACTTGATTCAGACAAAGAAAACTCCACAAAAGAAGTAGAAATCCTTCTTCTGGGGTGGAAAAAGTTACATTTGATTCATTTAGACTAAAACACAGTAATTTAGTGTTATTAATGAAGAAGAACATTTTAATTGTGCCATAATTGAGACCATCGTTGGCACCCTGTGAATTTCACACTGCTTTTATATTCAATATAATGAAAAGGCCAAAAAGTTTAAAAAATTTAAACAGCCCTTCGTCTCATAAAACAAGAACTAGTAGTTGGATAATCTTTTATTTTCTTAATTTATTCTCTTAACTTCAACCGCTATCATGATCTAGCACACCAACGTATCCTTTAAAAACCCACAATGCAACTGAAATATTAGGTATGTTTAATTTCCAACCTATAGGGTCCATAAGATCACCAGATACATATGAGGGGTTTACAAAATAATTAAAAAGGGATAAGGAAGAAAATGATTCAATGTCTGGATACATGTACCTCTTCAGGCCTCTAAAGATCCTTAAAACTAACCCATCAGAGGATGCATCATCACTCTATGGATGAACCCACAACTCACATATACATACATATACAAACACTAATACACATTACTTTGTGTTAAGGGGCAACAAGACAAAAAAAAAGGTTTGTCCTCAATAGATTTGAGGGATAAAATGGTGAAAGATTGAGTTTATACTTACAGGAAGGGAGGTGATGTTGTTGCAAGACAAGTCCACAACAGTCGCTTTGGTGAATAAAGCCTGTTAGAAAAAAATCACACCACGGGTCAGTTCGATTGCGCAAACATGCATCCACATCCACGTGAACGTGTAATTAACGTGTTCACACACACTCACCAGCTCTCTGACTGGCACCTCGGTGAGGTTGCACAGGCTCAGGTCCACTTCGTTACCGCTGATTTTATCCTTCAGGTTCAACACTTTGCTGTTTTTACTCATTCTGCTAACCTGAGGTAAAGTCTGTGTAACCGGTGAGAAAACGTGCTGCAGGTTTAATGTGGAACAATATATATATATATATATATATTTTTTGCACACGTTGTCACAGTTTCGTGCTGCAGAGAGCAGGAAAAACCCGCTCCTACGTCACGTTGTCGCTCACCTGTTACGGCAGCGGGGGACTCGACCGGACGGGAAACGAGCGGTGCCAACTTCTTAACGTGGAGAAAGTTATCGGTGAAGCCCCGAGACGTTGTGTACGTGTAGTGGTGTTTTCTTTTTCTCTCTCAGCACTGACTGCCTCAATGAAAGTCCACGTCACTGATTGAACGACAGCGCGAGGAGACGTTTTAAAAAAAAAAAACAGCGCCACCTGCAGCCCCGGAGGACCCACCACCAACTGCAGGACTTGTAACGGAACAATACATCTAAATATATAATTCAAGTCATATTTAAATATACAATTCAATTCATATTTAAATATCAACTATTTGCTATTTATAAAAAATATGCATTTACTACTTTTGAATTAATTAAATAAATGTGATTATGTCCAGCCCCAATGTACTACATACCAGCCTCCTCTGGTAGTTCTGCATGAACCCGGGTCACTCGTGTGACAGGTGCCAGTGTTTACTGGACCACCGTAATAGCCAATGCTGTGTAGCATGAGATATATATTTATCTTTTAGATTTCAGTTTTCTTATTGTTTTTTAATAGTTGTTTGAGGAGTGAGTTATACTAGAAGATGGAATAAACAAAAAAGAAAAAACTGCGTAGACTCTAAATCTGGCCTCAAAAGTATTATGGTCTGGGGCTTTCAAATGAGCATTTTTCAAAATAAAATGTAAATATACCAACATTTACATTTTTTTATCTGCAATGAAATATGTATATTTAGCTAGTATATATATTTTTAAATATACAAGAATTGACAACCAGCTGAAAAGCACAAGGATCTATATTTTTCTATATATTTTTTTATTTTTATTTATCTTAAAGTGTATTTGGCCTCTGACAGAAGCCTTTCTGGGGGTTAGCTACCCTCAGGGATGCTATCTGTGTGGATGAATGGTCTCTCCGTGTTAGGTGGGTGTTTCCTCTGACACAGTGCCCTCCCTATATATCAATATATATTATATAAAATATGTAAGGTGATAAACTTAGTTATTCATATTGGTTTGAAAAAGTTATTTCTATATACTATGCACTAAAAAGAAAAACTGTGAACTTAGTCTTTGCCTCGACTTTCAATCATTCAATATTAGTAGTAATATGCAGTAATTGTGGTCAAGCAAAGACCATTATAAAATGGGCGTTGGCCGGCATGTGGACGAGCACTACTCAACCGCTAAATGAATGTGGGCATTTTTACAGTACGCTGAGTAAATAGGCACTCCATCTGAGATCTATGATTACCACAGAATGCATGTTGATAGATGTTGGCCAGCAGCACTCAGAACTGTGTCTGAAAACCACATTTAGTTGCAGCAATTTAAAAGTTCTCTCAGAATTACGCATATATTCCATTGCTAGTTGTTTACAGCTAAAATACACCCAGTGTAATACAACATCCCTGCAATAAATGCTACTGTCGCTACCTTGTGGTGCTGTTGAGTTGTATTGCATTATACTGAGAATATCTAATATTTAGTCCTATCAGTTTCTATCAGTGAGTATAGGCTAGATATCAGAAAGCCTCCCTTTTTAAGCGTAATACCTTTCAACAGGCCCACAAAATACATCTTATTAAGTTATCCTAAAGTTTGTGTCTTTCAAACATTTCACACAAACATTTGACCAAATAACTTACTCAACCTCTCACGGTATCAATCCATGATTTTTGAGTTGAATTATCCACGTTTTTGAAAAATCTGTCTCTGCAGGAGGATGGAATCTCTTTTGTGGTTTTAGTGTTTGATCATTAACCAAAATATTAGACAAATATATCCTTTGACCTGATGATGGTGCTAGAGGATAGATCTATCCCAATTCACCATGAGAAGGACATGGATGGATGTCGAAACTACATTTCCAATAGTTTTTGAGACATTTCAATTAAAACCACAAATGTCAACCATATGCTGGCGCTAGTTAAATCATTAGGATTATTTTTTATGAGCCACATCACTAGTGGAGCCAAAACCACTAAATGTATAAAAAATGTTAACAGAAATTTAGAGCTTTGAATTTATTAGCCCACAACTCAGTCAGCTGAGGTGCTCTGGTTGCTACTTTAGATGTTTCTAGACGATGGTTATTCATAGCAACTTCAAAAATGACTGAAGCAAATGTTGCATTTCTCAAGGATTGCATTTTTTCATCTACGTAACATTTCAAAAATCAGGCACATCTTGTCTCAAAAAGATGCAGAAAAGCTGGTTCACGCGTTTGTTACTTCCAGACTAGATTACTGCAACTCCTTATTATCAGGCTGCCCTAATAAGTCTCTTAAATCCCTCCAGTTGATCCAGAATGCTGCAGCTCGTGTACTTACAAAAACTAAGAAAAGAGATCACATTACTCCTGTATTAGCTGCGCTGCACTGGCTCCCTGTAAAATCAAGAATCACATTTAAAATTCTTCTCCTCACCTACAAAGCCTTGATTGGTGATGCACCATCATATCTTAAGGAGCTTGTAGTACCATATTGCCCCACTAGAGAGCTGCGCTCACTAAATGCGGGGCTACTTGTGGTTCCTAGAGTCCTAAAAAGTAGGATGGGAGCAAGAGCCTTCAGTTATCAAGCTCCTCTTTTATGGAACCAGCTTCCACTTTCAGTCCGGGAGGCAGACACAGTCACCTCATTCAAGAATAGACTTAAGACTTTCCTGTTTGATAGTGCTTATAGTTAGGGCTGAATCAGGTTTGCCCTGGTCGAGCCCCTAGATATGCTGCTATAGGCTTATACGCTGCTGGGGGACGTTTTAGGATACACTGAGCACCTCTCTCCTCTTCTCTCTCTCCTTATGGATACATTTACATCTCTCCATTGCACCTTATTAACTCTGCTTCCTCCCCGGAGTCGTTGTGACTTCACGTCTCATAGGGTCCATTGGACCTGGAGGTGTCTGATGCCTGGTGAGCCGGCCTCCCACCTTGGCCCTGCTGATGCCCCGCCCCCTCCTCTCTACCTCCTTCTGTTTCATGGATTGGAGTTCCATTCATACATTGTCATATTCATGTAATGTGTTTATGTAACTTTGTAAATGCTGTTCATTCTGTACACATGACATCTATTGCTTCTGTCCATCCGGGGAGAGGGATCCTCCTCTGTTGCTCTCCTGAAGGTTTCTTCCCTTTTTTCCCTGTGAAAGGTTATTTTTGGGGAGTTTTTCCTGATTCGATGTGAGGTCCTGGGACAGGGATGTCGTATGTGTACAGATTGTAAAGCCCTCTGAGGCAAATTTGTAATTTGTGATATTGGGCTATACAAAATAAACTGAATTGAATTGAATAGAAGAAAAAAAATCGTGATATAAATAGGAAAGTTATCTTTAATCTTCTTCATAACCAATCTTATAAGGCTCTTACTCACCATTGCTCCCTGTATGGTTGGTTGGACTGCATTGTCCATCCGTAGACTGAATCATTGGCATGTCCTTATTTACAAGGCAATTCTTAACGTACTTCCATCTTATGTACGTTAACTCATCAGAAAAATGCTGGAAGCTACCATCTTCGCTCTGTGACACATGCGCAAGGCCTCCTCTTGCTACCTGTCCCTAACGTCCATCTGGAAATGGCAAAAAGGGCTTTTAGGTTTGCTGCTCCTGCGGCTTGGAATCTGGTGTACGGGAGCCGGTCTCTTTAGGTGGTTTTAAAAAGAGATTGAAAGAGTTGGAGGAAGGTTCATCTGGTTGTAGATGTTTTTCTGACTGAGGTATGTGCACCTGTGTGAACTGGGATGTGATGACTTGTGTCTTAGTTTTGGTTTTACTCATTTTTTATTGTCTCTCACTGTTTTATGTTGTATGTCTGAAACTTTGTTAAATGTGCTTTTGCTGTCTTGGCCAGGACACTCTTGTAAAGGAGATTTTTAATCTCAATGAGGCTTTTCCTGGTTAAATAAATTGAAATAAAAAAAGTTTCCTGTAAGAATCTAGACAACCTGTGAGAGCACGTACGATACGGAGAGCCTTTATTGAAGATGTATAAATGGAGAAAACTCCATGAACAAGACAATATAACATTTCTCAAAGCATAAAAGAAAAAAAACACATTTACATTTGGTATATAAGGTTTCCCATCCTCTATTTTTGAGAGGCAAGACAAAGATTAAAATATATGAAAAGTAATTCGTTGAAATAAACCATTAACAAATCCCAGTATGATCCCTAAAAAAAAAAATTGAAATTCTGATTAAAATGCTTCAACAATGACACATGCAGTATAGGCAAAAAAGTGGTTAAGG
This sequence comes from Cyclopterus lumpus, assembly GCF_009769545.1. Taxonomy (NCBI): domain Eukaryota; kingdom Metazoa; phylum Chordata; class Actinopteri; order Perciformes; family Cyclopteridae; genus Cyclopterus; species Cyclopterus lumpus. The sequence goes on along the minus strand of NC_046984.1, from coordinate 14,521,407 downwards.
GCGGAGGAGGGCGGGGCCTCTTTTATCAAGTTAATGTAATTTTTGTCACGTGAATCTGGTATTGGCCAAAAAAAACCCGTAAAATTAGAAAAGTAATTATAACATGCAAATTGTGTTCAGTGTGACCGCTAAAGCCCGAGAAGACTCCCAATTCACAGTGTTTGCACAGTTTAGGGTATCGATATTAATAATAGTAATCAGTTGATTGTGGCTGCTCTGTAATGAGCACAATGCATGTCCATGTTAACAACCTGACGAGCCCTACTTCCCTGTGTTCCATAGCAAAAAGAGACCAGTTAACAACGTGATGGCAGCTATGACATAGAAAAAGAAGAAAACTATGTTAATTATTTTAGCCACTCTGGTCCAGTAGCCGGGCTTCCTTTCTTTCTCCCTGCAGTTTAAGACCTGAGTCAGTGTCTTCTCCAACTCCTTCAGCTCATCTGAGATCTTTTCCAAAGCATTGGACTCCTCAGTCGGTTGGCTGCTGTTGGCCTGCAGAAGAGGTTTAGTACATCGGTAATTGATGAGATTATGGACTACAAAAGATTGTAAACTGCTACATTTGATATGGTGTTTTTTTTTTTAAAGGGTCGGTTCATCCTAATTAGTTTTTGTTGTTGTTGGTTTTTTAATTTAGATGAACAGACCTTTTTAAAATGCTACACAATCCTCACCTCTGTGGTCACCGACAGTTGTTCAGGCGGAGTTTCATCGACAGACACATTGCAGACACCAGCGCAGGAAATCCATTTCTTCAACTCTGAAAGAACATGTGCGATTCAATGACAACAGAGAGTGTAGAGTTGAATCGGACGTTTGTAGAAGTTCTGCTTTTGATCTCACTTGTACAACAGTCAGCTTTTCGTTGCTCTTCATTTGCTTCATTATCTCGGGATGCCGAGTCTCTCTCCAACAGATACATCATCAAAATCGTCTCCAGGAGGCTCAACATCATCAAACCAAAAATCCCAATGCAGTAGATGGCTAACAGAGGGGGGGGGGGGGGGGGGGGGGGGGGGGGGGTAAGGCAGTGTCATTAATGCGGACAAATAACCACACGTTGAATCAGTATAGGTTCAGTGTCGGCCAATCAAAGGCACGACTCTCACCCTCCTTACCTATTAGAGGAATCCTGTCTGAAGAGGAAGGCAGAATTTCATTCAGAATAAGTTGCATCACAGTGACGGCAAGCAGCACCGTGACCTTGAAGCTGAGCTTCTCCCCCCCGTTGTCTGGGATCAGGAAGGAGGCCAAGTCCAGACACAAGAAGAACAGGATCGGTAGCAAGAAGTTAGCGATGTAGAGGGCAGACCGCCTCTTCATGGTGATCTGTGAAATGATGTTCAAGGGTCGGTCGATGTTTACATGTGTAAACAACTTCCGGTACAAGAAGGTAACCTGCTTTCAGATCAGGAAACAAACTGCGAAATATACTTGAGTACCCGATGTAAAAGTAGTCATTGGGAAGATGATCAGAGTCTCTGGAAATCATTTATCTTTAGATTTACACATTTTCATATATTTAGATCAATTCAAGTTAGAAAGGGAGGAAAGAAAGCACTAAAAGTAGAAGGAAGAAAGGAAACGAATACAGGGAAAAGATAGGATGAAAATAATGAATCAAAATGAAAGAAATGGGACGGATAAAGGTAAACAAAGAAAGACAAAATGTAACTGTTGAGTTTTTAGAGATCTCTTGAGTGGTGGGATCCTGCAGAGGGTGCTATCCGATGCACAGCCTACTTATTAGTCTTCTATTTATCTATCTCTCACTTGTTTTCCTATATGTTGGCCTTGACAAAGATTTAATAATGAATCTGTTCTCTACATCATTTCCAATTTTCTTTAAGCGTATATGACTGTGTGTGTGTCTGAGTCCAGAGAGATGCTTACAGTGTAAACCATCACGCTTTGTTGGAGGTAAAAATTGTTGACAATATGGTGTTCGTTGACCATGTCGATGAACAGCCACTCGGACTGGGCCATGTTCTCCAGAGACAGTTCTGTGTTCCACGAGGAGTCACCAAACACAGTAAGCTCCAAATGCTGACCTGAGGTGCGAGATTAAAAAAAAAAACGTAAGGTTAGCAAAGGATTGTATTATATGTGTGTTCAGGTCCCGAGACACTGTAAAAGTAATTAACGCAAACGCATTCGGACACGAGAACACATAAACAATAGGAATTTACACAGCGTTGTAGACAACGGGTGAAGGGCTCACTAGTGTGTATGGTGGACTTGAAAGTCAGGTTGCATTCCTGAACATCGAAGGGAAACATGTAGACTTCCATCGGGCAGTTGGTGACCACCACCATGTAGGTCCTAAAAAAGACTTGTCCGCTCGAGTAAAGCTTGAGATAAGGACTGGAAAGAGCCTTGTTCTTCTGTGTCCTGTATGAGAACAACCACACATGTTTTTAACTGGATTTCACATGTTTTCTCTATAATACTATACAATATAACAAGTAGGAACCCCCAAACCATGTAAACGCAATATCGCCATTTCATAACTGCACAATACAGCTTGCAAATTACAACGTAAATACTCTGTGCATGTGGGGAATCAGTTTAATACTAGCTACTGGTTGGAAAGGGAAGACAGAAAATAATAAAAAATAATACGTTAGAGATGAATTACACTTTAAATATTTTTTAAAGCAGAGCTAGTAACGTATACAAGGATAAAATACACAGTCTTCCCTTTTACAGATAAAAACGTCATAAGCAACAAAATAACTTCATAAGCAACAAAATAACAAAATAACTTTATGACTCTTCTCTACTTTTAATACTATTAAAATTGAACATGTTTTACTTACTTACTGCTGTTTAGCTAAAGTTACTGTCGATACGCATATTAAATAATCACAGTGAACAGACTGGTGACCAATACAAAGTGAAGGTGAAACAAGTGGGGAACGTGGTTAGTTATGGTATAATTATCAAACAAATGACTCTACTCATGTCTAAAACTGTTAAAACATAAATGACATAAATCTGCTGAAAAGACAATACGTGCTTCTTTCATCCGACCACAGCTGCGAGAAGAAGAGGACCAGCGTAAAAGGAGCCAAACTATGTTTAGCACATTTAGTTAGTGAACCAAAATAACTCTTCTGAGGTTAAATGGACAACGTACATAATATAGTAACTTTCATTGTGCAAGTTATCCCAATCCCAAACCACCTCCGAGTATCAAGAGACGCTGTATGGTTTCACATATTATGCTGTAGTCAAAATACTTTTTATTCTTAGCTCTCAAACTAAATCAAGATCCCTGAACAAAATCATATTCAATTCAACAATAACTTTTAACATGTTACCTATTCCACTATTGTACTTATATACTGCTCGTATAGAGAAATATTCACCAATTCCCTCACACAGTTAAAATACAATTGTACAAATTGTTAATAAAAAAAACATGTTTTTTTTTCGCATCTAAATGTGTTTGTGTGATTTCTAACCAGTGGCATGATGCTCCACCACCAGTTACTGTTGTGGGCATGTACGTAGTATGCACATTCACACTTACATCTCTTCAATAGATACATCTGGCTTCCACAATGCATTCGTAGGAGGATAAATCGTGTAAATGTAACAGAAATCTTCAGAATTCCAAGACAGGTCTGGATCATCCCACCACTACAGAGGAAAACAAGGGAACATGCATTGAAACAGAAGACATTTGAGTTCCCCAAAAACAGTGAGACGTGGGAATATAGTTCAATCAGGACGTGCTTTCTTTATCAGAGAGAACTCACCGAATCAACCCAAAGGTAAGAAATAAATTGCTGTTCCTTCTCGTTCTATGAGGAAAAACAAATATGCGTGAAACATTTTTCCAGCCAGACATCCTGGCAACTGTCACGAAAATGCAAAATTCAGCGGTAATACAAGTTTCTTAAAAAAAAATTGCAAACATCAGATTTCAGAAGACACCGTTTTTTAACATGGGCCACCAGGTCAGCAGGGTGTGGTGATTTTTAAATACTCTCTCAGCCAGTCCCAACACTGGTCTCATGGCTATATGAAACAGCTGTGTCCATGACAGTTAAATGTGATGACAACAGCTCAGCAAACGGGAAAGCTTTACATGAATAGAAATCACCATGAACCCAGAGTCAATTTCTCATCCATCTGCCATTCACTTCTCACGCATGTCATCATCAGCCTGTCAATCATAATATCAGCTGTTCAGATCAGCTGAGTGCAGAGTGAATTATTCATGTTATTCAAGTGTACTAACGTGAGGCAACATTATAAAGTTCTTCATAAATGGGCAAATAGCGATGCTTAAAACAAAGAAACATATTTTCTTGCTCTTGGGCCTATGGACTAAATTTCCAGTAGATACAATGTGGTTTTGTAATATCCTGTTACATCACAGGCAAACAGAAAATTGGAACTAATATAACCTCCTCGACAATATCTTTTAAATTTGTAATCATAAGCAACTACTCACCACGTCAAGGATGGAAAAGAGCAGAACGTCGAGGATCACCTCTGTGGGCGATGAATCAGAACCGGGCCGGATCGCGGTCTTCGCATTGCCTTCCGTCATGTTCAAGTACTTATAAACATCCCGATGGGAGCAGTTGTTGTTGTTGTTGTCGTTGCTGTGGTTCCTATCTACACCCAAAGCTTTAAGACATATTATCTGTGAGAAAGTGTAGTCTTAACGGTCAAGAAATCAGGAAATGTAATGCCTTTAATTTCGACCTTCAGATCGTTACCCATGTACCTCTCGCATTGTCCCGATAGTCCTTGTGTTGACGCCTTGGATCTTCTGAGGAATTGTATGTAACTGCATCTGACGAACAGAAGGGTACAGGTCTGAAGTGTTATCTTTTAACAACATCTCTTTCTGAACACAAAATAAACTTTTGTATTTTGAGATAGCCGTTGCTAAAAGGTTTTGACATATGTTTTTTTCCTTTGAAACAAATAATGAGTGTTCCAAAATTGTTGAATACATTTTTTTTCTTTTGAGATATACGTATGTCTCAGACTTCTGAGTGGGATTTTGTTAGTGGAGCTCACAGCTCTGTAAAATGACAATTCAACATTTTAACAGCATTGTTGAGGAACATTATGTTGAATAATTCACTTAAAAGTGTTAGGAAATTGCTTGTATTATTTTTAGTCACATTTTTTGTTCTGTACCATAAACAAAACTCCATTCACCTCAATTGTATTGGGGTGGCAAAAGATATTTCCCACCTGCATACAACATACATTGTTCCATCTTACCTGTGACGAGGAGCAAAAAGAAGAAACCTGCCAGCATCTTGACCTGAGATCTGCACAGTTGATGAGCCGCCATGTCCTGTGCTGTCTGGAAAATGTGTGTTGCAGTAATAATTACCCCCTCTTGTAGTGGGAGAGGGCCGGGCAAATTTTATGACCAACCCTTTGTTTTTGTATTATTATCTCAGTCTAATAATAGAAACAGACCCGATGCAATAAAAGCTCCCAGGAATTGCCAACATCTTCCACATTTAGCCGCCTGTTGAAAGAACGAAGTTCAACGCAGGTGCTGCAACTGAAAGAAATCTTATGTCAAGCATAGACTAGAGATTATATTTATTAACAACTGATCTCAGGTGTGACTGGTTACTGCTCCAAGCTCTGGAGGGAGTCTCCAGAATAAAGAGACAAAACCAAAGGTTTATTAACCCATGAATGATATAGGTACATAACAGAGCTGTAGAAAATATTGAATTCTTTGTTTTTGTCGTAATTTAAAAGAAACAAGCGGCTCCAGGACGCTGTACAGCGAGGCTTCCAGCTGAAAGCTAACATAAGTATGCCAGCGTGCTCACAATGACATTATTATTATTATTATTATACAAAATTGAAAATGTAAAATTCAGCATTGGCACCGAGTTGTGTGTTTCTACTCAAACATCCATCATAAGAGAGCAGTCTCTACCACAGACATTAGAGCTTAGAGCATTAAGTAAAGTGAACAGAGAGAGAGAAAATGAAAAAGATGATGAAAATGATGAAGTCCTACAATTAGGGAGTTCTCACAAGTCCCCAAAAAGACAGACAGCTGACAAATACTCGTATAACGACTGTGATCTTTATTTGTACGACAGAGTGAGTCTCATATTTCAAAGTCAAGATTGTACATACAACAGATCACAGAACTGCTCCATCAATTAAATAATGTATGCACGATATAATGTTGTAGGGTGAAGCAAACAGCATTGACTAAAACTATAATCTTTAAATTTCCTGCAATAATCTATACAATCTGTGATGCATAATAATAATAAAGACATGCAAAAATCATATTAGTGTAAGGCAAGCCAAGGCAAGTTTATTTGTATAGCACATTCCAACAACAAGGCAATTCAAAGTGCTTCACATGAAACCATTAAAAGCATCAAAATATAATGCAAAAGAAAACAAGATTTAAAAATAATTAAGAACATTAAATAAAACATTTAAAACAGTCAAAAAGTAAGAAATAGAATAAAAGTTGCAATGCAGTTAAAACAAATAAAATGCAGTAGTGAGATGCAGAAATTGATAGATATCCTTTAACCTGTTCAATTAAAGGCAACAGCAAGGAGAAAAGTCTTCAATCTTGATTTAAAGGAGTTGAGGGTCTCAGCAGACCTGCAGCTTTCATGGACTTTGTTCCAGATATGTGGAGCAGAAAAACTGAACGCTGCTTCTCCGTGTTTAGTTCTGACTCTTGGAAACAGAAAGTAGACCAGTCCCAGACACCCTGAGGGCTTGGGATGGTTCATAAGGTAGCAGCAGACCACAAATATATTTAGGCCCTAAACCATTCAGTGCTTTATGAACTAGCAGCAGCATTTTAAAGTAAATTCTTTGTTGGACAGGAAGCCAGTGCAAAGACCTCAGAACTGGAATGATGTGATCCACTTTCCTGGTCTTAGTGAGGACTCGAGTGATTGAAGCTGAGCGCTGACTTTCAATCGTTCGTCCTTGGGACCAAAAACAATTACTTCTGTTTTATCTTTGTATAATGTATAGGATTATAGTCCCCTGGTGATATAATTATGTAGATTTGTGTGTCGTCTGCATAATTATGATAACACACTTTGTTGTTTTTCATAATCTGAGCCAGTGGAAGCACGTAGATGTTGAACAGAAGAGGCCCCAGTATTGAACCTTGGGGAACACCACATGTCATCCTAGTCAGCTCTGATGTGTAATTAGCTACAGACACAAAGTATTGTCGGTCCTTCAAGTAGGATTCAAACCAGTTAAGTGCTGCGCCAGAGAGCCCTACCCAGACTTGTAGTCTGTCTAGTAGTATGTCATGGTCGACCGTGTCGAATGCAGCACTGAGATCCAGTTATACTAAGACTGAAGTTCTGCCACTGTCTGTGTTTAAGTGGATGTCGTTGAAAACCTTAACAAGAGCAGTTTCAGTACTGTGGTGCTGACGAAAGCCGGACTGGAAGACATCAAAACAGTTCTTTGTGTACTAGAAATGTACAACAGCACCAGACTTAAACATTAATTATTGATGTAACATAGAGTTAAACATGCAAACAGTAGTTGCAAAATATTGAACCACCAAGTACATATTTCTGCATAAGTGTGTGGAAAAACAAGGTTTTTATTCGTGAACATCTTCCAGCAGAGCAAGATGTGGTCAAATAAAACCACCATCAGATGCAGCAGTTAGGATATGTGTGAAAGTTACAGTGTTGTTGTCAATGACGCAACTGAACGCAATGACATAATTACCAATGTTGTCATTAGACTTTGTTTGCAATGCTTAAACCATTCGAAATAAATCAATATGTAAAACATAAAATGTGTTATAAAATGTCTCAGGTGTGGAAACAGACAACAGGTAGGGTCAATCCATATCAAATAAACAGAACCACTTCCCATGTTGAAATACAGTATGATGGCGAAGTGTTGTTTTTTGATTGTTTACATGCGGTTTTGAAAGAAACCGCATGTAAACACTCAGCATCCCTTCACAAACTTGCAGGAAGATGCTGCATTTTTAATGAATGCAGCCAAAGGCCCTCTTCATCCTCTCTTTGTTTGTGTGTCCGCTCGGCCACTGACTGAAAACACACACACACACACACACACACACACACACACACACACACACACACACACACACACACACAGAAGCACATAGTAATGTGCAGTCCTCTCTGTATGTAGCAATAACCACCTCTATGCAGTGTTCCATTGAACAAAGATAATAATTAAAAACAGGCTGACCACTGTTATATAGAAAATAAAGAAATATTTGTTGACTTTTTTAGCCACTTTGGTCCAATAGCTGGGCTTCTCCTCTTCCTTCCTGTTGATGAGGAGCAGCGACAGTGTTTTCTCTACCTCTCTCAGCTCATCCGAGAGCTTCTCCAAGGCTTGGTACTCTTCTGTCAGTTTGCTGCTATTGCCCTGCAAAAAGTACAAGTATGGAGAGTCACCAGCAAATATATAATCAGGCAATTTGTGTCCATTGTGGTTCAAATGCAACCCGATTCTAACCTCTTTGGCCACAGGCAGCATTTCAGATGGGGTTTCACCAGTAGAGTCATCGTAGACACACGCACATTGAGTCCATTCGTGCACCTCTGTTAGGACAGGTTTTCCCAAATTGAAGTAATGGGATTAATAAGAATGTACAAATTAGGTAAAATGACTAAAAGACATAATAACAACAGTAAAATATATAAAAGAACTGTGTATATGCCTGAATGGGTTGCACCAGCTTGTGTGTGGTCATTTAGTCTAAAGTTTCTGACATGACGTTTTGTAATTTAAGGTGTTAAAAGTATTCCTAGTTTACATAATTATTTTTAAAAGGTTTTCGAACAAGCATACTGGAGACCTCTTATTCGCTTTAAACAACAGTATACAAGTCAGTTGAATTAGTCCGCTCTACAACAGTTCCACGTGGCAGATATTAGTTGTAAAAATATTTATCTTAATAAGGACCAATAACTACCAACGACTGTCAAGTTATTTTTTACCAGGCTAATTGTATACCTTCAAACAGCCGGTGCAACTGGCTCCTGGTCTTACCTCCGTGAGAGTTTTGGAAATTGGCCTTGCCCCGCTTGTTACCGCCCTCACTCCGGCCTTTATCTGCCTCAGAGTCTTTGGATGCTTGGGAGTCTTTCTCTATCAGATGCATCACCACTATCGTCTCCAGGAGGCTCAGCAGCATCAGAGAAAAAATCCCAATGCAGTAGAGCGCTGGGGAGGGAAGCAGCATCATCAATGTGGACAAGCAACGACTGAGTCCAAACGGAGGAAGGACTCCGAGCTTCTTTACCTATAAGAGGAATTCTGTTTGAAGAGGCGGGCAGAATTTCATTCAGAATAAGTTGCAACACAGTGACGGCAAGCAGCACCGTGACCTTGAAGCTGAGCTTCTCTCCCCCGTTGTCTGAGATCAGAAAGGAGGCCAAGTCCAGACACAAGAAGAACAGGACGGGCATCAAGAAGTTGACGATGTAGAGGATAGACCGCCTCTTCATGGTGATCTGTGAAAAGATGTTTGTGTCACGGGGTTCAGATGTTCCGACCTTTGCGCATCTGGAAAAGGCAGCATGTCGTATCACATTTTACAAAACAATAGTAATTAAGTAAAAGTGGAAGAGGAGACGTAGAGCATCTAAATCTCTTCTTAAAAACCTTCTCCCCGTCTATATCTCGCACAGTGTAAATATACGTACGGTGTAAATAACCATGTCTTGGCCGACAATATCACTGGCATTGTTGGTAGTAACTTTCATGTTGATGAACAGCCATTCGTACTGGGTCCGCATCAGCTCACGAGACCACTCTGTGGCCTCTGAAGAGTTGTCGGTGGCGTGGAGCCGAATGTCTCTCGCTGTGGTGGGAGAGAAAAGAACTGCAATGTTGATTCAGTTGAGATGACAAGGAAGGATGGGATGGTAAGTGGTGGAATCTGGTGGTGCGGAGGCAGTGAGCCGGTGCAAGTTAGGTTCATAAGCCAAGCCAGTCGGGGCAAACCCAGGACGAGCGACACGGGACATGTCTTCATACCGGAGAGAAGATGGAAGCACAAGCTAGAAAACTATTTTGGTATACAGATCAAAGTCTGAGGCTCTGTTTGTGAAGGGTGGCATGTTGACGTTTTACTTTGAGCGAGTGTAGAATAGAATGGGAAGCTGCATGTATTTATTTTTTGGGGGCCAATGCGGTCCATTGCTGGAAGCCCCTGCGTTACAATAAAATAAAGGTTTAACAGCTCAGACTGGTCGCATCCAGCAGCCATCGCTACAAAAGAAATGACGCGCAACAAACAACCATCTTTTAGCCAGGGAGACCCGGAACATGAAATAATGTAATTACGGCACTTCAATGGATATTTCAACCCAAACGACTATCTTTTTCCGAAAAACCTAACTTAGAAGTCGTGCGTCCTCTGAAGACGGAAGTTTATTATTATACATGCATTCTCAAAGTTGCAGGGAAAAGGAAAAAAAAAACATGCAGCTGAATTTTAAGTTGTTTTTCCAACAATAATATACTTTGCTTCTGCAGTGACTCAACCAGTTACATTTATTAAAATATATACATGCACACACACACACACACACATAAACACAAACACACATAAACACAAACACACTTACTAGTGTGTATGACAGACTTGAAGGTGAGGTTGCAACTCTGTATGTCGAAAGGGAATTTGTAAGTGTGCATCCTGCAGCTGCTGATCAGCACCTGGTCGTTCTGGACTTCGACGTCCCCTTTATCATTGATGGTGAGATAAGGACTCGGAGGGGCTTTGTCCTTCTCTGTCCTGTATGAGAAGACGGAGACACGCAAACACAAAAACACACGTGATGGCCATTTCTTCAGGACGCTTTAAAAACTACAGATGCACCGATTTAGATCCAACACCGGTGCTCTACTTTCCCCCCAAATTCAAGCACAGTATGCCTCACTGAAATAATGTATATACATGGTAACTTGAGGCCAAAATGTAGCTTTTTGTTTAAAGCTAAGTTGGCCCCTTATTATTATTATTTAATGTGGACCGGTCACGTTGCTGATACCAGATCAGGTTAGTTTATCGGCATAGATTGGATTAAAACCCTTGAGCTTTAAAGTGCATTTCACAGTTATTCTGTACTACAAAGCTAAATATACTAAACGTTGAAAATAACACAAAGGTTACAGTGTGCAATTGTTAGCCCTTAAAATGTCCAGGGTGCCACATCAACTGTCAATTAAATAATCAATACATTAAAATGTATTGATTATTTCATTGACAGTTGATCAATGTGTGTGTGTGTGTGTGTGTGTGTGTGTGTGTGTGTGTGTGTGTGTGTGTGTGTGTTCATTCACCTACATCTCTTCAATAGTAATATCTGGCTTCCACAGCATTCCAGAAGGAATAGAAACATTATTGATTCCACAAAACTCATTTGGATCCCAGGAAATGTAGTCGTTGTGCCACCTCTGCAGAGGAAAACAAGTCATGAACCGGAACATGAAGGATAAATGAGGATAAGAAACAATAAATTAAAAAGTGCAGTCTCTCCCGACAGAACTCACCATGACAGTCCAAACATAAGGGATGAATTGCTGGTCTTTTTCAACCTGTAAACAAAGAATGTGTGAAAATGTGTCCGGCCAGAGAAACGCTCCAGACAAGACACGTCAAATCTAATCTCCGGGACCTACCATACCTCAGACGACTCACAATGAATTAATGGTTTAGAACAATTTAAACTGGATTTGCATTAAACATGCATAAATGATCTGCAAAAGTGCCTCAGAGAATACCTAAAAAAGGTTCATTTATTTCTTACATTTGACTGAAATATATATATAAATTAGGATAAAACATGTTTGTAATGTAATCAAGTTTATTGTAAAAAAAACATATATAAAAGGCCGAAACAAATAATGCATTTTACCTTCTTATACCCTCAAGAGCTATATAGATTTTTATTAAATCTATATAGCTTACAGGGTACATTTTTGAGCCAAAAGATACATGAAATTTAGAAATTCTGCCGAATGTGCTCAAGAGTTATGAAACTCTATTACAACAAATGTGTCAGCTGAAAGAAATATAGAAAGTTGACTATCATGACCAATAATTACCACATCCAGAATGGCGTACAGCAGAACCTCCAGGGATACCAACGTGGGGCGCTTGTAGTTTTTAACGGGGCGGGTCATTGTGTACAACTCGTTGCTTTGGTTCAGCTGCAGGTGATTTAAAACATCCTGATAACTGCAGTCACGCTCAGAGTCCACCCCATCTGCAGCAGAAACATCAGACATCATTCTCTACGACGGAAACTTATATTTTACGTTAAATCGTCTTGTGTTTGCCGGGCTTGGAAATGTATCGTTTGTGCTTTATTTGCGTATAATTTAAAAGAAATTGGCAAGTAGTAGCCTCTGTGGGTCGTGTATGCATCGCTTCTGATTCTATTAGCAAACCATAAAAAAACACAAGCTCAGAAATAGCTGAAGAAACATTCAGTGCTCGCAGTCGCTGAAAGGCCATTATGAGATGGGCGTTGGCGGAACTGTGCGGGTTTGATCTCATCAGTCCGATAATGGTTTTCAAATTGAGAATTATTGCAGTCATTTGTGCCGAAATGAGCATTGTTCAGGTCAAAGCACAATTCAAAACTAAAAATCCTGATTTAAAAACCTTATTATGTCAGCGAATGTTTCTTAGTTTGTTTTAGTTTTTCTATACTAAGCTATTTTAATAGAAATATTAAAAACTACAAAAACATTTCATATAAATAAGCTTCCTTTTGCGTGGTTTTTATACTCTGGAATTCACATTTGTCAACAGGAAACTCTTGAGACTGGAAGCATCGTCTCTTCATTCCTTCACTATAAAACGTCAAGCAGACTCAAACAAAAAAAAACACTGTGAAAGTCATAATAGCTCGCCGAGCTTTTAAAAGACAAAAGATTAGTTCTTTTAATTATCAAGCCACAGGAATATCCAGGCAAGGAGTTTAGCCTTCATCCAACATGCAGGAGATGCCGAACATTGTCCAAGCTTACCTGTGAGGAAGAGCAGCAAGAGGAAAGCAGTGAGCATCATGACTGCAACACCTGTGAGGATCCAAAGTCAGCGTCGTCTGGAAATATCACCAAGTCGCCGTCTGATATGGAAGAAGGCCGGACGAACTGAATCACTTATCCGTGTGTTCTTTTTAATAATGTAATTAGTCCGAGAGCCAGACAGTGGCCACTCCCACAGTGGTCATTATTACATCATGTTTTAGTGGTCTTTTGGGGGAAGAATAAAAGACTCGGAGGCCCCTGGTGCAGACAAAATGGGCTGTAATGGTGTTTGGTGGTAAAATGAAGTACAGTTGCTGTAACCAATACACACGTTGCATCCACATCAAGGTGGAAAATACGTGTTCCAGTAAAACCTGAAACCGGTCAGAGAATGATGTTGTTATAACATGGATTTCTATTGTGTAACAAGTTATTGATCTAGGTTATCCTCCTAATTAATGATTGATTATACAACTCATGTCTGTATTGATCATTAATATGTAATGCATATGTCATCCATGCATTCTATATTCTAGTTGGTATATATGTGTATTAACTGTTGCCGTGGGTGACCTGCTGCTGTAACACAATAATTACCCAATTTGGGATGAATAAAGTACATCTAACCATCAACAAGCATCGTATTGGAGTGTGAGGTTGTGGGTGATTGTTAGTGTTGTTAGATTAAACTGCATTTGGGTGCAAATGTATTTCTTTGTTTTACATTTTGGAGAAGCCATTAGAGTGAAATCATTAAAAAAAAAAAAAAAAAAAAGTATCATCAACATTGATGAACACAGCCAGAGTGTGTGAATCAGATCTGGTGAAGGCAGTACGGGGACATACTGAAGCTGAGACAAATACTAAACAACTTGCTGGACAATTTTAATTCATTGTTGTATTAGGAATTGATGGAGGTGGATCACTCACTGGAAGGATAAGGGTCACTGCACAGGCCGTCCATAAACAAGTAAACAGTCAACACGAGACGTCGCCCATTGGTCTTTGGATCCAGAAGTGACACAAGAGGATGTAGCCAAGTACAACGCGGAGACATTTTTATATTACCAAAATGTAACAAATAACTTTCAGGAACTGAAAACACTGAAAGGGTTCAATTGAGGGTTAAATGGTCCATCATCGTCCAATGTGGCACCGGAAAATGTGGTACACTTTGGATGAAGCTGTCAGTGTGCTAACAGGATTTGGTCAGGGTTTATATTATTTCATTAAACTAAACGGCCGTATGTTATTGATCGTATCACAACGTCATTTCTGTCTCCACGTGGTCGCGTTAACGCTTCTCCTCGGCTCTCGGTATCGGAGCGCGGCCCCGCAATGCGCACAGAAAACGTGCGCGCGCACAGGTGAGCGCACTCCCACCGGGCGGCAGAGAGCGTCGAATATGTCGCGTGAAAAAGCAAACCGATATTTCTGCGTGCTGGAGATGGGACAAGTAGAACTCGGAGTAGCTCTCGTGCTCCGGGTTCACGTGCAGAAACGAGCCAAAGTGTCGAATATGTAGACGGCATAAACAGGCAGTTGTGAGAGGAAACCATTTATAGATTCTCCCTGTCCTACAGAAAGGATGTGTGGCTCTTCAATGCTGATGATGTCATTTCAGGCGACAGCGTCCTTACATCATTTGAGCCCACAGTTGTCCTGGAGCATGAGGCCGTCGTGGGGGCATTCAGGTGATTGTACTGGCTAATAAAGAATTAAATAGCTAAATATATATTTATATACATTATAAGTACCACACCAACTATCCAGCCTTGCTGCAAACTAGCTAATCTGTTGGGCTGATCTCTATATTGACAATGAACTAGATTTGTTCTTGCATAAAATGAGTTAAAGAATTCATATACTGCATTACATTGTCCAGTGTCTTTAAATATGAACTTTTCCAACTTTTTTTTTAGGTTGGCAAAAGCACCAGCTATATAGGTGTAGTATTTGAGAACATTGAGTTCAAGAGATTGAATTGAGTTTTGTAAAACCATGTTCAGATGCTCCTTTCGTATTGGTCACACACAGATTATGAGGGGATTAATCCTTCTGTATCCTGAGACACGAACACACACAAAATATGTGCATGTCATGTTTGCACAACGCTCAAGCAACACGCTATTTCGCATTAATCATGAACTGAAAGAATAGAGGATGGTCACCACCTCCGGATCATGTTTGCTTATCTCTTGACAATAGAAGAAAGACTTGTGTGTACTTTAATAAAGAAGGTAAATAAAGAAGTTATTCATCTCAGTATAGGTATTAAATGAATTAATGTTGAAGAGCTATAGCTCGGGAACCTCTAGAGGGAGTCCGGCACGTCACCAGCCTCAAATCCATTTGTTTTCTTTATACTCATAAATTCAACAAATGATATATAACATGTAAATGAGTTGCTGGCAGGTGGATTTTGTTTCGCTTCAGGCAGAGCCAGCCGTCTCATAAACGAAGAGGTCTGGTTACCAGAGCATTTCTCTAGAAACTGAAAACAGTTACGACATCATTTGAGAGAGACTATTATTTCGCAATTTAACATTAATCCAGTTAAACATGCATGAACTGTATGCATCGCTGTATATTCTCGCAATGTTCACACAGGTTTGATGTGTGGCCCATCGAATGCATAAGAAGTTATTGAAGTGGATTATTCTTTTACCGATATGTTTAATTGACAATTCATTATACTGCATGTCAGCTGAGGTGGTTCGGGCATCTAGTCAGGATGCCTCCTGGACGCCTCCCATTAGAGGTTTTCCGGGCACGTCCAACTGGTAGGAGGCCCCGGGGGAGACCGAGGACACGCTGGAGGGATTATATCTCCCGGCTGGCCTTGGAACGCCTCGGGATCCCCCAGAATGAGCTGGAAAGTGCTGCGGGTGAGAGGGAGGCCTGGGTCGGCCTGCTGAACCTGCTGCCACCGCGACCCGACCCCGGATAAGCGGGTGATAATGGATGGATGGATGGATATACTGCATGTAATTGATCACTTTAGGGTGCAAGGTTACAGGTAATATGGAGTAGTTAGATATTTGCAACATTTTGATTCACATTTCCGAGCTTCCATATCATAAAAGAATAATTGACTAATCAAGTCAATCATCAACTTTGACCTCACTCCTTCTGGAAAAGCGGGAATGTTAAAATACAAAGCTGGCCGTCTGCAAAGGGTGGAGCTCGCCACCTAGTGGCGGAACAAAGAAACAGCCAGAGGATGCTGATGGGATCAAATCTTCAGGGACACATTGAAACTGAAAGAACTAAAAAAAGGTCCAAGTAGCATGCACAGTATGATGATGGCATATACAGAAGTTGCTTTTGCAATGCGTCTAGGAATTAATTTGTCCACAACAATGATTGCATGATTATTAATTATTCAATCAAGCTTTTTAAATGTTTTCATTACATCATCAGGATAAATAGCACAAAAAATGGATCAACACCAAAAGTGTGTTTTCTGTCAACTGTCTTCCTCTGTGTTACAGATTGTGGACCTTTTAATCGACTCAGCATATTTTTAAATAGGCTGAAACTTGACAAACTGACCACATATTTGATGCTTGAACTAATAACTTCTCGCCTGAAAATATCCTAAAATTACAGTAGCTGCCGGTGCCAAATGTTTCGTTCTGTGAAGTCACCTCTGATGCATCATGGGTAAAATAGGCAAAGCAAACCATTTTTTCTTTGTGGATCAGCGGTGAAGGCCTTGGTCCTTCAAGCAGAGGCCTGAAGGTTCGATCCTCGGCTCCGCCTATCCATGCAGCCTTTAAGTCATATTTGCTCAAACTTTAAATACATCCTGATTGTACATTAAACAGGTTAATCTCGGAAGTAATCTGGTTCCTCTCCTCCATTTAGTGCTCCTCATAAGGGCATTTGTAAGACTCCACAGCTTCTGAAGCAAAACGACCAAAACGACCAACGTTTCCTGCAAACATGGTTCAAACTAAATCTACTGTAATTCAATGTGGTGAAACGTTAAAACGTTTAAGCCTGAGTGATGTACGTGCACGTGTTTTTGTCTCCTCTTGTTACTGCGTGCATCCACTGCAATAACCCCCGAGTCCCCTTCCCGATGATGTGTTTATGACATAGAGAATATCAGGCTGGCGAGGACGCACGTGATTGGTTTAAAGTCTGAGTGACAGATGATCTGTGAGGTGAAAGTAGACTGAAACAGGACACAATTGACAGATCTGTTGGTCTGAGTGGAGTGAAATGACGTGAAATGTTCCAGTGTAAGAGATATGCCATCAGTGAGGTCAGCGAGTCTGTGATCACGAGGCAAAGTGAAGGTTTGAACCGGAGGCAGTAAAGTTTAATCTCCTACAATCGATTGTCCTGATTGGATTAAGCGAGATTGCATTTGTCTCTATTTGTAGTGAACACACGCTTTTGTGGATTGCATCACCAGACACAGCTGCAACATCATTTATACAATTACATCGACATTGTTTTCACTTTTACAATGCAATGATAGATAGATAGATAGATAGATAGATAGATAGATAGATAGATAGATAGATAGATAGATAGATAGATAGATAGATAGATAGATAGATAGATAGATAGATAGATAGACAGAGCCCACAAAAAGATTACAATATATTTAAAGCGGTCAATGGTTTATTTTCTTCTCTTTTTTCGAAATTTAAATGTTTTACTTGGACTGAACATGGATTATTCACTACAGATTTTATACAATCATATTCAAAGGCAATGCATTAAACTGGACTCTGCAGTGACGTTTTCGTCATTGCAAAAATGAACCAAGTTTTCATCAGCGGTATAAATCTCAGCACCCCACGTCTACAGGATCGTGTCAATACACTTTCAACTAAAGAAACGTTATCTCATTTCAAACTACATAAAATAGATTCACAACGAAATACTGTAAATACAGAACGTGGCACGACTTCTAGATTCTAAATTGTTTTACATTACGTGTTGACATAAAGGTGTTACACAAAAAAAGTACTACGAGGTATTATTTTACATTTCTAAGTGTTCCATGCGATGAAGATGAGGGACAGAAACACTGGCACGGTGGTGACGTAGAAAATGAAGAAAGCTCTGTTGATTCTTGCGGCCCATTGGCTGAACTTCCCTCTGTTCTGTCTGCAGCTGAGGCGCAGAGTCAAAGTATTCTGCAGCCCCTTCAGCTCCTCCAGGATCAGCAGTAATGCATTAAACTCTACTGACTGAATGCCGCTGACAACCTGCACACACCAGGAGTAGACTGGGATTATTCATGCATTCATGTATTACAAGCCAGGTGGTCAAAATCTTCTTGTGTACGTTATCTACTTCTTTACAGGCCAAGTCATTAAGACTTTAAAGGGTTAAATCAGGCCTTTTAGGTTAAGAGGATGTAAATACATTGATATATTTTTTTGTTTTCAAAGTCAGCTTTATTGTCACTTCTTCCATTTGTGTAAACATACAAAAGATCTGAAAGTACGTTTATAATAATATATAATATTATATATATACAAATATATATATATATATATATATATATATATATATATATATATATATATATATATATTGCAGAAGAGAAACCACCAATGAGAGAAAACCATATGTAAAACATTTATGCTTCATGTAGTAAAATATCCCCAAACTGTCTCTTCGGTGGACTTAAGTCACATGCTTCATGTACATCGCGTTCTATTCAGTTTGTAGTTTTTAGGTAAACTCTAAATCGAAGCGTGAAGGTATATTTTTAAAGCAACAATGCATACAAATTCAATTAAAGCAAAAGGAAATGTTCTTGCTCCTGGTTTTGAACACATTGGAGAGTTCAAAATCGTGTGATGTTGATGTTTTATTTGAACCCGTAATGTCCGTACCTCTTGAGCCACCGGCAGCAACTCATCAGACGCTTTGCAGACGCACAAACAGCGCGTTTGTTTTTTCTCCTCTGAAAACACACAGGAGGTTTGTCAAGAGGTCGCACAGGAAATATGATTCACAATCATGCTGCATATTAAAAAGCACTGGAAAACAAAGTCTGTGTGATTCTATTTTATTACATGACCAAATATAAAAGAGAAAGCATCTCCAGTTACTGAGAGGTAGTTTTCAAGGCCTAGATTACCTCAAGATTATAAACTTAAACTAAAACAATAGCAGGAAAATTCCTCCAGGCATTTCCATTCAAGGAGCTTCTGATACGATCTGTTTCTCACCTGTGTTACGGTTCTTGACTGCCTCTCGTTGGACCTCCCTGTCGTCACTCAGACCGAGCTTCTCCTGGGAGTCTTTCTCCATGAGGTATGTAACCAAGATCGTCTCCAGCACGCTGAGCAGCATCAGAGCAAAAATCACGATGCAGTAGGTCGCTGGGAGGAGGAAACCAACAATAGATAGTTTTTGTTTTGGTGTCGTGAGCTCTTGACTGCATGAATCACAATCCAGTGAGCAGAACGCCCCTTGAAGCGCGAGTCGGTACCTATGAGTGGAGTCTTGTTGGATACGGAGGGCAGGATGTCATTCAGGATGAGCAGCAGGACGGAGATGGCCAGCAAAACGGTGACTTTGAAGCCCAGCTTCTCTCCTCGATGGTCTGCGATGAAGAAGGAGGCGAGGTCCAGAATCAGGAAGAACAGGACGGGCAACATGAAGTTGGTGACATGGAGGAGGGGCCTCCTCTTCATGGTGAACTAAGAAAATGGGTTCAAAGGTCAGGACAAGGTCGACCGACAGATATCACGACGTCATCGGGGGTTCAAGGCGTCAGGAGTACATTTAAGAAGGATTCTTCTTTACTTGTGTATACTGTGGTGGAAAATAAGCTTCACAACTCTATTCTTATCCTATACTTATACACTTAATACACCTGCTACGCCTCTTTAGTAGTAATACCAGCCTTGAATTATTTAATATGTATGTAATATGTAATTTATAAAAGTGTTTTGATCCGAGAGCACGATGTATTTAAATCCAGAGCAACTGACAATATTGTTTAAATTACGTTTTGGTAATTTGCACACCCAAATAAAAAAATGCAAGAGCACAAAATAAGTAACTAACTGTCAGGACTGTTCACCGCGGCGCTGCCCTAGGGCGCTGACCCCGCCTCTCACTTTATTTCGGTCCTCACTGTATATACATTTATGTCTGTATACACATACGTACAGTGTATATGAGAATGTTCCACGACCTATCGCCGAAGGTGAAATTGTGGCCGGAAACAGACAGTTGGAGGAACTCCCACTCTCCCTGAGTCTTTATCAGCTCTTGGGAGAACTGGGTGACCCGAGACGTGTTGGAGAAAGGACGGAGACGGATCTCGTCAACTGAGGAGAGAGGGAGAAGGTTTGAGTGAAAGGAAGTGGCGGTAACAACACCGGCCCAGACCGCCATGCACCACACGGTCTTACACGACACTCACCACAGTGTATTGCAGATCCAACGGAGATGTTGCAGCTCTGCGTGTCGAAGGGGAACTTGTGCACGTCCATTTTACAAGTGCTGACCACCTTCAAGCCCTCTTCAACAACGACCTTCCCGTCGTGGTACACGTACATGTACGGATTTTGAGTGGAGTCATCCTTTTGTATCCTTGAGGCACAAACACACACACAATGTGTTCATGTTGTGTTTGTAAATCACTTTACAGCAATCATTAACTGAATGAATAGAAGATGGAGCGCCTCCTGTCACCGCCTGATGATAATGTGTTTGTTTATTATTGCTCTTCACAATAGTATAACAGCTGTGTTCATACGATTCAAAGAAATACTTCCCATTCTCCACCAAACCTTTGCTTTCTTTTTGCCCTCTGTTTTTCCATCACCTGTTACACATTTGTTTAGCTGTCCATCAAATCCTTAGCTTAGATTAGTTTAGCGTAAAGCTCCTGCTCCCAGCCAGGAGGCTTTTTCACTTATGATTTAAACACGATATATCAAGTTAATTAGTGAGCTTTAGAGGAGCTGGTTGGTGGACGTGCTGTATGTATATGTGCTAAGCTAAGCTAAGCTAAGCTAAGCAGCTCTCAAATACAGTATGAGAGTGGTATTTTCTCATCGAATTAACTTTAAGATCTGTTTTTGTGAGCTTTTCTTTGCGCAAATCTTTGAATAAACTACAGTGTAATCTGCGTGTGCGACAGACTCACATCTCTTGGATAAAGAGGTCTGGTTTCCAGAGCATTTCCATAGGAACTGAAACCTGAGTGATTCCGCAAAACTGAGCAGGGTCCCATGAAATGCGTTCATTGTTCCACATCTGCAATAAATGAATTACCAGGAAAAAAAAATAAGAGACAGTGAGCTGTAGACAAATTAGAAATAAACAACAAGAACAAGAGGTGATTAAAGATAATAATTTATTTGCATTTAAATAATCAAAACTCACCATTATTACCCAGACAAAAGGAATAAAAGTTTGCGTTTTCTCAATCTGGGAATAAGCACACACACACACACACACACACACACACACACACACACACACACACACACACGTCAGAACAGATGCATGGCAACATTTAGCAGGTGACACAATAATGCAGCACCTACCACAGCCAGGATGGCATAGAGGAGGATGTCCAGCTGCACCACGGTGGGGTGTTTGTAGTCCAGAACGGGTCGGGTCATTTTGAACACACTGTTGTCTGCGGTCAGGTTCAGGTAGTCCACTACATCCTGGTAACTACACACTTCCTTACAGAACGACCCATCTACATTTAAACAGTTATCAGAAAGATGTTTTGTCTTAAAATGTCAAGAGAAAAAAAATATATGTTTCTTAGTTTGCCTCGCTGTAGTGTTTCTTCTTTCTTTTTATTAGATATTTCATTACTACTAATAGATTTGTATTATTTTATTTGTTTGCAATGTCTGTGTGCTAATCGTTTGATTATATAACACATGTAACAACTGTAACTGATGTTAAATGATCTTTTGTGTAAACAACTGGAGGTGTTTTGTGTTTAAATGTTGAGCGTATGAGAAAAAACACCCTAGATTCAAAAGCCATTGTAGACTGATCTTCTCTGATTGATCAGATTCTGGATTTCTGGTCATTTGTTGTTGTTTTTTTTCTTCTTTAAATAAAGAATAAACAGCAGCGTGAAGCCGGTAAACCAAAGAAGTCGTTGGCTTTTTCACATTCTCAAACAGTTTATAAAACAGATATAAACAAGTGCTGGAATGATGGAAAACACTACCGCAACTAAAGTAAACAAAACCCCAAAAATGATTTCCAAGGTTTCAAACACATAAACACACCGTAAACATGCTCATACAGCACAAAGTCTTACCTGTGAGGATGATCAGGAGGAGAAAAGTGAGGTGCATCATATCTACAGCGGTGTGTGTGTGTGTGTTTAAGTGTGTGTGTGTGTGTGTGTGTGCTAGAGCAGCTCCGTGTCGAGTGTGGGTCCTTCCTGTAAAACCAGACCGAATCTGTGAAGCTTCAATACGAACTTTCGAAGGCTGAATTAATGACCTCTGCCTGAAATGAGAAGCCCCTCCCACATGTGGACAGCAGGAACTCACATTGTAATTGGTTAACGGGCCTCGGTTTCTCTCTGGAGGCAGATTGAAGGTGACAAATAACAAAACTGAGGGAAAGGCAGGTGGGTCCATCCATATCTGGAACGAGACCTGATATGAATTTACGGCTCGCGTATTTGGGTGTAAATCTGCACAGTCACAAAACAGACACCCGCAGAGCAGCACACATCCTACGAGAACGTGGAATTAAATTAAAGTGGAACTTGATCACAAAAGACGACGTGGTAATTACGGCCAGCATGAAAGCAGAGTAATCATTGATGTATAAAGTCTCTCTTTGGACGGTAAGTGACTTTGTGCTGTTGCAGTTTCAATTCTGAGAAAGAAATGTTATAATAGTTTGAGTTAGGGTTCTTCTGTTCTCATGCTGGAGTTTATGAACAACTTATTATCATCTGATCAAAGGCCAAAGATATTTAAATGTGTAACCAATGTTTTTATTGGACTTTTGATCTGCGAAAAATCGGTAATAAAATGAATTAACAATTAAATTGAGTAAACAAGTAGTTTACTTCTTAAAAGAGAGTGAAATGTATTGTTTTAAAGTCTTACATTAGTGACCGGGTGGAAGGGTGACACACTGTGGGAAGGGGGAAACAAAGAGTGAGACGCAAACTGGGTGACCGTGAAGAATTATGGGGAAACAAATGACAGTTTCTAAGATATTGTTTGGTGGGAATTTAAAAGCTGTACTAATTGATTTTTGGCTCCTTCCCGCTGCAGCCCAAAGCCACGCGGATAAGAACAAAAACAATGAGCTGAAAGACGCTAAAACACTTAAAAAACACGTAAAGCCGAAGGGAAATACAGTCAGGGCTAATTCTCTGTGGCTTCACTTTTAAACACAGTAAATTGATTTTTGTTAACATGAATATATTGATTGGTGCACTTTTAAATAATCCGAAACATTCTTGCTTTGTTCTTTTTGTTTTATTTCTTGGTTTTGTTTCTTTATTGTAAATTGTCGACAATGTTTTAAATAATGTGTATGGATACGGGGCTTGCCACATTTTGCTGCTCGCATATAAGATACATTAAAAATAATTTAAAAAATATATATTTTGTCAAACGCAAATAATGCAAAGCAGACAATGTTTGAATTTCTTCCGTGGGAAGATGGTTATTTCCAGTCATTCCGAGTTATTTATACTGGTGGGCAGAAATACAAAATTGAGCTCTGTGGTGGAAAAAAAAAAGCTGCAGAGCAGAGTTTGAGAAATGATGAAGCAGCGAGGAGAATTTCATTTACGATGACCATGTTAGGAAACAACCTCGGAGCCGTGTTTCCTCTTCAGCCACAGGAACCGAACGTAACCCTGCGCTGATTCACGAGTCTTTCCCATTTAAAATAAACATTACATCACTCTTACGATTTAGTTGCAAAAACTTTATTGTCCTTATGATGTTTTTCTTTGACACGTTCACCCTTAGTTATAGAAAAGTGGGGGTCTTGCAGATCCAGGACCCACTCCTTTGATATCACACCGAGACTGGTGCCATGAGAGCGGCTTCATCTACACGCGTGGACTGTGATCACATGACTGTTTGCAGCTTGGATATAGAAGTGCGGTCCTCTTGACCGTAACGTTTCAGGTCAAGAGAATAGGGAGCCAGCCACCGATATATAACACTACAGATGGATATGGTCCGGCTTTGTGTGTATGCAATGATCCGCCATCAAGTATTCTACAGGAGGGTGCAGGCCGACCTAGACTAACATGCTTACTCTACAAACGCCTCGTGCTCCGCAAAGTGTGTCGTCTAGGAAACAGAGAATAGGGGCATTAAATGTTGATATCGTCCCTTTCAGTTTTGTTATGCGTGTGCAAGTGTGTAAAACTTGTCCATCATTTTTCATTCACATTCTAGTAAACAACGCAGCATTTTGCAACAAATTAAACAACAGAGAACATCAACGACCGGTGGAGATAGACATTAAAGTTATACAAAACCAAAACAACGAAAAGCTTCACAAAAACGAGGAGAAGAAAGGGCTCGAAATTAATATGAGGATGAACAAAACGCCAGCTAATGGCCTGAATGTCACGTTTAGGGGTTCAAAGTATAGGTGTGTTTTTCTCACAAAAGAAATGGCAACATTTTAATTAAAAAAAAACAAAAAAAACAATTAAACACAATGAAATGTCTGGATTTTAATGCAACAGGCGAGTGCAAACACAGTTTTTGTGTGAACTGCATACGAGCCTCCTCCTGCAGGAGACCCAGCTTCGGCATCTATATTGCTTGGTTGTACTTGTTGGTTTCGAGTTGCAATACGCTAATACTGACATGCTAAGATGGAGCTGCAGAAGGAGAGGGTGGCGTGGCGTGGCGTGGCGTGTGTGTGTGTGTGTGTGTGTGTGTGAGAGAGTTTGGAGAACCAGTTAAAGGTTCAAAGTTCATGTTTCATTCCAGTATAGATGACGATTTAATTGTCCCATATTGTTTCCCTTCCACGTTCATCGTGCTACATTCTGTGTGGAGAAGTATTTTTGTTGTTGTTGTCGTCAGTCCTTTTCCGTTTATTTCGGACAGTATTTGTTCCAGTATCGTGCGACCGCTTCTGTGTTCACATTCAGCAGATGTTGTTTGAAAATCATGAGAGGGAAACATCAACGGAGGTCAAAAGCTGCATGCGAAGTTGAGGAGGGAAGTTTTAGTTCACTAAAAGGTAAGGTAGTCTGGTGTGGCTGACTTTTAAATAGTGTACGAACACTCGTTCATGAATACAAGTTTAAAAGAGAGAAGAAGGATAGTACATTAGTAATACATCAGATTGCCCATCACAGTAGCCCCTGACTGTTTAGCTGGTAATAGAGAGAGAGGAGAAGGAAAAGAGCAGCAGTATTCTTCTAGAGATTAGTGGTCACAATACACAGATCTCATTAGTTTAAGACCTACATGTAATAAATAATTTACGTAGCAGAGGGATAATAACACCCACAACAAGTAAGGTCACATACAAAACAAACAAACAAACAACTCCTGTGAGATAAAAGTGCACAGACGAAGAAGAAGAAGAAGAAGAAGAAGAAGAAGAAGAAGAAGAAGAAGAAGAAGAAGAAGAAGAAGAGCTGAGTCTGGACGGAGGAGTCTGTGTGTTTTGGTGTTTGTTTGTTTCGAGTGCGTTACACAATGAGTGGTCCTCGGCGGGGATGTTTAGGACTCTGGCCGTCCCTGTTCTCAGGCCCCAGCTCCTCCAGGTTGATGTTGCTGGTGGAGGTGTGGTGAAGGAGGGGCTCCACAACAGGCCTGTAGCCTCCGAGGTACATCAGGCCTGAAGGAGAGAAGAAGACGGAGAGAGAGAGAGAGAGAGAGAGAGAGAGAGAGAAAGAGAAAGAGGGTTATGTTGCGAAACCTCAAACCTCTTGAGGACACAGTTGTATTTCCCCGGTGTAAATTAATATCCTAACGTACTGAATCACACTAATGATTTCTTTACTCGTAGGGCAATTTGGAAAAAAGATGAAAGATAAAAAAAAAGATAAATGTGAAGCGATGAGGAGACTGTGATGTTCCTCAAATGAATACATTAAACAAACATAAAAGTCATATTTACTTCATGTTTTCTTCCACCTAACTGGAGAATCAATGACACGAACCGTCTCCATGTGCCAAACTCATCTGTAAATGTTTGCGTGCCAGTGGTGGATGACAACACACATCACTTATATATTTTTGGGCTCAAGTGCTTCTCTTAAAAGTAGAATTAATAAATCAATCCATTGTTTATTGTTGCACTCTCTGCATTAAGTGTTTGGCTATCTGTCAAAATATGTGTCATATGTGTCTCCCGCTTTCTTCTCATCCTGTAAACACTCAAATATTCGACGACATCATCCTGCAGTCTGGTTTGGACTGGAGACCAGCAGCTCGGACACTCTTGACATGATACTCTCCCTTAACTGCACAATACTTGGTTGAATTAGTATTCTGTATTCTGGATCATGGTAAACAGAAATGGTTCATGGCAAACTACAATATAAGGCCCTGATGTCCTATCTGCCATCTAACCATAACTCCATACCTAGTCCTCAATGTGCACTGGGCACGACTCCTCATCTGTCCATCCGAAAGAAGGCGAAAGAAGGAAGAGAGGAGAAGAGAGAAAGGAGGAGAGGGGTGGGGAG
The DNA here is from genome assembly GCF_009769545.1 of Cyclopterus lumpus. Taxonomy (NCBI): domain Eukaryota; kingdom Metazoa; phylum Chordata; class Actinopteri; order Perciformes; family Cyclopteridae; genus Cyclopterus; species Cyclopterus lumpus. Next base: position 14,494,688 of record NC_046984.1, on the reverse strand, counting down.
GGAAATGTCCCAGGAAGAGACAGCCAAAGATGTGAAGAATGACGAGGGGAAAAGGAGAGAAACAGAGAGATAACAGAACACTTTTACGACACAGAAAGAGAAAACATGTCACACCATCCACCATAAAAGACCAAAGAGGTGACGTTAGGTTCAAGGTGATGATGATAAATCAGGATGTTAGTGGCTGAGAGCTACAAGAAGGATGCAGAGCTAAGCAAGCAAGTTTGTACCCAAACCAACACTTAAGAAAATATAGAAAAATCAGAAACTAGCTCTCATCAAAGGGAACCAGCTGAGTGTCACAAAGCAAGGAGGATGTTTAGGAAAGGACGGGAGGGAAGATGGAAGGGTGTGAGGATGAGTTGCAGATGTTTGGCGAAGCGGCAGACGCGGAGAACATGAACTTCAAACTCTGGGATGGACCAGACTCTTTTTGTCTCACACTCACACAAACAGAAAACACAGCATGCGGAAAGCGCTCGTCAGACACTCAGTAAGGTGCACTCATCACACACACACACACACACGCACACCACACCACAAACACACACACGCACACACACCAGGGCTTCAGCTAAAGGAGGAGAGGAGGGAGAGAGTGCACAGCTAACGGTCACTGAAACAAAGCAATGAAGCACCAGAACAACACCAAAGTGTAGGGATGAAGAGAAGAAGGAAGGCTCCAGATCTTCATGTCGGGCAGAATTGCTACAAAAATCTCCTCTCTGATCACTAACTGCGACTAAATTAAACATCTAATTAGTTGTTCTTGTTTCTGTCTGGCTTTAATGTGCATGCATGTTAGCATAGCAAGCACCCTTTCTCTCATCTTCCTCACATCTCCTCCATCTCTCCTAACTCCCCCCCGCCCCCCCGCCCCCCCACTCCCTCTTTACTCCCCTCACTCTCATGCCCAGTCCTCAGCTCTCATCGGTCCATGTTCGAGAGGTTGCCACTCACCGGCGAATCGGCTGTCGGGAGCCTGCTCATTATCCAACCCCAAAGAGGGCGTGTCACAGAGGGCGACGCCCTGATTGTTATTGGCCAACTCTGGACACCTGCTCCGCCCACCTGCAAGCGAGGGCAAAGGTCAAACAAGAGCAGCCAGGCACAGCAGGGGAGGGAGTGGGACAGGCATGGTGAGGGAGGGAGGGGGCAGGGTGTCAGAGGTGGAGGGGTGAGGTTGGCCATGCTGGAACGGCATTGATAAAATAATAAATGAGAGGATTTTTCTGCATTTTACCACCATGTATCTAACACCAAAATCAACTGATCCACTCTGATGCTCGGTGTCTTGAGAAGACTTTCTGTAAGGTGAAATGTGTGTGTGTGTGTGTGTGTGTCCACGGATTCTTAGACACAAAGACTCCTGGCGTTTTCCATTTGGTCTGAAGATTCATGAATTCTAACAAATATATAATATTCCATACAACAATATGTTGTGTGATCTGATCATTGCTCATTTTGCACAATTTAATTAGACAGGATGACTAAATGCTATAAAACATGCTAAAAATAACGGGAGAGATTTCTGTCATAAATGTATGAGTTAATTTTTTAAAAAGGTGGCATAGCGTACTGATACCCTTTATTTATTATATATAACTTCTAATATAGTATAATATCATATAGTACAATATCATATCATATAAACATACATCATGATGTTTTTATATATATATGAACTACTGTTATTTTTAAATATCATACTCAGATTTACGACATTTAAAAGCCTTGATTGTCCACTTTCTCTGGAAACAAAACTAAATAGATGATCTTATGTTTTTGTATGTGTGAAAATAATCTGCCATGTTGTTTTAATGCCGCTCTGCACTCTTACTCTCTCTCTCTTCGCTCATTACTCAACACAGTGCTCGCTGATACGAAATCACGACACACTGGAGCGAAAGAGCTTCTGAATTTCGGTTCCGTTTCCTCATTAATTAGGTAAGCTGACAAATGAGACAGAAATATTAACATGAACTTTCTGCATGAGCATTTTTCTGCCTTCTCCAGCATGGCCAGGTAACAGATACTGACATGTTTAATTAAGTCCCTCATGCCTGCAGCAAGCCTGCGTGTGCGTGCACGCACATGTGTGTGTGTATGTGTGTGTGTGTTAATGAGGAAGAGGATGACTGGATGATTGGCAGCCCAGCACAGAGACACAGACAGGGCACATACAGAAGCTGTCTGGCAGCGCTGGTGCAGATGCAAACACAACATCCGACAGCGCGTGTGCACATTCACAGTCTGTCAGGCAGCACAGGTCCACTCGTCTCCTAAAGAACTGAACGGTCATTCGGTAACTCCGGATAGATTGTTTCAGTCTGGCCCCAGGTGTCACACACACATACACACACACACACACACATATATACATACACAAGTTTCAAACTGTTGTTTAATGAAGGTGACCTTGTTGTTTTTGCTTCAAGCCTCTCTCGTCGTTGACTCACACTCTCTGTACACCGCAACACTTTCCCTCTTTCTTTCTCTCTCTCTCTCACACTTACACAGACAGACACACACACACTTACACAAACACAAACACACACAGATGAAGCATGAAGACGCTTGCCCTTCATGATGCAGCAGCAAAAGAAAATAAAGATGCTGAGCTTTTTAGCACATAAACACGTAAATGATATAACTCATACGCATAGATTAAATCTACAAGCACAAACACACACACACACACACACACACGTGTAAACACAAATATTCATTCAAAGGTGCAAATCATGCAAATGCAAGCCCGTCACCTGGTGTGCAGCAGAACCTCATCTCAACAACACAGGATGCCTGTACGTTCTCATTTCCTGTTGCGAATGAAAGGGCGCTCCAGTCGATTGGAATATGTTGATATTTGTGGCTAATTACGTGATTACCGGTAATTAAATTCAGCGATAAAGAAACACGGGAAGAATATAAATAAAAGTCACTCAAATAGACTTTTCCCTGTCTGATCCGTCAGCTGTGTAACAGGTCAGGGATGGATCCTCTGAAGGCTGTCGGGTTGATATCAGTTTGGTCTCTTTCATTATGTTTGTTCACATGTGTTGTTATTAGCTGGCTGGTGGAGGTTAAAGTTAGTGAAGCTAGCGGTCAGTAAATACCTCCGAAGTGAAGGCTGGCTTGTTGCCCTTGACTGTTGAACCCACAGTTTGTTGGCTATTTGAGGACAGCGGAAACAAGTTGTGGTACAAAGTTATTCAATCATCACTTGTAAGGTTGATATGGGGAACTTGCAAGCTAGCAGTTTCTTATTTACACATCCAGCAGTTACAAAGAAAGTAAGTCAGATATTCACTCTCTTTTAGTTCTGTTTTTGGTCTCTGTCAACATAACTTTAGCCGCGAAATGCTCCACTATGTTCACCCGCTGGTCTCCAACTGTGTCTGTCTGCTGTTTGGTACTGAGCAGGTTTTGCACCTTGGTTTTTTTTACTGCTTTATTTCTGAAAGCAGCCGTCGTTTGAGCCCCAGAGCTGAGCAATGAGCTGAAACTCATTATAAAGCTGCGTAAAGCAGAGAGGAGATGCAGATTGTCTTTTATCCTTCTTGCTTATTTAATGGATTTGGAGGAACTCTTTAATTGAAACGGGTTTTGTTGTTATGACATATTCGGTCTAGAAATACCGACTTTGGAGGATGCAGACCGTGAATTGGTACACAGTCTGAGACATCAAATGTTACTGTTTATCCTTTAACAAAATAAAAAGACAAGGACTGTTTTCTGTGGTGGGACTTGCTCTGGCAGAATCTTTGGGGTGAGGTATTAGAGGCAACGCAGAACTTCAAAGCAGGAGTATTTTTGGATGAAACAATGATCTTTGATCACAGTGTTAGAATCCGATTCGAGGAGCCAGTTTTTTTGCTACGTCCAGTCCAGTTCTGTGACCACAGAGGAAGACGACAGTGGGACAACCAGTGACAACTGGTTGAGTCATTTCAGTATTTTAATTAGGTCGGTCTTAAGAGCTCAGACTTCACTGTGAAGTAGACGGAAGTTCTGGTGCACGCATACTGTATGATAAGCCATTCACTCCAGTTCAGATAGTGCATGTTGCAATGGTTTCAGCCAGCATCACATGCATTTTGAAAGGGACTGCCCCATCTAGAGGACAATATCTGACAAAGAATCCCTTTACTTGAAAGGGTTGTTGTTACTCAGCCATGATTCGAAAAAGTTTACAGAAAGCAACAATATCGACCCCTCGGTCCATAATGTATAGTTTGTATGAAAAGGTGTATTTCTTTTTCACATGGGCTGAGAGCAACGAAATGCAAAGGGGGGTGGGAGGTCAGGGGTGAAAGGTGAAGGATGGTCACCATAGTTACCTTTCCCATTAGACGGGGAGGAGCAGTCCTCTTCAGTGACATCGTTTCCCTGGAGAAAACAGGAAAGAAGCTGTTGAATACTTAATCAAAGTTAAAGATAAATACATAAAATGTGTGTACTACTCACCTCTGAGTCCTGCTCCTCTACTGCCACTGAGTACTTTGGCTCCTGGGAAAACTCCTGAATGAAAGAAAAGATACAAAAGGGAGACAGTCCAACCTTTTTATAAAACATTTCTGGATCTTAAAGCCAATTTTCTCCTCCATCCCCAGATCCCTCACCCCGTCTTGCTGCGATGGTCCTCGGCTCTCCATGGGGGCATCCTGGATCTCCTCGCCCTCAGCATCTCCCCCCTCGTCCCCCCCAGGCTCGCCGTCAGCCCCGGCCAGGTAGGACCCTGACATGGAGGACATGGTGTCAGTGCTGATGTGGGAGTGCTGCGAGTGGGACGAGGCCATGGACATCACTGACTGGACCAGGCTGCTGCTCACTGGGTCTGACAGACAGACGGAGACACACATCACGGTCGGGCTCCGGGTCGGAGGACTTTTTATTGCTCGGTTGCCGCGGGGGAGATCTCCAACCTTGATAAAAGTAGTCCCTACTCTCACAGAATTACCAACAGCAGAACATGCATTCAGCAGATGATCGCCCTTTCTGAATAGTGGGCAAAGAAGAAATGTTTTTTTATCGTGTCTGTGCACGTAAGTACGGAGCTAGAGTCTAGAGGTTGGTTAGCGTCGCTTAGCATGAACCTACCTCTGAAGCTCATTAACTAACATGCTGAATCTTGTTTGTTTGTTTATTTAGATCCGAGTATCCCATCTTCTTAGTTCCAGACCTTAGTCAGGAGCACGAGGAGCTTTGTAGAAAAGAATAAACATGTTTGAAGTGATCATTTCACCGAGCCTTTCATTCCAGCTGGAACAACAGTCCTCTCTTCCTGTTTTGGGCCAAAAAGCCATCCAGGTTCTGGTGGTTTAAGTTTATGATTTATTTATGTTAAAATGATCTATCCAGCAGAGAGAGTTGTTTTAGCCTCTTCCAGTCGCATCATAAAAAAGGCAAAAAATATTTTTCATAAACTATTTAGATCTGAATTTCAAATTGGTTGTTGTTTATTAAACTATATTTTATGGGTGTTTATTCTTTGTCCAGAAGAGATCTCTCTGATTCAAACCATTTTAGTGAGGACATTTTGTCCGGTTCCCACTGCTTCAAAAGGGCTGTTTGGAGGTTTTGACCTGGTTAGAATTTAGTTTAGGTTAGGTAGAGAAAGACAAACATGTGTGCACCTTCAGGGGAGGTGATGGTGGAGGAGAGCGGGGTCCCCGTGCAGGACGACTGGTCGATTGCTCCAGACGAGGAAAGAGTCAGGTTCTCGCTGTCCGGCGTCACTCCACTCTGTAAAACAACACAGAGTTAAGAGAAGAGCTCACAACACACACACACACACGCACACACACACGATCTTTAGAAGTTTAAATGTATCCGACACTGGGATGAACAATAATGTATTTTCTCTTGTCACACACACACACACACACACACACACACCCACACACCTCCTGCGGGTCCACGGCGAGTTTGTGGCGGCAGGCCTCAGATTCACTGCAAGACTTCTCGTCCTCCTCCTCAGGAAGCACAGAGGAATTCTGGGAGAGTGACCTGAGATGAACAACACAATGGATAAGCTTCAGACCAAAATAACAGTGAGTGGGTTTGATGTAAAAACAAAGAAAAGAACAATTAAAAAACAAACAAATGAACCTAGTAGGATGTGGACACGATCCAAAAATACTAAACAAAAATCTGCTCACAAAAATCTGTATTTGAGTGCGAACATAAGCGCAGATTTGTGTATGGGAACATACTGTCTATACGTTAAATATAAGTTATTTTTTTCTTTATTATATTGAGGAACTATAGCGTATAATCAGTAGCTGTATTACATTTTCTCCCCATTTACTGTTTCTTTTATGCTGAGCATGTTCAACAAGGAGACCTGATAATAGGACTGTAAGGTATTGTGAAAAGTGCTACCTTGCAGCAGTGAGTGAGGACATCAAAAAAAAAGTTAGAAATCTAGTTAAAATCATACGTCAGCAGTTAAATAATCTGGGTAATCTTTTGCTAAGCACAAATAAACACAAAAGTAGCACTACATACATCTTCATTGACACAAATGGGGAGACGACAGTAAATAGATTTTTGAATATATTAATAATAATGTCCCAAAGACATCTGCTATCCCAGACAAACATTAACTGTTACTAACACTCACTTCGAACCACTCTTCTTGAGTTTGAGTCCCTGACTGGAGTTGGAGTGGTCTAGAGGGGAGAGGGAGCGTGCCGGTGCCGGGTGAGGCTCACTGCTGTACGGGGGCAGCACACCGGAGACGTGGCTGGGCCCGGAGTTGAGAGGAGGAGGATTCACCGAGGAGGTGTTGAGGGGGCCGTTCAAGGCCTCCAGGAGAGACACCACCTCGTACCCTGGAGGGATGTGCTCCGACGCCTGCAAACGAGGGGATAAAAACCTGGTAAACTTGACTGCGAATGATCATTATCTCATATTCACTGTTTTTTTCTGGGTCAGCTCTGTCTCACCGAGTGTTCCTCCGAGTCTGAGGTCTGTGAAGTGATGACGGGGTTAAAGCTGGTAGGCGACAGAGGACTGAGCTTCTTCCTCATGGCTCGGATCTGCAGCAGAGCTCTGAACGCTGAAAGAAAAAACAAGATGACAATATACATTGATTTAAACAATTTGTATATCAAAGAATAAAAATCAATGACGGTGGCATTTACACGGATGTATTTTGAGGCAACAATTAATATAAAACAGGCCAATGAGCCCGAATTTGCTGAAAAATAAGAGTGTTGTATAAGTCTAAAAATAAATGGAGTGCAACAGAAAGTGTTTCAATGAACATTGGCTGAGAGAGGCCACTTTTGGAAGTACAAGCATGTATTCATCTCGGGAAGACCATATGTGAGGAAATGTATTAAAAGCCTGATCTTATCAGCTCAACATAAAAAATGGAATGATGCACAAACTAGAGCAGCTGCTACAAGCCACAAAAGTCGAGAACAATAAGCATGAGCCAACTGCAGGACACAGAAGGCGGAAAAGATGTTGTTTGCCTGTGTCGTGGTGCTGAAACCGAGAGCTCTGCTAAGGTGACTTTGTAATGCGTCTTTTCTTGTTGTGTTTTCTTTTTTTTTTAATTTGCTTTTCCCAGATGTTACACTTTAGTTCAGTAGTTTTTCTCTGCTGCAGGGGTCAGCCAGCAGTGATGAATCAGTTGAAGTGGCTATTGTTTACATGTGTGCTTCTGAAGAGGAACGGCTACAAATAGATGTTGCATGAAACCAAACATTCCTTAAATAAAGGAAATACGCAATTTATCGCGTTTAAAAATTGTCCTTTTGGGTATAAAACACATCGTTCTTCATCGTAGGAGGAACTCACTGCAGTCTGCAGATGGGGCAGCAGTTGGCCTGGTAGCGCAGAGTGTCTGCGCAGGCGTTGCAGAGACACAGGTGTCGGCACGGCAGGATGAGTGTGTCGCGAACATCCGACAAACACACCACACACTCAGCACTGTTGTCACTGATCTCATCATCAGCAACCTGGAGATAAAAAAAGGACATTTGAATGTTAGGAGGAGGGATCATTTTTCAGCTACACTGATTTATTTTACCACACTGTCATGACACTTCTGACTCACTCAAAGAGGATCAGAAGAAAAGATATCTACCTTTGATTCTTGGCTGTTGTATTTGTTCTCTATCCCATAAATCTCCTGCAGTAGATAACTCACTCCATCCACCTGGGAAAAGGAACATAGTAAATAATGACTCGTCTTGTGGGTTCAGGGGTGTAATGTTAAAGAAGGGAATAGAACTTTGTGTATCTTTGGCTTTCAAAAACATTAAAACGTGTTTTAGAAAAGGAGGAAGAAAAACAGGTGTATTCACCACTTGTTTCTGCTTCAGAGGCTTCACACAGTAGCTCCCGTCCATGTGCTGCAGAAGAATAAAACAGTTGTTTCTTCCTTTGTCTAATTAATTCAAAAATGTGTTCAGAATGCCCTTCTTTCTTTCTTTTTTTGCATTGTTTATGCTGTGTAGAGGACTTCTGATGTGGTTACATATTCATATTTGAGGTCAAAGTTTTAACTTTGCGATAACATGTTATGTAATGACATGTAATGTAATATTTTTATTTGAGATGAGATATTCGCTGGTTATGGTTATTATGATATCCCTATCCAAAAGGTCCAAAAGGCTAGAAAGTGACAACATTTTTTAGAGGTATTTCAGATGAATGTTGAATGGTTTCTACCTGTGTTGCTGTCACAGTGGTACTAATTGTTTCCCAGTGTGTTATATATAAATATATATATATGTATAAATAAATATCTTCTGATATGTGCAATCATTGTTCTGATGACTACATATATGTAAGGTCAAGAGAGCATCAAGGCTCTTATTACGATGTATTTCATCAACACACAGCAGTATTTGTCTTTACACTATTATCAGTTATATAAAACCCAAAGTTTTAAAATGTACAATTATAGCAACACAAGAGAAAAGCAGAAAATACCCACAATTTAGAAGATGCAAGTGTTTGGTGAATCGTTTAAGACACTTTTTTTTGCTGAAATGCCAATTATCAAAATAGCTACTGAAAGATAAATCGTTTTGGCGATATCTGCAGAACAACAAATTCCTGCAACAAAGAGTGTTTTTCTCACCTTTTCAAAAGTAGCCAGCAGTATGTGAGAGTGGCCCAAATGTTCTGTAAAGATAAAAACACGGCGGACGCGTCGTCGCTTAAAGTTCTGCAGCTCTACTTTCACATCGGACCATCGGTGCGATAAACACGGCAAACTCACCTTCCCCCTCGTCGACGACCGCCTGGACCACCATCGGGAAAACCTCTTTGTCCATGTCAAACAGCAGCTGCGGAGAGAAAAGCAGATTTTCTATCTGCCCTGATTTCCCAGCACAGCTCGGCCTCCTGCATGTTTTTTTTCAGTATTCAGCCGACCGGCATCGAGCCGCTCACCTCCTCGTCGGCCCACTCGCTCAGGTTGACGGTGTGTGAAGGCAGACAGAAATGCTGGCCCACTCCCCTCTTGAAGTGCACCGTCTCCGACTGCAGGGAGCCGTCCTGGGGCAGGTAACTGCAGGAGACGCACAGACGCGGTCAATCGACGTGCAAAATATACATAACGGCAAATCAGTCACCTTATCGGTGTCAGGAAGTCGCTGCTGCAGTTTGACATGTGGATGATTCACTTGTTGGTTACAAATGCAACACATAGCAGGCTGTAATTTCTGTTTGAATGTGGTAGTTACAAGTGTTGAATACATTTTCTTTACGTATTTAAAGATGTTATGTGAAGCGGAGGATAGTCATCGTCTGCTTGCATGTCTGAACAGAAATAGAATCACAGACAGATCTTTATGCAACAAATGCTGATATATAAAGTAAGATATGCATAACTTATGAGTGTTTCTTTTCTATAGTAGCCTGTATTTCTATGTTCAGATGTCCCTCTTATGACGTTTACTACCAATGCAAGGATTCCATATGATACCGAATCTGATACCTCAGCTTTGGGTTTCTGCTGATACCGATTCGGGGTACAAATGTCTGGAAAGCTCAATTCTGTCTAACTCCACCCCCCAGATTTGTTCTCTTTTTCAAACCTGTAGTCTTCAACCCCAAGCGCCACTGAAGCAATTGATCCCGCTTTTGGGGAATCAGTGTCGGAGTAAGTACCGTTCAGGGTAGTGCTTAAGGGTGTCGACAAACTGTTTGAAGACATTACGCCAAAATAAACAACACATTTTCAACATTTGAGTCAAAGTAATTGGTCCTTTTCTAGATTGATTGCAGATTCTTCATTACAGACAATTTAATGTTTAGCAATGCAGCTGCAATTTGAAGACAACCGAGTCAACGCAGACAAATTCTACTCGTCGAATTTAGATTAAAAAGAATTCAAAATATAGACGTCGAAACAAAAAGATTGGATTTGACACACATCCAGTGTTATCTGTTCACCGTGTTTCCACTTACACTGGCACTCCATTATGAAACTCCTCTATGGCCTGGTAGTAGATGGTTATGGCCACCTGAGTGTCGGCGTCGAAGGTGAACTCTACGTTGTAGGAGGCCCTGTTCTTCGCAGCCTCCTCGTCACCCGGCAGCTTCAGGTCCTCGCTGCACCTACGAGTCGAGAACAGAAACCAGAGCAGGATCAAAAATCTATTTTCCTTCTGAGTAAATGGGTTTGGTTCATGGGGAGTGTGTGCATTTATAAAACAGGCGTGAAATTTAGGTCTCAATAAGTATACAGAAATGATCTGCAAGAGGTGGATTTATTTATTGTTCGAAGTCTTCCCTAACATGCATTATTTAAATCACTTTTCATAATTGTATTGTTTGTTATAGCATTAATGTGTTTGTGCTGTTTTCAGGGATAAGGGACATTCTGTGCTTTCATTTTTGCCTTGAATCTTGTAATGGGATGTCATGTTGCGGCGCTTAATTGTGTTTGTTTTTTTTCATGGGTTTGCCAAACGAAAGTAAATATAAATTACAAGCAAACACATGAATGACATGACACCATCCATTAAATTAGCTGTTGAGGCTTGTCGTCTAAAAATAGCTCAGTGCACATGAAATGCAACGGTGATGCGATGAGGGGCGGTTACGTGTATGTTTCGGTGGATAGAGGCGCGTACCGTACGAGCCGCAGTGTGTCCTTACGGATGTTTATAAGGCTTCGTAACGTCTTAACTGGTTCCTGAGGTGGAGGTGCTGCGTACGGGAACTGAAAACAAAAATAAAATTAATTACACATGTAAAACACATGTTATGAGACCGAAGAGTAGTGGCATTCATCTTCCCTCAAACCGCCCCGACATTCTTCCCTTAACCACAGGGAATTCAGGGTTACACAATGACACCGGCTGCAACCTTAACACAAGTGTTTTTCGGTTGGTCAGCACCAGAGAGATCCGTGCTGATAAGTGCTGAGCCAGAGCAAAAATTCTGCCCAGATTGTGTCTTTCCAAAGACGAGGCCCGACACCTCAGACAGTGTTTAGGCACATTTCTGCACACGCAGGCAAAACAGTTCAGGGTCAAGCAGTCTTTATTTTAAAGACCAGATGAAGTGAAGATTACCGTATCAGATAACAAATAAGGAAGTGAAAATACCCTCTTTTCACTATTTTCCTCTCGTGACCCATCTAATCTTTAGTGATTAAAAAAAACAATAATAAAAACCCTGGTGTTACGTCGCACCCGTACCCTTCAAGTTTGACCCAATATGTGGTTCATTTTTCAGCACGGCGTTTGAAGCCGGAAGTTGCTGAATGAGCGTAAGAGGAGAGCTGAGGTGGTTTGAGGATCACTGGGGGAGAAACATGCAGGATGTGGTCAGATACCTCCCCAGTACAAGGCCTCATCTGTCCATGTGTGTGTGTGTGTGTGTGTGTGTGTGAATGTAAGCGTGTGCTTGTGTGGCTGTGAATGGCACCATATTCAGTACTATTACACATCTGGGCTCAGCGGGAGTCACGCCTGTAAACTACACAAACAAAACACACATGGAGTAAGATGCTGAAAAGGACCATTCATTAGGGAACTCACAGGAAACACTGTGGGTCCTCAGAACGTATATTAAGAATCATGAGATCAACGGTTCTTCACACATGCTTAGACTTAAAGCTTACACTGTTTTCCTTTTCAAATCCAGGTGAGTGGTTTTCCCAGTACATTTACTTAATTGCCAAATACAAAATATATATATAATACAACATATACTGTACAACAGGCTAATCTTAAACAGCACAAATTGAGTTTGATGCTGCCATTAATTAGATCAATTCTATTGTTTTCCCCACAATGTATTAATGTTGGATACAAACGTTGACATAAGAGAGTGACGGTTAAGTTATATTTGCCCAGTATTACGTGAACATTTCACTCTTTGTGTGGCTTACTTGGAGCTAAATTAATTGTAAAAGTAGGAGTCTTTTTGTGGCAGTAAAGGACGTGATGTATCTCATGCCTGGGTATATTTCTGTCTTCCCATTGGCTCGCACACCTGGAGTCTCCAGATGCGAGTTGGTTATTGCAATTCATCCTTAAAAAGGAAGTAATCCATCCATTCCACTAAAACCCCAACCTCATCATGCTGCTATGCAAAGTCAGCAGGTTTCGTTCTCTGGGGACCATGAACGTAGGCGCAAAATTCCACAACAATCCAACCAATAATAGCTGTTTGGATATTTCAGTCCGGACCACAGTGGTGGATGGAAAAAAAAAAATTTAGTAAATCTATGTGCTTGATGCAGGAGTTTCTGAAAACCCCTAAATATAGCCCGGGCCATTATCATATTTGTAGAGCGGTGCAGGAGACCGAGAACACAAAAACTGCAGCCGGTTTTATGATTCCACAGCACCATTTGCTTAGAAACCACCAAACATTATATAACGCTGGTAGAGCTCCAGACACAGACACACACACAGACACACACACACACACACACAAATCACCAGTTGGATCCTGTGCCCACAGGAAGATTATAAACACCCACATAATCGGGAGAAAAACTGCACTCCTAATTTTAGCCCCGGTCGAGACTGAGACAGCAGCGCGACTAAGATGAGCACACACGGTGAGGGAGCAGAGCCTGTTCATATCAAAAACTTTAACTCCTTCCAAGCCTTTCCGTCTGTGACAAATCATCTCTTTCCTCTCCGGACTTCAGCTTTTTTTTTGATCCACAGCTTTCATTAGTGACCTTCAGGTTCACGATTAGGTTGAACGAGCCCTCCGGAGGAACCGCCGCTTATCAGCCTCTCTGAATTTCAAAATCGGTGACAGTCTGAAAGCCTGTTAAATGGCACTGCAGGAGTCACAGCTGCTGCAATGCATCAACGATTGTTAAGTGTCAAAGAGAGAGCTTCAGCTTTTGGTGAATTAACCAATGACTCAATTGACGAAAAAAAAAGGTGCTGTATTATTCTTTTCAAATGTGAGAATTTGCGTTTTTTCTCAGATTTTTATAATTGCTAATTAAATATCTTCGGTGCTCGGACTGCTTGTCAAACAAAAAACAGCTAATTCTGAAGCCATCAACATGCCCTCTATGATTGTGTCACTGTTTTCTGACACAATATCCCATATAAATGGTGGCTGATTGATCAATAATGAAAAATACTTAATTTGCAGGCCGAGAACCTCTCTTTATTTTCACCCTCTTTATACTTTTATAATCTTCATGTGCGTGAAATATTCTTTAAAATGCTCAGATGGTGTGATGGGAGCTCCAGAGCGTCCGCTGGGTCCAACTATTTAACCATTAACCCCGCTCTTAGTGAGTGAGAACACCTACCGCCACAGGTCGGGTCCCCAGGAAGTTAAGGTCGGTGTTTTCCCCAAACAGGTAACCCTCCGGATGGGTGGAGTCGAACTTCTCTCCTCCCATGATGAAATGGCTGGCGAAGTAACTGCCTGCACGCAGAGAAAAGACTCACATTTAAACACACGTAAAACACAAAGAAAACATCACATCTCCTGAAAAATATATTAATAATAGTCAATCATAGCTGTGCTATGTAGCTGTGAATAATGCGGTGCTTTAAATGTGTGTGCACTCAGTTGCCATGTCTATATTGTGTGTGAAATACTCATTTATAGATTCTTTAAAAAAGTTCATGATCTGCGTTTTGAGAAAAATAAATAGTTAGGAAACGTGAAAGTTGTGCTTTGCAAGAAGCATTGTTGTTAACTTAATATCATGAGCCATGAAAGACGTATTTTCTTCTTTGAACAAATCATATTTCTGCCTCGAAAAATGGTGAAAGCAAGGCACTCACATTTGAATCTAGTAAATATTTACAGTATTTTTTTGCTATTCAAATAGTGAAGCAAAAACGCGAATGGCACAGTCTTATTATCAGGCTCCATTTTCATGGGAAAGTTGAATAAATAGATGCTGTTGTTATAAGAAAATACAATTTTAGGGTCCGATAACAGAAAAGAAAATAGTTTTTTTGCCACCATTCTAGTTTCGGTTGCAAATTCTACCCACGTAACCAAAATTAGTAATATTTCCCCGTAAATATTTGAACCCTTTGGCTGGCACCGTTATCCACAAATCCTCTAGTGCAAGTGGCAGGTAAAACTACAAATTACTTTTGTGATTTCAAGAAGACAACCAACCCTGAAAAAAGGTTTCTGTGGGTGCAAACTGAAGTTAGGGAGTTATTAGGTGTTCAGCAGCTTGTCCACCTGTTTACCAAGACTGTGCATCAGTGGCCACAAAACTAAATAGACGTTCTGCCATCTAATCACAAGGTTTGCTCATATCATAAGACTGTAATGGTGGTTTGGAGTCTTTAAATACATGCTGGACAGGCAAGTTGTGTATCTGCTGGAAGGACGGCTGGCATCAGGATGAAATGTTCTGATGCTGTGAAATTAAAGCCAGTCACCCAAATAGATCACAAACTAAAAAAAGCCCAGACGATGACTCTGTCTGTCACTCTCTCTCTTTATCCCCTTATTATTATTTACAGCAGGTGGGGAGAGGCTGTGGCGTTGTCACCAGATCCCAGAAACAGGAACTGGGGCTGACAGATCGGTTTCACCAGCAGCCATCGCCACCTCTTTTCTTCCCTTCCCACCACCACCAGGCTGCCACCGGGACCAGTATGTCACAGATTCACACAGCATGTGACAAATTCATCTAAATTATGTTCAGAGGGGCGCTAATGGAAATCACAACTCAACAGTTTTTCCTTCCCTTCCATCCTTTCTCCAGCATATAATATCACCATCGATCTAATATATTATCATGGTATCAGAAAATAGCCTAATAAAACTCTACTTTGGTTCCAGGCCTCATTTTGTAAGAGATTTTCATTTACTTTATGTCTTTGCTTACGATAGAAATGAAGAGTAATAGCATTATTTCTTCACGATACGATTTTGTGACGGCGATATTGGATTACAAAGCCTGGTGGAGAGCTAAACACGGTGATGCTATCAGAAAATGTCACAGAGGGGAAATATTACAACAAGTCAGCGTGGAGGTCCAAAGGACAGTTTTATGAGTCGGGTCAGCCGAGTACGGTAAGCTTCGGTTGATACATGTGCCAATACCTGAAGTTTAGTATCAACATGAACCTTTGAGGCATTTCTAAAAATACGCATTCTTTCCGCTTTGGACTGTTGTTCGGACAAAACAAACATTTTGGTGACGTAACACTGTGTTCTGGGAAGTTATAGTGGGCATTTGTCACTGTTTTCTAAAGTTTTATTGACAAACAATTATTCTATTAACCAAGAAAATAACTGAAATGATGAATCGATAATGATGCCATTTGATATATGTGGTAAAGAGACGTATTACAATTGTGTATACTTTGTACTGAATTAGCTATTATTATTTTTAGTAATTTAATCTTTTAGTCACTAAGCACAGAATCATTTTTTAAATTAATTTACAAAACACTAATGACAAATATTCTCTAATTATATCTTCTAAAATGTGAATATGTTCTGCTTTTCTCTGTTCATTATCATAATAAAGTCAACATTTTGGCCGTTGGGCCAGCTCAGCTCTTTGAAGACGTCAACATCGGCTCTGGGAAATGTCAAAACATTTTCACTAATTTCACATCTTATTTGATAAATAAATACACAAACTAAAAGGAAAATGTTGGTTGCGGTCCTATTTTCAACAACAACCAAAAAAACAAATTTACACTAGATATTTTTCCACCGCTAACGATCATGTTGGTCTTATCATTTTTATCCCCTTAGGCTCCATCATTACTTATTTATTTCACAGCGGCTGAGGCAGCAAGAGATGCCATCCACACAAGCTCCCTGCGAGATGCTCACAGATGCAACAAGATGAGAGCCGATCCCAGTTATATATCTGACACTGCAAATAGATGTAAATTAAAGACTTTCTTGTACAAGGGGTATTCACATAAATACATTCATAAATTAGATATGTCCCTGTGTTGTTGTCAATTTCTCTCCATTGACAATTCAACAATGCTGCAGTGCCAGCAGTACATTATAATACATGATCCAATGTAATTCATATAGCTAGATGAAGTAAAGGCAATGTACAATTTAAAGCTGTTAAGGGGAAAGATGAGACGAAAGGCAGCACAGGAGAAATCAGGCACTGTGCTCTCCACAGGTAGCTCCCCCAGGTTAGAGGCTCAAATGCCCCGAAGGCCTGTAGCTACAAGGTAAGGAGGTGATGATGGTTTTCATGGTGATGTCTACTTCTCGCAAGCATTTTAAAAGCACAGAATAAAATCGTCTGCATTGAGGGTTGAACGCATTTATCAGTCAGCCTGACCTTACCAGATTTCGGGGGATAACGGTACACCGAGCTGGACGGGATGTCCACTTCTTCCACGCCTATGTTTTGTCTGCTTGTTAAAGCTCCCATTTCCAGTCACATATAAAGTCCCCGCGGATTAACGGGCATAACACGTCAGGGTCGCTTTGTTCGCTGTGAGTCTTTTAGTCTCTTTTATTCCCTCGGATCTAATCCAGTTCCCGCTGCCCTGTCCATTTTTCTGTCGGGTCCAAGCCCCGCCGTGAATGTGACCGTCCCGGGTGGATTAGTGGTTGTTCTCCGGCTGCTTATCCAACCTCTCCCACCACCCCCCCTCCGTCCACCCCCACCCTCCACTGGTCAACGGCTCGTTTGTGAGGCAGAAAAAAGCAGCCGTTGTAGTCCCTTTAACGGAGGAGAAGGCGCTCTCATGGTGGGCGACAGTCGCACAATCTGAGCGAGGAAAAAAAAAAAAAAAAAAGAAGAAGAAGAAGAAGAAGGAAAAAAAAAAAGAAAAAAAAGAGTGTGTGTGTGGCTCAAAACGGCCGTGTACCCGTCGACATCGCCCGGCCCGCTGGATGATCACACATCCCCGGCGTTGCTCTGGTTGTTGGAGCCTGTCAAAGAGGTCTGAGGCTCCCCATGACGTCAGACAGGCACAAATCCGGACCGTTTTTTTTTTTTTTGCGCAGTCCTCCGCTCCCTCTCCCTCTTTCTTTCTTTCTCTCCCTCTCCCTCTCTCTCCCTCTCTCTCTTTCCCAAGCAGCAGTTAGTGCTACGCCAAACGTGCGAATGGCGCTGACTGCAGTGCAGAGAAGGACGGCGATGTTGAATACTCGGAGCAACGGAAAAAAAAACTACATTACCCAACGGAAATCTTTTGCCCGCAACAACAGGAAATACTTTCCCTATGATATAAAAAGCAAGAGTTGTACAACTACTCGGGATTCACAGCAACAACCCCAGTCGTTAATATACTAGAAAAACAACCGTTAACCGGGATGTTTTTTTTTTAAGGAACTCAAGGGAACATGGACAGAACAACTGCCCCATTCCAACGTAGCCGTAAAAAGCGACTCCTCGCCGGAAGGGGGCAGTGTGACGGTTAAAGTGGCCGTTGAGTAGCCAATCAGAGGAGGCCAACAAGGACGCAAAGAAAGGGGGAAGGAAGCTTTATTGCCGCCATTTCGCGTGAGACGACTGTAGAGACGACGACCGGAGCAAAACAATAGAATCCGCCAGAATAAACCAATTCGAGATTTTAAATTAACTAGCGGTGACCGTTCAACCCAAAGGTCGGGCTCAACGGGTTTTGACTTCTGCTGTGAGCATGAGCTACGGAAGGGCGCCGCCAGACGTGGAGGGGATGACCTCCCTGAAAGTGGACAACCTGACTTACCGAACTTCTCCGGAGACTCTGCGCCGAGTTTTCGAGAAGTACGGCCGCGTTGGAGACGTGTACATCCCCCGCGACAGGTACACCAAGGAGAGCCGCGGGTTCGCCTTCGTGCGGTTCCACGACAAGCGCGACGCCGAGGACGCCATGGACGCGATGGACGGCGCGCTGCTCGACGGCCGGGAGCTCCGGGTGCAGATGGCCCGCTACGGGAGACCCCCGGACTCCATGTACAGCCGTAAAGGCGCTCCGCCGCGCAGGTCCGGAGGAGGTTATGGCGGACGCAGAAGCAGGAGGTAAATGCCGGTGTTTTACTTAAAAAGAAGACTAGCTACATGCTAAACGATACAAGTAATTCCCTGCTTGATTTTACTGTAGCATTATCGTGTGCGTGCGTGCGTGCGTGCGTGCGTGTGTGTGCGTGTATAGATAGCACCTTGTGTTGCACTACTGTGTTGATATAATACACAAGGGTTGCAAATATGATTGTAGCAATCTACAGATTTTTTTATTATCAATTAATACGGTATTCAGATTGTCAGCAAGCAAGGTTTATCAATGCAGTAGTCTTTACCTTGGCATTACAGCTACCTCTGTCTGATAAGCTTCATTAAGGGACTGTTCATTAACAGAATTTATTATATACTTTTTGATTACATTTGCCAGTTTCCATCTTTTTATTTAGGTTTGCTCTTGTTGTTTAGTTCAAGTGCTTCTCTCCATCCACAGCCGTTCAGGCAGCCCTCGTCGCCGCAGACGGAGTCGCAGCCGCTCCAGGAGCAGAAGCCGCTCCAGGAGCCGCCACCACTACAGCCGCTCCAGGTCTCACTCCGATTCCAGGTCACGGTCTAAATCCAAGTCCAAATCCAAGTCCAGGACCCCCAGACGGAGCAAGACAAAGTCTCCCTCCAGGTCTCGGTCCTCCAAGTCCAAGTCAAGAAGTCGAACCCCACCTTCCAACAGAGGGTCGAAATCCAGGTCTCGCTCCAAATCCAAGAGTAGGCCTAAATCTCCAGAAGACAACGGAGCAGAGGCTTAATCCAGACCTGCACACAACATGACGGTATTCAGGGAAATGGGGGGGATTTTATTATTGGCTTCAAATATTATATCTAAGATGGCTTTCTGTCATCACTTGGGTTGGTATTCTACAGACTTGGTGCTACGTTACTCATTTGCACACAAGCAACAAAGTCTGCAGAATCCTGAATATTTTTAGACGTAAAAAAACAAAACAAAGTTTGCGGCTGACGTCCTTGTTCTGTTTGGGCTTTAGTTTGTTTGTATTTTCAACCAATCTACAGCACACACAGACCGCAGGAGATTTGGGTATCATTTTGATCTGCCGTATCATATATTTCAAACGGGGTGTGTACGGGAGGGACATGGGGTGCTGCACTCAAAACGTTCACCTAAATGTGGAATTCTTTCCTCCAAGCTGCGGAGTCCTGTTTGCAAAGGGAGGAGGAGGAGATGATGTGGGTGTGGCAGTGTGAGAGCAGTTAGTGTGTGACCCGCCCATGTGACCTGCCTGTTGCTGAGAGCGATGGCAGTTGCTAAGGAGCAGGTCACCGAGGCAACGGTGGTTGCTATGGAGCAGGTCGTCAATGGCAGTGGTTCGGGCTGTCAGTTGGTGTATGAGGTGGTGTGGTGAGGTACGTTCGCGGGGATCACAGGCACTGAGCACTGTTCCCCACCTGTGCCTGTGGGTTCCTCCACCTCTCACAAAGGGAACGGACCCCGAGGTTTGTTTTTCAAATTCGCCCGGATGTAAGAGTCTTGGATTTAGTCTTTTGGGGGAGAGGAGAAGGATGGGGGGGGGGGGGTGTAAGGTGTGTAAACAATGTGAAAAAAAAAAATAGAAATGTGAGGTATAATTCATGAAGATGGTGCCCAGATAACAAATATGCAGTTTGATAAATGTTGTTGTGGGGAGGAGAATGTCAGACCAGTACTGTGTTTAAATATCCAGGTCAGCTGCTGGAGTTGAGGAAGCCATTTTGTTTTTTACTCCTTAACTCTGTTGCGTCTTTCTCTCCAGATCTCCGATGATTGAGCCTTTGCTGAGGACATCAGGAAGAGTCTCACATTGAGCAAGTGGACTCCACTATTACCACTGAATGCAGACTGAAAGGTTATTGGAGCTTGGTCTAAAATGTTTTGAATTTGACCTAATTTACATAAACAACATTCTGTAACTTTGATGTACTCATTGTTTGTAAAGTTGAGCCTTTTGAAAGGGATTTGTAAGAACATTTTCTCATTTTAATTATTTTGATTACACTTGTACTTTTTTGGGGGGGAATTAATCTAGATTTTATTTAATGAAATCCCTTGTTTAACACTCTTTCTAGATGCTTATGAAAGAGTTTTATTTGCAGGGTGTCCTGTTGGATGTTCAAAGCCTTTACAGCTATGTTATACCACTCTGGCTTACTGTGAAGGCAAAATATTCAAAGTATCACTGTGCCACTTAATTCGTGATTTGCTAATCCAGCAGCATACATTTTCTTTTCTGATAAATCTATTTTCTGTCTGGTTAAAGTTGCTTTCCTATGACTCTAACCCTCTTTCTTGTGTATCTTTTGTGCACTAGGCGCAGTTGTGTAGCAGTTGAGTAATGCTGGTTAGCTGTTAAGATGCGGTGCAGTGCGGTGGTGACATGGTGTGGCGTGTTGCGGTGCTGAGTGCCCGGCGCTGTTCCGGGGCTCGACCCTCCGCTGCCGTTTGCCGGTTTGTAAGATCACAGATGTGGCAGATCATCCATCCTCTCCTGTCTTGTGACCTTTCCTTCCATCCATGTGCTGTACAGATTATTTCCTCTTTCCTTTTTTCTCTTTATTGTCACTCCCCCCCCCAAATCTCCTCTTGTGGTTTAGCCACTGTTATAACTGGTTCTGCTCTGCTCGCCATTTTCATTTTTTTTTTCTCCATTGGGTCTAGTGTGACTCCTAGTGAAGGGTTTAAAGGGCAGTCTTTTCTGCTTAATGAATATTTTGTGTGTATTTTTTTTCCCCCCCATGTGAACCTCTCAAATGTCTTGTAATTGCTTCAGGTGGATGCTAATAAACATCTTTGTTGTTCATAAATTGTAGATGGGAATTTTGTTCTGTCTTGAGACGATGTGTCTCAACGGTGATATGAATTCTTTAACACACAAGAAGAAACCGGGCCTCATCTTGGGTTTGTGTGGTAATTGTGTATATGCAGTCCATTAAGAAATTTAAATATTTTAGTTTGTAGGCGAGTCAAAAGCATAATGTTTGTAAATCAACATTTATTTTGTTATATTTTCAGAAAAATCAATAGATACAGAAAATAAACGTGAATTGGATCTGTTAACTCCATAAATTACCACCAGTTAGGTGTTAAATCACAACATCTATAGTCAGATTAACCCACTTTGGGGAGAAAACAATTGGCATTGAATTTTTTTAACTTCCAGGACTGATATGAGGATGGACTTAACAGTGAAGTAGGAGCCATCTTGTGTCTAACAGTTGAAGTAACGCATAACTTTTAAAGGAAGAAATGGGATGTGGATCTTAATTGACGCTGATTATGCACAAGAAGAGAATACACCCTTGTTTAATTAAATACACACTAATTGGATACTAAATATTCAGAGCTGGGAAGATGTTTAAACTACTGTGATTTTTATTTTTTTCAAGCAAGTGTCCTTCAAGATAGAGCTTTAAGTTAAGATATCAACATTAATTTGAGGGATGTAGTCACACATTTCCACAATGAGTCCGATTGGTGATTCAGCCACTGACATATTAAGATATGTTTGTGATTGATTTCAACTCTTCCGTTGTAACATTGGTGATACTATACATTTAAAAATGTGTGAAGACACTAATCTGGGCTGGAAAAAGTACTTCACTGTGTTGTTTTCAGATGAACAAGTAAATGTATTTAATCCGTTTGTTTTTTAATGTTCTGATGTTAAAGTTAAAAGACCAGGCAGTAAAACTCAAAGCTCTTTAGAGATGCAACATTATCTATCAGCAGTAGTTTAATTTGGGTCACTGTATTTAATTTATTCATTGTGAATATATGTACCAGGTTCATCGTGCAAGGAATTACCTCTTTGGTGACAATAAACTGAAAGAGAAAAAACTAAAAAATACATATATATATATATATGTATTTGTTTAAAATAAAATAGCTGTACGGGATTGGAAACAAACAAGCGGGGGTGTCCACTATATCCGTGGGCACTAAGTGGACTTTAACTCTCAGGTGTTTATGGTCCACAGTAAATCCTCAGGTGAGAGAAAACACACCTTTCACTCCTTCACCTGCCGTAAACCCGGCTCGACTCCCCCCAGCCCGCACCTGCAGTCCACGGGTCCTGTCACAAACCATTGCCCTCTGATGGGATTACCGGCGAAAAGCAGAGAGCCGAGAGAGAGCACGTTGCACGGCGCCGTGCCAGAGGATGTGACGTCATGCCCGGAGAGGGGGATTGTCCGCCACCAGGTCCCGTAAACGCCGCTCGTTAACCGCGATGTTTGCCGAGGATTAACACAAGCAGAGGGGGGTGGCCATCTGTGAGTGGATGCGGCCGGCTCAAGTGTGCAACAAGCGGGATAGAGACGGTCGCAACACGGGGCCAACGACCAAACAATGGATCTAACTTTTGTCCTGTCAGCTGTTATCTTCACGCTGCTCGCCATCGTGGTCGCGACGTCGCTGTTCAGCGGCTCCTCGCCCGCAGCCGACTTATTTGCGAGTTATTTCGGACGCGGTGCAGCCGGAGGATCGGATCAGCCGGAGCCGAGGTACAACGGGCATTTGCCGGACAACAAGAAGAAGAAGAAGCCGCAGAGGGCGGAGGACGACTGGTGTGAGATCAGCGGGAGCTCGCATGACCACTGGGATGTAGTGAAATCTGTGCTTTCAGTAAGTGGGGCTGTGGTCGGCCTGCCAGAAGAGAGCCCTGGTTGTTTGTCTCGTTAATCTGATTTACTGACTTCCCACTACAGATACAGTGCAGTCAGAGCTGGAGGAAGCACTCAAATCCTTTTATTTAAATAAAAGAAGCCATGCTTATAAAAGGAAAAAAGACTCCTTGACAAGTAAAGTAAGTCTTATAAATCGGTTTAGTGTAAAGTAATCGAGCATCACAAAGAAAAGAAAAGGGGAAGTTACAAAATATTGAAAGATATTTAATTGAATGGAAAATCTGACTTATTTGGCGAGCTTATGAAAAGTGAAGTACCTTTACCTCTAATGTGTGCTTGAGCAAGGTCGAAAGTATTCAGATAGAAATACCACAAGTAAAAGTCCTGCAGTAAAAGGTATTATCAGAAAAAATGTACTGCTTATTGCTTCATTATATTATTAGTGGTGCATTGACATGTAAGCAGCATTGTAACACTGTAGTAGGTCCAGATGAAGCTGTATGATAGTTTAATCTGTAAAATTGCATTATATTTTATTAGCTGATCACAAATTGTATGTGCAGAACTGCAACAATTATTAGATTTATAAATGGATGGACAGGACATTAATCAGCAATTATTTTTTGCTAATAGTGTAAGTACTTTTTGTATTTGGGGTATTTTCTCTTTGGTTTTTCTTACTCTTGTTTAACAGTAACATTATTTTGGTTTTTGGGCTGTTGATCCGACAAAAGAAGACATCTGAAGACGTCACATTGATCTGGGAAACTGGGCTATGCTATGTAGACAAAAGATTATTTGATTAATCCAGAAAATAATCAGAAGATTATTCAATAATGAAAATAATGTACTAAGTAGCTGCAGCCCTGTGTATGTCAAATCAATGTAGTAGAGTAAAAAGTACAATACTTTCCTGTGAATTGTAGAGGTTAACGTGTGAAGCACAAGTACTTAAGTAGCTTAAATGTAGTTGAATTCCACCTCTGCGGACATTTTAAGTAGACAACATGCCCGTCACTTGCGTTGGCATCTTATATATACAGTCTACAGCCTGCAGCAAAATAGCGGGCAGGACAACAAGAATACGAGTATTTAACATAACAACTAGCAGTAACTCTTTAAGCTTGAATTGGTACCGATAAGAAAGAAGCCGCATGGCTTTACCCTCATTTTGAACTCTTAGTTTGATTGATAGAAAGGTGGCAGGATGAGCCTCCTCCACACGTCTCTCAGGCAGCTGTCAGGACCCGCCCTGCTCTGTTTTTAGCCTATTGGGTGCCTGTTGAGGACATCTGGATGTCTGCTGGTCGAGAGGACAAAACAGGACAGGGAGAGAGAGGTCAAATCAGCACCTTTGGGAGCAAAGTATGAAACGATAACCTGACACCTGCACCGAGTGTAGGCCAGATGAGCATCAGGTGAGGTGAAGAATACAGGTAACGCAATGCGCTATTTGTTTGTATCTAAATATCTTCGCATTCAATCTGGGCCTGCCTGCAAGAAACGTGCACATTTTTCACGTATGCAAAAAATATTGCTATATATTGCTCATTTCCTAAAGGGGAAAACCTGTGAAAGAGTTCTGGTTTGATGCTGCTGATCTGACCCCTTAACTCTCTGGCAGGGCGAGGCATATCCTCAACCTCACACTGAAGTTGAGCACTCCTCCATATCCAGCCTGTCCGTCCCCAGGCCTGGATCCAGGCACACAAACTTAGAGAAAGACTCGCTGTCCGAGGCCTCGTCGGGGATGAGCCGCAGGTCATTCATCGGGCTCTCTGATAAGCAGCTCCTAAAGTGTGCTTTCTCACACCCCCAGACTGAAGGAGCCACAGAGAGCCCGGAGATCAACGGTGAGTACTTTAACCCACTTTGGAAAAACTTGTGAGAAATCTGAACCTTCCAAACAAAGGTTTAGATTTCTCATCAGTGTGTCTTCTGTTTCATCAGATAAAGTGGAATCGAACGCAGACGATTCCTTGAAGTACGTCCCCGGAAAGGCGCGAACCCACCACTTGCAAAAGATGATGTCCACAGAGGAGCTGGAGGAGGAGCGGAGGTCAGTGAAAACTACAAATATGGGCGCCACTTTCTGATAATGCACCCTGAACAAAGAATTTCTAAGCCATTAATAAGAACAATTTAAATGGGCAAACCTCTCTAACAGCTGAGCAGCGCACTGGAGGGGCCTTCCTGATTTATCAAAGCGCCATTGAAGTGTCATGCTTGAGGAGGGTTTTCTACAACCTGGAAACCCAAGAGTTGTTCTTATTAATTAATTAATTAATTATGGCCAATTATAAGTAAAGCATTATTCAACAATGTATTAACTGTTAATAAAGCTATTGAAATGGTGCCTTATGAAAATGTGCCCAGATATGTCACATACAGTAAATTCCCCTTTACTCGTGGTTATATTCTCCCTTATATTCTCCCTCTGCTCTCCTAAAATACTCAAACAGAGCAAAAAATACTTTGATGTCAAAAAGATTCTTTTCCAACGTTTTACTGAAAATCAAATGTCAAAAGTAGTTTCCTTGTTTCCACATAGCTGCTCTCCCATCGACCACTCCTCTTCCTCCTCCCTCTAATCTCCCCAACGCTGTCGTCACGTGTGTTTATGTGTTGTCGCCGTTTTGCTCCGCGTTTAGCCGCCGTATCGGTCGTCCTCTTCAGGCTAGACTGAGTAAGGCGAGATTGAGTCTCTGCCAGGCATTAGCCGAGAGGATGAATGACGCGAGACTCAAGGAAACCACTTCGGAAAAATAGGAAACAGAGGAGGACTCGCAGACACTTTTTTATTTTCTATAATGTATCTGCATGCCCCGCTCTTATCATTGCAGGATACACTCCAACACAGGCTTTAACTGTCTGTAAGCCTGAAAAAAAGGGAGCAATTATGTGGTAAAGTATGAGTCATTCTCACCCGTTTATCTCAGGGGAGTCACTTTCTGGCCATTGTATGAAAACTACTCCTAAAGCCATTTTGCATTCTCATTTTTGAGCTCAACAGTGATTTTGGCCTCATCAGCTCTTTTTTTTTTACTGAAGTGGCCACGAAGCGACTGATACACACATCCCACGTACCCGCCTCCCGCTGCCCCCATCGTTCCACATTAGACGTGTGATTCTCAGGTGTCGCAGCAGGTGTTGATTGTGTCTCCAGTCGTCACCTCTGACAGAAGAGTGTGAGTTAATCCTCTCAGGACTCCTCTGTTCTGCCACAAGGAGGACTCAGGGACAACTAAAATTGATAGAGATGGACAAAATGAAAAGGCAAAAAGGGCAGTTGAGTAAAGTATAATGTGAATAGTGTTAGTCTGTATTAATATGTATATATAATGTAATAAATCAGTGTAACTTATTACCTATTATAGTATGGGGTGTACGTTTATAGTACCAGGGAAATTGTAGTAATATAGTATACCATTGAATATCAGATAAGATAAGATAATCCTTTATTAGTCCCGCAGCGGGGACATTTACAGATGTAAAGCAGCCGAAGGAAAAGTGCAAACAAACATAGTAATGTATAGAGAAGGCTCTGTAACATTTGGGGGCGTCACATGCTGTTGTACAGTCGGACGGCAGTGGGCACCAATACCCCCAAGGTGCCTCTACGAGTCCAAGTTCGACTCTCAAGGTGACAGGAGCACAAGTTGAACTGGATCTCTTGGGTGTTACACCTGAAGAGGGCGGCAACCAGTGGTGCGTGGATGTTTTTTTTAGTACATTCTTTATTACAGTCTCTGAGGCATTGTCCTCCACCCTGACAGCCCTGATGCTGGGCTGGATGGTGTTGAAAGCCCTGACGTGACTTACAGAGCTTCCTTGCTGGTACAGGAGGGCCTTGTGAGTCTGGAACTCCTTCTGAGACTCATCTTTCTAGTTTTGGATCCACCCTCTGATGGCATCCTTTAACCCATTTGCGCTACTGAAGGACTATTCTAGTACGCAAAAAATACTTAGTTACATCGTGACATTACATTTTAAAATATGATCACACGTTTTGTATGTGTAGAGTTGACACAGGTAGTTGATTAATTGATAAACTGATTGACAAGAAATGAATCGGCAAGAATTTTAACGGTAGTTCAACTAAGTTTTGTATTTTAAGTTTGTCTATAAACGGCCATCTCTTTGTTCTCGATGTCAACAATGGAGGAGAAATCTGAGGAAGTTCTCACGGTGACGGTAAACAAATTGAACTGGATTTCTCGGATGTTAGACTTTATTTATTTCCTTGAGATGCGCAGGTGTTGTTTTTCCCTCTTGTGTGTCCCTCGTCTTAAAGTAGACACTGAAGATGTTTGATTTGCGAAAAAACATCTTTTTTTTCTAAGCTGTTCTTGCACGTCTAAACATGACTACAAAGTGCTCGCACGCCAGAGAGTCTCATAGATAGTCTAAAATAGACTCTGGATCTCATGTTTTCACTTTATGAATTACTTTTTGGTCTTTTTCAAGGTAAATAAATATACTTATTTGCTTTCTGGTGTAGAGTTAGGTGCGAAAATTGATACCACTCTCATCATGTAGCTACAACCAGCAGCCAGTTCGCTTAACATAAAGACTGGAAACAGCTAGCTTAACTTTGTATAAAGGAAACACAATCTGCCGACGTCACATGTTATTTTTGGGTTTTGTTAAGCCGAAGTCTATGAATCACTTCTCAGAATTTTACTGGCGGTTATGTGTCAGACTATTTCTTGGCAGTCTCTTCTGGGAGTTTTGAAGTCATAATATTTCACTTCATTTTTTCTTTTTTTTTTAGTAATTTAGTGAGGGTCAGATGTGTTTTATAACTGTTAGACAGATCAACAGTCTTTATGCTACGCTAAGCTTATGGTATATGGTGTCATTCTTCTCATTTAACACTCTTTCTGACAGAAAGCGCTAAATCGTGTTTCCGAAAAGGTTAAATTCTCTAATATATGTGTTTTATTTGGTTCATCCTTTTATATAAAATAATATGTACCTACGTAGTTTATCTTTTGACATTTGTGACCAAACCTGTATTTTTTTTACATTTGGAAAAGCTCAGTATTTAGAGGAGCTCTATTTCGATTTGTTATTATAAATTTACCTGATGAACGTTGTTGAGAAAATTTGTGCAAAAGAATTTGTTGGGGTGTGGTTCTTCCACGACTTAAACATTCTTTGACATACTTCCCTCAGGGTGCAACGTGAGCAGCTGGCCGCCATCTTCCAGCTGCTAAAGGACAACCAGGAGACGTTTGGTCACGTGTCTGATGGAGACATGGAGGACCAGCTCAGACTCTACTCCATCTGAGACTCATCTTTTGTGTTTTTTCGGATTCACCCTCTGACGACGCTCTTGTAACCTACTGAAAAGACTACTCGGCACAAAATGCTTGAATAAACTTATTCACAGTATTCAAAACAAGATCTACTGTCCACCCGACAACCGTTCACATGTGTGTTTCAGTAGGATGTACTTTGTTTGAATCGTGTTGTATCTTTGCTGTTTCAGTCCACCTGTCTCATGAAGACGAAAACCCAAAGCAGCTGGATATCTTGCATCATAGAACATGATTTTCTAGCTATATGTAAATAAAGTAGATAAAGGATTATTGTTTCTATTAGTTTTATATTATAATACAATCAACTTTTTTGTATTCAATGTTATCATTAAATGTGTAAAGGGTACAAATCCTGCAAAGTTACTTCTATTGTGTAATGTACCATTGGGAATGTGTTTTGTGGGGTTGAGGTTTTATCATGCAAGTTATTTAACTGTACTGTAGCCCTGCCCATCTCTTGCATTTAAAATGACTCCCACCTGTCTATGTACTAGTAATACCAGGGGTGAAAACAAACCTGTCAGTGTTTAATCAAAGATTATAGTTTCCAGGTCTCAGACTCAGGAATGGCAATCCAAACTCCCAGGGCATTTTATTTCCTGCTTGTGATCTCATTTTGCATTGGAGTCTTTGTTCTTTCATTGGGACTATCAATCAACAGGTAAGTTGTATTTAGAATTACTTAAGGGAAAGGACAGGATGTTAACTTTTATCTATTTTCTGGTTAAGTAGTTTTAATTTTGTTTTCAAAGAAATGTGTATTGGTACATTTCCAGGTACAGGACTATAACTGAATTAACTTACAACGGTGTCTTGCTAATACTTGTGTCATTCGTTATCTATCTATCGTTCTTTTGTCAAATGTCCATATCAGATGGAACACTTTCTCAGGACAAACCAGTCAAGCCAATGAGGAAATGGTTGACTTCGGGGATGTAAAAGGACACTCGACTGCGACACATGAGCGTACCACCAAATCAAACCCGGGGGCAACGCTAAAAAGTTATCCAACAAGATGCTCCACATGTGGCGCTGAGACTCCCATGCCAGTCCTCTACAGAAAATCCTTCAAGAAGTATCCTGAGTGGGAATTTGAGGATATTTATAACCAGGATGCTCCACCCAGGCAGTCTGTAAGCATGCTATGACAAGAACAGACAGAAACATAACAAATAATTAACTTTTGTGGGTAGTGGGGTAATCTGCTCAGTTGTGCGTTTTTGGTGTGAGCTGTATGGTTGTTTTTTTGCTTTTTCCTTAAAACTTTACAGCAATTCTTCCAATTTCATTTGTTGTTGTTTTTGTCGATCTGTTGCTCTGTTGGATTTTTTTCCTGCTGTAATATGAAATCAATGGTTTTAGTCACATTGAAAAGGTGGAAATAAACTTTTCTTCTATTTATTTTTTACTTTATTTCATAATTCAAATATGTTATCCGACATTCTCAGACATGTGCCCAATCTCTGCGAAACTCGATGGAGGACGAAGGCTTCAAGAAGGCTTTTCTCCCCAACATTCGTTTGTTCATGCACAAAATCAACATGAGCGAATGGAACCGGCTTTCCCATTTTAACAGTCCTTTTGGTTTCATGCAGTTCAACTACGACGGTAGGTGCTCACGTGTGTTCTGTGAGATGAATGTGTCTAGATGGTCACCATAGCTTTGCTAAAATGTGCAAAAGCTGAACCATTCGAGGTCATCTCCTCGCCTCAATCACCTCACGAGTGATTCACAAAGTAAAGGTTATCAAATAGACTCAACTGTGTGAGACAGATACCAAGCGTGCCAAATGATATCTGCACACTCACACATTTTCAATTTGCGCGTAATAGAACCTGAGTGGAAACGGTTGAAATTTGAAAGAAATGTCGCAGAAAAATGTGATCAAAATGGATGTAAATATAGGGCATTATCCTCTCATAAACTAAACGTTGTTTTGCTCATTTGCACATACACACAGAGCAACATTATCATTCATTTGAAGTCAAGTTTCTGTGAACGTCAGTTGATGTTCTCTCTCGTTTTAACTCTGTTTGGGTCTCCACTAACTCAATGCTGGGCAGGCGTGGGACTTTAGAGCATTTTCTTTGCAAACAGCAGTGGCCAAAATGAGAGAATTAACCAAAACAGTGACATTGCTGCTGGACAGTGTGATGGTAAATTTCCACTGGGACTTGTGCGTGTGTTAGGGTTGTGTGGTGTGGAGGACCCAAACGCAGGCTCACACAGCAGCCTTTAAGATACAAAATGAGGATCTTTATTTCCCTAACGGATCGGGAAGGAAAAAACAGCAAAGAATAAAACAAACAAAACAATGATCAGAATAGTCCAGCTGATCAGAAGCGAGTGTTCCCTCGCTGGAGCCGGGAGGGCAACTCAACCAAACTCTAGTCCTTGATACCAACGGGATCGGTAGAGATCTGGTGTTCCCAACATGCAGTAAGGAACCAGACTGGTGACAGGAATGATCTGACAACCCGCCAGGGAATGCCATGGTCCTTAAAACAGCTGGCAGCACTTAGGGCAACGAGCCCCAGCTGAGCCAAAGGAGAGGGGCGTGGTAGTGGGCAGAAACCGGAGGTGGAGACTGTGGACTGACAAAAGCAAAACATTAAGCACATAACACACCGGACAGGAGGGGAACAAAGAGGGGAGCCAACACTAACATCAGACAGGGATCCTAACAGTACCTCCCCCTCAACGGGAGCCTCTTGGCGAACCACCGGGTCTGATGGGGTTCCGCTGGTTGAAATCTGTAATGAGCGACGGATCACAGATCCGGGAACAGGGAACCCAGCACCGCTCCTCCGGTCCATAACCCACCCAGTCCACCAGGTACTGATACCCCCTACCTCGACGGCGGACATCCAATAGGCGGTTGACCGTGTAGACGGGGCCCCCCTCGAAGAGACGGGGGGGTGGAGACAACAGGTTTGAGGAGGGAGACATGAAATACTGGGTGAATCCTCATGGAACGAGGAAACTGCAGTTTAACCAAGATGGGGTTGATGATGGAGATGATGGGAAAAGGGCCGATATATCTGGGGGAGAGCTTCCTACACTCTGTGCGGAGGGGGATGTCCCTGGACGAAAGCCAAACCGACTGTCCAACACGGTAGGCCGGTGCTGGAACACAACGTTGATACGCCACTCTCTTGTTCTGCTCAGCTGTGCGAAGCAGAGCGGCCCGAGTCTCCCTCCACACGCGCCTACAACGACGAGCACTGCTCTGGACCGAAGGGACAGCAACCTCGACCTCCTGGCTAGGGAACAGGGGAGGCTGATAGCCCATGGAGGCCTCAAATGGGGATAGCCCGGTGGCGGTAGATGTGTGGGAATTGTGGGCATACTCGACCCACGGGAGGTGACGACTCCATGAGGAGGGATTGGTGGCGGTCACACACCTGAGGATGGCCTCAAGCTCCTGGTTCATCCTCTCAGTCTGGCCGTTAGTCTGTGGGTGGAACCCCGAGGAGAGGCTGGCCATGGCGCCGAGGGTGTGACAGAATGCCTTCCACAACTGGGAAGAGAACTGCAGCCCACGGTCCAAAACTATGTCCGCAGGGATCCCATGAAGCCTAACCACATGTAGAACCAGCAAGTCGGCGGTTTCACGGGCTGATGGAAGCTTGAGCAGGGGAATGAAATGGGCGGCCTTCGAAAACCGGTCCACCACCGTCAGAATGTCTGATGGGGGGAAACCAGTGACAAAGTCCACTGCGATATGAGACCATGGGCGTTGAGGCACAGGGAGTGGTCGTAGTAACCCCACGGGGGGTCGGTGTGAAGCCTTGTTGCGGGCGCACGTAGAGCAGGCCAGCACAAATGAGCAAGTATCCGCCTCGAGAGACGACCACCAAAAGGAGCGGCGGAGCCAGCTTATTGTCCGGCGGATGCTGGGGTGGCCAGAGAGACGGGACTCGTGGGCCCACCGCAGGACTCGGGAACGGACAGCCAAAGGGACAAACAGGCGATTCGGGGGGCCCCCTCCGGGGTCAGGTTGGGTCTGCTGGGCCTCACGTACCACTCTCTCGATCTCCCAGGAAACAGCACCAAGCATGCACGAGGCAGGTAAGATGGTGTCGGGAGGAGAATCTCCCTCCACCGAGGCAAACTGACGGGAAAGTGCGTCCGGCTTGGTGTTCTTGTGCCCTGGCCGAAAGGTGACTGTGAAGTTAAAACGTGTGAAGAACAAAGCCCAGCGGGCCTGGCGGGAATTGAGGCGTCTAGCCGTATGGATATACTCCAGATTCCGGTGGTCGGTCCAGACGACAAAGGGGATCACTGATCCCTCCAGCCAGTGCCTCCACTCATCCATGGCCAGCTTGACGGCCAACAGCTCACGGTTGCCAACGTCATAGTTTCTCTCCGCCGGGGAAAGTCTACGAGAGAAAAAAGCACAGGGATGAAGCTTGGAGTCGGCAGCTGACCGCTGGGAGAGTACAGCTCCGACGCCGGTGTCAGAGACGTCCACCTCAACAACAAACTGGCGAGTCTCGTCCGGGTGAACCAGGATTGGAGCCGAGACGAACCACTCCTTGAGGGACTGAAAAGCCTTGTTAGCCTCAGGGGACCATGAAAAACACACCTTGGAGGAGGTGAGCCGTGTCAGCGGTTCTGCCGCTCGGCTGTAGTCCCGAATGAACCGGCGGTAAAAGTTAGCGAACCCCAGAAACTGCTGGAGCTTCCTTCTTGAGGCGGGTACCGGCCACTCAGTCACTGCCTTCACCTTCTCGTGGCCCTTTCTCACCTGACCCTCCTCTATGAAGACGCCCAGGAACTGCACAGAGGTGAGAATCCGAAAGACTGCTGCGATAAATTCCTTTCAGCGCCTCCTTGTCCCAACCAGACTCCGTGGCCAGAATCTGGAAATCCACAGAGTACTCCACTGCGCTAGTTGAGCCCTGACGAAGACTGAGCAGGCGCTGAACAACGTCCCGGGTGTACACCGGGTGGTCGAATACTCTCTTGAATTCCTCCACGAAGTACGTGTAGGAAACCTGGGCAGAATAGCGTCTGACGAACCAAGCTTCAGCCCAGACGAGTGCCTTGCTGCGCAGCAACCCCACCATATAAGCCACCCTAGCATTGTCCGAGGCTATGTGCGGGGCTGTTGGTCAAAAACAAAATTACACTGGAGCATAAATCCTCTGCACTCCCCGGACGCTCCGCCATAGGGCACAGGAGAAGGAACAAAAGACTCATGGTTGCCAGCTGAGTCCTGCGGAACCGGCCTCGGCGGAGAGGAACGGGGCTGGTAGTCGGGCTGGGGAAAACGGGGCAGCGCGACTTCCCGTAACAGACCTCTTATCTCCGCCACCTGGGACCCGATGGAACGCTGGGAGTCGAGGAGGTTCTGCAGCACCAGATGGTGTTGGTCGAGGAGATTGCCTTGCGACGAGATCGCCCTCTGCAGACTCTCCTCCGGAAGCGATGCTGCTGCGGCTGCTGGATCCGTCATGTTGGTCAGATCAGGGTTGTGTGGTGTGGAGGACCCAAACGCACGCTCACGCAGCAGCCTTTAAGATACAAAATGAGGATCTTTATTTCCCTAACGGATCGGGAAGGAAAAAAACAGCAAAGAATAAAACAAACAAAACAATGATCAGAATAGTCCAGCTGATCAGAAGCGAGTGTTCCCTCGCTGGAGCCGGGAGGGCAACTCAACCGAACTCTAGTCCTTGATACCAACGGGATCGGTAGAGACCTGGTGTTCCCAACATGCAGTAAGGAACCAGACTGGTGACAGGAATGATCTGACAACCCGCCAGGGAATGCCATGGTCCTTAAAACAGCTGGCAGCACTTAGGGCAACGAGCCCCAGCTGAGCCAAAGGAGAGGGGCGTGGTAGTGGTCAGAAACCGGAGGTGGAGACTGTGGACTGACAAAAGCAAAACATTAAGCACATAACAACAAACCAGACAGGAGGGGAACAAAGAGGGGAGCCAACACTAACATCAGACAGGGATCCTAACAGCGTGTGTGCTTTACATTTTAACAAGACCATATATGGTATTTCCCCTCTGCTTCCATAAGAGGAAGCGACGAAAGGCGCGTGCAGACGAGTTAACCAGAGATGGTCAGTTGGAAACGGTTGTACAGCCGTGCAGTAAACATTCATCCTTACCAGCTTCTCTTAGTCTTAACACAAACAGAGGTCGTAGTGAAGACTCCTCCTGCCCCCACCCTTGGGCTCTCACTTGAAAGCAACCACCTCAACCCATTAGCAATATGCATTTAAGTGTTGCTTGCAGTAAAATGTTCTTTTTTGTGAACTGTTTTGCATCTTAAAACACATTATGTGTCTAATATGTGTTTTGGGTTTATTTTTGCAGATGTGATGGCTGCAGTGCAGTTGATCCCAAAGCCAAAAGAGCCACTACTCCTTCCAAAGACAGGCAGTGACAGGTGTTTGCGCTGTGCTGTGGTGGGCACTGGAGGGATCCTGAATGGCTCAAAAATGGGGAAAGAAATCGATGCTCACGATTACGTTTTTCGGTAAGAAACCCGTTGATTTGGTTTGTTAGGCCCCGATTGCAATACGGTTTAAAGCAATCCGACAAGTCATTAATGATGAAGATCATAAAAACCTGTGATATCAGGAGCGCAAATTATTATCTGTCGTAACCAAGTTAATATTTGGTTATAGCAGGGATCTCATAACATTATGCTTTGTGCACACTGACTACGTTAGCGTTTAAACCCCTCTGTATAAACCACCTGTCAACAGTCCATCACAAATCTATACCTTCTTTACTATGAGCTTAAATAGGTATAGGTATTATGTTGAAAATTAAAAGAAAAGTTGTATAAACACGACTCTCCACTCTACATCGGTGAATGTCTTCGGGAGCAGCTCACCAATCCTCTCTTTAATTCACTGACATCTTCTTCCAAATCGGTGCAGAGAAGAACTGCTGCAGGTTTTATCCTGTTTAAAAGTGATGTCGGACACATTGCATTGAAATGTGCAATTAACAAGTATCTTGTTTTTTTTAGTGCCGTCCCATTATTGAAGGTGTTTGATCGTAACGATTTAGGGAACATCTGTAAAATAATAGTGTCTCTCTGCTTATTTCTGAGCTATAGAAAAATGCATGTGGTTGTGTGTGTGTGTGTGCGGCAGGATGAACGGTGCGATCATCAAAGGTTATGAGGAGGACGTGGGAAACAGGACATCGGTGTACGTTCACACCTCTCATTCTATCACCACGTCGCTGTATTTGCTACGGAAGTACGGCTACACATCTGCCCCGAATGATGAGGTACTGAAACTCGAATGTAACACGTGGTAATGCATTTTAACCCACACGTGCACACTCATCTGTCGTCGTTGTCCTTTTGGCAGGGAATAAAATACGTATTGATTCCTGAGGGGATGAGGGATTTTATTTGGCTGGAGGCTCTTTTCAAAAGAAAAAGGATCACTTCCGGGCAACGTAAGAACACCAGGTGAATATCAATATCTTCTATTTAATTAGTCGACGGCAACATGCACACAAAAACTAAAATACATCCAGGGCTGGAACATATTGGATTGGACCTGGAAACGAGTCAACACGTCGGGCTGGGCTATAATTCATCATAATAAAGTATCAGCTTCAACTATTAACTATTGGCTTCAACTATTAATCTGTTTAATTATGTAAACATAGTTAGTGTATGGCGAGAAGTACTTATTCATCTTTTCTCTCTAATTTCACTCGAGACTGAGAAAATAAATATTAAGTACTTTTCATTTTACGTACTTAATTCACACATAACATCAACAAAAAGGCTGCATGTGGTTATAAAGCATGTATTTATTTGAATTACTGTAAACATCAGCAAAATCAGGATATCAATCGTTTAGATTTGTGGTCAGAGTGGCCGGCCAGTGAGGTAGTCTGTGATCCAGGATGCAGATGTCAGTGTAGCTCTAGGATGCTGGGCTGGATGGTGTTGAAAGCCCTAAAGACCCTGAAGAACCTGAAGAACCTGAATCCAACAGAAACTCTTTAGGATCCAATTCAACCGAGACAAGATACAAAACGTATAATCGGTGAAACACTGCAGCTCTTGGATGCTGGGCTGGATGGTGTTGAAAGCCCTGAAGAACCTGAATCCAACAGAAAGTCTTTGGAATCCAATTTAAGATGCAAAACTGATAGTCCGTGAAATACTGTACCACATTGCCTTTTGGCAGCACAATCGGTTTTTAAATATGTACAACATACTGTTGTGTGTAGCTACAGGACACTGGACCCAAACGCCATCAACACTGGAAAAGGCAACTTTATTGCTCCACAGGATTCAAAACAAACAAAACAGGCTCACACACATGATCTTCAATGATCTAGACAAGCCTAAACGACCAAGGGGCATGACACGAACAGGACTTAAATACAGAGGGCTGGTGCAGGTGATTGGACACAGGAGGAAACAATCAGGGACAGGGCAGACAATCACAGGGACAGGAAGTGCAGAGAAAAAGAGGACACGAGAGACAAGGACTTCAAAATAAAACAGGAAACACGACACAACACTACAGATCCTGACACATACGACACGTTTCCTCCCATTTCTTCACGCTCTTAGGGAGTAGCATGTTGGGTGGAGTGGTGCCACTGCAATAGTTATCGCGTGGTACTGTGGTGTTTAATACATTGATTGTCTAAGTTTGCATTATATATTATTCCATTATACATGTTGAAAATGTCGCTCTTAAATTTGTATTTCAACCCTGCAGGCCAGAGACATACTATGGCGGACAGTACAATGAGACCCGCTTCTATGTTCTGCACCAGGATTTCCTGAGATACGTTCGAAACAGGTCACCCTCCTCTCACAATGCTCCCCAAACCTTTTTTGTTATTGCAATGATAATACCTATTTTATACATAAGGCACTTTTCATGCAGTGATGCATCCAAGAGTGATTCATAAAACCGGATTAAAGACAATCAGGAAATGTAAATAAATAATAACAATGAGTGAAATGTTTGCTAACAACAAACAACCTTTTAATGGTATATTTAGAGGCTGTAGTTTGTATAGATTTGTTAAATGTTTGTTTATTTAACACTGTTCATTGTCCACAGGTTCTTAAAGTCTCCTCATCTGAATTCTTCATACTGGGACATTGTCAGACCAACCAATGGGGCATTCACTCTCTTCCTGGCTCTGCAAACCTGTGACACTGTAAGTTAATATTACTTAAACTTGTCCACATGTCATCCACACTGTAGATATCCACGCCTCTATAAACATGAAGTATGCATACTAAAATGTACAGCCATTATGTATAGTTCAATATGTTTCTATTCCTATGAGATTAGTTTGACATTCAGAGAAACGTGTCAATTTACTTTCTTGTAAACTAAATATTTACCAAATAATTATGAGGATGAATGTTTTTTTACCCACAAAAACGCCGACACAAATCTTTGATCCGTGTCTTTTATAAATGGGCTTTGAACAGTATTTATTTTGTCCGTAGCACAACATTCAGGAAATAACAACTTGCAAATATTGTTAATTTTTTCACTGATAACTTATATTGTGCATTGAAAATAAATGCATCCTTAACATTTTAATTCAAAGTGAATGTTTAATTAATTATGGCTGTTAATTTATAATCATTGTTGTATTTGACACCCTTGCTACCAAAGTGGCCTTGCCCCTAAAATTATTAAATTCCACGCTCGGTTGAGAAGGTCGATCCCGATGAGAAGGTCGATACCACTCTCATCTGTCCATTGAATATGTAGCCAGCAGGTGGTTAGCTTAGCTTAGCTTAGCATAACAACTTGGAAAGAGGGGGAAACAGCTGCCTATAAGCATCTTTAAAGCTCACTAATTAACATGTTAGAGCCTTAAATTGAAGTGTAAACACTTTTTTAATGTATGGTTTTAGTAACTGGCAGATTACCTTCAGACAGAGCCAAGCTAGCAGTTTCCCTTTGTTTACAGTCCTTTATGCTAAGCTAAGGTAATCATCGGCTGGCTGTATGTAGCTTGCAATTCTTCGGACAGCCAAGAGAGTGATTGATCTTCTCATCTAACTTTCCTCAAGAAATTTAATGAGCGTATTTCCCAAAATGTCAAACTTTTTCTTAAAACAATCTCCTCTAGCTGTAAATTGTTCTCTATTGTCCCTGTTTCTGTTTTTGATGTCGGCAGGTGAGTGCATATGGATTCATGACTGAGGACTACAAGAAATACTCTAACTACTACGTTGAGCATGTAAAAACCAAAGTCATTTTCTACGCCAACCACGACTATGACCTGGAGAAGAACCTGTGGAAAAAACTACACAACAGCAAAATACTTAAGTTGTATCAAAGAACAGAAACAGGGACAGAAGCGCCAAGCATGACACCGATGCACTGAGAATGCACCCGCTTAGAAGTTCAGAATTTTACTTGATGGCGTGGAAAGTGGAAATTAAACTTAATTAAACACCAATTATCTCTATAGACGTTGGCTGCAAAATGAAGGAAGAGGGAAAAGACAATGAATTACCCTGCGATCACTTTTCCTAATAATAGTGTTTTTATCTACATTTTTATAATAATGGGAATTTACAGGTCATAAAACGAAAGCATATATTTAATCTATCTAAAACATCAAATATGTATATTTTTCCTTTTCTTTTAATGTTTTTTTTTTTTAATATGTATTACTATACTGCAGGCTTTGGCTCGGTTTTATAGTGACGGATCAATGTGTTGACCTTCCTTCTCTCAAGGGTTAATTAATGTGCATGTGTGATGCCATTAGAGCAGATTGAAACTGAATGTAAGGATTTGATCAGCATTTGATCTTTAACAATTGTGTATATATATATATATATATATAGATTTTTATACAAATCCCAAAATAATGAGACGGTAATATCTGAAGAGGACCATGAAACCTCTTCTTTATTAAACAGTTTGATTTGAACACTTACGAATAAATAAAGACATCCTGCAAGCTTACTCTTTGAATTTGACTTATTTTAGTGTCTGAATTACTTCATAGATACAAAAAACTAGTTGGTTACTTTTTTTATTTAATTAATTTAAGTGCCGTGGGGCAGACACAGTCTCTATAGGGTTTTGGTGGGTAACTGCTCGAATGGAAGTGCAGAGAAGGGTGTAACTCTGCTTCTGCTTCCTGGTCTGAGCTCCGGGTTGTCATGGATTAGTTCCGTTATCAATAACATGAATATTAACATTTTAAGTTTTGCCCAGCATTTATGTTTGTAATAGTTTAAAGCCTGCATGGTGGGTGAGACCCCAACTTTTACTCTTGTTATTTATTGTTTGACTTTACTCAGTGATAAAGCATCCTGATTTGTGGTCGTGTAAAAAGGAGAAGTGTGTTTTGTTACCACAGGGAGTCGTTCCACAGCAGCTTTGTGCTTTATAAGTTATCTGTTGTGTGTGATTACATTATATCAATATATTATATATGTACGTTAAATATACACACAGTATGTAGAATATTGCAAACTACTGCATTTTAAAGTATAATGAATGTATAGAATTCAATCAAAACGATAAAGGAAGCTGAAAAGAAAAAGGAAATGACAGCCCTGATGCTGGGCTGGATGGTGTTGAAAGCCCTGACGTGACTTACAGAGCTTCCTTGCTGGTACAGGAGGGCCTTGTGAGTCTGGAACTCCTTCTGAGACTCATCTTTCTAGTTTTGGATCCACCCTCTGATGGCATCCTTTAACCCATTTGCGCTACTGAAGGACTATTCTAGTACGCAAAAAATACTTAGCTACATCGTGACATTACATTTTAAAATATGATCACACGTTTTGTATGTGTAGAGTTGACACAGGTAGTTGATTAATTGATAAACTGATTGACAAGAAATGAATCGGCAAGAATTTTAACGGTAGTTCAAGTAAGTTTTGTATTTTAAGTTTGTCTATAAACGGCCATCTCTTTGTTCTCGATGTCAACAATGGAGGAGAAATCTGAGGAAGTTCTCACGGTGACGGTAAACAAATTGAACTGGATTTCTCGGATGTTAGACTTTATTTATTTCCTTGAGATGCGCAGGTGTTGTTTTTCCCTCTTGTGTGTCCCTCGTCTTAAAGTAGACACTGAAGATGTTTGATTTGCGAAAAAACATCTTTTTTTTCTAACCTGTTCTTGCACGTCTAAACATGACTACAAAGTGCTCGCACGCCAGAGAGTCTCATAGATAGTCTAAAATAGACTCTGGATCTCATGTTTTCACTTTATGAATTACTTTTTGGTCTTTTTCAAGGTAAATAAATATACTTATTTCGCTTAACATAAAGACTGGAAACAGCTAGCTTAACTTTGTATAAAGGAAACACAATCTGCCGACGTCACATGTTATTTTTGGGTTTTGTTAAGCCGAAGTCTATGAATCACTTCTCAGAATTTTACTGGCGGTTATGTGTCAGACTATTTCTTGGCAGTCTCTTCTGGGAGTTTTGAAGTCATAATATTTCACTTCATTTTTTCTTTTTTTTTTACAGTTAAAATAAACAAAATTATAAAGTGTAATTTAGTGAGGGTCAGATGTGTTTTATAACTGTTAGACAGATCAACAGTCTTTATGCTACGCTAAGCTTATGGTATATGGTGTCATTCTTCTCATTTAACACTCTTTCTGACAGAAAGCGCTAAATCGTGTTTCCGAAAAGGTTAAATTCTCTAATATATGTGTTTTATTTGGTTCATCCTTTTATATAAAATAATATGTACCTACGTAGTTTATCTTTTGACATTTGTGACCAAACCTGTATTTTTTTTACATTTGGAAAAGCTCAGTATTTTAGTATTTAGAGGAGCTCTATTTCGATTTGTTATTATAAATTTACCTGATGAACGTTGTTGAGAAAATTTGTGCAAAAGAATTTGTTGGGGTGTGGTTCTTCCACGACTTAAACATTCTTTGACATACTTCCCTCAGGGTGCAACGTGAGCAGCTGGCCGCCATCTTCCAGCTGCTAAAGGACAACCAGGAGACGTTTGGTCACGTGTCTGATGGAGACATGGAGGACCAGCTCAGACTCTACTCCATCTGAGACTCATCTTTTGTGTTTTTCGGATTCACCCTCTGACGACGCTCTTGTAACCTACTGAAAAGACTACTCGGCACAAAATGCTTGAATAAACTTATTCACAGTATTCAAAACAAGATCTACTGTCCACCCGACAACCGTTCACATGTGTGTTTCAGTAGGATGTACTTTGTTTGAATCGTGTTGTATCTTTGCTCTTTCAGTCCACCTGTCTCATGAAGACGAAAACCCAAAGCAGCTGGATATCTTGCATCATAGAACATGATTTTCTAGCTATATGTAAATAAAGTAGATAAAGGATTATTGTTTCTATTAGTTTTATATTATAATACAATCAACTTTGTTTGTATTCAATGTTATTATTTTAAATGCAAGAGATGGGCAGGGCTACAGTACAGTAGAATAACTTGCACGATAAAACCTCACCCCACAACAAGTTCAAATCCTTCATAATTACTTCTATTGTGTAATGTACCATTGGGAATGTGTTTTGTGGGGTTGAGATTTTATCGTGCAAGTTATTCAACTGTATTGTAGCCCTGCCCATCTCTTGCATTTAAAATGACTCCCATATGCCAATATATGTCAGTGGTGAAAACAAACCTGTCAGTGTTTAAGTAACGAGTATAGCTTGCAGGACTCAAGAATGGCAAGGCAAACTCCCAGGGCATTTTTTTTCCTGCTTGTGATTTCATATAGCATTGTAATCTTTGTTCTTTCATTGGGACTATCAATCAACGGGTAAGTTGTATTTAGAATTACTTAAGGGAAAGGACAGGATGTTAACTTTTATCTATTTTCTGGTTAAGTAGTTTTAATTTTGTTTTCAAAGAAATGTGTATCGGTACATTTCCAGGTACAGGACTATAACTGAATTAACTTACAACGGTGTCTTGCTAATACTTGTGTCATTCGTTATCTATCTATCGTTCTTTTGTCAAATGTCCATATCAGATGGAACACTTTCTCAGGACAAACCAGTCAAGCCAATGAGGAAATGGTTGACTTCGGGGATGTAAAAGGACACTTGACTGCGACACATGAGCGTACCACCAAATCAAACCCGGGGGCAACGCTAAAAAGTTATCCAACAAGATGCTCCACATGTGGCGCTGAGACTCCCATGCCAGTCCTCTACATAAAATCCTTCAAGAAGTATCCTGAGTGGGAATTTGAGGATATTTATAACCAGGATGCTCCACCCAGGCAGTCTGTAAGCATGCTATGACAAGAAAAGACAGAAACATAACAAATAATCAACTTTTGTGGGTAGTGGGATAATCTGCTCAGTTGTGCGTTTTTGGTGTGAGCTGTATGGTTGTTTTTTTGCTTTTTCCTTAAAACTTTACAGCAATTCTTCCAATTTCATTTGTTGTTGTTTTTGTCGATCTGTTGCTCTGTTGGATTTTTTTCCTGCTGTAATATGAAATCAATGGTTTTAGTCACATTGAGAAGGTGGAAATAAACTTGTCTTCTATTTATTTTTTACTTTATTTCATAATTCAAATATGTTATCCGACATTCTTAGACATGTGCCCAATCTCTGGGAAACTCGATGGAGGACGAAGGCTTCAAGAAGGCTTTTCTCCCCAACATTCGTTTGTTCATGCACAAAATCAACATGAGCGAATGGAACCGGCTTTCCCATTTTAACAGTCCTTTTGGTTTCATGCAGTTCAACTACGACGGTAGGTGCTCACGTGTGTTCTGTGAGATGAATGTGTCTAGATGGTCATGTTGAGTTGTAGTGGATTTTATATACACTTGCACATGTAGAGGTTATGTTTTAAATTAATACATAAAGAAAGTTATGATAATTAATTTGAGGAATATTCTGAGGAATGTATTATGAAGCATAAGAGAGGATCACTGTTTTATTAGATAGATGTTGCTTTTATTCTGAAGGCAGGATAATAGGGTTTTATTCTAAAGAGGAACTTCCTGTCCTTGACCGGAAGTGTGAGCTTTGACCCCGCTACTTTATCGATTTGAGGCATTCTTTGAAGTGGCGAATGGAACTAACCCTCAGGTGTGAACCTTATGTCTTATTCGCTGGTCAGCGTAGCATGCTGTGTCTCTGAAAGGTATTTGCATGAATACCTCCACTAACCGATGGGAGCTTAGCTCAGCGAATGCACTGCGAATAAAACTAATTGTAAGACGTGAATTTGGTCTCTTACGTGGTGACGCCAGACAGAAACTGCTGGCTACGTCAGGAGACTGGAAGCGAAACCATGTGAGCGCGTCCGGGCCTGGACTGTGTGTATGTATACAGATGACTCTTGTTTGTTATGATTAAATAATGATTATTATATATCTCTGGCTTCGGAGCTTCTT
The DNA here is from genome assembly GCF_009769545.1 of Cyclopterus lumpus. NCBI lineage: Eukaryota > Metazoa > Chordata > Actinopteri > Perciformes > Cyclopteridae > Cyclopterus > Cyclopterus lumpus. The sequence continues at coordinate 14,450,941 of NC_046984.1, read as the reverse complement.
CTTCCAAGCACCAGGCAGCTCGAGATTCTCTCAAATAGACTCAACTGTGTGAGACAGATACCAAGCGTGCCAAATGATATCTGCACACTCACACATTTTCAATTTGCGCGTAATAGAACCTGAGTGGAAACGGTTGAAATTTGAAAGAAATGTCGCAGAAAAATGTGATTAAAATGGATGTAAATATCTCATAAACTAAACAACGTTTTGCTCATTTGCACATACACACAGAGCAACATTATCATTCATTTGAAGTCAAGTTTCTGTGAACGTCAGTTGATGTTCTCTCTCGTTTTAACTCTGTTTGGGTCTCCACTAACTCAATGCTGGGCAGGTAGTACACAGTGGGACTTTAGAGCTTTTTCTTTGCAAACAGCAGTGGCCAAAATGAGAGAATTAACCAAAACATGGTAAATTTCCACTGGGACTTGTGCGTGTGTGCTTTACATTTTAACAAGACCATATATGGTATTTCCCCTCTGCTTCCATAAGAGGAAGCGACGAAAGGCGCGTGCAGACGAGTTAACCAGAGATGGTCAGTTGGAAACGGTTGTACAGCCGTGCAGTAAACATTCATCCTTACCAGCTTCTCTTAGTCTTAACACAAACAGAGGTCGTAGTGAAGACTCCTCCTGCCCCCACCCTTGGGCTCTCACTTGAAAGCAACCACCTCAACCCATTAGCAATATGCATTTAAGTGTTGCTTGCAGTAAAATGTTCTTGTTTGTGAACTGTTTTGCATCTTAAAACACATTATGTGTCTAATATGTGTTTTGGGTTTATTTTTGCAGATGTGATGGCTGCAGTGCAGTTGATCCCAAAGCCAAAAGAGCCACTACTCCTTCCAAAGACAGGCAGTGACAGGTGTTTGCGCTGTGCTGTGGTGGGCACTGGAGGGATCCTGAATGGCTCAAAAATGGGGAAAGAAATCGATGCTCACGATTACGTTTTTCGGTAAGAAACCCGTTGATTTGGTTTGTTAGGCCCCGATTGCAATACGGTTTAAAGCAATCCGACAGGTCATTAATGATGAAGATCATAAAAACCTGTGATATCAGGAGCGCAAATTATTATCTGTCGTAACCAAGTTAATATTTGGTTATAGCAGGGATCTCATAACATTATGCTTTGTGCACACTGACTACGTTAGCGTTTAAACCCCTCTGTATAAACCACCTGTCAACAGTCCATCACAAATCTATACCTTCTTTACTATGAGCTTAAATAGGTATAGGTATTATGTTGAAAATGAAAAGAAAAGTTGTATAAACACGACTCTCCTCTCGAATGTCTTCGGGAGCAGCTCACCAATCCTCTCTTTAATTCACTGACATCTTCTTCCAAAATGGTGCAGAGAAGAACTGCTGCAGGTTTTATCCTGTTTAAAAGTGATGTCGGACACATTGCATTGAAATGTGCAATTAACAAGTATCTTGTTTTTTTTAGTGCCGTCCCATTATTGAAGGTGTTTGATCGTAACGATTTAGGGAACATCTGTAAAATAATAGTGTCTCTCTGCTTATTTCTGAGCTATAGAAAAATGCATGTGGTTGTGTGTGTGTGTGTGCGGCAGGATGAACGGTGCGATCATCAAAGGTTATGAGGAGGACGTGGGAAACAGGACATCGGTGTACGTTCACACCTCTCATTCTATCACCACGTCGCTGTATTTGCTACGGAAGTACGGCTACACATCTGCCCCGAATGATGAGGTACTGAAACTCGAATGTAACACGTGGTAATGCATTTTAACCCACACTTGCACACTCATCTGTCGTCGTTGTCCTTTTGGCAGGGAATAAAATACGTATTGATTCCTGAGGGGATGAGGGATTTTATTTGGCTGGAGGCTCTTTTCAAAAGAAAAAGGATCACTTCCGGGCAACGTAAGAACACCAGGTGAATATCAATATCTTCTATTTAATTAGTCGACGGCAACATGCACACAAAAACTAAAATACATCCAGGGCTGGAACATATTGGATTGGACCTGGAAACGAGTCAACACGTCGGGCTGGGCTATAATTCATCATAATAAAGTATCAGCTTCAACTATTAACTATTGGCTTCAACTATTAATCTGTTTAATTATGTAAACATAGTTAGTGTATGGCGAGAAGTACTTATTCATCTTTTCTCTCTAATTTCACTCGAGACTGAGAAAATAAATATTAAGTACTTTTCATTTTACGTACTTAATTCACACATAACATCAACAAAAAGGCTGCATGTGGTTATAAAGCATGTATTTATTTGAATTACTGTAAACATCAGCAAAATCAGGATATCAATCGTTTAGATTTGTGGTCAGAGTGGCCGGCCAGTGAGGTAGTCTGTGATCCAGGATGCAGATGTCAGTATAGCTCTTGGATGCTGGGCTGGATGGTGTTGAAAGCCCTAAAGACCCTGAAGAACCTGAAGAACCTGAATCCAACAGAAACTCTTTAGGATCCAATTCAACCGAGACAAGATACAAAACGTATAATCGGTGAAACACTGCAGCTCTTGGATGCTGGGCTGGATGGTGTTGAAAGCGCTAAAGACCCTGAAGAACCTGAAGAACCTGAATCCAACAGAAACTCTTTACGATCCAATTCAACCGAGGCAAGATACAAAACGTATAATCGGTGAAACACTGTACCACATTGTCTTTCGGCAGCACAACCGGTTTTTAAGTATGTACGAAATAGAATTAACATATAATTATTTCTAATAATAGTGTTGACATTCCTTCTCTCGAGGGTTAGTTAATGTACATGTGTCATGCCATTAGAGCAGAGTGAAACTGCTTTGAATAATGAGACGGTAATATCTGAAGAGGACCATGAAACCTCTTCTTTATTACACAGTTTGATTTGAACACTTACGAATAAATAAAGACATCCTGCAGCTCTTGGATGCTGGGCTGGATGGTGTTGAAAGCCCTGAAGAACCTGAATCCAACAGAAAGTCTTTGGAATCCAATTTAAGATGCAAAACTGATAGTCCGTGAAATACTGTACCACATTGCCTTTTGGCAGCACAATCGGTTTTTAAATATGTACAACATACTGTTGTGTGTAGCTACAGGACACTGGACCCAAACGCCGTCAACACTGGAAAAGGCAACTTTATTGCTCCACAGGATTCAAAACAAACAAAACAGGCTCACACACATGATCTTCAATGATCTAGACAAGCCTAAACGACCAAGGGGCATGACACGAACAGGACTTAAATACAGAGGGCTGGTGCAGGTGATTGGACACAGGAGGAAACAATCAGGGACAGGGCAGACAATCACAGGGACAGGAAGTGCAGAGAAACAGAGGACACGAGAGACAAGGACTTCAAAATAAAACAGGAAACACGACACAACACTACAGATCCTGACACATACGACACGTTTCCTCCCATTTCTTCACGCTCTTAGGGAGTAGCATGTTGGGTGGAGTGGTGCCACTGCAATAGTTATCGCGTGGTACTGTGGTGTTTAATACATTGATTGTCTAAGTTTGCATTATATATTATTCCGTTATACATGTTGAAAATGTCGCTCTTAAATTTGTATTTCAACCCTGCAGGCCAGAGACATACTATGGCGGACAGTACAATGAGACCCGCTTCTATGTTCTGCACCAGGATTTCCTGAGATACGTTCGAAACAGGTCACCCTCCTCTCACAATGCTCCCCAAACCTTTTTTGTTATTGCAATGATAATACCTATTTTATACATAAGGCACTTTTCATGCAGTGATGCATCCAAGAGTGATTCATAAAACCGGATTAAAGACAATCAGGAAATGTAAATAAATAATAACAATGAGTGAAATGTTTGCTAACAACAAACAACCTTTTAATGGTATATTTAGAGGCTGTAGTTTGTATAGATTTGTTAAATGTTTGTTTATTTAACACTGTTCATGGTCCACAGGTTCTTAAAGTCTCCTCATCTGAATTCTTCATACTGGAACATTGTCAGACCAACCAATGGGGCATTCACTCTCTTCCTGGCTCTGCAAACCTGTGACACTGTAAGTTAATATTACTTAAACTTGTCCACATGTCATCCACACTGTAGATATCCACGCCTCTATAAACATGAAGTATGCATACTAAAATGTACAGCCATTATGTATAGTTCAATATGTTTCTATTCCTATGAGATTAGTTTGACATTCAGAGAAACGTGTCAATTTACTTTCTTGTAAACTAAATATTTACCAAATAATTATGAGGATGAATGTTTTTTTACCCACAAAAACGCCGACACAAATCTTTGATCCGTGTCTTTTATAAATGGGCTTTGAACAGTATTTATTTTGTCCGTAGCACAACATTCAGGAAATAACAACTTGCAAATATTGTTAATTTTTTCACTGATAACTTATATTGTGCATTGAAAATAAATGCATCCTTAACATTTTAATTCAAAGTGAATGTTTAATTAATTATGGCTGTTAATTTATAATCATTGTTGTATTTGACACCCTTGCTACCAAAGTGGCCTTGCCCCTAAAATTATTAAATTCCACGCTCGGTTGAGAAGGTCGATCCCGATGAGAAGGTCGATACCACTCTCATCTGTCCATTGAATATGTAGCCAGCAGGTGGTTAGCTTAGCTTAGCTTAGCATAACAACTTGGAAAGAGGGGGAAACAGCTGCCTATAAGCATCTTTAAAGCTCACTAATTAACATGTTAGAGCCTTAAATTGAAGTGTAAACACTTTTTTAATGTATGGTTTTAGTAACTGGCAGATTACCTTCAGACAGAGCCAAGCTAGCAGTTTCCCTTTGTTTACAGTCCTTTATGCTAAGCTAAGGTAATCATCGGCTGGCTGTATGTAGCTTGCAATTCTTCGGACAGCCAAGAGAGTGATTGATCTTCTCATCTAACTTTCCTCAAGAAATTTAATGAGCGTATTTCCCAAAATGTCAAACTTTTCCTTAAAACAATCTCCTCTAGCTGTAAATTGTTCTCTATTGTCTCTGTTCTGTTTTTGATGTCGGCAGGTGAGTGCATATGGATTCATGACTGAGGACTACAAGAAATACTCTAACTACTACGTTGAGCATGTAAAAACCAAAGTCATTTTCTACGCCAACCACGACTATGACCTGGAGAAGAACCTGTGGAAAAAACTACACGACAGCAAAATACTTAAGTTGTATCAAAGAACAGAAACAGGGACAGAAGCGCCAAGCATGACACCGATGCACTGAGAATGCACCCGCTTAGAAGTTCAGAATTTTACTTGATGGCGTGGAAAGTGGAAATTAAACTTAATTAAACACCAATTATCTCTATAGACGTTGGCTGCAAAATGAAGGAAGAGGGAAAAGACAATGAATTACCCTGCGATCACTTTTCCTAATAATAGTGTTTTTATCTACATTTTTATAATAATGGGAATTTACAGGTCATAAAACGAAAGCATATATTTAATCTATCTAAAACATCAAATATGTATATTTTTCCTTTTCTTTTAATGTTTGTTTTTTTTAATATGTATTACTATACTGCAGGCTTTGGCTCGGTTTTATAGTGACGGATCAATGTGTTGACCTTCCTTCTCTCAAGGGTTAATTAATGTGCATGTGTGATGCCATTAGAGCAGATTGAAACTGAATGTAAGGATTTGATCAGCATTTGATCTTTAACAATTGTGTATATATATATATATATATATATATATATATATATAGATTTTTATACAAATCCCAAAATAATGAGACGGTAATATCTGAAGAGGACCATGAAACCTCTTCTTTATTAAACAGTTTGATTTGAACACTTACGAATAAATAAAGACATCCTGCAAGCTTACTCTTTGAATTTGACTTATTTCAGTGTCTGAATGACTTCATAAATACAAAAAACTAGTTGGTTACTTTTTTTATTTAATTAATTTAAGTGGCGTGGGGCAGACACAGTCTCTATAGGGTTTTGGTGGGTAACTGCTCGAATGGAAGTGCAGAGAAGGGTGTAACTCTGCTTCTGCTTCCTGGTCTGAGCTCCGGGTTGTCATGGATTAGTTCCGTTATCAATAACATGAATATTAACATTTTAAGTTTTGCCCAGCATTTATATTTGTAATAGTTTAAAGCCTGCATGGTGGGTGAGACCCCAACTTTTACTCTTGTTATTTATTGTTTGACTTTACTCAGTGATAAAGCATCCTGATTTGTGGTTGTGTAAAAAGGAGAAGTGTGTTTTGTGTGTGTTTTGTTACCACAGCAGCTGTGTGCTTTATAAGTTATCTGTTGTGTGTGATTACATTATATCAATATATTATATATGTACGTTAAATATAGACAAAGTATGTAGAATGTTGCAAACTACTGCATTTTAAAGTATAATGAATGTATAGAATTCAATCAAAACGATAAAGGAAACAGAAAAAAAAGGAAATGACAGCCCTTTTCCCAGCATGCCTTGCTTTACGATTTCAAACAGAGGGAAACAATGTGTTACGTTTAAAGTCACGCAGTTAATCACGTAAAAAGTACATGGTCGGAGAACAACAATAGCACTGAATGTATTCATGACTTTATTATTTCGAAGAGTTTATAATGTACCATGGGTGAAGCACGTGTCCTTGAGATACTGGTCCTCCTCTCTGGCTCTCTTCCGGTATCACTCTTGGTTCTCTTCAGAGCGCATAAATCTTTCGCCTTTTACTAAAGATTTCCGTGGAGAGGACCATTAAGAGTCTAACTCAATTTTTTGATGCCCTGCGCAAGCGGGGCTTCCTCACTGGTATAAAAATAACAAGTAACACGTCTCTGTGATGACATCCGGTATTTTGGAAACCTGCACTATTTCCAGGGTAGGTGCACAACCTGCAGAGTCAATGTTCTCGCGTAGTCACAGCGCCACCAACTGGCAAAGCGAGTCATGGTTTAGTGACAAACAGCATCCGCTCCATGTGACATTTACATGACGTGGTCGACCCTTGATAAACACGACATATAAAGATACTTAATGCATTCTTGTGAACGTCCCTTTGCGCCACGCAGTGTAAACAGGAAGTGGTGGATTATTTTCAATACATCATTTCCAGCGTTACAAACTTCACGCAGAAAAGCGGCGTCCAATGTTCACAGACAGGTTGGTGTGTGTGGTTACTTTTTATATATATATTTATATACATATATATATATATATATACATATATATATATATATATATATATATATATATATATATATATATATATATATATATATATATATATACACAGTATGAAGAAGACCACAAACCACTGAATTTTAAAATATTTTTGAATGGATATGAATCAGACAATACGATAAAGGAAACAAAAAATAAAATGGAAGTTTGACCTGCTCGACTGGTCTTCAACCTAAATTCACTCACACTATTCCGTCTCTACAACTTCTGCCAATAACTAAAAACACATCTTTACCGACTACACCTTGAATAAAGAAAGTAACACTTTACTTGTAGCACTTTGTAGTTTGGCTTTCTTGAAGAAATGTTCCTTTCTTGATTATTGTTGTTCAGAGTCTGAACTCGTGGTTGAATGCACTTATTGTATGTCGCTTTGGATAAAAGCATCAGCTAAATTAAATGTAATGTAAATGACATGCTCCACTCCCAGCATGCATTGTGTCACAATTTGAAAATAAAGTTGGACACAATGTGTTACGTTTAAACTAAAGCGACAAGCTTTAAAAGTCAGATTAACGTTTTAATCACGTACAAAATAGAAGCTCAGACAACAAACACGGCACTCAATATATGTATGACTTTATTAAGTCGTGAAGTTTGGACACCAGAGGTGGAGCACGTGTTCCCGAGATACTGGTGCTCCTCTCTGGCTCTCGTTCGGTATCACTCTTGGTTCTCTTCAGAGCGCATAAATCTTTCGCCTTTTACTAAAGATTTCCGTGGAGAGGACCATTAAGAGTCTAACTCAATTTTTTGATGCCCTGCGCAAGCGGGGCTTCCTCACTGGTATAAAAATAACAAGTAACACGTCTCTGTGATGACATCCGGTATTTTGGAAACCTGCACTATTTCCAGGGTAGGTGCACAACCTGCAGAGTCAATGTTCTCGCGTAGTCACAGCGCCACCAACTGGCAAAGCGAGTCATGGTTTAGTGACAAACAGCATCCGCTCCATGTGACATTTACATGACGTGGTCGACCCTTGATAAACACGACATATAAAGATACTTAATGCATTCTTGTGAACGTCCCTTTGCGCCACGCAGTGTAAACAGGAAGTGGTGGATTATTTTCAATACATCATTTCCAGCGTTACAAACTTCACGCAGAAAAGCGGCGTCCAATGTTCACAGACAGGTTGGTGTGTGTGGTTACTTTTTATATATATATTTATATACATATATATATATATATACATATATATATATATATATATATATATATATATATATATATATATATATATATATATATATATATATATATATATATACACTTTAAATATACACACAGTATGAAGCCTGCAAACCAATGTATTTTTTAAGTATTTTGAATGGGTATCATTTAAAAAGAAATGATATCAGGAACAAAATAAAATGTAAATGACATGCTCCACTCCCAGCATGCATTGTGTCACAATTTGAAGAAAGGGGGAAACAATGTGTTACGTTTAAAATAAAGCGACACGTTTTAAGTATCTGATTAATCACGTACAAAGTAAAAGCTCAGGCAACAAACACGACACTGAATCTATGTATTACTTTATTATATTGTGCAGTTTTTAATGCACCAGAGGTGGAGCACGTGTCCCAGAGATACTGGTCCTCCTCTCTGGTTGTCTTCCTGTATCACTCTTGATTCTCTTCAGAGCGCATAAATCTTTCGCCTTTTACTAAAGATTTCCGTGGAGAGGACCATTAAGAGTCTAACTCAATTTTTTGATGCCCTGCTTCTGCGGGGCTTCCTCACTGGTGTAAAAGTAATATATAAATGATATTTTTTTCTATAATTTCATGGACCATGAAACTATTTATTGTGTCTAAGCTCGTATTCTGTTATCACATCCAAGATTATGAACAGTATTTCTAGAAACGACTCATTTTAATATTTAGTATGTACATGTGAGCACTTGACATAAAGCAACTTAATGCATTATTGTTAATGTCCCCTTGCGCCACATATATATATATATCCATCCATCCATTTTCAATACCGCTTATCCTCATTAGGGTCGCGGGGCGCTGGAGCCTATCCCAGCTGACATAGGGCGAATATATATATATATATATATATATATATATATATATATATATATATATATATATATATATATATATATATATACATAAACACAGTATGAAGAAGACTGCAAACCACTGTATTTTGAAGTATTTTCAAGATTCAAGATATTTTAAGCTACTCCGCACAATGTATAACTTACTTTTCTTGGTCCTCCTTCAACACAGTATTACAATAATTTAAAATCTAAAGCAAACATATTTTAATGAAGAATACAAAAAGAGGTAAATGCTAATAGTATAAACAATATATATTAAACATAATAATAAGGAATTAACAGAAATAAACAGAAATGAGAACAGTATTGCACAATTAGTTAAATCATAAGGTGCACTATGCATTGTTGCAAATATTGCAAGTAAGGCAGTCACAACAGCAGCCATTCACAGTTCAGTAATGTGTGAAGTCCTCGCTAATGTGAGTTCAGTGGAATTTAAAAGGTGTTCACCTTTTCCACCTCTGTCTCACCTATGTAAAGGGGTGTGTGCTTCACCCTCTTTCTCCTTGGGTCAATAATCATCTCCTTGGCCTTTGTCTGGTAACTAAATGTAGAATATAATCGTGGTGATATCTCAGCTGTTGATGTTATTCAAAGACACAACGTGTACTGAGTTTGTGTGCCATTTACTTAAAACGTTACATCGCAATGATTTGCTCCACCTCCCAGCATGCCTTGCGTCACAATTACTTTTTTAAAAAAGTAACACAATGTGTTACGTTTACACTAAAAGTAAATGTAAAGTTTGAATCATGTACAAAGTACAAGTTCAGGCAACAAACACGGAACTGAATATATGTAATACTTTATTGTCTCATGTAGTTTGTAATGCACCAGAGGTGAAGCACGTGTCCCCGAGATACTGGTCCTCCTCTCTGGCTCTCATCCGGTATCACTCTTGGTTCTCTTCAGAGCGCATAAATCTTTCGCCTTTTACTAAAGATTTCCGTGGAGAGGACCATTAAGAGTCTAACTCAATTTTTTGATGCCCTGCTTCTGTGGGGCTTCCTGAACGGTTAAAAGTAAAAATATCAATATGGAAAAATCTAAGAAAATATGTTACTCAAAGACACAACGCTTATTTAGTTTGACCATTGGTTTAGTGACTCTTTTATGAGCCTCCTGTACAGCTGAGCTAAGAAGAAACTGAAGTATCTACAAAGTGCTATTATTAATGTAACACTCACTTTAGTATATATAATATAATAATATATTTCTTTTATCACATCAACGTTAATGCACGTATATCACCATAGCGAGTGTTGCCTGTGCAATCACGTGTTTGAGTTCGGTAAATGATGCACGAATAAAGGGTTCACATTTTATTATTGTGAAGCATTTTGTAATGTGAATGTTATATGCTTTGTCCTTCCAGTCAGCTTGTTAGTGGTAGTTCAGAAGACACTGTTTTTTTTGTGCATAATGTTATTTTTGAACGGCACAACCTGGAATTGTTTATGGTTCTGATACTGCGATTCATACCACGTATGGTCTGAATCAGCAACATAACTTAGTCACTAGCATCAATTGTGTTTACTGCCAATCCCGTGTATCTAGCGTAAATGAAGTATTTGAGTCACTCATGATGCCACGCCCCTGTAGTTGAAACCACGCCTCCTACGCCTGATCCCGCCCAGAAGTCATAAAACTGGGGTTGAAAGAGCTCAACCTGAAAAGATATGACAATAGCTTTGATATTTAAACAGTATGAATAAGACTGCAACCAAATGCGTTTTAACGTATTTAGAATGGATATAATTCAATCAAAAGGATAAAAGAAACGTAAATTACTCGCTCCACCTCCCAGCATGCCTTGCGTCACAATTTAAAAAAGGGGGGAAACAATGTGTTACGTTTACACTAAAGCGACACGTTTTAAATGTAGATTAACGTTATAATCACGTACAAAGTACAAACACGGCACTGACTGTATGACTTTATTGTCTCCTGTAGTTTGTAATGCACCAGAGGTGGAGCACGTGTCCCAGAGATACTGGTCCTCCTCTCTGGCTCCCATCCGGTATCACTCTTGGTTCTCTTCAGAGCGCATAAATCTTTCGCCTTTTACTAAAGATTTCCGTGGAGAGGACCATTAAGAGTCTAACTCAATTTTTTGAGGCCCAGGGCAAGCGGGGCCACCTCACTGGTATCAATAATAATATAAATGTAAGTATATTTCCCTGAGAACTTGTTCGTCATAATGAACTTTATTTAGCCTGCAGTATTTGAACAGGTGCATGTCCTCCTTGATAACAGTGGTTTGTATATTGAGTATATTTACAAATCAATGTTCACACGTAGTAACAGCGCCACCTACTGGTCAAGTACTGGTCAAGTCATGGTTTACTCAGCGATAAATCACCTTATAAATACTGATTTTGTGTGCACAGTAGTAGCTTTGTGTTTTATAACTTTGTTATGTGTGATTACTTATATATATATATATATATATATATATATATATATATATATATATATATATATATATATATATATATATATATATATATATATATATATATATATACACAGTATGAAGAAGACCACAAACCACTGAATTTTAAAATATTTTTGAATGGATATGAATCAGACAATACGATAAAGGAAACAAAAAATAAAATGGAAGTTTGACCTGCTCGACTGGTCTTCAACCTAAATTCACTCACACTATTCCGTCTCTACAACTTCTGCCAATAACTAAAAACACATCTTTACCGACTACACCTTGAATAAAGAAAGTAACACTTTACTTGTAGCACTTTGTAGTTTGGCTTTCTTGAAGAAATGTTCCTTTCTTGATTATTGTTGTTCAGAGTCTGAACTCGTGGTTGAATGCACTTATTGTATGTCGCTTTGGATAAAAGCATCAGCTAAATTAAATGTAATGTAAATGACATGCTCCACTCCCAGCATGCATTGTGTCACAATTTGAAAATAAAGTTGGACACAATGTGTTACGTTTAAACTAAAGCGACAAGCTTTAAAAGTCAGATTAACGTTTTAATCACGTACAAAATAGAAGCTCAGACAACAAACACGGCACTCAATATATGTATGACTTTATTAAGTCGTGAAGTTTGGACACCAGAGGTGGAGCACGTGTTCCCGAGATACTGGTGCTCCTCTCTGGCTCTCGTTCGGTATCACTCTTGGTTCTCTTCAGAGCGCATAAATCTTTCGCCTTTTACTAAAGATTTCCGTGGAGAGGACCATTAAGAGTCTAACTCAATTTTTTGATGCCCTGCGCAAGCGGGGCTTCCTCACTGGTATAAAAATAAAAAGTAACACATCTTTGTGATCACATCCGGTATATTGGAAGCCTGCAGTATTTCCAGGAGAGGTGCACATCCTGCAGAGTCGATGTTAGTCAATGTTCTCGCGTAGTCACAGCGCCACCAACTGGCAAAGCGAGTCATGGTTTAGTGACAAACAGCATCCGCTTCATGTGACATTTACATGACGTGGTCGACCCTTGATAAACATGACATATAAAGATACTTAATGCATTCTTGTGAACGTCCCTTTGCGCCACGCAGTGTAAACAGGAAGTGGTGGATTATTTTCAATACATCATTTCCAGCATTTACTGTATATATATATACATACTTTTATATATATATATATATATATATATATAAATAAAAATATACACATAGTAAACTAATGCAGTTTTAAGAATTTTGAATGGATATCATTTTTAAAAACGATATAGGAAACAAAATAAAATGTAATTGACATGTTCCACTCCCAGCATGCATTGTGTCACAATTTGAAGAAAGGGGGAAACAATGTGTTACGTTTAAACTAAAGCGACAAGCTTTAAAAGTCAGATTAACGTTTTAATCACGTACAAATTAGAAGCTCAGACAACAAACACGGCACTCAATATATGTATGACTTTATTAAGTCGTGAAGTTTGGACACCAGAGGTGGAGCACGTGTTCCTGAGATACTGGTGCTCCTCTCTGGCTCTCGTTCGGTATCACTCTTGGTTCTCTTCAGAGCGCATAAATCTTTCGCCTTTTACTAAAGATTTCCGTGGAGAGGACCATTAAGAGTCTAACTCAATTTTTTGATGCCCTGCGCAAGCGGGGCTTCCTCACTGGTATAAAAATAAAAAGTAACACATCTTTGTGATCACATCCGGTATATTGGAAGCCTGCAGTATTTCCAGGAGAGGTGCACATCCTGCAGAGTCGATGTTAGTCAATGTTCTCACGTAGTCACAGCGCCACCAACTGGCAAAGCGAGTCATGGTTTAGTGACAAACAGCATCCGCTCCATGTGACATTTACATGACGTGGTCGACCCTTGATAAACACGACATATAAAGATACTTAATGCATTCTTGTGAACGTCCCTTTGCGCCACGCAGTGTAAACAGGAAGTGGTGGATTATTTTCAATACATCATTTCCAGCATTTACTGTATATATATACATACTTTTATATATATATATATAAATAAAAATATACACATAGTAAACTAATGCAGTTTTAAGAATTTTGAATGGATATCATTTTTAAAAACGATATAGGAAACAAAATAAAATGTAATTGACATGTTCCACTCCCAGCATGCATTGTGTCACAATTTGAAGAAAGGGGGAAACAATGTGTTACGTTTAAACTAAAGCGACACGTTTTGAATTCAGATTAACTTTTAATCACGTACAAATTAGAAGCTCAGACAACAAACACGGCACTCAATATATGTATGACTTTATTAAGTCGTGAAGTTTGGACACCAGAGGTGGAGCACGTGTTCCTGAGATACTGGTCCTCCTCTCTGGCTCTCGTTCGGTATCACTCTTGGTTCTCTTCAGAGCGCATAAATCTTTCGCCTTTTACTAAAGATTTCCGTGGAGAGGACCATTAAGAGTCTAACTCAATTTTTTTATACCCTTCTTATGAGGGGTTTCCTTCTTGTACAAATAATAAATAACAACTTCCTCCCAATGTGCTCCGGCATTATGATTCTTCTTGCTGCAGTATATCCAGAAACGTTGTCTCTTATAATAAAATGTAGATTATATACAAAACTTGGTGATAGCTCTGCTGTTGATGTTATAGATATTTACTCAAACACGCAAAAGGAATTGAGTGTGTGCTCGAATGACTTTAAATGCACCAATAAGATGGATTCCAACTGCCGTTAAACCACAAGAAAAGGAAGAAGACTTAAAACGGTATATCCTTCCAACAATGTAAACGGTCCGCCGTTTTTTATGAATTTCTCCGGTGTTTTTGTTTCAACCTCTAACAGTAGCGTTTATATATAAACAGAATGAATAAGACTGCAAACCACTGCATTTTAAAGTAAAATGAATGTATAGAACGCAATCAAAACGATAAAGAAAGCTGACCAAAAAAAAGGAAATGACGTGATCCACTCCCAGCATGCCTTGCGTCACAATTTGAAATAGGTCGTACGACACGTTTTTAAAAGCAGATTAACGTTTTAATCATGTACAAATTAGAAGCTCAGACAACAAACACGGCAATGAATGTATTTATGACTTTATTAAGTCGTGTAGTTTTTAATGCACCAGGGGTGAAGCACGTGTCCCCGAGATACTGGTCCTCCTCTCTGGCTCCCATCCGGTATCACTCTTGGTTCTCTTCAGAGCGCATAAATCTTTCGCCTTTTACTAAAGATTTCCGTGGAGAGGACCATTAAGAGTCTAACTCAATTTTTTGATGCCCTGCGCAAGCGGGGCTTCCTCACTGGTGTAAATAATAATAATATTTCTCAAGTTATTCATTCTCTATTTACTTCCTAGTGTTTTTGAAATCTGCAGGTTTGGCACATCGGTAACATTAGGAAACAATTAGAGCTACTTACGGGGCTTTTACTTTGTAGTTTGTCCCCTGTAATAATAACATTTTATTCTTACGGTTTAACTATTGCAACAAATGAGTTCCTTTGTTCACTGCCTTTTAAAGTGTTTGTATCTTGGCTGTAAATATGATCTGAGTGGCTGATGGTCTATATTGTTGCGGGTCACGTGAACAGGAGGGCTCCCACGTGCAGCATTAAATAATCCCTCGTTTCTCTTAAACGCACCATGAAACTGCCTCCAGTGTGTGCAACTTCATTGTTGATGTATTTATTATCTAAGAAGTTTATTTCAGTTTAATACTGTATACTAAGTAGCGAGGAGGATTTAGTGTGGTGACAGGGCACAATTTACTTGAAACCGTAATAATTTCATGATTTATACTCTCGTTCAGCAAACACAGCCAGATGTTGTTTGTTGTTGATTAATTATGGTAATGACCATTACCATAATTAATTATCTTTCTGCCACTCAACATTTACAAAAGTCTTATTTCAGTTGCCTGTTTATTAACTGTTTAACACATCATCACAGTTACACGTTTGTTAAGATAAAACAAACTTAAAAATACATATTTAGTTGAATATCGATAACTCATAGGCAGTATGGAACATGCACCTCTTTATTCCTCATCAAAAGAGAACAGCTTTGTGTGTGTGATGGGGGCGGGTCCTTCCGAAACTTACTATCAGGTTTATTTTCCATTAGAAAGACGTAAAGCAGCTTAAAATAATTAATTTGACAGTGTAGTCGTGGCTTTTATTGCAAAATTCTGGTTTATTTGTTTTAGATCAACGAAATTCACCGTCAGAAGTGTGATATTTGAATGCTTTATACACAGGATTCCCATCATGCATTGCGCCATAGAACGGATCGCTAACACACGTTAAATAAACATGGGCTTTTAATATTTACATACACGTCTGCCGTAATATTATTTGTTGTGTCTTTGTTCACACATTGTGTGACTTGAGGTTGTTGTATAAGTGACATTGGACCGAACCATCATCTAAAGTAGTGATGCCGCGAAGCTGTTTGGTTTCGGCGACGGTGGCCGAGCAGATCACTCTTGGTTCTCTTCAGATCGCATAAATCTTTCGCCTTTTACTAAAGATTTCCGTGGAGAGGACCAATAAGAGTATAACTCAATTTTTTGATGCTCTGCGAAAGCGGGGCTTCCTTATCCATGTTCAAAGAAAAAAGTACAAAGATATATTAAATGTATCTTTTAACGCTGGCATTAACCATGTCGTCTTTATCGATACAGAATATTTAATAGGTGATTAAACTGTCAATGTGTATCAAATGTTTAAATCGTCTAGTATGTTATTCAAAGTTTCTTAATGTTACATTATTCCCGGGACCAATTTATTAGTTTTAGAATAATTAGTACTAATTGTATTCAAATTAAGTACTACAAAGTAGTTTAAACCTACCTCAACATTATATTTAAACGCTTTTTATACTAGTAATGCCCAGACTCAATGGAATATTTCAAAATACCATCAAAAATAAATATGATTAACATTCTCTGTACATTGTCTCCCTTAGTTGTGGTCTAAAAGGACTATACAATGAGTATATTTATATATGGCGATACCTTATAACTTAATTATACATTTTATTAAATGTAATACAGTTTATTTACTTCAATATATATATTTAAATGCTATGGTTACCTTGCAGATAAAGATTTAAACACAAAGTATGTGATGATTGTTAAGATATGATGCCTTGTTATAGATGAAACTACCCAACAATAAAAAATTAAGGACGTTTCTTACGACTTCCGTGTGAATGCTTCAATAATAATACTAATACAACATAATATATATGAAGTACTCTTTATGAGTTATTTTACTTCTGATCATTTAAGTATATTTGTACTTTTGTACCTAAGTAAAACTCTAAATTAAGGATGTTTACTTGTAGTAGTTCTACATTGTGGGATTTAAACCTTTATTTAAATAAAGATTTTGTCCATAAAATTAAGTGTCCATAATAATTTAACTAAAGACGGTATTACTTATTGTCTTGTTTTGTCTGAACAACAACTCAAAACCCAACAATATTTAGTTTGATTTATCATATCAAATAATATAAAACCAGTTAATTCTTACATTGGAGGACGTTTTTTGGCTTTTATAATTACATTAAATTATCAATTGATCATCAAAGCAGATTGAACAAATATTTTTACGTCGACTAACTATATTCTTTTCCAATTCTGTAAAATACATGCTTTTACATTTTATACTTAAAGAAGTGGAAGAAGTACTCAGATATTTTTACTTTAAGTAGCAATACTGGAGTATAAAAATACTTACAAATCAACATCACAATATACACAATGCACCAGAAGTGAAAGCACTGATTATTCAGAACGGCCCATTTCAGAATAATTTGTATTATATTATTGTGATAATAAGTACTTGACTTCATATTCTGCTCGGTAGTTTGTGAATTTACCCACAAGGATTAATCAAGTCTTTTCCTTTGATAATTGATTTATTATTTGTTTTATTAATCTGACTTTAAAATAAATTAAGTGTAGTAAAAAGTACGATATTTGTTTCTACAAGTATAAGAGAAAAAAACATTTTACTTCAGCAGAGTACTCGAGTAAATGTACATCAGTGCTTAAAGTACCTCTTGCTGATTTGTATTTCCAGCAACGATTGTATACTTTTACATAAGTAAAGTATTTGAATACTTCTTCCAGCACTTAGTTATGTTTTCCTGCTATACACATGCAGAAACACGCACGCGCGAGCACGAGCACGAGCACGAGCAGAGCCGTGCAGCGTTGCACAGGAGCAGCATCATGAGCGTCCAGGCCATTAACAAATGCAGTAAGCCCTTTAAGTATGTGATTCCCTGCCCTTCCTCCCCGGTTCGTCCCACAGCTCCTCCCAGTTAAAACGTGACACACATCAGTTGTGTGACAGGTCACGTGACGGTAGCATTGATCCGGTAGGAGGGAGGGAGGGGAGGGGAGGGAAAGGAGGGAGCAAGGGAGGGAGGGAGCGAGGAAGAGGAGGGGGTGGCTGATGTTGCCGAGAAAGTGCGTCAGGTCAGCCAGAGACAGCCGGATCCCTACAGGAAGCGAGTTGGTTCACCTTCAGAATAAAATATTGTATCTTAGACGCAATTCCTGATTTCACATGTGACTCCTTCTGCATTGTGACACGAATAGGCCACTGGTTTCCTAAAAAAACGACAACATTATATCGTAAAAATCGTGGCTGGACAAAGCCCACAGAGTATTATCAACCACATCTGCAGCTCTGTTCAGCTTTTTTTAAGTTTAGCTACATATTTTAATGCCATGCCACCCACACTCTCACAGCTCTCATCGACCTTCAGCCGGTTGCTGTTTTCAGCAACGAGCTGGTGGAGGAAATGGAACATCAAGTGACTAAAACATTTTTCTTTTTCACGATAAAATTAGAGGGATTTTGATGACTTAGATGCATCAGAAACATTTTTGAAAGAAACAACAAGTTAGCAACTATAGGGCAAAAATAATGTCAGTGATGTGTGCCTGTTCTGTAACTTTATAGACTTGTATCATTAAACTGTGAGGAACCTTTCGCTGGTTGTGAAACTGTTTCAATATGATGCCTCAATATGAGCGTAAGTAAACGAGACCATCGGCGGGAAGATTGTCTATTTCTGTATAGTTATTCTTAACGCTTGTCAGCGGCTCCTCCTGCAAAGGAGCAGAGCTTCGCCTCGCTGAGCCGACTCCTCTGCTGCAGTAAAATTACAGGTTTTGTAAAGGGAATCTGGTGCTTGGAAACACGACCACGTTCGTGGTAAAATGAACGCAAAATGAAAGTTCCTTGTTTTAGCTTCAAGTTATATTTAATATTAGAAAAAACACTTCTCCGTAGGCCAATAACTCAACGCCACTTACAGCCTCTAAAGTGACCATAATATTCAATATTGCCCCTCTAAAACTGTTTCAACAAACATTATTGGGAAACAGTGCAGTCACATGGTGACCACTTAGACCACAATGCTACTGTGAAGCGTGGTTAAGTTTTATTCTGAATGAAACAAAACATGTTTGGTGTGTTTGAAACATAAAGAGCTGGATCAAATAAGCATTTATGTTGCTGTTCTGATGGATTGGCTTCATCTCCGGGTGACATGGAGCTTTTCTTTCCTCCATAATGGGCGAAGCTGCTAATGGAGCATGTAAAGAAAATGCAGTGTAGGGAAAGCCTCACAGCTGGAGAGGGTCCACAAAAGGCCCACAAGTAATTATATGAAATTACAAAAGCCTAAAATTACTAGCTGTTACTACCCCTGTAAGTAATTAAATAAATGCAGCAGCCTTAGAGGCTGCTGCCTTTATTTAATTACTTGTTTCTACATTAAAATTCAACAACTATTATAAAAGATATGATACTTTCACAATAACGGTCACCTATATACAGACTTACTTACGTGACCATGTGTTTACATGAATAGTAAACGCTATAAAGCAAAAGAACCTACTGTGAAATTCATCGCTTACTGGGATGTTTTAAAATGTGCATATACGCACCAAAGTGCCATCAATCATCTTCTTCTTTTGGAATTGGCAGCAGTTGTCATCCAGGGTGCATTATCACCACACTTTGCTCGGGCGTGTGGTCAACAAATAAAATCCTGCCCATTAATGCTGTTTGTCTAATAGAAATTAATGAACCACTCGCCATGTCCTGAATTCCAGCCTCCCAAATGTTCCTCTCATCGAACACAATCCCTGCAACCGTTGTTCACATACACACATCTTCCTTATCACTTTAAATATTTAATTGAAGTAGGGCGATGCAGCCTTATTCTATTAGACATGACGTCCCTTCTCTCTCATTACTATATCAGATGGACTCATCGTGCCCTTTTGATAAACAAGGTCGCCTTCCTTGTATTTTGTATTTTTTACTGCAGAGAAAACCTCCCTGTGGCGCCACATGTGAATGTATATAACATAGTATCAGCATCCTTATACTCCAAGTCAGCTATAATAAACATTTCTATATTATAGTGGGTCATAGTGTATACTGTATATGATGTTTCTGGATTATTACTGCCACATCAGTGTATGTTGCATTTTACTGCTGTAGATGTTTAAAGTTGTGCTAATTGTATCTCTTTTAAACTGTTGAGTAGTTTAATCTACACCAGTGCATCATGTTTATATACACATATATATAGTACATGTCTATATGTCATCACCAGTGGTGTATAAAGTACCCTAAAGCAATACTTGAGTAAAAGTAAAGATACCTTACTGAAAAAGGACTCCAGTAAAACTAAAAGTCACTTATGAGAATAAAAGTAAAAGTCTTAAAGTATCTGATATTTAAGTATCAAAATGAATTTTTCTGATATTAAATGAAAGTAAAAGTGCAAGTAAATGTTGTTAATAAACATTTAAATGGTGAGAATGTTGAGAATGATGAAGTTTATTCTTTTACCATGACCAAGGACCAGGAGTTGTGTTGAACCTAATTTAGTTGGCTGTGATCCATCCAGGATCAACAATGTACTTTTGCATCTACTATGAACTTATCATCATAATTCTCCAAGAAGCAATATGACACTATGAAGGAATTGTAACAGTGTGTTTATAAGTATGCTCAGTCCGACTAGAGGAGGTAGAGGGCAAATGCATAATATTGTGTTCAGCCAAAAATATCTACTTGAAGCATCAGGTCAGTGTTTTGAGAAAGGACACCTGCCTTGTAAACTCCTCTGGGCCTGATCTGAACACAATAGGAAAAGGTTTTGCTCAAGCTGAATCTGCAATTGGGCGACTGCTTCCATCATAACTCGATCTGATCATCCACAAAATGACTCAAATATCAAAAAGATGATCAATACTAAAGCAGCACCGAAAGTAACAACCCAGTGCTAACGTAAAGTTAGCTAACGTTAGCCAACTAGTGCTGTAATGATTATAGCTAAAATGACTCAAATCAACAAAATCTCACAACTGTCAACACTTCCTCAACTCACTAACTCGCTATCGGTCTGTCTACTACACTAATTGTCTCATTTGATTTACGATAGCTAGCGAACGTTAGCCTAACATAAAAACAGCCTTTTTTCAGCTTTGTGGTGATGTATTTATCAGCAGATGAGGAGGATTTTTATGGTTTATGTACCTTAAAAAATGGGAGAAAGGAAACAAAGGAACGTCCTTTCTTCAGTTAGTCACAAACATTCAAAATCATCAAATTTGCAGATTCATGTTTTTTACTGGACAGGAAGGGGGTGAAATCTGAAGTAACTAAAGCTGTCAGACAGTAGAGGTGTAAAGTTGCATAAAATTAAAACACTCCAAGACTATTACCATTGCTTTTAGTAGTAGTAGTTGTGCGTACTTGAGTAAATGTAGTTACTTATATCCCCACTGAAAACGTTGTGTTCCAACTAATATATATAATGTATCATTTGTATGCACAGTGGATGTTTTAGTATTGATTAATCGTCTTAACTCAGTTTGACCTCAGGTTTTATTTTGAAAAGCGTCCCCGGAAGTGGTCCGTCTCGCCGGTTTCCTTGACGCTGGTTTGGGGAGACCAGTCCAGCTCGCCTGCATTCCTCCTCTCTCTAAAGCCTGACCGATATAGACAGAGAAAGAAAAGAGGAGGGGGGAGGAAACACCGATTATTATTCTCATTCGTGTTGGATTTTAAAAGAACCATTCGCCTCGCAGGACCCGATAGAGCCGCAAACGAACCCCCTCTTCAACCTGCTCCGGTCGGACCTACAAACCTACAAAACACGACCCCAAAAAAATGGCGTTTATTTCCTCTTTAATAAGGACGGGACTTTACCGTTAACGGGCAGCTCAGCTGTCGAAACGCATCTTTTGGAGAAACAGCCTCTTCACGGCGGATATCTCCTCTTTTTTTATCCTCCTTTTATTGTTTTCTCTTTTTTTTTTAAATGAGGATTTTCAAGATGGCTGATGACAGCTAACAAGGACAGAGAGGCGACGTCCCCTTTAAGATTATGAGGGCTTTTTTTCTCACCCTGTATTCCTAATTATTTAAAATATATATATATTTATTATATATATAAAATATGGCTGCTTCAAATAAATAATGCCCACAGCTTATTCGAACCGTCCTCTCCGGTTGATCTAGTGTTTCATCTGTTACCTGTGAGATGGTCAGGTGACGTCTAAAGGAAATTTACACCTTTTTAATCGAGATAAGGAAGTAGGGGGGAAAATGTTGTTTGCCAAAGGCTGAGGCGCCGATAGGTGAATAAGGTGGAGGCCACGAGCAGGGTGAAAATACTAATACTGATCTTTGTGTGAGGATTTATTTGATAGATGTGTCGGAGAGGGGGGGAACCAGAAGCCTCTGCAACAGAAGCCAACATTCCTGCGGATCCTAAAACCCTTTGTTTTGTGCGCAGGAGGTGGACTCGATTATTAAAACGATTAACTATGCAGTAAACAGGCTCGAGATCAGGGCTCCGGGGGTGATTTTTTTCATGTTTAATGAGATTATAAGGCCTTTGTTGTCGACAGGAACCTGGTAGGAGGAAGAGAAGAAGAAGAAGAAGAAGAAAAAAAAAAGCCGAGGCCTTGTGTACAGATATGCGAGCTGTGCCACATAGCAGGCGTTATTCATCTCATAGAAATGTGGCTTTTATGTTGAATTGAAGGGGCTGACGGAAGCCGTGCTGTCAATCTGACTCGTTGGAGAGTGTTTTCTTGTCTGCTGCCAAACCGTCGCTGGTTGTGTGTGTGTGTGCGTGTAGTACACTGCAGGTGGAGGCTCCTCGGATACTTATTTGTAATCCAGCGGACAAAAGCGTCGCGCTGCGTTGCGATTATTGACGGAATCATAGCGCCCTTGAAAGGTCCAGATAAAAAACAGATTCTGGTTTTGTGGGGGGGGGGATTTGCTGTTGAAAAGACTCTTTGTGTGGATAGTAATCGGGGTGTGGACTGGACTGGAGCAGTCCGTTTTCTCGTGGTTTTCATGCTTCGTTTGTTGCTCTGAATTCGGTCCACAGTCGATCATAATCCGACGCTGGAGTGGAGGAAAGCATTGAAGGTAAAAGGGCACGAGCAGGCAGCGAGGAAGGGAAAAAAAAGAAGGATCAAGTGTCTTTTCATGTGCTTCACAGAGATTGATTGGGCTCGTGATCATATGAGTAATTATGTAGATGTTTAAGTTTCTATGTGCCTTGCTTGCATTTCATGGTTTTACCTGCAGCTGACAGGCTTTTAGCTTCCTGTAGGCCTATAAACACACAGAGGGCCCTGTGTGTGTGTGTGTGTGTGCGTGTGCGTGTTTGTGTGATTTAGAGGAAAGGAAAGCACCGTTTACTGTAATCTGTGTAACCAGCTCCTGCTGTGCGTGTTGAAATCACCGAGGTGTTGTCATCTTTGCCTTCTATGGTTACATTTTCTGTAATTGTTGCCTTCATGCTAAGCAATACTGGTCACCTGTCAGGGAGTCTCGTTTGGTTTGGTCACAAGGGTTGAAATATATACAGACTGATCTTTCAGGCTGGCATCGGGTTTGTTTAAAAAAAAAAAAACATTTTCCCTCAAGACTCGTGTTGAGTCGTGTTTTCCTTGCGAGGACCGAGAGGCCTAAGGGTCCGGTAGAAGTGTGGAACAGTTAGTGTATGCCTGCCCGCACCATGATGTCCGCTGACATGGCTGAGACGTGGAGGAACTGTTTTGAGGAGGAGCTCATCTGCCCCATCTGCCTGCACGTGTTCTCAGATCCCATCCAGCTGCCCTGCAAGCACAACTTCTGCCGGGGCTGCATCAGCGAGGCCTGGGCCAAAGAGTCCTTGCTGGCCCGCTGCCCCGAGTGCAATCATGCGTACACGCAGAAGCCAAGCCTGGAGAAGAACCACAAACTGTCCAACATAGTCGAGAAGTACAACGCCCTGAGCGTGGAGAAGGCCACCACGCCGGCTCTGCAGTGCATCCTGTGCCGCCGAGGCCCGCCGCTCCCCGCCGCGAAGGTATGCCTGCGCTGCAACGCCCCGTGCTGTCAGTCCCACGTCCAGACGCACCTGCAGCAGCCGTGCTCGGCCCTCGGGCACCTGTTGGTGGAGGCGGAGGCCGTGAAGGCCTGGACCTGCCTGCAGCACGACGAGTACAGGTTGTACCACTGCGAGGCCGAGCAGACCGCGGTGTGCCAGTACTGCTGTTTCGCCCGCTGCCACCCCAGCCACGGCCACGCGGTCACTGACGTGGAGCTGCGACGCAACGACATCAGAGTAAGAATCATGTGTCCGACACGTACATTAAACAAATACATTCTTGTTTGTTTTTTTCTTCAGGGTGAAGCCGCAATTTGACATTGTGACAGAAACTAAATTCCAGCCTGTGGTTTGACTCCATTGCTGGCTTTAGAAACAAGAAAGATGCAATTAATGGCCGCTTGAATTAATTATTCGATATATAACAAAATAAACCGACAACTATTTGATAACCGATTAGTCATTCTCTAAGCAAAACAACTACAAAGATTCACCAGTTCCAGCTTCTGTGATGGTAAACTAAATATCTTCTGTTGAAGACCTCGCACTGCACCCTGGGAAACTCTGATGTACATTTCATAGACTAATCCGTTAATCGAGAAAGCAATCGATTAATGTTTTTGCACCCTGCTCTCTGGTGGAAGATAAACCGTTAGTTGTGGCCTTGCTTGCAAGAATTTGTCAATTCACTGGTGATCAATACGTGTTGGCTAAGTGCCCACTCAAGCACCAAAATGGAGCTTCACACAAGCCAGTGAGGTCATTTTTATTTATCCAAGCAAATACCACCAGAACAAAGGGCATATTATTCTATTCTTGGCCAAACGAAATAACAGCTACGGGGAGATTTTTAGGTACCCTTCCTCATGTAGTGCCGAAATCAATTCACTCCATCAGAAGCAGAATAACCCATTCTGAAACAATATCGCATTTTACGGGTTTTTCTTTCGCGCTTGTGCATTTTTCAGTTGTGATCCTCTCCAACCTCCATTCTCATCTGTTGGAATGACAAACAATGCAGTCGAGGGTGGAACAATGAGGGGCCCTCAGAGGGCCTTATCTCCCCAGCACAGGTGCATCCTTGCTCAGGGATCGCCAGTTGTGAAGGGGCGGGGGGGGGGGTTGGGAGTGAGGCGCAGGGAAGGGGGATTAAAGTGATTCGTCGCCTGATTCTGCAGTCGACTTGGGCTTTTTTTTTATTAACCTCTTCCCTTCCTGGGGATTTGGTGCTGGCAGAGGTCGGATTGGTTTTTCCTCCCCCCTTCTTCCTTTTTAAAGGTGGTGTGTGACCGGCCAGCTTAGTCAGAGGGAGAGCCGTGGAGGCCTCGCTGCTGACTGACGTTGTTCACCCAACACCCTAATTAGATGTCAACTGTGTCATGCTAGGGTGTATTTCCTGCTGGTAATGCCATGACTCAGCTTTATCTATAGTTAATCGGTTGCCCGAGGCACAGGATGGCCATTGGGTGGGACCTGTTCTGAATATAAAAACTGTAAAAACAAATAATGAATAAGCCTTCACATTGACAGCTTTTTTCATCTTTAATCAGGATGGGGCGATAAGTAGAGCCTGATTTAACCATGGCTGCATGCTCATAACAGACCCCTTTCATG
The DNA here is from genome assembly GCF_009769545.1 of Cyclopterus lumpus. Classification (NCBI taxonomy): domain Eukaryota; kingdom Metazoa; phylum Chordata; class Actinopteri; order Perciformes; family Cyclopteridae; genus Cyclopterus; species Cyclopterus lumpus. The sequence goes on along the minus strand of NC_046984.1, from coordinate 14,425,217 downwards.
GCAGACATTTTGACATTACATAGTAGGGACAGCACATGGGACATTGATAACAATACCGAGGGCCCAGTTCAATAATGTGTCTTAGTTAGCCGGCGCCCACAGTACCGGGACCTCCCTTAAGTGGAATGCAGTCATCATTAAGGTTATTACATAGCCTGCTGTGTAAATATGATGTTATTAAATGGGTTTACTGCGTTAACCGTCCTGTAAGTGTGTGTTAGCATTCCAGGTATAGCAGTGCTTTGAGCTAACATGCTAACATTAGCTATTTAGCACTAAAAGTATAGCGGCTGAGGCGGACAGGAAAGGCTTCAGCTAACGATTATTTATTATATAAAATGCCCATTATAGTTTCCCACAGTCCAAGGTGATGCCTTTTAAATGTCTTGTTTTGTCCCATAAACTTAAAAACTACAAAGATGCTCATTTACTATCATATGACCACCATTCAAATTAAGTAAACATTTTAAAGGGCAACATTTACCATCTTCTACTGAATAACATCGAATGATTTCGTGGGGAAACCACATGTGAAGAAATCAGAAAAATAGTCTTTATGGCATCGAGACATTGAGTTCAGCCCCGTTGACCCTGAATGTAACATCAAGAAGAGTGAACCCCCTTCTCCACACACACACACACACACACCACCCTACAGCGACTGCCCCCGCCCCCTCTTGCTCTTCTCATCCGTCAGCCCCCCAACTAAATTCACCTCTCACACCATCCACCAGCCGCTGCAGGCGAGTACCGACCTCCCCTCTGGCCCTGCTCTCCTGCTCTGGTGGCTCTGATGGAAAAGATGCTGTGGTGAAATGACAGCTGAAGAGCACCCTCCCCTCTTTATAACCCCCATCTCTCCCCCTCACTCCCCCCAAAGGTATCCCATACATGTAGTTGCTACCCCCCCCTCTGGGAAGCTTCGGCTTCTTCGACCCCGTTTGTTCCCCTGGCTTCTGCTCGGAGCCTTACTCAATCAATCAGCACAACCAGGTCACAGTCCTGGATCTAACCATGCCATGTGTGTGTCTGTGTGAGAGGGGGTGGGGGGGTGAGAGATATCTAGGGCAGTGGTTCCCAAACCATGTGCTACCGAGGCCCAAGACTATGCAGGTTTTCATTCCTGTTGAGCTTTAACAGCAGCTGATCACTTAATGAAAAAACCAGCTGCCCTTTTTAGTTTGAAATGATTTGATGATGATGATGATGATGATGATGATGAAATATTTGGATAATTGATTTCATTAAAAGAAAATCAAAATCATCTTCAGTATTATGTACAAGTATGTGGAAAAAATATGTATGTTTACAATTATACAAGAATATTGTATGAATATTTAAAAAAGCACCAATAATACAATTTAAATAAAGTGTCTTTTGACAAGTCATGGGGTGTGTAATTTATAAACAATACAAATATTGCAAAGACATCCACCGACTGGTTATATATGGACGCTGACACACTGCGCTGAGATGGTTACCGTGGTACCTGTAAGCTCATTGTGAGCGTGTTGACATGCTGACGTTAACAGAGTCCAGTCTCAAGAATGAAGACTCTTGTTTGATTGAATCTAGATCATGTTGGCAGTTCCACATTATTTAGCGCTGTACTATTTTTATCGGCATGCTTCTCTGTCATTAAATGTTGATTGAGGATTATTCATATCACATTAAATATTAATAACATGAAGTATTAGCAAATCTGTGTCAATTACATTCCTACTCTCAGACCTAATGTAGGGAGCGACATAAAGAATCAGCGCTCTCATATGGAGCCATTAATTACGTTTAAAAAAAAAAAATTTGATTTTGACCTCAAGCTCAGCCAGATGGGCTTCTCGGCTTTGCCTGAGCAGGCGACCGTTGTTGTTCACGCGCCGCCGCCGTCGTCCTGGAAATAACAAGTGTTGTTGCCACAACATTGCCAAAGCTCACGGGGCAGCTTCCAACGTGTGAATGCAACTTTTTTTTTTTTTTTTAAGAGTACTGAGAGGAGAGCGGCTGGAAATTTTTCTGCATCAGTTTCCCCGTTTATCTATCTCCGCTCGCTACTCCCAGCTCCCCCAACATTAGTCCTCGCTCTCTAATGCAAACACAAAATAGCTGTCGGTTGCCATGACGGCGCACCCTCCCTACTCCCACCCCCCTCACAGGGATTGTGTGTTGGTTGGTTGGGGACTAAATTAGCCGGCTCCTGGATTCTAATATCTCCGGCCTGGGGAGGGGATGCTAGCTGAGGTCACAGCCCCTTTTTAAAAGCTAAAAACTTTCTTTCTTTCTTCCTCACCTCACAGCAAAGCCTGTTAAGGCAGCAGGAGCGCGTGGAGGAGCGAGTGCAGGAGATCGAAGAGCAGCTCTGCAAACTCGACTCTGACAAGTGTGTGGTGGAGGTAAGTTGTTTTTACGCCCTGAGTTGGGCTGTCAGCGCAAGTACGCGCATTTTCTATGCGGCGTTGATGCGAAGGGCCATTTTGAGTGGATTGATGTTTGCGTGTGTGTTTCTCTACAGGACAGGGTGTGTGAGCTGAAAGAGGAGGTGCGTCTGCAGTACCAGCGGATGCACCAGCTCCTGGAGGAGGATCTCGGTCGGACACTGGAGGCTCTGGACCGGGCTCAGGCTCGGTTCTGCCAGGAGAACGCGGCCCAGGTTTTGGCTCTGGGTGAGCAGCGCCACGAGGCCCAGAAGCTGCTGAGCTCCATCCACACAGCCTTCAGTAAGGCGGAGGAGCTGAGCTTCATGAAAAACACCAAGCCTGTTAAAATCCTCACAGACAGGTGAGGATCTTTTTTGTTTCATGGCCGTTTTCGCCTGTTGGTCCAAACTGACATCTTATCTTAAATTTGACATGACTCTTGGCATTTCTTTTGCAGGTCTCAGGCATGTGTGGGCAGCAGCCTCCCTCCTTACAAAGTGGGGAATCTAAACTCTAAACAATTCCTATCTGAAATCTCAAAAAGAGAGAAGAGCTTAAAGAGAACGCTGGAAGGTAGGATCTCAAAAAAAAACATTAATGCGCTTTTTATTTTAATTACCTCTTTTCTCTTATTTCACACCTTTTCTCTTCTCTCAGTTCCCCTCACCCCTCCCTCGACCTTCCTGCAGTCTGTTCCTGCCTATTCCAGCGGTCAGAGCTCCGGCTCTGGAGCGGAGAAACGGAAACATTCCTCTGCCTTCCCAGAGGGGAACGGGAACGTCGGAAAGACCGCCACTCCGGGTTTCAAGGACTCCTCCTCTTCTTCCTCATCTTCTTCCTCAGCGTTAGCCAAACAGCCCTACCTGGGCTCCGGCTCTGCCTCCGGAGAAGGTCAGTCCACCAATCAGCAGCCGCTGGGCCCCTGCGGCCCGCCTCACATCGGCGAGAGTGGCGGGACAGGAAGTGGAAGCGGCTCTCTGACCAACCACCATTCAGGCTCTGTGTTCGGCTCCTCGCACTTTCCTCCCGGGGGCAGCGGCTCCTCACACTCCTCCCAGCAGGCCGTGCTGCCTCAATATGGCGGGCGTAAGATCCTGGTGTGTACGATGGATAACTGCTACTGCTCCGGAGTGCCGTCGGTGTCGGGCCACCGCAGCCATCCCCCGTACCCACGCTCTGGCTCTTTCCCCTGGGTCAGCACCCAGGACTACCCCCCTCCTCCCGGCCTGGCCTCTGGAGGTCCGTCCATGCAGGGCTTGGCAGTGAGGGACTGGATAGACGCCTCGCAGACGCACAGACATGCAGATTTCTACGGGCTGTATGGGCAGCCGTCAACAAAGCACTATGTCACCAGTTAACAAAGTAGACATGTACACACACACACACACACACACACACACACACACACACACACTTGGATATAGAGACAGGCACCAAAATAGCACACTGTTACCGTCTTATTAACCGGATAAAAAAGTTAGAGTATACACACATTCAAATATTACGATTTGTAAACACACACACACACACAGACACCGATCTAGAACATGCACACACATTCGGGGGCAGGGTTGATCTCTTGTGTGTTTTTTATTTTCTTCTTTTCTTTATTTTCAGTCGGTGTTTCATGTAGTGTATTATACGTAAAAATGCAAGCCACCACGCTCACTCTGGCACAACTTCGCTCAGCATTTTACACATGAACAAGAGAGGCCTAAGAGAAGATTGTGACATGCATCTTTTTATTATTTATAGAGCAGAAGATGGATTGTTAGAAAATTAACTTTTATTAGAAAACGCCTCTTTGTGGCTGTTCACCGACGCTAAAGGGAAAAGAGATGACAACCGTGCAGTGTTGAGCTTTCCAGTTTAGCGCCTCATGTTTCTCTCATATAATCACCCCTCTAGTTGTACTGAGATCAATTGCCTTATGTTATTATTAGCATCATGTTTTTTCTTTTCTTCTGCCCAGCTCACTTTGTTTGGTTGATCCTTTTTAAAGATGGACTCTTAGTTTTCATCGTCATGTCACCACATCCCTTCTTTGCCGAGTTCAGGGATGGGTCGTACGGCTTGAACACAAAACGCTCTTCCATGGAACACCCACAATGCACTTGTGGACGCCTTGCTATGCCTGGACTACAGATGCGGACCCACAGAGGGACACCGGAGCTGCATCTGAAGGGCCGGTTGACCCTGGCCCAAAGAGTTTTGAGGATTTGGCCCTTATTCCGAGCACTCCCTTCCTGCTATCAGGCTTCCCATAGGACAGAAAACCTTCTTCTGACAAAGACTGTTTCCATTTAGTAATTACTATGACTTTGTGTTATTTGGTACATCTGTAGGTTTCATGCTTGTCTAGATAGACTCTTTTGATTTTAGAGGAAAAGGCAAGACTGGACAGACCAAACCAATCAAGCATCTGAAGGATCTGATGATGCTGTAATTGTACTTCCTGCAGGGCAAAGATGTCACTTCCTCTCAATAAGCACATGAGCTCTTGGCTTCCTGTTTGCAGCTGAAATCATGGAAGGAAGAGGTTTTTTTTAAGCACTCAAAAGAAGAACAATGGGGGCGGGCGGGTAGATGGGTGGGGGGGTGGAAATGTAGGCAGTTTTAAAAATGAGTGTATGGAAGAAAAGAAGGGTGGGAGGAATTTTTTTCATCTACTTTTTCTAAAAGAACAAGACTGGACTGCGAGATGTAAGCAAGTGTCATCATCCTAAAAAGGAGCAAAGTAAAGAGAAAAACAACAACAACAACAACAACATAAAAAGTATCTTTCTTTTGTACATATTTTGTGAAATGGAAAAATTACAGACGTGATTTGGAGAAGGGTTCCAAATAAACAAACACATTAAAACCAGTCTCCGCTGTCAACTCTGTCTGTGCAAATCACATTTGTTCATCTTCTTCGGTGGTGATACTCAACATTTTAGTGTTTGTACATTTCTCTACGATCTCCAGCAGCAGGTTCAACTTTTTTCGGCTGTTAGGAACACTGCTGCACTGTTTGATAGTGGAGAAGGTTATATCCTATGGTTTTTCCTTTAGTAATAATCTTATTTTGAGTAGTAATAATAATAATAATAACTTTATTTATATAGCACTTTTTAAAAACAGTTTACAAAGTGCTTTGGCAGACAAACTAAGGTAAGAATTAAACCCTGATAAATCATTACAATAGATGAAACAATTATTTAAAATTAAGAGATAAAATAACTTCATTAATAAAGCCGATGTGTATAAATGGGCTTTAAGAAGTGATTAAAAGAGATTATTAGTCTTTCAAAGAGTGATGGTGTATTGTCACACTGTAGACTCTCTTAACGTGTTTACAGTTAGTAATGCTTTGATACATTTATTTATTAACTTCCTGCATCAGATTATGAAGCCACTCCCTTTTTTGATGCTGCATTCGTGTCATATTGGAGTTGTATAGCGTACATGTCTACATCAAATTTTAAATCGTAAAAAAAACTCAACTTTATGTTATACCTGACATGGAAACCGAAAAAACGTGTCAACCAAAGTCTATTGATTTGAAGGTGCTTTTCGATATTCAGAGCCGATTCGGGGCTCTCAACACAGCTCGCAGCTAACAGTGCTGACGTTTGCTAACGGTGCAAAACACTACACAACAAAGCACAGAGGGAGAGCTTCTTTCTTCTCTGCAAAATTACTGCAATTTATCTTTATACAGCAAACGGTTGCCTGTATATTCATGAATGTCGAGATAAACGTTATTGTAAATATGTTTGATTTAAGTTTATATAGTCAATACGTCGATTAATACGACCTCACAGAGCTGTTGTTGAACATGAATGGAGCTCTATGGTACAGAGGAAGAAGTTAAGAAAATAATTGTTGCTGGAAAATTGTCAAGTTCATACAGTCATCCCTACACAGTCATCTGCTTAGTCTTCAAATAAAAATGTTTAAAAAACACCACCCAGCTCATCTCCTCTGGTGGCCTTTCTTAAACATGCAAATGATCTGCCTGGCTGCAGTATTAGTGTATTTATTTAACTTAAAAACACACATCCACAGGAGGACACTTTGAACAAACTTTAAATATCTCTGTTGTCTGCCCAGTTCAGACGGGGCTCATGAGTATGTGTGGGTGGAGGCCCGCAGAGAGAAAACAGGATGGAGAGAACAAGTTTTGAGATGAGTAGTTGTTTGTTCAACTCCTGATTAAGATATTGCATTAATGCTCCCGCCCACCCTTCCGGTAGCCCATTTCAGACAGCACAGCACGGACAATTTGAGTGAACAGGAAATTAAAATAATAATAATAAATATATATATTTTAGTAGAGAAAGGGGAATGGATATAGACATTAGGAAATACGCTTAATCACTTTCTTTCCGAGAGTTAAAAGAGAAGATTGATACCGTGTTCATGTAAATATGAAGCTACAGCTAGCAGCTGGTTAGCTTAGCTTAGCATCGAGACTGGTATCAAGGGGAGACAGATAGCCTGGCTCTGTCCAAAGGTTACAAAATGCACCCACGTGTCGTTTTTCCAGTCAAATGTTTTCTTCCAGATTAAACAAACAAGATATAACATTTGTAACCTTTGGATTGAGCCAAGCTAACTGTTTCAACCTGCTTTTAGTCTTTATGCTAAGCTAGCATGAGAGGGGTATCAACCCTCAGCAGAAAGAAAAAGCAAATGTTTTCTAAAAATGTCAAAACTATTCCTTCATTTTCTTATTTTTTTTAGGGTTTTTTATATCGTTTACAAGGTGAGTAATTACCTTTTAATCTCAAAAACCTGAAGCTAACGTGGATGCAAAGTCCTTAAATTGCTCAAAAAATGGAAGTATACTATTTCATTAACTCCATGTGCTGAAGAAGATCATGTGATACAACTGAAAGCTCTAAAAACCGTAGCCAAATTAACCTCATGATGAAGTCGAGAATGAACTTTCAAGACTTCAACATTCATTCAAAAATGTCCCTTTGAGTTTCTGAACACCGTTTCTTTCCATCTGACGCCAATCAGCGGTTAATGCACAAGTAAAAAGAAACATTTAAATCATATTGCTTCTTCTCGCTCCGCCCTCGCCTTCCTCCCACCTCTTTCCTGTCCTGAGGTCTGATGTTTTTGGTTTCTCACATCAGCAAACCTCAGCAGAGACACAGGCAGCCAAGAACTGTGGAGTCGGAGGTGCAGCATAAATTACAGCTCTGCTCTATCTTTCACTCTCTGACACACACACAAACACTCCCTCTCTCTCTTTCTGTTGACACACACATTTTCTCACACTTGCGCACAGCTGCTGCACAGCTGTGTGATCCATGAGGAGAAAGGCAGTAATCTGGTCGCCTACGTCTTTGATATGTATCTCTGACACACACACACACACGCACACACACTCACACACACACACACACACACACACACACCGTCTGGCTACCAAACACACTGTGAGGGCGAAAAGCTTTTATACACTGATAAAACAACCACAGACCTTTTTCTTCTCTCATTGGAGGTTTTTAAAAGAAACAGTTGTTAAAGTTGTTAAAACACCAAAGTCGACTGTTGTTTGCTGTTTTGTGTGTGTCGTCATGCAGTTGGTTAGCTTAGCTTACATAGCATAAAGACTGGAAACAAGGGGAAACATCTAGTCTGTCTGTTTTTGGTTAGCAGCCAAATATGCTGTTTATAGTCTTTATGCTATGCTTTAAGCTAACCGGCTACTAAACCTAGCTTCATATTTAATGTACAGAAATGACAGCGGTATCAATTTTCTCATTGAATTCTGGGTCAGAAAGCAAACAAGCATTTCTCCCAACTGTCTACCTGTTCCTATTAATGTCTTTACATGTGTTCAGATGTAGCTCCCAAGGTGCGTCATTCTGTATTTCTCATCGTGCCTTGTGAGAATGTAATGTTACAGAGTGCAAAGAGCCGAAAACGAGGGAGAAGAGAGTCTTTGTGAGAAGAGAGGATGCCTTGACAATGAGGATCTGTGTGAGCGAAGAAGAAGAGGCCGTCTGCAGGTCTCTGAGGCCCAGTGATTCAGTCACAACGTAACACTCAATAAAACACATGGCAAACTGTTCCTAGACCCTAAGGACAAAGAGTTGGACACGTAGCACCTCCACACGTCTTCTTCTTTTAGGCAATTGTTAGAGTTGCATTTACTTTCAGTCGCTAACACACTAAAAGGACACATGAAGCGTATTTATTGAAACTGACATTGGGAGAGCAAAACCTGAGCTCAAGTCTCCAAAACTCTAAACACATTTACTGCTTTGCTCCCAATTTGCAATTCAAAATGGCACATTTTATAAAGATGCACACGTTTGTATTTTTCAGGACTTCAGGGATATTCTTGTTAGTTTTTCTTGCAGAGTTCTAACTTTATTATTCTCATTGGTGGCCTCAGTAGGTCTAATCAGCCGCATAACTGACAACACCTGAGTGGGCTATAATCTATAATAATGTTTCATATCAGATGATCATGTGTTTTCTCTTTAAAATCAAAGCAACCACAGCTGTCAAATACAATAAAAAGTGCAATCTTTCCCTCTGAAATATAGTAGAGCAGAAGTTTAAATTACATGAATTGGACAAATGTGACCCTAACGTTGCCTTCACTCCCGTCTAACATGCAGCACAGGTATGCAGGTGGCCTCACGCGGTGTGATTTGTGCAATGCAGACTAACATGTCCATGAGGAGACAACCCAGATTCTCCTGACACGACCAGGTGGATATACAGCACCACCTGCCTGAAACTCCTGCCGTGTCAGAAAAAAAAAAACACCTTCATTTTATTTTAAATTTTGTAAACTGCAGATCTTACGCTGTTACAAACGTGGACAAACTAGACACCAATTAAACCTAAGTCATTAATCTTTTCTGAAGCAGTTCAATTTGTGATTGCATCCGTAAAGCTAAAGAATGACACAGGCTTTCATTTTCAGTTAGGAAATCAAACTTTTGAAATGAACACGTTTGTCTTAAAATGATGTCAACTTGTGTCCTCCGGTCCCAGTTGCAGAGCTAGCTGCACGAGTTGCAAGCAATTTCAATCCAAAAGTTATTTTCTTTTCTCAGACTGTTTATTTTGAATAATCTATGGTGCTCGAAGAAGGCTTGAAGGTTAATGATTGACCCCAGAAATACTACAATTCTGTGTACGACACGGGAAAAAAACCCAATGAGAGACAGGTCTGACTTTTTCTTTCTTATTTAGTGAAATTCACTGGTGTTTGTCATCTACATGTGGAACTAATGGGCTACCGGTACCTGGTCTTTATTTCACAGAGAACGGCTGTATTTGAACTATAATGCCCTATTGGTCTTTTCACTTTGACCATGTTTAGTTACGGTTTGTGAGTCCTCTTTAGAAGAGACATGCTGGAAATTTGACATGAATAGTTTTTTTGAGACCTTTTTTTTGTGCAAGTAATACTTGTACAGGGGGGGTATGACATCATAGTACATTCCAGTACATTTTAACTGAATTTAAAGCTCTATTTAATCCTGTTTCCTGTTCTCTTCCCCCGGCTGCTGTCTCCAACAGAGGCCTCTCCACACAGCCTCCGATGCTGTCATTGTCATGAGCAGCTGACTTCACCTGCTGCTGGTGTGCGTCTGACCACGAGAGCCTGGCGAGATCAAAGTGAACCGATAGCGCAGGAAGCAACTTTAATCAAGAATTAGGAACGCATGTATTTCTAAATTTCTTGTCTTTTTTTTTATTCACATACAGTACCTTCAATTCTGGACAGATTACATTCAAGAATATGAAAAGGAAATGCCAAAAAAAGTGAATTCCCCCACAAACCCAAGGAGCACAAAGAAATGCATTATAGTACGTAAACCTCGGTTAAAAATCTGCACGTTAGATATGCAAAAATTATAGACTACAAAGTACAGCAGGGTAATATATACTCTATAACATGTGCGTAACGTAACATTTGACATCAGGGCCGAGCTATTTACACTTGATCCAGAAATGTAGTTCCTCAACAATTTAATCTCATCTTTTTTTCCTACATAATCTTAACATGTACAGTATCGTTCTTTAGTGGGCAGAGTTGGAATCATTTCTTCAACATCCCTTTGAGTCGCACACACACACACGTCACACTGGTTGTTGTTTGAAAGCACTCTACACTCTACTTCACCATAAATAAGACAATTACAAAAATATACCTCACTTCAAACAGAGCCATCGTGGAATGATAAAAAAAAAAAAGCCCAGCACAACCTAGAATAAGATGGAGAAAAAGGTGGGGATGGAGGGAGGAGGTGGAGGGGCTGGTTTCCAGGACAGTGTGTGAGAAACAAGCTGGAATTCCAATGAAAGACAGCAGTTTAATGGGAATGCTTGAGGTTGTGGGTGGTGGCTGCGATTGGTTGGGACAGTGATGGTGACGTGGGTAGTCAGGGTGGAGGAGTTTGATTTCCCGGTATGGGTTTCCCTTTGAAGTCGAACCGCCCTCCTTCTATGTGGAGGCCAATATAGGAAGATGTGCTGAGATTAGTAAACCAGAGATACGGAAATGCAGGGGGTTAAAAAGTCCAGGTCCATGTTGGATTAGTAGTGTGTTTACATTCACATGTATATCCCATCGTACTAAGGCTCAGGAGGGTGCAATGTGTGTCAGTGTATGTGCTGCTGCTGTCCCTCCAGAGAAGCAGAAGACTAGAAGCGAAGCTATTTTTTCTTGGAGTTGACGCTCTTGCAGACCCAATTCATGCCCTCCTGAAAATGGGTTGAAAGGAAATAGCCGCACGGTGAGAAGAAGAAAACAAAAAGGCACGTAAAGATGATTGCAAAGAAGTAAAGCTCAGCCCGTACGCTCACCTGAATCCCCTCACCAGTGAGGGCGGAGCAGGACTGGATCTGCCACATGCGATCCCGGATGGTGTGCAGGTTGAGACCCTCCGCGATCTCGGAGGCGGGGGCGGCTGTCAGCAGGTCCTGTTTGTTTGCAAAGATCAGCACAGGAACGCCGCTCAACTTCTCTTCATCCAACAACTCGGCCAGCTCCTGCAACGCGCACAAACATCTGTCAATTACACATAAATTCCAAATATAAATCACTGGATCTAACTATTTTTTATTTCCTTCAGTCTCTAAATTGAATTTTGTTCAGCTGGTATGGACAAAAACAAAAGGAATTTTTTTACTACGTAATTTGAAGACACCACCGTGTGCTTTTTTGAAAATGTGATTGTCAATTCTAAAAGCTATGCATAACGCTTTGTGTTACCAGACAGTAGAAATACACTGCATCATGTAACTCTGACGTGGGTTTTCCTTTTATCAAGAAATATTATTTTCAGCAGCAGTCCCCAGCTGCCACCATGGCTGCTGACTCTGTCTTCAGCAGGTGGAAGGTGCACATTTCATTCCCCGGTGCACACTGACACAAAACAACACATGTTGAACACACCTGACCCGTCTCCTCAAATCTCTTTCTGTCAGCACTGTCAATGACATAAATCTGAAACAAAACAGAAAGTGTTCCTTTTTAGCATGTGCAGCATGTCCTCAGTGACTTCACCAGAGGCGAACAGATCAAAACAATAATGTAGACTTTGATTCATAAATATATATATATATATATATATATATATATATATATATATATATATATATATATAATAAAACCAAGCTTATTTGCTGTGTTGGATGCATCAAACTCCTCTCACCAGCACGTCTGTGTTTTCAAAGTAGTTTCTCCAGTACGGCCTGATCTTCCTCTGACCTCCAATGTCCCACACATTCAGTTTAAAACCCTGAGACTGGACGCTCTTGATGTTGAATCCCTGGACAGAATGCAACGGTTAGACAGGGGAAGCAGAGGCAATAACTGGGACCAAGAAAGGGATACATCCCTGTTGTATTACGTCTGTTTGCTCTCATAACAGGTGGTGGTGTGTGCGTGGACCTTCCCTCCATACCTGTGTGGGCGTGATGTGACTGATGTCTTCAGATGCCAGCTGTTTGAGCAAAGTGGTCTTCCCACCGTTGTCCAAACCCAGCAGAAGTATCCTCACCTCCTGGTCCGGTGTGCTCTTTAGCTTACGCAGGATGGACAGCAATCCCTGGAGAGAAAAAAACAGTGATGATACTTTTCCAGGGAGACAAGGAGACAGGGGACAAGGAGACATGAGAAGCACTGTTGCAGCTAACTACCATTGTAGAAATGCATCTCTCCCCCTTTAGTCCCCCTGCGGCTCATGAAGACGGCCAACTCTCCTAACGGAACCAATACGGGAGGACAACCGCGGGTCCTGCGAGCAGCTCGTCACATCAACTTCTTCGGCGTCACTGCGCCCTGTGAGTTACCTCGTTAGTGGTTTCAGCGCAGGGCTAGTTAGCGTCCAGTTGAGTCTAGTTAGTTAAGTCTACGCGACGGCACGCAAACAGGAGCTAGAAGAAGCTACCGTGCTAAGCTAATCTCCCCTGTGAACCGACCGATGCAGCCGTTTAATGTGTGTTTTCTCGGCGGCCATTAAATCCCCCAATGATTTACACAACGAGCGCTTCTTAAAGCGAACACGTTCAGCGAGGCGTTTAAACAGTTAAACGTCTCATTATTACGACAGAATGTAAACTCACCATCTTGTTGCCTTCTCTCCTGGAGACGCCGCCGAGGGTTACTAAGGGGAGTGACGTCAGACGTACAGTTACGCAGAGATCTCGGGCACGCGCCTAAAGATGGAGGACGCACGCCTGCTGAATGTTTCAAAATGCAGGCCGAGAATAGTTGCACGTGTCTTCGTCTTGCGGACGGTTCTTCGCCGTCAGACGTTGACGTGACGTTAAGTTAGTAGGAGTCAGGAGTCGGTAACATAAATAAAGCGTCACGTTGGGCGTCACGCGGGTGTGGGGGGGGGTGGGGGGGGGGTGGGGGGGGGGGGCTGCCCCGGCCCGTGATTGGTGGACGCCGTGCCACGTGCGCGTGTCTGAACTCTTGCCACACGAGCACATTCGGTTTACCTGACAGGTTGCTGCCGCTTTCTGCTGTGTGTGGGTGGCGGTTGAGGAGGAATCTCTCTCGAGGGTAATGTTGCGTTAACGTTATTCAGTTTCGGCTCACGGTTGCAGCTCGCGAGCCGACGCTTCGGCTCGTGTATTTGTGTCGCTCGCTGCCTGCAGAAGTCAGCTGGTAACTCGAGTAGTGAGTTGCATCACTCTGAGCTCACGTTTGAACTCTTTCTACAGCAGTTTGGTCGCTCGACTTAAACACAAAGACTTAATATTGAGTTTATGTCTGTTGTGTCAGTGTGATTCAACACGTTTGATTTACGCGCACGCTCCGGGTCGGTGTGTGAACTGAGGAGGTGAGTCTCCAGCTGTACTATGCTGCGGCCTGCACACCCAGTTTCTCCAGACTGTGGTGAACGTAACCTTTTGTCACGTAGATTACACTAAACCCTGTATACCTTCAAATGCATGGAGGACTGCGGCTACTTATTAATCTCCTTATTCATTCATACATTCCCATAAACCGAGTATTCAGTATGTCATTGGGGCTGCAACTCACAATTATTGTTTATCGATAGTTTATGGGGGGGGGAAGCCATTCACATTTTCTTAGCGCTCAACGGCGGCACCTTTTTTTTTTAAAAAGTGCTTATGTCCAACAAACAATCCAGAACATTAAGATATTCAATTAAATATGTCAATGACAAATAGAAAATCCAGAGAGCTTTGACATTTCTGCCTGAAATGTGACCTGAAACGATTAATCAACTTTGTGTTGATTGTCAGTCGACATATCATTGCAGGTTTAGTTATTATTAATTTAAGAATTGCACTCATTATGATGGTAGATGAAAGAAACCAGCAAATAGTCACTTTGTAGGAGCTGGATTCAGTCAATGTTTGGTGTTTGGGCCCTAAAGAAATCATTGAAATGTTTTTTATTTATTAATTTACTGCAGATTAATTTATCTTCCTTCCCGCAATTCATCAACTAATAATTTCAGTATCAGTTTATTAGTACATGAGCTTCTTGATCCAGTTTAAGTTGCAGATCTGTAAACAACAAGCAATACAATATATCCGTGAAGATATGGTTTGTTTATTTAGTTCTTATTTTTCGAGGTATTTATTTTGTCCAACAATGTTTATATCTAATTATTCTTTATCAATCAAAAAGGCCAAAAATATTCTCTGGTTCCAGCTTTTCAAATGTGAGGATTCGCTGTTCATGTAATTTGTAAACGTAATATATTTTAATTTTGGCCAAACGAAACAAGCCACATTGCAGCTGCAGTCTTGGTTCTCTGGGAAATTGTCATTTTTCAGTATTCACAAACATTTGCTAGCAGGAACGATCATTAGCTGTAGGTATCTGTTCTCATTCTATGGATTCCAGTCTTTTTATATATTCTTAATTATATGTTGTGGTATATAGAGCCACGTTGACTTTACATTTTTCAGGCGTTAACTCTACTTTCTAACTAACGGCTGCATAAACAATCCATTTCCAGCCAGATTGAGCATTCAAAGAAGCACACTGTTACGCTCCTCTCCTCATTTTGCCTTTTTATTTGCAAAAGATTAAACCACACGGGGTGTGTTTTCTTGTTGTGAGGTTTCACCGAATACCTCCATTAAATAATTGCTAATGTAACGGTGAAGATGCTCAGTGGGATGTTTGGGTAGTTTGAGCTGGAGTCAGCAGGTTCCCTCTGGTTCTGTGCAAGCAGAATGCTGCAGCTGCAAAAACCCCAAATGGCAACCCATGGAAACATTTACCAGGAGGTGGTCGATGATTTCGAGTCGAAGTTTGACCCCTGGGAATTTCTTTTGTTTGTTCAGGGTTGCGCCGGGTTCGAACCAAAGGGCCCATGCCGGCTTGGGAGAGGTTCAAAACCAACATGAGTACTTTAGGGCTGCAACTCAAATTTAAATTATTGTTTGATCTCGCAATTTGTAATATATCATAGCCCAAGGTGACAAATCTTCCAAAACCTAAATATATTTCATTGGCTATCATAAGACGTACGTATATGTCTTCTCACTCGAGAGGCCGTAACGAGAAAATGTTGAGCATTTTTGCTGAAAAATACCTGAAACGATTAATTTATTATCAAAATAGTTGCCTTTACTTTGATAAATCACTTGTAATCAATCGTATGTTTAACTGCAGGTACAGCCGAGTCGGTCTCTTGTACTTTTCTTTACTTTTCAAAAGCACATTTAGGCAATTATATTATTATTATTATTATTAATATTCCTCTTTTCTGCAGGTTTTCGACCGCAGCAGCTGAGTGACCTCCTGCAGAGTAAACCGAGGCGGCCATAGACGTGAACTCTTTTTAATGCATTAAGTTGTGACTGCTTTGTAGCAACCACGATGGCTTTGAGCTCGTTCGACATCGACGCGCCGCAATGGGACCAGTCGACGTTTATGGGCCGGCTGAAACACTTCTTCAACATCACAGACTGGCGAACGGCGGCCTTACCTGACTCTCGCTTGGATGAGGCCAAAGTTTTAGTCGAACACTGCAGGTAAGAAGACTCGTGTTCACTGTTGCAGTGAACATGCATCTGCAAGTTTCAACATGAAAAAACGCCTCTGCATGTTGTCGATGGTGTGAAAATACAAACAGACGGGAGATGTTCTATGTACAGATTGTAAAGCCCTCTGAGTCAAATTTGTGATTTTGGGCTATGCAAAGTAAATTGACTTGAATTAAGCATTTGCTGGTGCGTCTTTGGCCCTCTTCAGGTCGGGATTCGTCCCTCCCGGCACCACAGAGGAGCAGCTCCACTACGCTAAGAAGCTGTACGACTCGGCCTTCCACCCCGACACCGGGGACCGCATGAACCTCATCGGCCGCATGTCCTTCCAGGTGCCTGGAGGCATGGCCATCACCGGCTTCATGCTGCAGTTCTACAGGTACCCAACAGGAGGAGCTGCATTTTGACCACGTCGCGCTCGTTTCGCAGAGGAGAAGAGTCTCATGACTTTCTGTTTTCTAGGACAGTTCCCGCCGTGGTGTTCTGGCAGTGGGTGAATCAGTCCTTCAACGCTCTGGTCAACTACACCAACCGTAACGCTGCCTCCCCCATCACTCCCAAGTAAGAATCTACTGCCCGCTTTCAGTGGATGTCTTGAAGGATAATGCTGCTGTGTTGTGTGTCCAGCCTCTTTTAGACCTTTTTACTCAAACCTGATGGTGATTTTAGCATGTTGGTCTCATTTATAAATAACTTCCAGATTCAGTTTTACCTCAAAAGTCTCGTTACATTTCCACAACTCGTCCGTCAAGTCTGAATTATTGCCGGCATGTTAACGTAAAGGCAACAGCAGCAGATTAAGTGCACATATTGTCTATTAAGAGCACTTGTATATCATCTCTTTGGCACAAAGGAAATCAGTTTCATCACAAAATACAGTTATTGAGACAATTAAACATATTGTTTTCCCCTCATGGCTGCGGAAACAGATGCAACCTTCATACAGTCATCATTAGACCAGCACTCCCAATACGTTCTTTATTTTCATTCAAGCCAATAGCAGGACTGTAATTATTATTGCCCAGGAAAAATGCTTTACATAAACAAAAGTTAACGCAACGTTTTGTGATATAGGACTTTTTGAAATGTGAGGAACTTGATGAGTGCAGCCTGAGAAAATGGAAACACTGTTCCTCCTTCATGTTGGTAAACTCTTCAACTCGCTGTGGTTGGTCAGCAGTAACACCGCTCCCTTAGGCATCGGATGCCGTAACATTTATGTAACACACACGTCTGAATGTTGTGTATTCTATGTCTGAAAAAGGCTTTTGTTGTCTCTCCCAGGCAGATCGGAGTAGCGTATTTCACAGCGACTAGCACTGCGTTAGCAACAGCGGTGGGACTCAACCTCTACACAAAGGTGCACACAAACACACACACACACACACTGAGTTCTCCTTCTGGCTTAGTGTGTCAACAAACTCATCTGCCTCATTTTAGCAACAGGACGAGCGCTTTTTTTTTTTTAAAGCAAGACATTATCTTTATCAAATGAATTGTGACTATTGACAATTAAAGTTAATTCTGTGATGTCTTGTAAATGTCGTAGTTTTTCTGGAACCGTTTGCAAAATATTAAATTGTACCTGTTGTAATTAAGCTGAGATATCCGTCATTAGGTTTTTACTGATCCGATGTGAGATTCTGGGACAGGCATGTCGTACGTGTACACATTGTAAAGCCATCTGAGGCAAATTTGTGATTTTGGGCTATACCAAATAAACTGAATTGAATTATGCAAAGTGACCACTTCCCACTGAAGACATTCACCATGTGCATTTATTGTCTGTATAAAGCGGCGTAACGGGTTTTAAAGTTTGATTTATGAATTCTGAATCATCACTGTGCTACAGCTGCATTTCCCCCACTACAACATATATATAATGACGGTTGTGAGGACATTGATTTCTGTTCTCTTCTGCATCTGCACATAGTCTCAGAAATGATTCCTCCTTTTGAAGATCGTCATGAAGCATTAAACGTCTCTCCTCCTGCAGAACGTGTCCGCTCTAGCGCCATCTCCTGGCGACTCTGAGCGGGATGGGGAAACCTCTAGACTAGAGCTATGCTGAATTTAGGTCGAGATGGGTGTGATTTCCCAAGTTATGAAAGTTGATCAAATGTTTTCACTTCTAGTCCTAAAAGTCTTAATTTGCTTGAATACAATGTGGGCCCAGAGTGCAGCCGAAGAGATAAAACACATGAGAATCGGATTAAGTCGAAATCTCTGGAACTAGCTGGAAGGTTTTTGTTTTCTCTTGAGAGAGTCTTCATTCTCTAATTGTCGTTATACCCCTCATTTTAAATGTTTCGGTACCATCATGTGAAGTAACATAAAGCTGACGATCATAAAGGTAAATTAACTATTTTTGTGTCTTTCTGCCGCAGAAAGCTCCTCCTCTCGTGGCTCGCTGGGTCCCCTTCGTTGCGGTGGCATCTGCCAACTGTGTTAACATTCCTATGATGAGACAACAGTAAGTCCTCAAGTGTTACTGCTCCCAAAAAAAAACTCCTTAAAAGAAAAATGCATGCGGACGCATTATGTTGTGTTGCGCAGGTTTTAATGTGCTGTACTCCAAGTGCCTCTCTTGGATCTATTAGATAGTTAGACTGGAAATGTGTCACAGGACAAGAGGAGGCCACAGAATATCAAAAAGAAATACCCACCTCAACCCCGCTGCCATGTGACGTGACATGCAGAAGTATCAGCTGCCGTACCACCAGACTGCAGAACAGCTTCTTTCCTCAGGCGGAGCCTTCTCAAGTCACCCCCAGTACTCATAATATATTTATATTTATATTTATATATATATATATATATGTATGTATGTATGTATGTATGTATGTATGTATGTATGTATGTATGTATGTATGTATGTATGTATGTATGTATGTATGTATGTATATATATATATATATATATATATATATATATATATATATATATATATATATGTATATGTATATGTATATATATATATATATGTATGTATGTATGTATGTATGTATGTATGTATATATATATATATATATATATATATATATATATGTATGTGTATATATATATATATGTATGTGTATATATATATATATGTATATATATATATGTGTATGTATATATATATATGTGTATGTATATATATATATGTGTATATATATATATATGTATATATGGATGGATATAGCCCTGTGTATTAGAAAGACGATAAACTAACCTTGGATAGATGGCCATGAAATGTGTGTGTGTGTGTGTGCATGCGTGGTTCCCAGAGGATGAATCCTTCTCTGGTGATTCTGACTTTTCCTCTCGTCACCAAAACTTTTTAATGATAATTGTGTCGCATAATTGAGCCTGTACAACCCTGTCCAAATTTCTTCTTTTGTTTTTTTTTCAGGGAAATTCTGAATGGCATTTCAGTCACAGATGAAAACGGCAACAATCTGGGCCACTCTACGGTCGGCACTTTGGACTCACTTTAAGACACTTTTAGGATTAGTTTATTTAATGTTGTACTGTTCATAAAGTGTCTTGTTTGATCTCCCCCTGTAGAGAGCTGCAGTAAAAGGCATCACTCAGGTGGTCGTCTCTCGGATCACCATGGCTGCTCCAGGAATGAGTACGCAAAGAAGCCTCATTATATCAATATTGTGCTTTTTCTCTTCCTCTCTTAACCTTCTTCTTCTTTCAGTCATCCTCCCCATCATCATGCAGAGAATGGAAAAATACAAGTTCATGCAGGTGAGACCTTCATTGCCTTCCTAATCGTCCTCCAGCTAAATAAATGCGCATCCGTCATCGGACTCTTTGTGTCTTTTCACAGAGAATCACGTTTCTCCACGGACCAATTCAAGTGATGATGGTGGGAGCGTTGTAAGTAGAGAGGCTCACAACATGTTTTAATGAGCTCAGGAGTGGTTTATTACATTTTTATTGTGGCTAAAATAACTTTTTTTCCCTTGTTTTATTTTAAAGTTTGGTCTTCATGGTGCCAGCTGCCTGCTCCCTGTTCCCTCAGAGATGGTAACAAACTTGTTTCTGTACTTTCACCTGCAGACAAATGTCGCTTAGAGACAATAATTATAGCGACCGACAGATTTTAGCATCGCATTCCTGTAAAGTTGCCAGACTCGTGATGGACAGTTAAACGATCAAAATTGATGCAACAGAAAACCGAGATGTGGTCGGTTTTTATTCCACACATCCTTCCTGGTCAAGACCTGGTACATTACCCCCACAATGCTACAGTTTTCTAAATATGTAATGACTAAAATGCAAGCAAATAAGCTGATGATCTAAAAAAGAGACTTGATGAAGGGTCGTAGAAAATGTACATGTTGTAAATACGATGTTTCAAATATATAATAACTTTAATTCCTAATTATTAATAAACTGTCTCCTTTTTTTTCTCTGCTCCCTCCCTTCTTCCTAAAAATATTCCTCTGTCTTCATCAGCTCAATGGCCGTGTCCAAACTGGAGCCCGAGCTGAGAGCCTCCATTGTTTCTCAATATGGAGACGCCGTGCAACGCGTCTACTTCAACAAAGGCCTCTGAGGCCGTGAGGGCGGACGATCTGCTCGTCACGCAAGATCGAAGATCAAGATACACACGTCTGTCTCATAAGTCTTCATTTTCTAATTATGATTAGATCAATCATGTCACTTAAAAGAAGAAAATCAATTCCTTTGGTTCAAACTATGTCTGTTTGCTTCCATTAAACAGATACAAGGGGCACTGTGTTCTCCTGTCGAGAAACCAAATGATCTCCTCTCAGGAACAGCACATTACTTTGTCAGATTACAACTCTTGTTAGTTTGTCCTTCATGATTTAGTTGTTTTCATTGGCTTCTTTTTCTTTCTTTTTTAATGTCGTTCTCCTTTCTGTCTGCCAAGCTTTCTTACAATCTGTGCCTTTGTCAAAGCAACAACGACACTGCTGGATTTATTTTTCTTTAAACCAGATTTTCTTTGAAACCAGAAGAATACCTCTATGCACGGGTCAACACTCGGTCATTCTGTGTGGTGTTAAAGCTCTGTGTGATTTTTAAAAGTGGAGGATACTGCCCTCTTCTGCCAGAATGAGAGTAGACGTACGACTTGTTTGCATGATTTATCTGAAAGGTTTACCAGTCGGATTGTGTTGTGTGTTTAATTAAACTCAGACTTGTGTCTCAATCATCAGTATAAGCTGGAATAAAACCACAAATATTATAAATGTAGAACCCTGGAGTCTTTTTAAAAAAAAAATTTTTAGAACTATGTGATAAAATGTACTTTAAAAAAGAAAAGAAAAGGGGGTTGAGGCAACATTCACATCATTTGGATGAAAAGGTTGTTAGGTTTGAAATGAGACAGTGGAGGAAGAAATACTCCTTTACTGAAGTAAAAGTACCAATATCACCATGTAAAATTACTGCATTTCAAGTAGAAGTTATGCATTTACAATCAAGTATGTAAGTATTTTCAGTTAAATATTCTTTAATGTTCTAATTCTGCAGAAAACGGCTGTATAGACGGATGTATTGGATGCATCAATGTGTAGACGCCATTTTACGGTTGTAGCTGGGCAATGTGATGTAGTTTTAACTACTTGGATATTTCTTTATATGCAGTTAGAGGTTGAGAGGGATGAAGAAAAAAAAGACGTACGATCTGCTTCGAAAATGTGGATTAATTTCTTTAGATCTTTCTATAAATTGTGCTTTTACTGTGGAATATTAAGAAAAAAAACAAACCAAATGCAATTTGGTGGGACTCAACTCATAGTTACTGCTCTTGTGTTTAACAATGTGTTGTATCATTATGTGGGAAATAACATGAGTAAATCCAGCTGTCAAACGATTAGAAGTACAATATTAAACCCTGGAATATTGTGTAGAAGTAGAAATTAGTCTTGTTCAATATTTTTCTTTTCTCAACATTTTCTTCTCCAGTCTAATATTGTGTCTCATCGAGGAGAAAGAAGTGTCGATCACCTGCATGCGTTTGGTTCTTGTAAATATAATCCTATAATTTGCGGGTTGCACTGTTCCATAGTGCATGTTATTCTCCTGGTGTCCACTATGGGCATTCATGCTGTATTTGGGAGATAATGCATGTTATTCTCCTGGTGTCCACTAGGGGCATTCATGCTGTATTTTGGGAGATAATGCATGTTATTTTCATGGTGTCCACTAGGGGCATCAATGCTTTATTATGCAGATAATGCTCGTTATTGTCCTTATTATTTCATTACATTTTATTCCTGTTTCTATTCACACAATGTTTATGTACATTTTTTTTAATTAACATTCATGAAAATCATGGGTATTTATTTAAAAATGCTAAAATATGAGGATGGGGTACAATTAAGTAATTCCTCAAACATTCATAAATAAAAAACGAATATTCTAAACTAATTTATTTGGAGACATAGAGCTAATAGACATGTTTTGCAGCGCCCCCTGCCGGTTCAGCCGGTACCGCCGGGGGGGAGGAGGAGCCGCACGGGATGCTTTATAAAACCGCCTTGATCTTGGAAACGAAAACACTCCCTGAAGACAGACAGCTGCAGACACCAGTGAAGACCCCACAGAGGAGCAGCCGAGCACACCGTAAAACCTCACCGTTACACCGGAGCTGAGCGAGCACACCGCCCGGTGTTGTTTACCCGGTTTTCTGTCGGTTCAAACAAGAAAAAGAAAAGCGGAACGGGACGCTGCCGCCTGCCGCTGGATCTACACCGCAACGCATCTGCGCAGCACACACAGCTACGAAGAGGCTGAACAGAAAAACGTCGCATCCGTGTTTATGAAAATGCCGTTTTCCGTTAACGGCATCCTTTGCACGCTCGCGCTGCTGGTCCTGTGGCGCGCGGAGGAGCTCGCGGAAGCGTGCAGCTGCGCTCCGGTACACCCGCAACAGGCGTTCTGCAACGCCGATGTGGGTGAGTAACGTCACAGCACACCGGGGACTGTTGTTGTTGTTGTTGTTTACCTAGCTCATGTTGCACCAGACTACCTACGCAGATACCGGGAGCTGCAGCTCAGCCCGCCTCTGGCGCGCGCTGAATGGGCTCAAAGAAGCTGCTGGAAACCGCTGGAAAGCCTGAAGGTGGCGTGTGGAGGGTCCTCGAGGCCATGGCCCGACAGTTTGCGTTGCATCCAGATCGCACGCACGCACGCACGCACGCAGATCCCATCGTCATATTTTGTCACGTCACGGTGACAACAATACACCTTTAAAATACCTAAGTAGCCATATGGGAAGCACATGAATAGATATATGTTGTTTAGGTGTCATGGAGACATGTTATGAAGACACACACACACACACACACACACACACACACACACACACACACACACACACACACACACACGCACTCACACACAGCTCATGTTAAAGTAAAGTCCCCATAAAATGCATTTAAACATCACAACAAGGAGATAAAAGTGCACCTGTCAATATAACAAGGAACTGAATAGTCACCACATGTTGTTGTTGTTGTATCTCAGTGCAGTGCTCTAAAAGCCACAGTAAAGGGGAACACGGTGTCTCGGGATGTGAGAGCCCTTCAGTGTAAAACACAGGACGCCGTCTGACCATCACGTACAGAATGTCTGGAGGCGAAGTGCAGCTTCACCCCTCGGCTGCTCCGGGACGAAGCAGCGTCGCCTGGTTTCTGCAGGGCAACGTGGCACAAGAGGGGGAACGAGACAAGGAGGGAAAGAGCAGAGAGGAGGACAAGGGATGGAGAATGTGAAGAGATTTCTTTTTTGGGGGGGGGGGGGATCTTAACCACAGAATATGTCACACCGCAAGCGTTCCTCTTTTTTTTTTTCTTTTTTTTTTATATTTCCATTCCGGCCCTGTTTCTTCCTGCGAGGGGTGGTGCTGGGAGGAATTACAGGAATGCTGCTGGGGTTTTCCCAACTTTGCTCCGGTGTAATATACAAACACACACAAGCACACACACAAACACACACACACACCCCCAACTGTAGGCCGGCTGCCATGAATGGTGCGCACAAACACACACACACACACACACACACACACTAGCTACATATGCCATCTGGCTGTCAGTTCAGGGTGAGTTTTAGGAGGAAAAAGCAATAAAAGTCACGGTCCAAGTTAAAATATGCACGGTATCCTTGCGAATGAGACACTCCAAGACCACACGACTTTGGCTCCATCTTTTCTTCCTCCTCTCTCTCTCGACTCCGTCTTCACTTCCACTCGCACGGCTGTCTGTGGACGAGATGTGTATCTGAGTAATTTTCCCATTGCCAAATTAAATCTCTATTTTTAGGCGTGACTCAATGTCTCGCTGAGTTGGAAGGACTTTGAGACGGTATGTCTAACAGGAGAGGTGTATTTGTGGTTTGTGTGTGTGTGCGCTCATGTTGTCATTTTAAAGGGTGCATGAGTCAATATAGCTTTTGTCCGAGGAGGGAGGATGCACGTTAAAGGCACAATGGTCTATGTCATTGTGCGGCGATGGTTTTCAGGCTGGACCTGAGGATGAGACTGTGGTTTTTGGCGAACCTGAAAAAAACTCCAATCTGCTGGGAGATCAGGACTGTAGATGGAGGAGCAGCCGGGGTGAAACAGGGTTTGCAGACTCACAAAGAATCAGAAGAATACAGTTGGTTGTCTGCTTGCCCAGAATGTGCATGTGGGCCACATCAAAGTGACTTTGTCAACAGTTGTGTGGTCGGACAATTTAATATTTGTTTTGGTGAAATTGGGACACTCCCACACACACTGTACATGCAGGGACAAGCTGTGTGTGTGTGTGTGTCACCTTCTGTTTTTCATGCTAAATGATGCACTAGGTTAAGACCACAAGCCATTAAAATCTAACCGTGTCACACACACACACACACACACACGTACAGAGACAAACATCCTCTTTTCATATAAATCTGGTGCCCACAAAGGGGAACTTCCCCCGGCAGCCCGGCCCAGTCAGACTGTCCGGAGTCTGGGCGTTGTGGAAGACCAGAGGCACCCCACTGTCTGCAGGAGTGGACAACAACACCCATATTTATAGAAATGGAGAGCAGTTTCTTAGGGAAATGTACTTAACATGCAGCATATGTTGCTGTGTTAAGATATATATTTAACAGTAGAAACCAATTGAATAACATTGTATCAGACGATATTTGTATTTACAAATGTATTTTTACACAGATCGCTCACATATGGTTCATAAAGTGTTGTCACAGAGATATGCTTTGCAGTAAAGTTAATCATATGAGAAAAGATAGAAAAATACAGTAAACTTCAATAGAAATTAAAGCTGCACTGATTGACATTTCAGCTCATTGTTTTGGTTTTCTCGGCCACATTTTGGTTCAGTCTCACCACTCTAAATATTCGAGTGAAAAAAGCTCCAATACCCAAATTACACTTGTGAACGTAGTAGCGTAGTAACATGTAGCGGCCAAAGAGAGATCTTTCCCTCAGAAGTTTGTTAGAGACCAAAAACGGAGCTAGAAGAGAGTGGATGTTGGACTTTCATTCATCATGTTTACCTGAAACAAAAACTCCAAATGAATGCTATGTCTTGCTCTGTATCAGTTGGATGTAAACAAGCAACCGTTATTTGTTATGAAGTTCCCCATATTGACTTAAAAGGTTGATGAAACGTCAACTCAAGTAGCTTAAATATTGACACAATTGGCTTTATAAAATATGTCCGTTTTGTATGATTGCAAACTGAATACTTTACGTAGCTTGAACTGCTGGTTCGCACAAAACCAGTGCTTTTGTCATTTATAGTAATCCATAAATCTAAACACAAATAAAACTAATGCGACACAAATGTGGTCAAGGGTCACGAGGGCGGCTGAAGTGTGTTTTGAGGGCGTTTCGTCTCTGGTTAAACAGAAGGCAGAAGGCCCACATACTCCTGGAGCTGGACAAACCACATCAGGGATGATTTGTCATGCTGTGGGATTGAATGGTGGTGGGCGGGCACTTAGGATGTGGTGTGTCTTCGTACGAGGTTCGCATGGAAACCATTGCGTAGTGCGTCTGATGCGCAATGTATAAGTAATTAAACGTCGTCGTGGTAGAAATGTGGGTCAGCTGGTGGTTTTACGAAGGGGTCTCCTGGCTGCTGATTGACTGCCGGGCATCGGATGGCTTCAGGATCAATCTTCGGGGAAGCTCGGCCTCCTGCGGGCCTCCCCGGTGATCGTGCTGTTTTAGCATCACGCTGTGCAGTCTGCCGCCTCCGCAACACGCTGTTTAGACTGCACAGGATGATCCGCTCTGGCTTTACAACAACACCGAGGCAGACAGATAAGCTCCATAACAGCAATCCGTTGTGAACAACAGGCTCGTTTCACCTCCAGAATTGTGTCCTGCTGCTGATTCTTCGCTCATTAGTTTGGGGCTCAAGAATGAGGTCGAGAAATGAGAGCGGAAAAACTAAGAGGAATGCAGGAGAGAGTGCCAGCCAGGTGTGTGTGTGTGTGTGTGTGTGTGTGTGTGTGTGTGTGTGTGTGTGTGTGTGTGTGTGTGTGTGTGTGTGTGTGTGTGTGTGTGTGTGTGTGTGTGTGTGTGTGTGTGTGTGTGTGTGTGTGTGTGTGTGTGTGTGTGTGTGTGTGTGTGTGTGTGTGTGTGTGTGTGTGTGTGTGTGTGTGTGTGTTGTGTGTGTGTGTGTGTGTGTGTGTGTGTGTGTGTGTGTGTGTGTGTGTACTCTGGCTGCTGCTGCATATTTGCATAAACATCAGAGTGGAACTTGAATAAGAAGAAGTTTGCTTGTGAGGAGCAAGGATCCGTTTCCCTGCAGCCCACTTTAAATTAATTTATAAAGCCAGTTATCGGTGCCGATTGCTGCCTCCATTGTGGATTTGTTAATCGCAGAATCAACGAATCACAAGACGAGCTTTAATCAGAACCGTAACTTATTTTCACCTTTTTAAAAAAAAAAAGTTTTATACGGTTGATGATACAAACCGCTGCCTGTTTAAAAAGCAAGCAGATCAAACTGGATCAACTAAGTGTTTATAGTTTAAGAATACTGCATTCAGATTTAATACACATTCAGGCTTTCCTGCAGTGTTTTATCGTGGAGGAGGTGAGACGTTATAAACTCTTGGAAACCATGAACCCCCATATTTGTGTCTGCTCCAAGTCATAAACTGAACCCGGGGGTGGAAGAGCAACAGCAGTCCTGCTTATTTTATGTTTTCTGTCTATTGCTCATATTTTCCATTCTGAATAAATGCCCTAAGCATAGCTGCAGCTTGATGTAGTCAGTTCGGCCATTAAAACACACACACACACGGCTTTCAAGTTGTACTCTTATTTGTCAATTCTGCGCCGTTGCCGGTTTCCTGGTCATGTTTGCAAGCAGGAAGCTTCGTGCTGCAGGCCAAATCCCTTTATGGGTCTGGCCCTCATGCAGTTTTGGCCCTAATGGGAATCCTTAGTTGGGTTTTTATTGACAGGCTGCTCTCGACCTTGATGTGGTATGCTGTGCATGAGACTTCAGGAGGAATGCCCTTTTTGTTAGCCTGAGATGTGGTGATCGAGAATGGGACGTTTCAGTATCAACAACTTTCAGTGGGATCGTGTCATGATCTGATCTTTTGAGTGGACAGTTTCAGTTGATTTAGTCGTTTAAGCCATTTTTCTCCAGTTTTCTTTTGTCGGACAAAATAAGACATTTGAAATCGACGTCGATATTTTCGAAAACACACATTAAATTAATCATGAAAATACTTGCAGCCCGACTTCTATTGTTATCCATTATGTTCGCCATGTTTTTTTTGTCTAGGTGAATGATTCCAAACACAAATTAGTTGATAAACTTCTGTGAAAAGTGTTTGAGATTTTTGTGAAACGCTGAAATCGGTGAAACAGTATTGGCCAACACATTCAGTGATGATAACAAATCGCAAAGCGATGAAATTACGTAAACAAGAGGTGTTGTAAAAGGAAACCGGTTTCATAAAAGCTGTCAAATATGAGGAAGAAACATTTCAGCAGTATCAAATAAACATTAAGTACTCCCAGACATGCATACAATACACAACAATTAGCCAAACATTAACTCAACAGGTACTTAGAATCTTGAGTTGGCTCCAGATGGTTAATGTCGTAGCTAGCTTGGTCAGCAATAAGTGGATAATAGCTAAATTAATTCTCCAGGAGTGCCTATAAAGAATTCTCCATAAATGGTGTTTGGGGAGAAGATAACAGCAGATCAAACAAAATGGTGGATGTAACAAAACACTCAAAATATATACAATAGGTAAAACATAAACATACACAAACGAGTACATACAAAAAAAATAGTATTTTATATATAAAAGGTTGCATATAAAATAGGTTTAGTATAGTTAAAAAAATGCAGAGAAACAGAAGTACTGCTGTGTGAACAACAGTTTCTAAGAGTGATCATTTGTATTCTAAATTAACAGGGAGTATTTGAGTATTTCTAAGTCTCTTTTTGTGTGTAGACAATAACAAAGAGGAATCCATTAAATTCACAGGTAACACAATTGTAACACAACCCTTCTACAAAGGAAGATTCACAGCCTGTCTCGTTGGCTGATTAAGGAATTGTTGACAAAAGAAAAACATGTTGGTTCATGTATATATTTTTGGGATTACCCATTACACAAGACCTTCCCAAGAAATGTAATAAGTAGGATATAATCACAGTTTAAAAGTAAACCACACATAATAAACATGTACATCGATACCAATGTATCTGCTGTGAGCTCACACACACAAGAGCAGACTTGAGGACGTCGGGCTCAGCACTTTCTGCTTCCTTTTTTATTGGAAACATTTATTTTTTATGGTGGGATCATGTAACGGCGTGTAATCTGACGCCGTGTCCCGCTGTTTCCCAAACAGTGATCCGAGCGAAGGTGGTAGGAGAGAGAGAGGTGCATTCTGGGAATGATGTCTACGGGAACCCCATCAAGAGGATCCAGTATGAGATCAAGCAGATCAAGGTAAGAATACACAGATTTTGAGTCCCCACCAGATGCCTCCTAGTATTTTGATGCTCGGGCTCTGACGCCTTCATTCTGACCTTTGACCCGCTCGCTGTGGTTTTGATCCAGATGTTCAAGGGGCCTAACCAGGACATCGAGGCCATCTTCACTGCTCCTGTGTCCGCTGTCTGTGGCGTTACCCTGGATGTCAACGGCAAGAAGGAGTACTTGATCTCAGGTGTGTATTACTTATCTTTTTATGTCTGCTTTGGTTCTGGAGAGATTTCTTTAATCCAGACACAAACAGAAATCCTAAAACGACACCTTGTGGAACTAACAGA
Source organism: Cyclopterus lumpus (assembly GCF_009769545.1). NCBI lineage: Eukaryota > Metazoa > Chordata > Actinopteri > Perciformes > Cyclopteridae > Cyclopterus > Cyclopterus lumpus. The sequence continues at coordinate 14,396,005 of NC_046984.1, read as the reverse complement.
TTTAAAACAAACAAGAAATAACGTATTAATTAATGAGCTTTAGAGGCGCTGCTAGGTGGACAGAGCGAAGCAGATTAGCATTACATTTTAATAGTAGTAATTATTTATTTATTAATTTGCTCCAATCTGTTCTATATCTTTGTGTATATAGTATTTGATAGTCAAAATAAATTGCTTTTATATATCTCTTTGGTCTCTAGTGACCTTTAACCGGTAACTAAGATTCAAGAATAGAAGGACAGACGGGAAAGCAACAGGAAACGGACGCATAATCAGATATCGACCTCCAGGTGTAAACAGTCGGGCAGACAAACATGAGATGGGATGAAGACTAACCGACCATTTTGTGTGTAGGAGGAGTAACTGTTTATGTTATTATGGGTAATGATATGCTGCTGACTAAACCCTGTGGAGACAGGGAGTGACCTTGTCTGTCGTGCTACAGCTCGAGCTCATAAGAGTTGCAAAATGTGCGTTATATGTGCCTTTTTATCTCGATGCTCAAGGTGATGACAGTGAAATGAAAATAAAACATTTAATTCTACAAGACAACAGCCTAAAGGGAGCTTCTTCCCGTTGGCTGGCTGTCTGTGACCTTCCACTGGAGGTCTCGCAGCTGAAAAAACACATATGTGTTCCTAGGAGAGTAAATATTGGACTTTCATTTATCAGGTGGACACTAGCTCGTCAACGGCTTGCTGTGTAAATAGGCAACTGTTTGCTAACAAGTTAGTCATATAATGATTAATATGTCAGTGTTTCACGCAGCGAGTTAGACGAGAAGATTGATGCCATCCTGCATCATCCGCTGCAGCCAGGAGATGTGAGCTGAGCATTAAGACTGGAAATGGCTAGCCTGGCACTTTATAAAGGAAATCTGTGTACCAGCACCACTAAAGTTCACTAATTAACACTTCATATCTGTTTAATTTAAAACAAAAAAACGTGTTAACTTCAGAGCTTTCAGTGCACAAGTAGGTTGGTTTTGTTCTCCCTCTGCCAGCTGCCAGCTGTAGCCTTGTATTTAACAAACAGATATGAGAGTGGTATCAATTCAGCTCTCCAGTAGGGAGTGAATAAGCACATTTGCCAAAATGTCAACATCTTCCTTTCGTGTTTAGAATGCTATAATCTGGCTGGTAACCTATTGTGACTGAAAGCAGCAGAATGAGATCATGATGTCAGGATCATGATGTCAGGCCTGCTCTGGTTTCCCCCCTGGCAGACAGAGATGCACCCGCAAACACTCTGCCCTAATTACAGAGTTGTAAGAGGAGGAACTGCTGAAGCCAGCGTTTCCTCTCTCAGACTGCAGGACTTGAGCAGTGGGAAAGTGGGACAGTTCTCTTTCTGCAGACCGGGGCATTTTTTAAATCAATTCATCCCTCCTCCAGTTGGAAGGGTTAACAGCTGGAAGCGTTTCAGTGAAACGTGAGTCAGTCTCGTCCGCGGAGGACATGCTGTAAAGGCTCCGACATGTTGAGAGTTGCTCTGCAGACAGATAGCGGCGAAGCCTGGAGGATGCGGCCTCGACAGATCTGCAAACCTAAGTTGAAATATCTTTCTGTTTTGACTGGTGCCACTCGTGCGTGAAATGTAAACATCAGCTTTTCACACAGAGGACAACAGTCTGTGTTGATGCCTGCAGCCACCAGTCTGATGTATAACAGATTATATCTGTTTTTACCTGTGAACATGTTGCCTGATGCTCATAGCTTTTGTCCTTTTGTCCAATGAGAGCATTGATGTTGATGCATGTATCATCATGTTATGTTGGCACATTTTTTTAATCGCTGTCTCGTTCTCTTACAGGCAAGGCCGAGGCCGACGGGAGCATGCATGTGACCCTGTGTGATTACATCATGCCCTGGGACTCCTTGAGCAACACCCAGAAGAAGGGCCTTAGCCAGCGCTACGAGATGGGCTGCGAATGCAAGGTAAGACACGGGAGGACTGGCTGTGTATGTTTATCTCCAAGAGATCACTGTCAGCAAGAAGGGAGTAAGCCTATTTCTTAAAATGTTATTTTTCTTGAGGTTATAATCCTTAAGATTTCCTGTGCTTACTGGCTGTTAAATACTACAGCAAACACATTGAGCCACTTTGTCAGTAATACAATAAAAAATGTTTTGCAGTGCAGCTGTAAACTTGAAACGTGCCAAAAGTGACACATCTTTGCTTAATTATCGCCGTCACATATTTAGCATTTTCATCTGGCTGCTTCCCACTAAAGGTCACCCTGTTGGAACGCTTCTTTAATGTGAAGCAGTAACTTAATGCAGATCAAACCTAAAGAGGGCAAACGGTAAACAGCGAGGCTGACATGAATGAGGTAAAATTACGCTCGGTTATTCAACCTGAATGCAGCGAGGGAATAAAAAGTACTGCATAGAGAGATAATTACTAAATTATACAACATTCATGGGCTTTTGCAAGGAAAACATTGAAAAAAAAGTGTTTATGGTCAGTAACTAGTAAATAAGGTTTAATTGGTTTGGTATTTGTACCTAGACTCTGTTATCGTATTGGTTCTTGTATTGAACATTTTTGAATGGTCACCCAATACACAGCAGGTTGTCCACACAGTATAGAGAGATGGTCCTGTGTGTCTCTGCAGATTGTGCGCTGTCCCTCTTTGCCCTGTGAGATCTCGGCTCCGGAGGAGTGTCTGTGGACGGACCTGATGATCGAGAAGCAGGTGCACGGACGCCAGGCCAACCACTACGCCTGCGTCAAGAGGGCGGACGGTTCCTGCTCCTGGTACCGCGGCATCGCGTCGCCCAAGAAGGAGTTCCTGGACGCCGACGACCCTTAGTCACGTGGCTGACCTGACTGCCCACTGCACAGCCTGGCTGGGAAAATAAATGTAAACGATTCCATTGAAATTATAGATAACAACATCAGGAAAACTGATTTTTTGATAAATATATATTTTAAAAAGGGAAAGCTAATGTGACTGAATTTACCTGCTGGTCTGAAAACAACCTTCAGCCTCTCTTTGTATTTGATGTTCGTTAGCTTGCTCGACTTTACTTGAAGGGGCTCAGAGGTTGTTCTCAGACACGGCGTCTCTGTAAAAAAACCAAATGAAATGGCATCATGAGACATAGACTGGTCAAGTGATGATGTCACTTCCTCCTGAGGCTGGCGTCAGGAGGATATAAAATCTCTCGGGGCGACTGAGCACTTCCTGCCCCGCAAAGCGCTTTAACAGCTCTGCTCTCCAACTCCACCAATCAATCCCCGATCTACCGACGATCATTCGTTACCCATCGTGTTCCTACTTTTATTACCTCATTCTCCATTTTATTCCAAAGCCAAATTCCAAGTTGCCTTTTTTTCTTTTAAATGATTGTCTCTCTCTCTCTCTCTCTCTCTCTCTCTCTCTCTCTCTCTCTCTCTCACTCTCACTGGACCAGTCTATGCTGTGTAAAGACGAGCGCTCTAAATTCAAACCTGCTCATGAGGTAAAACGCCTCCTCGTCGCCCCACAGTCCAATCAGAAATATCCCAAAATTCAACTTCCTCATCTTGTCTTCATCCCTCTCCCTTGCTATCCCCACTATGTAGCTGTACAGTACCCATGCATATACTTTTGTTGTTACTTGATGATTATTATTTACTGCATTAGAACTAGATTTGCACTTTTTGAGGATGAGTTCCAGTAAAGACAAGAGCCTGAACACTCTGATGTGACAGTTATTATAGTTCGCCGAGACCGACGGATCCCCCTCAGGTGCAGATTTCTCCTATTTTGAGTGCTTTTGGTGATTCATATTCACAGACTTATTCTTGCTATCTTTGTCATAACAGATAAAATAGTACTCGCAATGGAAGAAAAACGAAAAAAGTGGCGTGTGAGAGGTTTCGGATACAAGGGATCTTTTTACAGATTTTATGTGTGAAAGGGAAACAAAAAAGAGCTTTGTTGGCTGTTATTTCAGTGTCTTTGTATTATCTGTTGACTGTAAATGCCAACAGCCGTTTCATTATTTGCCAGTATATTCTCACAGATGGTTCATTTCATGAGTAATAAGGTCTTTACATGCTTAATGTTAGCTTTGACTGCTCCTTCCAGTTATTAATGAAAGCTTTACCGCTATCATAGAAAGCAAGTTACTCTATCCAAGTTTACAGTGCTGTTTTATACACCTCAAGCTACATTAATAAAAAAAAAATATATATATATATATATATGATGGAGTATTAGAGGCATAATTTAAAAGTAAACTTTCCATTTTCCATTACTTTTTTATTTTTTCAGTGTTATAATTATACCTGTCATGATTTTTATGTGTTTTTCGCTGTCTTTGTCTACGATGTCTTTAGCTGTAGTGTCGAGGTGAGAAAGTCCTCTTGCGCTGGAGTAACGTGAGAGTGAGAGAGAGAGTAATCTTTTTTGGAAAGGTGTAGAGAAATGAGAAATGGGTACCTTGTGTGAATAGAGGACTGTGCATGTGTTTAATGCTTTATGTAAGTCCAGGCGAAGGACAAAATATGCAGTATTATCAAATAAAAACCACACGTTTGAAAGAATAATTGCTGCCTGTGTGAGTCTTATTGGGTGTTTGCTGATACGGTTTTGGATGAGTGATGCCGGCTGGAGGCCCAAAGAAAGAACATGAAATGATAATAAGACATAAAGCTTTGAGCTAAATGCTGAGGTTAGCATTTAACAACACTGTAGCCTCACAGGGCCACTAGCATTAAGATTAGATAGTCACTTGAAAAAGTATACCATGTATTTTTAAATAAAAACCTGGTTTTATAATCAGGCTGGGGCTTTGTGCCAAATGCTATGAACAATGCTAACATTTATCAGGTATGTGTAAGTTTGCCTTCTAAGACAAACATCTCCAATGTGTGCTCAATTTCTATAATCTGTGGAATTAGCAAACTAACTAACTAGCTGCTAAATGAGTAAAATGTCACAACTTAATGCTTCGTCCACACAGTCTTGTCACAGCGTGGGAAACCACATTGCTATCGCCAAATGAGTGACACCTTTGTCAAACTTATTGTACCAATGTACCACGTGGACTCCGTAAACTAGCTAGCTAGCTAGCTAGCTAGCTAGCTAGCTAGCTAGTTTACGGAGTCCACGTGGTACATTGGTAGCTAGCTAGCTAGTTTACGGAGCTAGCTAGTTTACTGAGTCCACGTGGCTAGCTAGCCAGTCGTTAAACAGGTGAAATGTAGAGCTGGTACCCTACCAGCCAGAACTAGCCAATCACAGCACAGTAGGTCGGGACTAGACGGAACAAAAACAATAACGCTGCTGTGTTTTCTTGTGTTCACCATCTTCGTTTAGCTTGTCAGCAAACACAATACAGCTGAAGCTAAGAGGGAATATTGTCTGTTTTGCAGGTCAGAAACCAAAGTATTGAGGTTGATGGTACTAGAGGAAAGGTTAAAGATCACCAAAGTTCTGACATCTCGAGGGGATCATAAATGTCTAAACCAAATTTTATGGCAATCCAGTTGACATATTTCAGTCTGGACCAAAGTGGACCGCTGGAGCTTGCACGGCTAAACATGACCTTCAATAAACTCTCTTATTGTGAGAAAAAGTATTCTCTTCTTTTAAAAATATTATTATATATTATTGCACATTTTCGGTGTGGGTATCTATACGATTGTGTAATTAATACCGTCTTATTTATTGACTTTAAATCCGGAGAACCAGTAGAGTATAGCTTCTTCAAGTCTTCACACTGAATCCTAAATTTAACCTCCAAACATTTGTAATGTTGGTATGTAGAGCAGTCAAAACTTGGCCTTCATTTGGCAGCTGTTAATTTCCCACTGAGGTCGTCTGAGTGTGAGGGGACGTACTTTAAAGTGGAGAAGCTGTGCTGGGAGAAGGGCAGTCAAATACTCTTCAAGAGATGTGGTAATTGACTCAACTAGGAAAAAATTTGAGAAATGTGCAGGCAGAGCCCAGACTGGGCGTTTTTGCCATCTTTGTTCATTCTCTCCTCAATAATGTCAAACAGGATTGTAATAATCATCCGGTATTAGGAGGGATTTCTCTTCTCCCTACACTCGGATGTCACTGTGTCAGAGGGAGGGTGTGAATTCAATTATAAGTGTATTTAGGGGAAGTGGACTGACATGACTGACTTCTGTCACTTCTCTTAAAACGACACTTTGTACTTGTTGTGTTTTAAACACAGTTGGGTAACTCTTGAAATCGAGAAGTCGGTTAATTGTTGCTGTAACCTCTGAGTTGCAATCCTGGTTACCTAAGAGGGAGAGGACACAGAATAAATACTTGTTTGGACGAGAATATTGAATCCAAACATCTGTAGTTCAGACTCGATGTTCTAATTATGAATTAAAGAAAGACTAAAACTTTTACATATTGTTGATTTGAGGCAACATAACATCTTTTGAAACACTTATAGATATGTGGTATTTAAAATTATCTCCATGCTGACCGGCTACAGCTTTAAAAGCAATGTTATAGTAATAAGAATCAGATTACGTAATATTTTAACCATGGGATGTTGCTACTTTTACTTCAGTCAAATATCTGGATGCTGCTTTCCCCACTGGAGGAAGGGTGAGGGAGGATGGTAATGTTTTAGATTATCAGAAGGCCTCAATTACTTCACACTCCAGCAATAACCCAGGATGCAGATTGCAGATACTGATCTTTCTGATCAATTAAGTATAGCAAAGCCGAAGTTACCTGTAAATAATTCCACAGAAACACTATCCTTTGTAGTTGTGATGCCACCCGGTGGCCACCAGACAGCACAACAGCCTCTTTATGCTCCACTGAAGACCTCAACAAGCCAAAGTTACTTCTACAACTCTGATTCATGTAGCTATTTTAAAAGAAAACTCATATACAGAAGAATATAATATATAAAAAACACCAGGCATAAATTAAAGACAGACAGCATGAACACATTCTCAGAAGTATTCTTACTTAAGTAAAAGTGCAATAGTGTTGGCTTCAAAATATACCTGAAGAACAAAAAGTAAACTACTAATAATGCAAAATGGTCCATATCAGAATGATTTATTTTACATTTTTAAAATAGAATTATTGATGCATTAATGTGTCCAGCATTTTAATGTTGCAGCTGGTAAATATACAGCTGGGTAGCATGTGAATTTCGACTCTGCATCAATAAAGTCTCATATTCATCTATAAAAATACATGTTTTGGTTGAATATATTTTCTATCTCCAAAGTAATACACTGCAAATACACACATACAGAGTAACACATGTTAAATCTGAGAAGCAACCGAGCACAAAAATAAAAATGTCCAACGCTTTGCTAATGAGTGTGTGAATTGTGGATCACTGATATTATCACGTCAACGCCCACATGTTTTCTCTCAGAGGTTTTAGAGTCGCAGTCATTCTAATAGCGAACAACCCAAACAGTTCGTTATCAGAGTCGCATGATTCACACTCACATCGCCTGATGAATTTGAACAATCAATCTCGATTTCTCGTTCAAATTAGTTCGTCTCACTTCAATCTATAAGGGTTGCCATGGAACACAACAGTCTCTCTGCCCCTTAAGGATCATCCTGTGAATGTGGGCACAGTTTAAGAGATATTTTGGTTTCCATCTGTCCTCTTTCTGCCTTTCGCCTCCAATCTGTTTTGTCTTATTTTGTTTATGACAGATGAAACTGAACTGTTGCAGAAAACACTGTTTCAAAGACCTTTTCGGTGATGATTGCTTCGCCTCCTTCGAAGAATTCTTTGGGATGTTTAACCTGCAAGAGGCTTATTTCTTTAGATACTTTCAGGTCCTTTGAATGTTGGAAATGTGCCTCCTGAAACCCTCATCTTCTGTAAGTGTCTGTCAATTTAAAATAGTATAGAGCTCAGATATTTAAAGCAAATTCTCCTGACATGACCCCAAGCTGTCATAAATGTAATGTGTAAAGTAAGAGAAATAGTCTTTCATATTTTTAGGGATGCTTTTTTTCTAAACCTTTTCCACCCCTGCATAGATAATAACAGAAGCAATCGTAATAATAATAATAATAATAAACCATGCATTTTAACTGAGGTGAATGGAAGCTACACTCCCACACAAACCTTTTAGATTTGATCTATTTGAATCCCTGAAAAACGTAGATATGTGGGCATGCATTTGGGGCTAATCTGTCACCATGAACTTGATTAAATTCAGATCAGTTATTTATTTATTTATTTTTTTGACCTTGTCTTTTAACTCAGAAGTCTTCCCCGTTTTCTAATTCAGCAAAGCTAGCGGCTAAAACTGACATTGACTTGGTTTTGAGATAAAAGTCAAAAACTGTCAGACGAATGGAGCATTTAGCTCAAAGCCTTGAGCCATTAGCACGGATGTAGATGGGATGGATTTCTTCTTGTTGCCCCTTTTCTCACCGTATTGGTTTATTGTTATTATTATATTTATATCAATATGTTGTAATATTTGCTTATTAAGTATTTAGTTTATGTATGCCAATAGACCGAGCCTACTAGAGTGATTTTTGTTTTTTTGGAAGAAATTTGCTTTAATATTATGTCCAATAGCCTCCATCAAAGATATATGTATATAGATATATAGATATCTATATATAGATATATAGATATAGATATATTTTAATATCATAAGCCTAATACTAGGAGAGAAAAAGAGAGACTGAATATAGCTCAAAATTCATAACATTGTATAATTGAATATCCACCAGTCTCAATGAGAAATAGTCGCGACATTATATCTGTGAAAAAGGGAGAGCAAAAAACAGCTCCAATGAGCCTTCAAAGGAGCAAGACGAAGATGGATGATACTTGGTTTCTTATATGGGGAACAAAAAAGATGGTGATTACACTTTCTACTTCTCTTACATGCTGGGCTTTTTTTTGTGGTTGTCACGGCAACCACTTGCATTTAAGTGATCAGAGCTGTTCCGAGAGAGGTCATGAAAATAAGAGAATTGGGGTATTGTGTTTCATTTTTATTTTTCCACCAGGAGACGTGTTAAATTACAGAAAGTTTTGAATTTTCTGATTATGTTTTATACTTTTTCTGACTCTGTTTTTAGGATTGCTTCATCCTATTCTACACACCTACTATATATATATATATATATATATATATATATATATATATATATATATATATATATATATATATGTGTGTGTGTGTGTATGCAATAAGAAATCAAAGATAAAATGATAAAATAAAATAAACTTAATAATAAAACACAATAAACACTGAGTCTTGAATCTTGTAAAGCCACAAAACGCTGTCAAAGTTGAACACAGAAGATATTCCCGGTTCTCAGGAGTGCGAGGTCAACAGAAAGAGGTCAGCTCTACAGAGGAAGGAGAAGAAATTAGATAATCAAAGACTCAAATAGATTTAATGAGCGGAAGAAATAAACGGAGTGAGAATGATAGAATATAGTGCAAGTGAAAGTATAGAGAAAAAGAAGTACAAGGAAGTATTTTGTGCAGAATTAAACTCAAACAGCAGCCTTGAAGGGCAATATCACACTAACGTAAACCTAACAGCACTAGTGATTAATGGCATATATAAATAAACTGGATGTATATTTATATACGGGTATAAAAAATAGCAGCTCCAACACTTGATGGTATTTTTCACACAGGAACAAGTCTGCATGATAGGTAACCCCTTTCATTCTGTAATAAGACCCAGTGTTTCGTATACTGACAATAATGTTACAGATGATTACTTTTAATGTAATAATAATGCTGTAATCACTGCTACATTTTGTATTGCTGTTAAACTCTATCAGCTAAATGATAAATAAGGTTTTGATAGATGATATTTCTCCCACTACAATAAAGGCTATACCATTAAGTGCTACTTCTTTGACCTTTGTCATCCTTTCTTATCTTATATTGCTATACTGTTACTTCTGCCATATATACATGTATTGTGCTACATTAAGTAACATTTCAGAGGCACATAATATATTTTTTACTTGTTAATTTGGCAGCAATTTGTAGGTTGTTTTATACCAACTAAATATGAATGCAGGACTTTTAATTGTAAATGAGTAATTTCACACGTCATTTAATTCAAATAAAGGGTATTATTATATCTTCCCCCACTGAAATGCATGAAAGGTATGTGTCTATGTGTCTACGTGTGTTTGCTCAGCTCTGACCAAACTAGCCTGAGCCCCGAAGTGTGTGTGTGTGGGTGTGAAACAGCAGGAAAGTGTGCATGTGTCCATTTGTCACCACTTTCAAGAATAAATTAACAACTGTTCAAAGTGACACCGCAGTGGGTGGGTGTCTCACACAGCATCCGTGTCCTTTTCAAGTGAGGAATGTAGGCTATTATAACATGTATTATGAGGCGGACACCTTTTTGTTGTGTGTAATAGTGGACGTGTGGAGAGTGCGAGGCTGGATTCAGGAGTGAGGTCAAGTGTGTGAACCAGAGGGAGGAGGGAGGATAGAGAGCGAGAGAGAGAGAGAGAGAGAGAGAGGGTAGTGTGTTCTCAGTCTGTCAGTCTGGTGGCAGTCGGGAGGGAAAACGCTAAAAGACTTCTGATTGAGGCCAGAGCCTTTTTAGTCAAGTGTGATGTCGACTCAGGAGGGGAGTAAAGCCCCGAGATGCTGAGGGGGTACCGTTAGCATCAAGCGCTGTTTGGTCACACACTCCTGAATGCACGGCGTGTTGTGATGGGGACTGTGAGTGAGCTGTGTGCCTCCAGCTTCCAGGCATTTCTCTGTCCTACGGTGCGACCGGGGGCACCGGCTGCAGCCACAGGTGAGTATTTTTATTACACTTGTCTATTTTTGTCATCTTAGAACAAATATAAATATGTTACCTATTGTCTCTGAGCTTATGACTACATGTTGTGTGCCTTGATGAGTAAACCTTGAGTTGCATTACTTATACACTCGTCTTTAATTTTCTCAGTTTTAATTAAAGTGCTTTACGAATTGGTGCCATTATTGGTGTTATGACATTTTTGCTGGTTTAGACGTTGCTTTTTGCAGGACTCTTGAAAGCCTGGAGACAAACATGCAGAGCAAGACTGTGTGATCAGTGTTCAGTTGCCGTGGTGATTTTCTGTTACAGGTTATCTAGACACAGAGTGCTCTGTATATCTGTGTATGTGTGTGCGTGTGCCATGCTGTGTTTCTGACGTTTATCTACACATGAGTCAGACAAAATGTGTGTGTGTGTGTGTGTGTGTGTGTTGTGTCATCCTCTGGTCCAGGATCCTGCTCTCCAGTGGGTGCTCGAGTGACATAACCTCCATCGCTGCCCACTAGAGCTCTCCCTCTGTGTCTGTGCAGGTGCTTTTGTACTTTATCAATGTGCTCATTCAAAAGCCGTTCTTACTCAATGAAAGCAGCGCGGCGATCACACAGTTTGTTTCCACACACCGTAAAGCTTTTATGAGATATAGCTGGACTTTCCCTTCTATTTTCTTGTCATTTCTTCTGCTTAATTATTTGTGTTACGCCTCAGGGCCTCTGCAAACATGACGAGTTCACACATACACCAACTGTGAGGTAGATTTACTCAATAAGTATTACAGCTTCCTTTGAAAATGAATACATTACAAACTGTTGATTTACATTTTTATTACTTTTACCTTTTCAAGTTTTGTCAGTTACAGTATGGTGGTGATTATTAAAACATTTTTTAAATATAGAATTCATTTAATAATGACAAGATAAAATGAGTAATAATGTTTTTTTTATTTTATATAATATCATTAATATTATTAGTATAATACTTATTTTATTTTAGCATCTACCTTACTTTCTTTACATTCCCCCATCTTTTTTATTCCAATTTTCCATATTTTATTTTTGTTAATTTTCCTTTTTCCCTAATTTTCAAATTCAAATTCTCTTTCCATACAATCATATACACACAAATAAGTATGTTGTATATTATGGATTTTCGTGATAATCATAAAAAATGTATTAACATTTTTGCATTTTACCATTTATAATTACTAAAGAGTTGGATCATTTTCCATAAACAGCATCTATGTTACTCTGGATACTCCACATGACCTCACTGCCAACTGGTTTCATTTGAACTACTTTCTACTAAAGGAAACATCTCTGTTGTATTTGGGTGAGCTGACCCTTTAAATGGCTAAATTACAGCAGTTCTTGTTCCCTGCCCGTCGTCAGCATATCCTGTTTTTGGTGCGTCCAAACTCTGAATAAAGCACTGATTCAAGCGCACAGCTGCAATCCTTTCCTCTATCCTTCCCTACATCCTCTCGTCTCCCTTCCTCTTTCCCTCACATAGGCCACCGATCATCTGATATCAAATTCCTCAGTCTTTACACTCATTTATATAAATATGTCTGTCTTCTTCAGCAGGCGGGGGGATATTATTGCAAAGTTATTTTCTTTTTTACTTGTTCAGTTGTGTTTCCTCTTCCTGCTTTTAATGAAAGCCATTCACTACTTTGTAACGAACAGGGTGGAGTGGTAAAACTTGCATAAAGTGGAGCTTTTACACATATCCTCAGGGGTAAATTCATTAAATTGGCCGTTTCTGGGCTACACCCAGATAGAGATAGAGATACACACTATACACATCTAAAAACTCAAACAGATTTGAGGATGCAAATACATTTCTTCTTTTTATTTCTCCTTTTCTACACACATAAAGGAAACTGCTTCTGCCAGAGAACAAAAATAGGTGAAATGTAAAAATACTAAATCAAAATAACAAGACAGGCTACTGCGCCACAATTATGAGATGAGACTATTAAATCAACAATGTTGACAGCAGGTTACTGAGTCAATGACAAGCTATTATCACTCATAGAATATCATGATTATAAAGCTAAGACATCATAATCCTGGTTTAAAAGTCTAATTTCTGATTTATTATGTCATGATTATATAATTATTATATAAATGATCTTTAAATGTCACACACTTCACTTTTCTTTACTTACTCTTTACCCTGTATTTAATATTTAACATGTTTTACTTTAATTACATTATTACTTAAAGAAAGATAGATAGATAAATAAATATATATCTATATATGTATATATCTATATCTATATAGATAGATAAATAGATAGATGGATAGATAAATATATATATATATATATATGTGTGTATAGATAGATAGATACATATATATATATATATATATATATATACATATATAAAGATATATATATATATATATATATATATATATATAGATAAATATATATATATATATATATATATATATATATATATATATATATATATCTATATATATAGATAGATAGATAGATAGATAGATAGATAGATAGATAGATAGATAGATAGATAGATAGACAGACAGACAGACAGACAGATGTCAGTTTGTGCCTATCCGCTCTCTGATTGGCTGCTGCCGCTGAAGCCCCGCCTCCGTCATCCTGCCCCAACACCAGCTGCCTGTCTCTCCAGTCCACAGTTGTCATTAACTGCCACTCTAACGGTATCTGACTGAGGAAACACAGCACGTTTCGAGCTATAAAGTTACTTTAAAGTGAAACATCTAGCGTCGTTCTTTACACCAGCGTTGACCAACGTCCCAGATATGGTGTTAAAGTCGGAAGACGGAGTTGGTAAGTTGACCCGCTTTAGTTAATGTAAGCTAGCTAACCAGTTTAGCCAACCAGCTAATGAAACGGTATCTAACGATGTGTAATCGAAGTGTGCACGTGACATCACGTATTGCCCGAATACCTGCTGGTCTAACACTAATATGAGAGCAACCCGCAACAAGTCCTCATCTGACTGATTTGTTAACGTTAATGCTCTTTGGCAGTCTTCATAAACTGGTACAAGGGATCCATTATTATTCATCTAGATTGAGGCCAGAGCCAATGGGGGGTTGTGCTTATTGTGCAGCTTTATAGTCCATGTGTCTATAAATGCAATCAATGTACCCATTTATCGGGTGGAAGTTAGTTGGCTTGGCTGCAGGCACTTCTCTGCCCTTTTTGGACACTGGCAGGGAAAATTAGGTTGTGGGGAAACTAGAAAGGGAACACAACTTGGATGATAAATCAGTTTCCTCACAGCTACGCCAGAGTTTCCTCTGGCAATTTGAGCCACTCTTACAGGATGTGCTTTATGGGGAGGTATCTCATTCTGTCATGTGGGGGAAACCTGTTCAAACAGATTACAAAATGGGATTTAAATTAAGATGTCAGGGAGGAACAGCCATCAAAATGCACTACCAATAACATGAAATTGTTTCAGTAAAGGTAGCTACCTTCCACCAGTACAGGAAGTTTTTCATAGCGGTTTTTCACTTGACAAAGTGAGTGGTACCTTTTTTATTTTTAAGCACCATACTAGCTTTTTCTTACCACCCTGAGAAAGCAGCTCAAGTTGTCGTCATTTTCAACACTTCCTCGCTCTGCTGCTTGCAAGAACGTTTTTCTTTTTCTTTTTGTGCATCAAGGCACAGTTCGTTCTCCCCTGCTGCTTGGATTTATTTCTGCATCCTTACTGGACTTTCGAGCCTAAAGGCTGTGTGAATGCAAATCATTCAACGGGGAGTTTACCATGACCACAGGATGATGGCTCTGTGTTTATCTTGTTATCCTCGGGGCCAGGGAACATTGAAACGCACAATTATTGCCTTGTGAAGAAGGAAATTGACTTTTTTTTTGCCGTGTAAACTGCAAGATGCTGTAGCACTCAATCTCAAAACACAGATCATTTTCTAGTCATAACTGCTTTGCCTCGGGTCCTGGGTCAGCTGCAGTCCTGTGGGTGAAACACAATGAGACAAACACGGGTGAGCTGTTGTTGTCGGTTTCTATGAACAACCACATGTGATAAGCAGAAGATAATGAAGTATTTAATTCTACAAGAACAGAGAGCTCTTGTTTAGTAATGGGTTATTTCTTGCATTTTGGTTGTTGCTGCTGTCCGGGAGATGCGAGTCATGTCTGTGCCCCCTGCAAAGCTGTGGCTCCCTTCTTTCTCTCTGGGACACCAGTGTCCACAGGGGGGAGCCTGTGTTTGATACTGAGGGAAGGAGGGAGGAGTCAAGATGGACAGGGGGAGGTGGGGGAGAGAGATGGGAGTTCAAGGGTTTTCCCCTCTCTTTCACACACACACACACACACAATCGAAACACACTTGTCCTCATCTTCATTTAGCTGCAGGCCTGCTCTCTTCCTTTCCCCTCTGCTGGAATGAGACCCTGAGGATTAAGAAGCAGGGAGGCAGGACGAGAGAACCACAGGATTGGGATCATTGGAGGGCTCGGGCAGGACTGGATTATTTTGGGAGATTCCAGATTGGGCTGCAGTCCCTCTACATTATCCACAGGCTGTGTTGTACTGTGAACAGACCTTGTAGACTTTATAGAAAAAAAACAGGAGTGGGAATCAAACCTCTTTTTTTCAGCTGCACTGGGAGTACTGGGACCATTGACACCTCCTCAGCAGCAGATAGACGCTTTCTCTGGTATGAACCTCAGGATTATGACACAAATGTGTAGGTGTTCAGTGCGTCATCATAACTTCTGCATCAGAGCTATTATGAAGAAACGTATCTGAATGAGTTTGTGCGTGCGTGTGTGTGTGTTGTCACGTCTTCCTCTGAACATTTCAAGACAGCTGGAAACCCAGACAGAACATATGTGTGGTTTTAGTTTTTTTTTCACGTCATTGTGTCTTCAGAGGATGTAATGTGTTGCATAACTTGCAAAACAATGGAGCGGAAGAAGAAGGAAAGAGAGTGAACTTTAGTCCTGAATATGTTGGTTGTCCATAGCAGTTGGTCATCAGCAGCATTGCTATAGCAAGGTGTCCCATTACTTGCCAACACAAACGCACACTCGGTGACCTCCAGACTATGCAGAGCAGCTGGTTGAAGACGCATGTTGTTATTTATGTCGGAATGGGTCTCTTTATTTGTTTGAGGGGAGGATGACTATGACAGTTTCGTGAGTCTTATTTCCTCTCTCTAAATTTAAAAAGAGAGGAAGTGAGTGTGAATGTCAGTTTCACCGCCTCTCTGTTCTACAATGCTGCGTTATTCTCGTCCTCAGGTTTTATAATATGAGCTGTTCCGGCCTACTTAAACCTCTCTCTGTGGACGAAGGTTATGTGTACGCGATGAGCGAGTGCGTCACTGTCTGTGTGTTTCCAGTATGTAAATAATATCACTATCCAAGGCTGTGGCGCCTTTCATGCCACATTGGACCTTAGGCCTAGTTATTTTGCCCTGCACACGGTCAGAGGTGCCTGTCTTCATGTCCTGAGATGGAGTTTGAAGGGTTTACAGTATGAATTAGTATATGTGTACTGTACAACTGACAGTTGATGCCATGTTATTTATCTTTAACAAAACCAACAAAAAACAAACACTTGGCCTATTCCATTTTATAGACCGGATGATTTTTAATTGATTATTCAAGAAACAAGATAAGATAGGCCTTTGTATTGATGCACAGAAGGGAACATCATGTGTTGCACAAGAACAGAAATAGAACTGATGAATATAGAAAGTGGAAAAAAAGTAAAAAATAAAAACTCTACAAGAGCTGGGACATTGACCTTGAGCTAAAATGATATAATGCCATAATTCAGTGTCTCAAATGTCCATATGAGTAAACAGACTTCTGTTTGTGAAGTTGTTAAAGTATAATTTTCTTGCAGAAAGTTGAAGGTCAATTAAAAGACAATAAAAAAGATGGGTTTTTTTTTTCGAATTTTAATTACTAAAATCATTGTGACATGTTATACATCTTGAGTAATGGTGAATAGCTGCTCGAGAAGTTGACACTGAGTGTCTCGGTCGTGACTCTTGTAATGAGGCAGCAGCACAGCTCAACATGTCCTCTGTGGCTCCTTGTGACTCGACATCATTTGTGCCTTTTCTTCACCTTTTGTCCCTAGTTGGAGCCTTTTTTCAGAGAGTAGCCATAGCAGAAGCTTTGTTGGGCCCCCAGTGGAGAGGAACAGCATTTATAGTTGACGGAGCAGAGGTGTGATGTGTGAAACATGCCGATCAACACAATGCTGCATTCCCTCTTTCATTACTGGAATCTAATCTTCCACTTTCCATTTGTCTTCTTCTTCTTGCTGAAGGTTTCTTAAGAAAAACCACATGTCCGTGACTAACAGAGCCACGTTTCCCTCGCCGTCTTATCGTTCCTCTGCAGGTATCATGTGTGCTGTGGACTCAGGAACCTCTGCTCTATCAGAGTACACACTTGTTCATGCACAGTTAAGGGTGTGTATATAAGGTGGCATGCACAGTTAACTTAACAAATACAGTTAGATGTCGAATCTAATTAACCATTTTCAAACCATGTTTCTTCTATTTATAATCTCTAAACAGCCTGAATCTGGCTAAATTCTGTTGTGTCGGTCATATCAATATGAGGCTACAGTGCACCATGTCCTGTAATGTTTAGTCCTAGTTTTAGTTTAGATAACATCTAGATGTAGTAGTTTTCTCTCAGCCTCCTACACCTACAGGTTATTATTAATCTAACAATACTAACAACTAGAGAAACATAATTTTCATCAAAATGTAGCTGAAATGAATTTATTTCCCTTCATTTTTACACAGTTATTCGCGCTTGGGCTTCACGATACTCGGTCCAAAAAGCCGTCAACATTCTTTTGTGTTTTTTAGATGTTATTATTTCCTCCTCCTTACTTGTTGTTGTCACGTTTCAGCTTGTTTATGTGTGTCTGTGTGTACACGTATGTATAAGACAAAGGGGGGGTTGATTTCATTCTCCACTTTGGGGTTTGGATGCTGAGGGTAATTTGATGGATCAAAGATTGTGTTGCCATAGTGACCCAGAGCAGTGGGACTCTCGGGTCTATCTTCTTCCTCTGTCTGTGTGTGTGTGTGTGTGTGTGTGTATTTGATTGTTGTATTTGAGTGCTACTTGTCTTTCTCTCCTCAGTGCCTGATGATCTCAGTCCAGAGGAGAGACAGGAGCTGGAAAGCATCCGCCGCAGAAAACAGGAGCTACTGCAGGGCATACAAGTAATAAGACACACTCATCTCCCTTTCACCTTTTCATTTATTTAATCAGTTTGTTAAACCTTCATCTGAAGTTCCAGCTTCTTGTTTTTTTATTGTCCTCGGTTATTACTGCTTGGACAAAATGCTTTAAAAGAGCAGCTGTAAAAGGGAGTTTGTTTCGCTCGCTGCTTTAAAACCCTGCTGCTGTCTGCACTGTTGCACATTTATTTCTCTTTAACAGTTCTTTTATATATTTTTTTTATATTCAGCGTTTACAATGTAAGTGATGTTAAAATCCACAATGCTTGTTCTGTGCAGAAGTATATCTGATGTTAATAACAGGTTCAGCAGTCTGAAATAGACAAATCAAAAGGGTGTTGTCCAAAGGTTTATGTTTTTTTTTAGAGGGAAATTCCCGCTTTGCGTTTGTGGAGCTGCAGTGGAAGGAAGGAACGCCTCATATCAACTTCACTACAATGTTTCAATACATTTGGGCACAGAACGAGGATTGTGAATTAATGACTGCTGTTTTGAGGCTTACCTGAAAAGTTGTACATCTATCCTTTTAACCGTTTTATTTATTTCACAGAATTGCACAATCGTACAGTGCATTGATTTGCTTTTCGATTTGGAGGGGGGTGTATAGGCGTATGACCACTAGAGCGTTACTGTACGCATTCAAGACAGATGACCCCTCTTTGTGTGGTGTGCGAGGGGGAGGGGGGGGGTGGACCTTGTTTACATGTGTGTCCTCCAGCTCTCTCTGCCTGGAGGGACAGTTTGACCCCCTGCCTCAGTCACCCTGAAACCGTAAATAAATTAGCGGGATTGTCCGTGTCAGCCTTTTTATCTGGGCAAATGTGTTTTGCCAGATTAGGGAGGAATAGCTGTCCTGATCATCTTGAACAAAAAATAGTTAGTTAAAGAAATTCTGAAAGTTAAATCAAAGAACCTACAATGACCTTTTTACCCAGCCTCATATGTATGTTTGTTGATATATGACGGCGTTTAGGGCTGCGACTAACGCTTATTTTCATTACAGCTGAGCCAGTTTGGCAATACAGGAAAAATCTAACTATTTTGATAGTTAATTAGTAATTGATCATTCGTTTCTCAAGCTTAAAATCTCCCAAATTCCAGAGTTACAGTTTGTCAATTGTTTTATGTGATAATAGACTGAACATTTTGAAGTGTTTATGCACCACCACACAGAATAATGGTGGATTAGTTTTGATGCTGAGGGAATGAAAGATATAAGATCAACATGTATATTATTTTTTATTAATTTCTACCAAACAAAATATTTAATAAAGATTTATAAACAGGATTCGGGTTTGGTTAAGATTCTATCAAACCCCATTACTAGTCTCCAATCAGCAAGGTGAGCGTCAAAAACACACACACACACGTACACGCACACGCACACGCACACAACCTCAGGGCAGCACACTGTGCGACTAGATTGATGGAGTTTTATTGCCGAGGTCAACGCTCTCCTCTAAGCCCCGCCTTGTGTTGCCCTGGTGGGTCGGGAGACGGAGGATGCTGTTCGTTTTATAATGGGGGGTAACCATAGAAACACACATGCCAAGTGAAGATATCTACCTTGTTTACCTGGTTTCCACACGTCACATGCTACACACGTCCACTGAGAGTTGTAGATAGTTGTAGCTCTAATCCGAGACACTGGCCTTGTCTGCTTTTGCCACTTTTCTATAATTATCTCAATTCATTATCTTTTCTGCTGGGCTCAGTGTTTTCTCCATCTGTTGCTTTCCTCTTCCTCTTCCCTCCCATAACCTCTGAGCTCTCCGGAGCAGCTCCACTAAGCCAGTCCAAGTCTTTGATCCGGCATATTCCTGTTCTCCCCACCCGTGTGCCACTCAAGTATCCCGGAGGGGGGGCGTCTGAATGAATCTGGGTCAACACAGGGAGAGGAGGAGCTGGGAGCTGGTCGGCTCTGACCCCAGAACAGGTGCTACAGCTCCCAGAGAGGGTTTTCTGCAGAGGGCGGCTGTTCCACAAAACTCCTGCCGAGAGAAAGAATGAGTTGGTCTGTGGGAGAGTGAAGCATACGTGCACTCTTAGCCTTTCTTTCTGGGTCATCTCTTGTGTAAGAAGTGCTTGTCTGGATGTGTTGGTCAGTGAGATGCAGCTGGAACAGACAATCGTTTGAAAAGCATTTTGCTGCCGTGAGCCAAATTACCTCACACATCACACACATATCACATGTACATGTGTGTATCGTTTGTTTTCTGCTTCCTGATTCATCTCTGTCTCTCTCTCTGTCTCTCTGTCTGCCTGCTGTCAGAGGCTAAAGGATGAGATAGCAGAGGTGACCAATGAGATTGAACACCTGGGCCTGACTGAAGAGAGGTAAAGTATCTCTCAACCATTTCTCTGCTTGTGCGTGGGAAGCTGTGGTCCACTCAGCCTTTGTTTTAGTGGAAGTGCATTCATGGGGAAAGACAGAGAAAAAAAATCTGCTTTACACTCATAACAGAGTCCACTGCTTTGTGGGATTTAAGGCTGGCAACTAAGGATTGTTTACATTATTGAGTCTTCCGTCTAATTTCTGCCTAATGATAGTTTAAGTCCATAAAATGTGAGAAAATAGGAAATCACTTTTTCCCAGAGCCAATGTGAAAGTCTTCAAATTTCTTATTTTGTCTGACCACAATATTTTAATTTGTAAATATTCCAAAACACAAGGTCCACTTCATGGCTATTCTGGGAGCTTTCAACCATATTGAAAGCTCCCCCTTGAGCTGAAGAGGGCTTTCGGTAAAGGTTGAGAATGAATCTCCACTCAACGATATGCCATGAGGAAAAGCACCAGCACCTCCAAAGCGCCTTTTTATTCTTGATAAATAAATTAAATGATTAGTCGGTTGTTGTTGTTTTTTGCCTATTTTGCAGAGCCATTAATGAAGTTCTTTTTAAATTGTTTTTTAGGAAAAGCATGCAGAGGAATAAACAGATGGCCATGGGCCGAAAGAAGTTCAACATGGACCCCAAGAAGGTGAGAACAAATGAGGCGCTTCCTTTTCATCTAACAGTTAAGTGTAGGGCTGCAGCTAACCATTATTTTCTTGTCGATTTAAATGTTGTGATTATTATCACTAATCTCAAAACCTCTGGAAAATAATAAAAGTCTTTTAAAAAGATAATCAGTTTGCGGTGATAATGAAACGGAATAAGAAACAGAGCCTCAGCTGCTGATTGATGGTGGTTGCAGGTCTAGATTAATGGTTGTGCTGCATCTTGGTGTTGGTGTTTTCACCTCATTGGACCAAAAAACAAATGATGTAATTGTTATTCAGATCTTTTTAAGAAGTAATATTTGGTGTATTTGTAATTTCAGTGAATGATGTTCAGGGACTGAGTAGTTCTGATTTTCTCCATCAGGGGATTCGCTTCTTGATTGACAGCTCCCTGCTGAAGAACACCAGCGATGACATCGCCCAGTTCTCTACAAGGGCGAGGGGCTTAATAAGACCGCTATCGGCGACTACTTAGGCGAGAGGTAAGTGATGCGAATGACTTAAGCCATCGATTATTTTAATATTTACACCTGTGCTTTTCCAAAGGTGACATGTCTAAATGTCTTCTGATTATTGATAACGGAACAACTGTCTGTGCAGAGCTGTACATGTTTATACGATGCAGCCTTATCACTATGCTATTAGTATACTACATTATGGTGCATTATCAGTTCTAAAGAGTATCCTTTAATGTATTTTTAAGTGATTCGATAAATCTCATCATCTCTGTGTGTTGCAGAGATGACTTCAACATCGAGGTTCTACACGCCTTCCTGGAGTTACACGAGTTCACAGACTTGCACCTGGTTCAGGCTCTCAGGCAGTTCCTGTGGAGCTTCCGGCTGCCCGGTGAGGCTCAGAGATCGACCGCATGATGGAGGCGTTCGCCCTGCGATACTGTCGCTGTAACCCGGAGTGTTCAGAGCACAGGTACATGCTGTTCAGAAGAGGGAGGATTTAAAAATATTATAATGTAAATGATTGAAATCAGCTAATACGATTAGTAAAGGTTTAGTGGAGTCCTGAAGAAGTACACACAAAACTACAAGTACGATACCTGCCATAAATATCACGATACCGATACTTATGATACGATACTGGTATATTTATCTATAATAGTAATAAATAAAACATCTGTATGGTTCCCTTTTACCAGCTGTTCCTGCCCAAGCTTTTTGAACACTTAACAAATGGCATTAACATTAGTATTAGCCTACAGCAAGATATTAATGAAAACTACATGGTGCCATCATAGTATTGATTATACACGGCTATGTAGGCCTAGACTACATAGTTCCTTCCATAAGTATGAGCAATTGTACTTCCAGATTTCACTTCTGGCATTTTTTTTTTTTTTTTTACAAAAAAACCAGGACGGTCGGCAAAAAAACTCCGGCACTTGACTTGACGCCATGTTGTCTCCCAGCGGAGCGCTTCCTGTATGTTTATGAGCGCTGTGCAGCCCCGCCCCTTGCAGTCAATGCGTTGGGAGGCATGACAGAGATATTTTAATATAATGTGTCGATACTAAAAATATGCTGAACCATATCCTTTTGAACGTACGGGTACCGCGGTACTTTTTTTTTTTTAGTATCGGTACACCGTGCAACCCTAGTACACACACTCTCTGTCTTCTTTTACAGATACCTGCTATGTGTTGTCGTTCGCTGTGATCATGTTGAACACGAGTCTACACAACCCCAACGTGAAGGACAAACCCTCCGTTCAGAGATTCACAGCGATGAACAGAGGCATCAATGACGGTGGAGACCTACCAGAGGAGCTGCTCAGAGTGAGATGCATTTACTTCCTCAAGCCTTCCCCTCTGCGGTATATTTGGACAGTAACAAAGTGTACTTGGTCGTTATGCAGACAAAAGTACTACTACATTGGTTTTATTTGCTTTGAGGAATTGTGTATGTCACACTGTTTCCAGTGAGTTTAAAATGTCTAAAGTTAGTTAAACAGCTAAAAGACCAATTTAACACAACTAAAGTAGCTTTATCTTTATTTAAGAACTGTATTTAAGTAACAATATCAAAGTATCAGCATTAAAATATACTTAATGTACTAAAAGTAAAGGTGTGTAGACATCACTATGTTGCAGCTGGTAAAAGGAGAAGGTTCACTTCCTGTGTACTGCTGAGAGACTTAACCCATAAATCACAATTATTAACTTATTATTATTTTGTATTAATCTGATATTGTATAAAGCTGTACAAATAAATCAAGTGGAGTGAAAAGACAATATTGCCCATGAAATGTAGTGGAGTGGATGTACAAAGTAGCATAAAATGAAAGCACTCCAGAGAAAGAACAAGTACTTGTTCCCGTCTGTGTAGAGAACCTGTACGATAGCATCAAGAACGAACCCTTTAAGATCCCAGAGGACGACGGGAAACGACCTCACACACACCTTCTTCAACCCCGACAGAGAAGGATGGCTGCTGAAACTCGTATGTGCAGCCATGCGACGTGAAAGTCAACGAACAGAAATAGTAATGCAACTCATTTTTTTATATTTGGTGCATGATTATGACCAGAAAAGGCCGCTCTAAAACGTGCAGTTTTATCTTAAGACACATGACTCGGGCTGCAGATATGCTTCTTGGTCTCAGAGGATTTATACGTGAAGTAAACACGGCTTTCACCCACGAAAGTCAGCTCGAGCGCATCCACGGAAATGACTTTGAAGACGGCTTATTGTCGTGAAATAAAACGTTTAGTTCAACAGCCGATGTGATAATGGAGCGCTCCCTTAACATTTTGTTTGTGTCGTGTGATAAAACTGCACATTTTAGAGCGGCCTCTTTATTGTGACCAGTGACCAGTAAGCCACACCTGTGAGTTGGATGGGTTATCTTGGCAAAGGAGAAGCGCTCGCTCACACAGATTTAACCAAATTTGTGACCAGAGAAATAGAAAAGGTCTACTACGTGTTTGATTTCAACATTTTGGTTTTTAATGCATTCATTTCACTCATTCGGCATTATTCCTGGTGCCTCTCGAGCTGGGAGGCCCTCTAGTGGACTAGATTTGTAAACTGCACCTTCAAACATGAGGACAAAGTGGTGTGAATCAGTCAAATGATTTTGTTGACATTGTTCTTGTTGTGTTTCATGGGTTTTGATCCAGGAGGTATGTACCTTAAACTTCGCAGCATTAATGCACCGCTTTGCTTCTGACCCCCCCCCCCCCCCCCCCCCCCCCTCCCCCCCCCCCCCCCCCCCCCCCCCCCCCCCCCCCCCCCCCCCCCCCCCCCCCCCCCCCCCCCCCCCCCCCCCCCCCCCCCCCCCCCCCCCCCCCCCTCTCTTTCTACCCCCACTGGCTGTGTGCATTCGCCCTCGCATCACAATTTGCTTTCCATTGAAGACGGATCATTCCTGCGCTGTATGCTCTTCAGACCTGATGTGAAAACATTTAAAGTAGTTTCACATCTTTTTTTCCTAACTGCTGGCAACCTGACCCATGTTTTCACCTCGGCTTTCATCTTAGCGATCAGGAGGCTGATGTATAACTCGCTGATTTGTGCAGTCGGTGTGCTTCTGTCGTCAAATGAAGTCCAGCTTTCTGCTCCAACAAGTTGTGTGTCCTTAATAAAGTCGAAGCTCACCTGTAGTCTCTCCTCAGGTGGACGGGTTAAGACCTGGAAGAGACGCTGGTTTATCCTGACAGATAACTGCCTCTACTACTTTGAATACACGACTGTAAGTAATAAGAGATGTCTCATAAATAACGTATGTTGCCGCAAGTAAGTACTTGGATTTATTGTCTCTCTGCTGTTTTTCAAGGACAAAGAACCCAGAGGAATTATTCCACTGGAAAATCTGAACATCAGGGAGGTCGACGACTCCAAGAAACCGGTAAACTCCTTATTCAATAACTCCTTATTGAGGAACATAAAACTTTCATAAAACTGTATGTGA
The DNA here is from genome assembly GCF_009769545.1 of Cyclopterus lumpus. Classification (NCBI taxonomy): domain Eukaryota; kingdom Metazoa; phylum Chordata; class Actinopteri; order Perciformes; family Cyclopteridae; genus Cyclopterus; species Cyclopterus lumpus. The sequence continues at coordinate 14,371,072 of NC_046984.1, read as the reverse complement.
TGATGCAAAAGAGATGCTGCGTGCCAAACATAGCATAATATAAACCAAAAGTTAAAATTAAGCAGTCGTTTGTGGATGCTTTTTAATGTCACCTTTATTCCCCATTAAAGGCTGATATACGTTATGTATCTTTCACCCATTGAGGTTGATTATGCATTAGTTTAATTAAAAAAACACAGAAATTTGTTTTCCTCTTTAAAACGCATCCAGAGTTTACAGCTTTTCACCAAGAATTGTTTTAAATATAAAATATTTCATGAAGCCAGGAAATGTATTTATTCCTAATTCGCGTTTTAGCACTTTTCGAGGTTCAAGGTTTTTTATTTGCCATCTGTGCCTAGACCAGCAGTCCAGACACATCGGAATTATTTTTGCAGGGTTCTCCGAGTCAACAGAGGTACAAAACAAACACACTATAATAATAATAGAAATATGAAGAATGAAAAATATATTTAAAAAAAAACACTGTACAAAAGACACTGTACATAGTGGTAAAGTGTATTTAGTATTTACAGTATTAAGTACAGGAACAGGTTATCAAAAATAAACATAAGAAAGGAAAGGAGAGTGCAGAGATAATAATTAGGTAAGTAGTACATCCGTAGTAGTAAATTATAGGCTAGTGCTGTACCTAGCTTGTAAAAGAAAGGGGGAAGGGGACAGTTATATGGGGATATTGCACATGTTCAGATGTTGGTGGAAGGTTGTGTGGGGGTATTGCACTGATTGTGGTATTGCACATTTTTTCACACTTTCAAGGAGTGCACATTTCTCAGTAGTTCTGTTGTGCCATCAGTCTGACTGTGGCAGGGAAGAAGCTGTTAAAGAAGCGTGTCCTGTGGGTGACGATGCTGTCCGCTCTGCTGTGTCTCAGGTTGTATGTGCAGTGTTTGTGTCTGAGCAGAGAGTGAGCTGGATGAAGTGAGTCTCCAATGATTCCCTCTGCTCTTTTACTACAGCGCTGCACACACAGAGTCCATGGACGGAAGTGTTGTCCCTGTGATCCTCTCCGCAGTCCTTATGACTCTTTGCATAGCCCTCCTCTCTGCCTGTGTGGTGTTCCCATACCACACAGTGATGCCTGCGGTGAGGATGCTCTCTATCAGTCCTCTATAGGCCTGGGTGAGAGGGCGGCGGTTCAGACCAGCTTTCCTGAGCATGCTGATGAAGTAAAGCCTTTTCTGGGCCTTTTTCACTGTGGCTGTGGTGTGAAGAGTCCAGCTCAGGTCAGATGTCACCTGCATTCCCAGAAATCTGTACCCGTCAGCCCTCTCCACCTCAGTCCCTTTAATGATGAGAGGCTGTAGAGGGGGAGGGTTCTTCCTGAAGTCAGTATTATTTCCTTGGTCTTGTTTGTGTTGACGATGAGGTCGTTCTCCTCTCCGTGGACCAGGATGTTGTTCACCAGGGTCCTGTAGCCCCACTCACCCCCGCTCCCCTTGATGAGCACCAGGACGGTGACGTCATCGGCGTATTTGATGAGGATGGTGTTGTCCTGGGTGGAGGTGCAGTCATGGGTGTACAGGGTGAATAGTTTGGGGCTAAGGCAGCAGCCCTGTGGGGATCCTGTGCTGACTGTGAGCTCGGTAGACACCCGTCCTCCCATTCTCACCACCTGGGGTCTTTCTATCAGAAAGTCCAGAATCCAGTTGCAGGTGGGAGTTGGACGCCGAGGTCTGTCAGCTTCTTGATTAGTTTGCCCGGGCGGATGGTATTAAAAGGCAGAACTATAGTCCAGGAAAAGCATCCTGGTATACGTTCTGCGGCTATCCAGGTGTTGCAGAGTGTGGTGTAGAGCTATTGCTACCGCGTCATCCACTGATCGGTTGGGGCGGTAGGCAAACTGGAGGGGGTCGACATTGTCCGGGACCGTGTGGTTGATGTGGGTGAGGACCAGTTTTTCTAGGCACTTCATGGCGACTGGTGTGAGTGTCACTGGCCTGAAGTCATTTACGGTGGGTGTGTCTGGTTTTTTGGGGACTGGTATGATGATGGAGGATTTAAAGATACGGGGAACTACAGCCTGAGATAGTGACAGGTTGAAGATGTCAGCATACACTCCGGCTAGTTGTTCCCCACAGACCTTTAGGACTTTGGGGGGAACTCCATCAGGTCCCACAGCCTTGTAGGGGTTTACCCTCTTCAGGGCCTTCAGGACCTGTGTGTGTGTGTGTGTGTGTGTCACCTGAAAGGCAAAGTCCATGGGGTCACAGGGGGCTTTTGATGGTGTGTCCGTATTCAGCCTGTCGAACCTGGCATAAAAGTTGTTGAGGCTGTCTGGAAGGGTGGGATCACGGGGGTCTGTGGTTGTTGTGGTTTTCTTGTAGTTAGTGACAGACTGGATCCCCTGCCACATCCTGCGCATGTCATGGTTGAGATAGTAGCCTTCAAGTTTTTGCCCCATCAGTCCAGGTGTTAAAGGTTCTGACGAGGACTGGCGTTGTCTTGAGCCGGATTGCCATGTGGTCAGACTTTCCAAAATGGGGTTTTGGTTCAGCTGAGAAGGCATTTCTGATGTTGCTGTAGCGTTGGTCCAGTGTTTTATTTCCTCTGGTGGGGAAGGTCACAAACTGATGCAGTTTGGGCATATTTTTCCGGAGATTGCAGTGATTAAAATCTCCCAGAATAATGACAGCAGCGTCAGGATATGTGTTTTCATGCTCACTGATCATGTCGTGTAGCTCCTTCAGTGCGGAGGGGGAAGATATACACAACTTTTCAGTCGTTTCCTGTAAATCTGACATCTCGTCGGTTGTGCTGCCTGACAGAACTGCTTCGAGCTCTTCATCTCGGCCCACAAAGATCAGGTGATCAAAGCCTGCAAGACGGAGGCCGATGGACGCGTCGTCGAGGGAAACCACACTTTTTACAGGATCTCCGCCCCGACCGCCGAGGAGAAGGACGAATGGATAGACAGCATCAAGTGAGCCACATCTAAACTCCCTCCTACAGGCGATCGGCAGGAAGTCTCGTATCTAACCCCTCCTTCCTCCTCCACCTGCAGAGCCGCCATCAGCAAAGACCCGTTCTACGAGATGCTGGCTGCTCGCAAGAAGAAGGTCTCGTCTCTGAAGGGGCTGTAGAGCTGCGGAGGATTACATCGACTGGATGTGGACCCGATTCCTCCGCTGCAGTGACGCTTGGATTCAGCTCTTAAAGAAGCTCTTCCTTTGTCTTTTTTGAACCGTCGGTACCGACGGCTCGTTCTCTCTGCAGGATTGCCCTCCCGTTTACAGTTTAATTTCCCACCTCGAGATGAAATGATTCAGTCGTAGATCTTTTTATTTTATTTTGTATGCTCTTTTTGAACTCTACTTCTGCAGCGTCGAAGCTGTTCCCTCTGGTTAGCACTCTTACAGTCTGCTGTCCGGTTCCCCTCAGCCAGGCGGTTCGGTCTCTACAGCTCCTCAAACAGGAGATGCTGTCAGTCAGAATTTATTTTATTCATGGTTGAACACGAGGTGATGGGAAAAAAAGACTGACTGTTTGATAACCTTTCTACACCTTTTTTTTTTTTTTTGAAAGACCCATTACATAACAGGAGGAGGAAGATGGGAACAGCTAATGATGAATCGCATGGTACATTAATGGGATTCAGAAAACACAGAAAATATCAGCTGGAAAACAAGTTTCATCCTGGACGCTGGACTTTTTTGTTGTATTGTCTGATTTAAAAAAAACCCAAAAAAAACTATTTTCTAAGCCTGTTTTCTTACTGCTGTTGGTCTTTTGTCAAAGCACTGTTAATGAAAATGAAGGTGATGCATAAATAGCTAAGTATTTATTTCCAGATTTCTTGTAATTTATTGTTTTGAGTTGTCTCATTAAAGTTTGCAAACCAACATTTAACTCCGAAATAAAAGTCAATGAAGACAAACCAGGACTGGAAAATACGTCATTACTGTAATTGTTCAGTCATAAAATTGTTGTGATTGCCGTGTTACGTTAAGTGCGTTAGATTTGACACTAAATATAAACAATGTGGGATTAACAACTTTCCTTTTCACTTTAATAAAAAAAATTTAAAAAATCTAATCTGGATTCCGGTTGAGCAGAAACAAGTCTTAACAAAATAACTTTTAAACTTCAAACAAAAAGCTTGAGTCCTTTGTGATAAATGTTGATTTGTATTCGTTCATGGTTACTTGGGACTTGTGACAGTAAACCACTATAAAGACTTGTAATTGGATGTAAAAGTGCTGATGCAGCATGACTACACGGTATCAGATGATTTTGAAACTGTTTTCCCCGCACGGTTATTTCCTGCTTCGCTTCACATGTAGCGATCACGCTGTCAAATACTTTACTCTAAAGGAATGCAGATTATTCAACAAGTAGGCACGTCGCGCCCATTCAAATATTTAAGTGTAAAAACATTACAGAAGTATCACAAGACAAGTGTTTTTTTTTTTTTCAAATTGTTTTTAAATCGGCTGCTTCCTTTAAGCGATTGTTTCCTTAGTCATAAATATTTCAAGTTCAAGAAAAACTAAAGATTTGAAGATGCAGGCTTTTAAAAATATAATTAAAAGATTTGTAAACCAAATATTACACTTTTATAAAACATGTTGGATTATAAAGAATACTTTTTTTTGTGATTTTTTTATCAGTACCTCAGTATTGCTTAAATCTGCAATAACTGACCTTTTGGCCACTTGGGTAAGGCGGAAACAAAGCCATAATATCACCTAATAAAGGTTATTAAGGTGAACTTCCTTTGCACATGCAGCAGTTATTGATGGGGTTGTTTCTGGACACCTGATGAATGTTAATATGAACCGTTTTAGCTCCGTTTTGGCCTCCACCTCTTACGGAAACTCTCCGGATGTTCACCAGGCACGTTCGGTGAGCTTTTAGAGTTGCCTGCTGCTGGTTGTCGATCTCTAAACTTTTAAAATAAAGCCTTGTCTTCATATAGTGCTACGGCGATGAGGGTAAAAATCCACCAACACAGAGGTTCACGCATTTAAAGTCATTGTAAAAACTCACATCGTCCTTTAATATACAAAGTTAACACAGACTGTACAGGTTAGCGCCGATTGCTGCAGTAAACTCTCTTCAAACGTATTAAGGCCCCTCATGGGATTGTAATTATTCACCATCACAGATGCTATTACTATCGAATACATGCAGCATGTACTTAGAGAGGTGTGTGCAGTAGGAGTAGAAGTAGTTTAAATGTTCGTAATGCTTGTAGCAAAAAAACTCAACATTTAAAAGTGTAATGACATTAGATGTTAAAACTAACACAGCAACAGTTGGGAAGGTAACATTGAAACTTCCTCGTGTGTGTGTGAGAGAGAGAGTCACTTCCTGGACACACTGAGGGTTAAAGCCGAAGAGAGGCTGAAGACTACCCAGCATGCCCGGTGGTAAAGTATCCCGTCTGCAGAACAGAAAGACCTCCAACTCGACCTTTGACCTCAACGCCGAAGAAGAAAACTAAAGACTCTCCTCCTGTTCAAAACACAGAGAAACACCGTAAGTATTTTTGCTTTTTACAACCTCATCATTTTACTGACATTCTACATTGTGACACAACACTGACTTTTCAACTTTTTGTGACATACTATATTTATAACTTACGATACTTTGACTTTTTAAATCAGTCACAATACCATAACTATACCATATCACTGCTTATCCGAATGTATTATAATTCATGAGGATGACCGGTTATCCTCATTCAACTAAATAGGCATTAAGGGTTAGTTCAATGTGTGAGACCACAGTGGGAAACTGCAGTTTCACCACTAGGGGGCAGGCAGCTCCACCCACACAAGGGTTGAACATGACTGTGTGCATCAGCTGCATCTGAACCCTGCTTCCCCTCAGACTTGTTCAACATGTCTCCAACCTGTTGTACATTTTTAGTTTCCAACAATAGACCGCCTGTTCTGCCAATAAGCAGTTTATTTTAATCAGTTATTTTTTTATTTTTAACCGGAAAAGCTATTGTTGGAGGTCGTTTTGTTTTTTCCTGTCAGGAATAAAGCACGAGATAAGCGGTAAACACAGATGACAATGCCATACGGACACAACACACGAGTAAACAGTCCGCTCTTCAAACCTAAAAGACAGCATTCAGACAATCACCGTTTAAAAAAAAAAAAAAAGAGTGATCCAAAAATAATAAAGGCATTAATGAACTTACCAGACAAAATTATTTTGATTTGCATTTTTGTTCGGGAGCGAAAAGCCACATTTATTTAACTTTGAAATCATTAGAAGTAGTTTGAAATATATCTTTGAACCGTTCGGCACACAAGGGCCTTTCCTGTTGTCATCTCGACATGTTTGCCAGTTCAACAACATTGAGTGTCTTTTTGGCAGCAGATCACTTGAGCATCTCTCTCTCCCCCCCCCCCCCCCCCCCCCCCCCCGGTCTCTATCCAGGTAGCGTTAAGGAACCGCCCATTTACTGTAATAATCCGGCATGCGACACTTCCTGTTCTCAGAAAGTAACACCCATTTTCTTTTTTTATCTTCTCCTGTGGTCTTGACATGTTTCCTCTTGGCTTGCTCTCGAGTTTATGAAATATAAAAACAAAAATCAAAAAAATATCTGCCCTGTTCTGAGTGAGTAGTTTTTCCCCCTATTTTTAATTTTAAAAAAAAACTCTTAAAAATGTTGACTGTCAGGGTCGACGAACCCTCTGACTTCCCCTCGCCAAGTCCTGACAGGACTCCTGGTAACACAGACCACTCCGTCAGATCATCAGCATAACACGCCGGTGACTCACGCCGACGCGGCGTCCCCGCTCAACCTCTAGTGACGGGGCTGCTGGGAAGACGAGGATGGGACCTGCGATTTAGGACACGCCACAATGACTGCAGGCATTTTTAAGAAGCCACAGCCTGTGTGTGTGTGTGCGTGTGCGTGTGCGTGCGTGTGTGTGCGTGCGTGCGTGCGGTGGGGAGTTCGTTACACTGTGTTCAGGGCTGTATTTTGTCCACAAGGCAAAAAACGGAAAAACAATGTAAAACATGCTTGAACAGGAACATTCTAATATATTACAACTTGGGGTCTTATTCTTAATGGATAACTCTGAACTCGGTCGTGAAAACTTATTCACACAAGCTCCTCAAAATAATACGTAAAGTATTTCCATTTTCTGCTACTTTATACTTTACTTGAAACGTTGTTAATGTGCTGATGGAGCAGGAAGTCGCCGTGTCATCACTTTAGCTGTTCATTGTCACGTTTTATTTTCTCCTTTTAATGTTTAGCTGAGGTTTGTTTAAAGCAGCTACAATTATACATTCTTTGGCCTCTCGGAGGGGCGGGATAAACTACACGCACAACAGTGACCTATCAACTTATTGGTATTTTACTGGATTTGGCAAACTTGTTAGCAGAGAGATGCCTCTGCTCTTTTCCAGCAGACACAGAGCAGCATTATTATTCATATTTTCTTTCCACCTAAAGATTAAAAAGGAATAATATTCACTCGTCTTTTAGCTCCGTTTTGGTCTCCACCAAGTCGTGAGGGATATTTCTGGCTCTTCAGCCGGTAAACACTGCAGTGTGTTCACCAGCTAGATGCTAACTGTGTCTGTCGGCTGTCTGGTGCCGAGCAGCTGGTGTACGGTGAGTTTTACGACTGTTTCCATTGAAAACAGCTGCGTCTGGAAATAAGGTTGATGAACATTAACGTTCTGGCTGTAAAGAAGAAGAAGAAAAAAAACTGAGATCTGAAAGACCCTTGAACGTTTCATGGAGCCGAGTCCGACGAGTCTGATCTGAAATAACCGAATTGATCAGAACAAAACAAACAAGTTAAATAAATTGGAAGAGACGAGCGATCACCTGGTGGCGACTTAGAAGAAGTTCTTGATGAGGGGAGTGACGAGTTTCACCCACAGCTTGACGTGGCGGTCCGGCCGCTCGAACGTAGAGCCGGACACCTCACTGGACCGCTGGTACAAGATCTCCTGCTCCTGAGGAGGCACATCGTTTAACACACAGGTGTGTCATCAGCTCACAGTCAATCAACATTTACGGCTGTGGTTAACTCACCTCCTGCAGCTGGCTCTGCAGTTCCTCGTTCTCCGTAACTATGGCGATTTGGGCCTCCAGGTCACGGTGAACCGACCGGTAACCGAAATTAGGGGAGCCAATTAGAGTGAGGCAGGGCCGATCCTGCCCCTGGAGGTAATACCACAGACCTGTGAGGAGGGGGAACAAGAGGAGTGAGAGGTAATGCTTCAGAGAGACGTTTTCCAGCAGGGATTTCTGTAAAGGCCCAGACCACAACTAAAAGGAAGCACATGCCGAAATCCCCAGCGTCTATCCAAAACCTCAAAGCTTGAGGAGAGAGAGAGAGAGAGAGAGAGAGAGAGAGAGAGAAAGTGAGTGTACATCCCCAAGGCTACGACAAAAATGACTGTACACGCCGTCTTCTCTCACGCTACATACCACTGTGACCACAAGAAGAACAACATCAGAGCATTGAGTAATGCGTTTTATTATTTTCACTGAGCCGAACAACACCAGTCTGGATGCTGAGCCCCGGCTTAAGCCGCTTTTATACACAGTTGCCGGTAAATTACTTCACTCTCACTCACACACACACACAAGCACGCACGCACAAACCAGACTGACCAGCTGACGGCGGTTACGCAATAATTACGGCTGCCAAACGCCATCTCGCTCAACAGAAGAGGAGGAAGACGTCTCTTAATATTTTAGTAGCCAAGGAGCAGCAGTTAACGTGCCAATGTTCGTGGAATTTATCAAATGTTTGAGAAAAAGTCAAGTCGCCCACAAAAGCATCGACGCAACGGCTTCATTTATCTACAACGTTACCGCTTTCATTCCTGCGCCACATTTTCCCCGAATTGTTAAGAGGTCTTGAGTTTGGGAAAATGCTCGTACAGATATTTCCCAGAATATTTTTAACCCTGCTTCCATTCAAGGGATTTAAGATTGTAATCTCTTGTAATCCACATTGACGTGAGTCCCTGCTCAAACTGTTAGTTACATTTTAAATATTTTCGCATTTTGCTCAGAAATGTGAAACTACAATGACCACATTAATGGGCATATTTGTGGATGTTTTCCCAGGGTTGCTAGGAGACGTGCCGTCAATTTCCCTGGTGGTTTACCGACTGAAGCGCGTAATACTGCGTTTCATTCTAATGTCTTTTAGAAGCTACTTTTTTGGTTTCTGGCTATTTAAAATATCTTGCCATTAAGTTTGTATTCATGCTTCCCAAACAACAACAATTTAAGGGGGCGTTGTCACCGTGTAAATACGGCTCATTTTCTGTAATTAAACATTTTAATCAAAGCACACAACATGGAAATAAATCAGGATACTGATTTAATTTAGTTTAGTATTTCTGGTGAAGCAGATCTGGTGCTTATTAAATGCCGTTTTCCACCCACAGGAGAAAATGCTGAATAATCAGGGTTTCGTCTCCGTTATCAAAAATGTCAACGTCATCTTCCTGCATCCCGGAAAACACAACAAGAGACGAATTCACACAAAATGTGCAACAAGCATCGAGGATGAGACCGATGCAGCAGTACAGGTTGTTTTAAGTCGACTTACGGAAATAACAACTCATACAGACACTCTAAACCGTCTAAGATTGTCTTGTCTTCTGTTACTAAATATCACTGCTGGCTGGTGAGGACAAATATTCTGTTTCCTGCTTCTGAAATCTAAGAATTCACTGCTTTCTTTCCATTATTCACACACACACACACACACACACACACACACACACACACACACACACACACACACACACACACACACACACACACACACACACACACACACACACACACACACACACACACACACACACACACACACACACACACACACACACACACACACACACACACACACACACACACACACACACACACACACACACACACGTTTTAATTGACTGAACTACTAAATCAAGACAATCTACAGATGTGTGTGTGAGCTTTTCGCCGTTTTATACAATTGTAAATTAAATATCTTTAGGTTTTGCGCTGTTGGTCTGACGAAACAAGCAATTTGAAGGCGTCGCCGTGGTTTCTGGGACGATAAACAGAAAAGGCATTCAACAGAAGAATGTGCTCGTTAGCGGCATCCCTCGCGGGACCTGGACAGGAGTGAGTGAGTGTGTTTCGTCTCACCTTTGGCGTGGAATGTCCACTGTGACCTCTGGTACTCGTGCAGGTGAACTCTCTCCTGTTGGCCCAGTCGGCGCACCTGGTCGTAAAACTGTCTGGCGATGTGGGTGTACGCTGCAGGGATCGCCCCGGCAACGCCCTTGGCTCCGAAGAACCCGTTGACCTCGGGGGAGGCGGTGAGGATGCGGTAGCTGGCGCCGGCCCCGAGCACCAGCCGCATGTACGCCCGCGTCAGGTTGAAGTAACCCGACGTTAGAAACACGGTGGAGTCCGGACCGGCGCCATTCAGCAGGCGCTGGAGTTTGATTACAAACGGAAAGTGAAGAAAGACGAGTTTATAATTTGGCTCATTAAAGAGCTGAAATCCATCAGGATGATTGGTCACCTTCGTCTTGACCACGGTAACAAGGAGGTTGAGTATAATTCCCCTCATGTTGGCTCACGTCTGATTCTTATGTCTTCAAGAATTACTCTGTGACCAGTTTAAACTTCTTAGCGCTTCTTTTTTGTGTCTTTTTTTTTTTTAATCATTAAAAACAGGTAAACGTTGAATCATCAGTGTTCACCGATTTTCTTTTCAGACACTAGTGGATAAAAAAAGCAATAATTTAACAGCAGGGCCAATGTTATATATTTTAATATTTAAGATCTTTTTTGTGTGCTCTGTGTATATTTTGGGTTCAAATGTCCTGATGTCAGGTGTGGCGCCTCACCTGTGTGACCTGCTCGTCCACCTGGATCCCCAGAGGCTTCATCTGGACCAGCGGGAACACCCAGGTGTCCTCCTCCTCCTCCCCCTCGCTCATCCCATCGTCCTCCGACCCCGCCGACCCGTTCAGCAGCTGCTGCCTGACGTGGGCCGTGTTCACCACCTCCATGATCCGCTTCCTCGCCGCCACCGAGAAGTCCTGCCTGTTGCCTGGTTACCACGGAGAGACAAAAACATGAGCGCGCACAAGTGGGAGGCGGGTCAAACCGATCTCTGGGGTCACAGTGATCTGGGCTGCGAGTGAGTTTGGGAGGATATACGGCCGCTTACGAGCGGGGATGTTGATGGGGAGGAAAACACAACCTCAGCTAAGGAGCCGTTACTCTGGAAAATACGAGTCTTTAAGTTCCCGGAAAATTACCCTAGAAACTGTATCCGTTTAAAAAGGTTGTGTTCACAGAAAGCGAAGCCTTCTGGATGCGAGTAGCTTGCTCATTAGCTTACTGCACTTCTTCTTACTGTTGACATGACGCCGTGCCAAGCAGCACAACACAAATCTCCTCCTTTGAACACCGAACTTTCCGCCCTTTTCTTGGTCGGCTCTTAGGAAAACGTGAAACGTGTCGCTGGCAAGTTCCACATGACTTGGAATCCCATGATGCCTTGAGATGCGATTCGCTCGTGTCCCATAGAAAAATTAATAGATGTGTCCCGTTGCCCTTTACCGTAATTCTCACAAATTTGTCAGCCGTTCGTGTTTATAACGACGTGCAGCACAAGGACACCAGCATGCCCAGAGGCACAATGTGGTAATTTAGTCAGATTATTCTGGTGGATGAGAAGAGAGCGAGAACATTTAATGAGTGATCTGACCCTTGAAACTACACTGACAGACTTATTTTTGTCACATCTCATCGCAGATCTTCAGTTGTTAACGTTTTAGAGTTCCAGTGTGCCGTCAGTTCCCAATCCATGTCGTCTTCCAGCAACAACGTGACGTCACAACTCTGTTCCTGGTGTTCGTTACCACGGCGACCCAGTCCTGCAGACATGATGTCATCATTCATCCCCCAAACTGACATCCTGCACTCCTGTTACGGACACCCAGCACCTGTGTGTGTGTGTGTGTGTGTGTGTGTGTGTAGAGAAAAGCCTGAAAATGTTCACATCCGGCTGCATGGCTAGCCAACCACAAGAGCTCTCATCATCTTTCTCACTGTACACACACACCATCTAGTCTTCTGTCGAAGCTTTCAAGCTCCATTAGTGAAATCCATCGGCTCCTCCTGCAGAAGAACTGGGCCGCTGCCACCGTAGAGCATGAAGTGTTAAACATAGAGGGTAAACATGCGTCTGTGTGTGTGTTCGGTGCCTACCGTTGTACGGGTGCACCATGCCCTCCTGCACGGTGACCGAGTCGTCGGGCTGCAGCTGCAGGGAAACGTCTCCCACGGCGTCCACCAGGTCGGAGAAGAAGTCGGCGACCTCGCTGCAGTTTTCCAGCAGCACGTAGCGGTCCTGCCTGTTGGTGAAGTACGAGTCGCTCAGGTTGGCCCTGAACAAAGAAAGAAAGAAAGAAAGAAAGAAAGAAAGAGAGAGAGAGAGAGAGAGAGAGAGAGTTAAGAGGCCTGTGACAACACATGCATGTGTTTAGACAAGTATGCATGTGTAATAAATAAATATATATATATGTTATATAACTGTTTCACTCTATAAAGAGGAAACAGTTTATGGATGATGGCTCTCAGTATCTCTGGGGAAACACTGGACACCAAAGTGTGAAAGTATTTTTAGAACAAAAAAAAATTCGAAATGTATACACGTTCACTATTCTTCTCTCTATAATCAGGTACACATAGTATTGTGTTTACTCTCTCCACAAGCCGTGGGTTCAGGCCATATCATTTGGAGCAGAAACTCAAAACAAACTCATATTGACACCGACGTGGAGAGCCGGGGAATCGACTCACCCGCTGATGATGACGCTGTCGTCAAACAGGTAGACTTTGATGTGCTGGACTCCGATGGTCTCGTTGAAGCGCTCGGGGACCAGCAGGCGCAGCAGCCCCCTCAGGTCTGGCGTGTGGTACAGAGACACCCTCATCTGAGAGACGAAGCGCTGCAACAATGGCAGCAGCATGGTCCTCGAGTTGGTCTGTCCTGCACGGGAAAAAAAAAACAAAAAACAGGACAAACGTCAGGAGGATGAGCGCCTTCAAACTCAAAAAAGAGGAAAATGGCAACAACCTCGTGAGCCGCGAGTGTAGTCCAGCAGTATGGTGACTTTGAGGTCGGGATCGTCGCTGTTCTCCTGCGAGCGCCGGAGAGCTTCCTCCATGCAGTCCACCTGAACACAAAGGAAGAACGCAGAAGACAACAACATCAACACGTGCAGCAGAACCAGAGATATCGTCTTTTTCTTCGAGACAGCAAGCAAGCGTTCGGCCATCCGTTGCACAATCAACCGGTTAGTCGATCGAGAAAGAAGTAAAATCAACCGATTTATTGTTATCGCGCAAAACAAAAGAAGATTTTAAACATTTATTGTCTTCAGCTTCTCGGATGTGAGGATTTACTGCTTTTCTTGGTTTCATACGATTGTAAATAGAATATCTTTACATTTTTGGATGTTGCAATAGTTGCACAATTATCCGTCATTTTGTAAATTAAACAATTCGTCAAGAAAATAACAGATCTATTAAGATCAATAACAACCACAGGCATTAAAATGCAGCCATCAAGCTGCTCGGCTCTTTTAACCGCAGCAGAAAACTTCTCAAGGACATTTTACAGTAACAAAAAAAAACGTTTCCTGTTGTCTGTAATCAGGTTTTCACTCCAAGTCATTGTTCTGCAAACCACAAACTGAAGTTTGTATCCCTTTTGTTGTCAGCCGGTGCCGTTTGTTATTACTCTTGTGCTCCTACAGTCTAGCAATTGGGTGTTTTTTAGTTCTAAAATACTGGACTGATGTAAATGTTAATAAACAGCTGGCTTCAGTCTGCAAACCAGTCTAACTTTTCTTTCCCGAGCACAACTCTGATCTTTCTTTTATTTACTTTGGCTTAATTGTGCATCTGGTGCCCAAATGCATTTGTTATACGCAATATATTATTATTCTGTTGTGCCCGTTTGCATGCCGGTAAAACAGTTCTTCCAGCGTGGCTCTGGAGGGAAATGTGTTCATGAGTTGGCGCTGCAGAGGGACACTGAAACAATAGTTTCCTTTAAGGCAAAGAAGCAGCATTTAGTCACGATGCAATGTGTCAAACACTTTCCAAGTTTGTGTCACTATTGCAATCAAACAAACTTGAGCATAAACACTTTAGTCATCAACCAACAGCCCTCTGACTTCCTGCAGACAGGAACCGTTGACACCAGAGGACAGCTGGTTAGAGGAAAGGTGGACATTCGATTATTGTGTAAATAAGTGTGACCGTGTGCCGTTTTCCTCTGCAATAGAAGAAGCTGACGTCCTCCAGAAATACACTCTCAAGCAGCAGAGTGAAAATATATGATGTAGTTATATAAATGATTGTTTAAAAAAATAAATAAAAAAGTATTCTGATGGGTATTCAAATGTCCCTCGAGAAGAAAACTAAATGGTCAGTGGCTCCTCTGTGATCGAGTTTGATACCCCAGATGTAAACCTTTCCGCATTCAAACACAAATATTGAACACTGTACGATTTATTTTTTCGATTGGCGAAGCTTTGACATTTGCTTTTATCCTCTCATGTTTTGTTTTTAATATATTTATCATCCAGCTAAAAGAGCAGTAACATTGTCTGACTCAGTTAAAAAACTAAACGTAGAAAGTGACATCAGACTCCACACAACTTGTTTTTCACATATGCGGTGGCAGTGCTCTCCACTCTGAACTACTTTTGCATATGGGGTGCTGAAAAGGCCTTCCTTTGAAATTTCAAGATTATTTTTCTCTGCCTGCACCTGCGCTTATGTAAACGCGCCGCACAGGTGTGAGAGCCAGTATCAGTCGGGGAAGCTTTGGTGCCGAATCTTTGGTTTAAACCCCACAGGCCGCACTCGTATTTTGTGTCTGAATTTAATTCAGGTCATTGTGTCCAATTACAAGCGAACCTGAGCTCGACAAATAACACAGACCCACTGTTCCTTGACTCAACGCGTGGAGTCATCCATCATCCTGTGAGGTTACAGAGTTTGGCAGCGATCACACCCGATTCAAACGCTGCCAACTGTAATTCAACATGTTGGACTTGTCCCTGCATTGTTCTGCGATTCGCCCTCTGCTGCTCCAAACCAGTACAAAAAAAACCCCATCTGAATGAGAGTCCAGACTGTGGTTTGTTCTGGGTTAATGTTGTTATGCTAGGCCTTCCAAGCATGAACAACAGCAGGATATCACATGCCAACACTGGTCTCCTTATACCCATAAACCCTTGCATTCTGGGGTCATTCCTTGTATCGGCCCGGAGTACATTTTAATTCCATGAAGAAAAGCCCACTGCGGTTTTCTTGGAAGGCGACTCTGACTCACATTTTCTAGCATCTCCAACCACTTATTTGGCACATGCTTGTGTTTGGATGCCGTTGTTCTCACCTGCCCAAAAACTAAGACAACATAAAAACTGCTCTAACAATTAATCATACACAGACGCCACTCTTCTCACCAGTTCCTGCTCCAGCTGACCTGTTCCTAGATACAATGAGGCCATCACCACGCGCCTCCTCGCAGTCTTGATCCGCGCCTGAGGCGAAACAAAAAGGAGAGAAAGAAACACACACGACAATGAATGGGTGCGGGTGTCAGGAATCCGGTGACAAATATCAGATACGGAGAATTATTAATAGGTACATTTACTGTCAGTCACATGTGCACATGTCGTGTTCTCTTGAAACTTCTACAATGGATGCAAATTAAATGTCGTCCGAGGTGATCGGGGGATGGGAGAGTGACACGTTTTCTTTGTGATGAAATGGATGTCTGCAAGTCTGTGAATTATCAAGACTAAACAGGACATTGTTTGAACAACAAACAATTATGTTGATTTATTTATTCGTAGGGAAAGAAGTGCATCACAATATTTAAAAAAAGGCCTAAAGCCATGTCTTCAGATTTCTAGTTTCTTCCCCCACACAGTCTAAAACTAAAATACATTCAGCTTCCAAGGATACAAGAAGAGGAACATAGCAATACACCCTCATAATTGAAGAGCTGGAACTTGGTAATGTTTTAATTTTTCTCAGTTGAAATTGACTTAAATCAAAATGAATCAACAAAAGTTGCTGATTGCTTTCCCATGAATCAGAGCTCATTTCTGGAAAGACGCTCTACTGATTTTATGAAATGTCAAAACTGTGAGCGCCACAAACAACATTACGTTCACCTCCATTGTACTGAAGTGAGCGACATCTCAGGTTGATTACACAAAAAAAGAAGTGAAAAGGTATGATCTTTTGTAATTTGGGGGAACTGACCCTTTGAGGATAAAGGTCGCCTGACTCCACAATGGACTACGACATCCTTTGCATTTGTCGGCAACAAATCCAAAAAGGCGTTGCCACTTTAAAAAAGAAAAAAAAAAGAAGATATTTCATCCTGTTCCTTGTGCCAGGTCTTTTCATTTTTGTTCAGGGCATCACACACGTTGTTGGCTGGCTCTGCAAACTCACGTATCCTGATATACTGTAGCACCAAACAAAAGGGTGTGTGTGTGCCAGAAAGTGATCTATAAAAAAAAACAATACATAAAAGAAGTGGAAGAGAACCTTCGTGACAGAAAGGTTCCTTCTTTTTTCCCGTCATTTTGGCAATTTGTGTGAGATGTGTGAATATTTTGCATAACAAGACTCCCCCATAAAAGGCGACGCTCAGCAGCAAATCCACTCTTCACATTTTGTTTTTTTGCCATAGCACCAACTTTGTAAAAAATAAATAAAATCATTCCTTCACTATTGTTTACCATTTGTTAACAATGCCAAAGAAAATAAAGCTTATTGAGCACGCTTAGTTGGTTTAATTCTAACTGAACATTTGCTTCCTTCTTTAATTTGAATGAGTCACAAATGAAGGGAAATGTGCCCACAACAACAACTAAGTCCTGGATGCTGCAGCGTGCTTCTCTGCAAACTTTGGGCAAAGTAATGCTTCCTCAAATACCTCAAGCACCACAATACATGACACTATGGAGCATCTCTTCAAACTTAATTTTGGCAGGCCTTGTTTTGTTCTTTGGGTTCTCATCATTCCTTTGCAGCTAAAACGAAAACACTGACCTTCATCGTGTGGTAGAAACTGGTCGGGTGAGGTGAGGATGTGGATGTGGGTGCCCGGCACGCGGAAGGCGGGTACGTGCTCCGCCATCCATTGGAAGTGGCCACAGAGGCCGTCTGTGCCCTGAGCTCCGGCTGACCCGGTGGGCCTGGAGACATGTCGGGGGGCCGGGTCGGCTTCAGCCAGGAGGGGAGCCAGCAGCAGCACCGAGGACCTGGAGGAAACCCATCGTGAGCTTTTTTGTTTTACACATGCGGAGAGGCTTGCATTAAAAAGTTGGACACGTCACAAACGCCAGTTGGTATTTTTAATAACAAGGGCTCATTCAAACAAAGGCTGTTTTCATTTCCCGCAGCTCAAGGTGACGTCTACGTTTATTCAGTTTTCACAGATCCATGAGAAGATTTAACGGTGCGTCTGGATGTTCTTCTTCGGTGTCCTAACATTCACCCCAACGCCACATCCCCTTTGTCTCTGCCAAACGATCTCACAATCCGGTCCGACAATGCAGCCACATTAAATAAAGACGGGGTGGAGTTTTGATTCTCAGACATGACGGTGAACCTCAGAGGCCGATTGTTTCAATTCTACTGAAGTCCTCCATATTCATTACGACCAGAACACACGTGCATAGTTTACGTTTTGGTTGGAATCAAACCCACAAAAAAAAAACGGCTGCAAGAAGTCAGAGAAAACAAAAGTCACATAAAAACAAAAAGACGCAGCTCGGGATTCTTTCCAAAGCCACTTTGCTGAGTTAAGAACTTCTGCAGAAAAGGGGGATTTCCTACGTTGTTTAGGATCAAAGTCCCATCATTCATAAACACGTAGTACCACTCAAAAGAACCATAAAACTATACCGTTGCATGTCAGAGAAACATCTTTGCATCCCATAAAAATTACAAACGTTATCTGGAAGGAGTACCTTGAGCTTGGCGATGGGTTATGCAATATGTGATGGACCCTAAAGCCTTTAAAGTGTTTATGCAAGCGGTAAAAGATAAGAAGCGTGTGACAGGAGATAAGATGTGCTTTGACATTATATGGCGTTGCGTTGCTTTATATATATATATATATATATATATATATATAAATAATTTTGTTACCTTTACAAAAGGGTGGAGTTTCTGCACACATGCATTATCGACATAGCGTGCCCTTGAATTAAGATTATCGGAGCGGTGTAGCGCACTTCGAAGAACGCAGATTTCCGTGAAACTGAGATGAAGTTCACTTGTTACATTTAATGAGGTTAGACGCTAAAGTAATAATGCTGGACTTTTGCTCGTTACTGCAATGAATAGGGGAGCCGTTTACTCCAATACGTGACTGCATCACATCCCTCTTGATTTGAAGCATGTGACGGGAAACAACAACGTCCGTCTGTCTTCCCCATAATTCAAAATTCCCTGAAAATCCCCTTGCGGCTTAATAGATTTAAACCCCCATTTGTCTCCACAGATTTAGATTCAGTTATCAAACTGGTCACCGTCTGTCTAATAGAGTGATGAAATCACTCTGTATTCTAAATCATATAATGTGTAGACCCAAGTCCAAAACCCAAGACTTGCCCCCAGATTCTGGTTGCAAGAGTTTTTGTGAGGTCAACCCCTGATGTTGGGTGACAAAGCCGAGCTCTCCAGTTCATCTCAAAAAGGTTTTGGTCGAGGTTTGCACACCAAACTAAAATATATATCTTAAGTTTCTTTACGGACCTGGCTTTGTGCACGAGGGTCACGCTGAAACAGGAAAGGGTTGTCCCCCAAACTGTTGCCAAGTTGGAAGCGCTCTCAAAAAAAACTTGAAACTTCAAAGTAGATGTTTGAACCCGCCATAAAGGGTCAAGAGTAGAAGAAAAAAAGAAGCCGTTTAAAAGACCGTTACATCGTACCAAAAAAAAAACCTGGAGCATTAAGATTTACCAGATACTCCAGGCCAGCACTGAGGGTCTCAGGCCACCGTGTTCCGAAATTAGGTCTCGGCCCCAGACGTTGCGATTGATCGACATCATCATTAAAGTCTGCTCAGATAGTGTCACATTAAAAAAAAATAAAAAAGAGTCCCTCTGACCAATAACACCTCCAGGTGCGTTCTGCTAACGAGTGACATCACCTGTGTGAACGCCGACTGGAAACATCAGATTATGGGGCGGCTGTCAGAAAGGTGTGGTGGGATGTAACCAAGTACATTTACTCAAGTACTGTACTTATACTCCATTTTGTGCTACTTTCTACATCTCAGAGGGATATATTGAATTTTAAAAAAATGGGTCATTCTGCATTCTGACAATTTTACTTAAAGTATATTTTGGTGCCAATACTACAATATTGCAGGACTTTTACTTTACTAAGTAGTTGTACAATATGGTAGTACTACTTCAGAGTTCAGGTTGCGCGCGCAACCTGAACTCACACACACACACACACACACACACACACACACACACACACACACACACACACACACACACACACACACACACACACACACACACACACACACACACACACACACACACACACACACACACACACACACACACACACACACACACACACACACACACACACACACACACACACACACACACACGAGCTAATTCTGACTTTAAACTTATACATGTTTCACCCTAAATAAGCTACATGTTGACGGCTAAATATGTTAAATAATACATTACATGTCATTTAGCTGACGCTTTTATCCAAAGCGACTTACAATAAGTGCATTAAACCATGAGTCCAAACTCAGAACAAAAATCAAGCAAGTACAATTTCTTCAATAACGTTAAACTACAGAGTACTATCCGTAAGTGCCATTTAAGTGCTACTAAAGTGCCAAACAACAAAGTGCTATCGGTAAGGGACATTTAAGTGCTACTACGGCTCTACCTTCCCTATTCAAGGTACAGTCGAAAAATACGAGATCAAAACAGAGCATCACATGTCAGATAATTGGCGCATTAGCAGTGACAACATTAGCAAAGCATCTGTATCTCTTCGTGGTCGAAAGCTTCACGCAGGAAACATAACAACCGTTGTATGCTCGTGTCCGCGAGTCGTGTCTCTTACCCTCCTCTTCTGTCCCGCGCGCGGAAAAGCCGGTCAGATATTCGGGTGAAAACCCCGGTGATGGCCGGTGAGTACACGGAGTACACCAGCCTCCTCCAGGACATGGGAGCTGCCATTGCTGCAGCAGAGAGACTTTGAATACAACTTTATTGACACAACGAGCACAGACACGCTGTGCTTATTGTCGGCTGTGGTCGAAACGGATGAGCACTGTTATGCAGCGTGTTCTTTATTATGTCTGTCCTGCGACAACAAGTGAATAAATCAGAGAAAATTATAATATTTGTGTTGTTTATGTCTGTCAGTGTTTTTTTGTGTGATAGTTTGAATGCCTTTAAATGACCTCTAGTGGTCAAACTGTAAACTACATTGTAACTTCAGTGTGGAAATGTTTTTATTGACAAAAACAGATTTACCCTGAAGTTAACCTCAAATTTAAAAAGTATCATCAATATAATTATGATTATCATGTTGTTGTCATTATTATTGTTATTATTATTATTGTTTTCCTTTATCGTTTTTTTTTTTTTTTTTTAAGTGTGTTTTTTCTTTGTGTATGGGAAAGAAGCAATGCAATATCATGTTTTGTCATCTTTGCATCACAGTGAAAAACATTTGAGATTGACACATGTAGTCATTTCTGGCTTCCAATGCATTTCTGGTAACACCCACTTGATTTTTGCCACTCACATTATCTTTTGCCGCTCACATTATCTTTTGCAAGTGTGACCTCAAGCTGTCAACCCAGGTTTGCGGTCGTGCAGTATATTGTTCACAGGTGTTTGTTCCAAGAAACAGTCCTCCTATAGAATACAATGGCTTTAAAATCATTATCACACTGTAATTACATATGTGTCCGGTAGTTGGTAATTAGTAGCACAATGAGCAGTAATTGCTGTCATCAATGGTGTTATTAAAGTTTGAAAGTTGTTTTATTGATGCCCACATACAGTGAGTAGGAGCAAAATAGTCGTACTCTTTGTTTAATTTTATTGATTGTGCAGGGTTTTATTTTTGTGAAAAAAGAAAAGAAAAAAATACCAAAGTAAAAGAGAAAAAGAAAAAAACACATTTTGTGAGCATATGAAAGGTATTTTGTTGTGTACAGTTTATGAAACTACCCAAAAGTAGAACCACTTAATAATAGCTCACTAGATAAAATATAACAATAAAATACTGCTTTCACATACATGTTCCAGTAATAATTTTTTTGGTAAATAGAGAGTTGATCTATAGCCGGTTGTTGCTCAAGAGCACTGACAGTAAGTCAGTTGCTTCCTGACATAACACGAGGGCCTGAGGGACATCATTTTTAAAAACGTTAACTGCATGCTTGCAGTTCACATGCATAATAGTTAATTATCTGTCATGTTGTGAACAAAGAAAATTAAAGGAGTATACTTCTTCCTGCAGTTAAGGTAAGGCGATCCTCTGCGGAAGAAACCAACATGTTACAGCAGCACAAGATACAAAAGGAAATTAATTGAGTATTTAGATCAAATTAATAAATTAATGCAATCAAGAAATTCTATGATTGCGTTAGAAAATGTGAAAAAAAAATGTGAAAATTAGATTAAACTACCCAACCGTATATAAAGCTATATAACAGCAGGCTTGTATAATAGCATAGTAGTCTTATATATATATGTCTCGTTTTTTATTACAATATAGTTTATATGTATAGTTATTCTTGTTGCCCGGCATAGACTCCTATATCCGCCATAATGTCTGGAACATACATATATGATAATGTACCTATTATCATTTTTGAATTGTTCCGTATGTGGAGTTTGTAACTTGTTCCCGTGTGCGCGCGTGTGCACGTTCACGTGTGCGCGCGTGCGTGTACGTGTACGTGTGAGAGAGAGGGAACCCATCAGTACCAGGAAACAGCCCGGCAAAGGTCACGCTGATTATTTATTGGCACTCTGTCGAGAACGAGCGCGGGCACGTGCATGTGTTCTCTGCGTGCACGAGCGTGATTCCTGGAAGAGCATCTGAACGCAGGAGGCGGAGCCTTACGAACATCGGCTTTATTCCGAAACAACCTCCAGTAACCTTTACGCACACACGGACACGGTCTCGCCTTCAGATTTCGCCGACACAACATTCCTCCGCACAGGCAAAGGAACCCACACTCTTTTTGGATACTTTTTTTTTTTTCAGATTTTAATGCCTGAGTTAATAATTCATTTAGCACTACTCTCGGGTAGTTTGCATATCTTTTCTTTTGGCGAAGAGCGGCTGCGGTGCGGGGCTGAATTTATCCGCAAGGTAAGTACAAAAAAAAAAAGGCTGGTTGTGTGCATCACTCAAGCAGACCCGGTGACAGAAAAGAGACGCGTTAGAATGCAGATTTAAGCACAGCTGCTGGTAGTGGCTGATCTTGGTGCAGTGCAGCCGAGGAGGTGGGAAGTATACATTTATTTATATTTTTTTGGGGGGGGCGGGTTGTTTCGCAATATTGTGAGTAGGAGACCGACTTCCATACCAGCGGCTCTGGTGCGGGTCTGAACCGTTATGGCGCCTCCTGCTCCCCTCGGCCCCGCACGGTCCCGCACGCTCCCAGCGCAGTCGTCTTCAGTTCCCCTTCAGGGGGGAGATCAGAGCAAACCGGACCAGACAGGACACTTTTTTGTCTCACGGTGAAACCGGAGAACGGGGGCCTCTGTGGCGGGGTCGAGCAGGGAATAAGGAGTTATTTAGTGAACGTGAGTGGGGGGTGGGATGAAGGAAAAAAAGCGCGCCGGACTCTTTCCCAGTCACCCCGGTTTCTGAAATCCCTTGTTGCGGTACGCCCGATCGAAGACAATTGAAAGCAATCAGGATCCAGTTGCTGTCTGGCTGCGCGGCGCAGGCATCAGGCTCAGCGCGAGTAAGCGAGGATTCATTTAAACTAAATATAAACCTGCCTGCCCGGTCTTGCCTTAAGCATTTGTCCGAATCGGCATCACTGCATTTTATGGGGCTCAACTTGCGAGCTCCAGTGTGGCCACAGTGGTCGTTTATTTTTGTCCACGAGCATGAATGAAGTGGAGACTGCAGCCTGAATGTGTGCATCCCGTCTTTATATAGATGGGGTCATCTGTGCTCCCTCTCTCCAGCTGTGTTTAGGTGCTCTCTCCCAGCCCCTCTCTGGATGCATCAGACTCCTCTGCCCCGGGGCCCTGGACCCGGTGTGTGACCCAGCCACTCTCACCCCATCCCCCCTCTCTTTCCTCTCCCTCTGCCCCAAACTCCTTTCCACCTGTCCACCTCTGCGCTCCTGTTCTGGGCCCCCTGCCTCTCGACCAGCGGGCAGAGGCAGGGGGCCATGGCGCCATGGTAGTCTTCAGCGGACGCAACCCCCTCGCCATGAGCAGCGTGACCCCTCCGGAGGGCAGGGTTCAGAGGTCAAACTCTACCCTGCATCACTACAAGCCCTTCAGCTCACATGCACACTACCAGCAGGTCAGTTACACATGAGTCTCTAGAAAAAAAGCTGTTTGTATGATTTAAAGTCTAAAAATGGGCTGATAATGACCGTTTTCTACTTGTTTCAGGTGATGCGTGCATTGCGTAAGCTGCAGGAGAGTGGGTTTTACTGGGGGGCTGTGGGAGGCCGGGAAGCCAGCGTCCTGCTACGCTCTGAGCCGCCCGGCACCTTTCTGATCCGCGACTCCTCGGACCACCACCACTTCTTCACCCTCTCTGTCCAGACGGCTCGAGGAACCAAGAACCTGCGCATTCACAGCGAGGGAGGCGGCTTCTACCTGCAGCCAGACCCCCAAAACACCCAAGCGCTCCGGCAGTTTGATTGCGTGCTGAAACTCGTAGCGCACTACATGGGGAAGGGGCCGGACTCAAGAGAGGCGGAGAAGACGGGGTGCAGCGTGTATCTCATCCACACCAGCGGAGAGAGGATTCCCTTGGAACTGCGGCGGCCCCTCTCAAGTTCTCTCTCCTCCCTGCAGCACATGTGCAGGAGGACCCTGAACAATCTGGGGGGGTCGGAGCGAGCGGAGCAGCTCCCGCACACACTTAGAGACTTCCTGGAGGAGTACGACGCTCCCATATGACTGACGGGAACTGCAGAAGCTCCACCACATGGACCAGGTGCCCGGAGGACGGCACAGACAAGTTCTCGGCGCGTCCGTGAATATGGGCGCCATCAGATGCCGACCAGAGTTAGCCTCAGATGTCAATGTGAGGTCAGTTTTTCATTGTGTCCCAGATCGGCTTCAACGCTGGTGGACACCATCTATATAGTCTCCTGGGGGTCTGGGGCGAGGAGCGGGATCTAGGTCACCAACGATTACCTCGTCCATCCGGCCTTTGCAAAAGAACTGACCACTAATGTGAGTGGCAAACGAAGTCGGAGGTCAAAGGTCAATGTTTTCTTATGATTGACTCAGACGCAGAGCACAGCCTCGTAGAAGATTAACCCTATTGGTCGATATTAACGACGACAGCGACGCCATGATCAATGCACCGACCAGTGATCCCCGAGGGTTAAATGTGCCGAAGAAGAAACCGCTCCTCTCTCAGCCTGACATTTACAACGCTTTGGATCAGCGGACTGAAAGAAAGATGACAAAGAACAGAATGGTTCAGAGGGGGTGAATGAAGGAGGAGTTAACAGAGAAAAGGCAAAGTCCAAACGTGGGCCGTGTGTGTGTGTGGTGGCGGGGGGGGGGGGGGGGGGGGGAGCAGAGAACATACAGTATTTATTTGTCTGAGTGTGTGTGTGTGTGTGTGTGTTTGTGTGTGTTGTGGTAGCGCACACATTTCCATTGCTGCTTCCCGCAAATGTTGCCTCACAGAGGGGCGAGGGAGAGGGGGTGGTCATGCACGCCAGCTCCATTCAAACACACGCGCACACGCACACACACAAACACACACACAGGTACTAGCCAGCATGTAGGTTGTTTGGAAGCGTGGGAACAACAGAGAGAGAGAGAGAGAAAAAAAAAGGGCAAAAAAAGCATTACAAAGCATTCTCTTGTTTGTTTCCTGGTTCTCCTTCATTACCTTTTCCCTGCAACCCCTTGAGTTGCATGTGCGCCTTGACAGTGACAGAAAACAGGCGGCTGTTGCCGAGACAAAAGCTTGTTACCGAGACAAAAGCCTTGGCACGAAATCAAACAAAACAGCAGAACTTATTTTTATCCAGACTGACTGGAAAAAAGTGTCACTGTTAAAGCTCCTTGGGGAATGACGACGGTGATGATGATCCATAATATTTGAGGGAGGGAGGGTGGGGGTGAGGAGAAGGATTGAACGAAGGAGAAAGAGGAGCGGGAAATGGGATTAGGAAAGGGAAATTGAAGAGGACGGAGAACTGGGGAGGGGGGCTCGGGTAAAGGAGAACGGGGAGGAGACATACTGGTATACAGCTACAGAATTGATGTGATTGATGTCCCAGACTTTGAGGAAATGATGGAGCTCAAATAGGACACCGCTCCTTTAAATATTAAGCCACGTTTGCCAAGATGTGAAGAAAAAAAAGAAAAAAAAGAAGTTTTGGCTGAGTCTTAATTCTGTCTTTCAGACCCTCTCACCGTGATTTTCTTTAACATTATCATCTCCAACGTATTTCTTTTTGTGCTCATGAAGGAGAAAGTGAACTGTTATGTGGACGTTTTTTTTTTTAAATCCCAGTAACTTTAGAAAGGTCCCCCAGTCTTACCTTCCATCGTTACCTCTGAAACAGGAGTTGTTTTTATCTGTCTGAATGTTAAGGGAACACAAAACCTCCTGAAAGTGATTCTTAAAAACAAAACTAAAAAAACAAAGTAAAACAAAGACTCAGATTTGATCAGAATGTTTTTATGTCTGTGTTTGATTAGCGCTCATACTTACCTGTGATCCATATTGGAGTGGGAGCCTTTTCACATCATAAAATGTTTTGATCTCATGTGGCCACTTGAGACAAGAGCACTGAAACAGTACCACGGTGATACTTATTATTTTTATTATTATTTTTGGTCAAATCTCAGTCTTATTTTCTCACCTCAACATCCAGTTTCTTTGTTGTTGTTTTTTTACATGTGTTACACCAGTGAACTACGTGTGTTATGTGAATCATTTTGTCTTTTATAAAGACTCTCTCGCTAAAGGCTGGCCACTAGTCTGGCAAAAATACAAGCTGTAATATCTGAAATGACAAAGCATTACATAAAAAAAAAAAGGAAAAGGAAACGTTGCACATATTTATATTTCTAAAATATTTCAATAATTTATATTAAAGAGCACTATTTTTACAAAAGTGAATGTGTTTGCCATGTGTGTTACTTCACTTCTTGCCTCCTTCTCTTTTCTCTCTCTTACTCCACCGAGTCAATATTGACTGATCGTAACATATTGTTAAGGCGGACCGTATTCCTGCAAACGGGCAAAATAGGATTTCCTCATGAAACAAAGCAGTGTTTATTCAGTCGGACCGTCCCCGTAGGGGCGCACACACACATTCATCATAGGGTTAAAATCACTGCAATCATCACTTCTTGTTTTCTCTGCTGGAGCATTGTGGGTAAATTCCAAAGGCATGGTGGAATGTATAGCAAGGGGCGTGGGCACGGTTTTGGCAATGCAGATGTACACAACACACGGTGACAAAGGGATTCTCCAGAAGCAGTTATGTTACACAAACACACACACACACACTTTGACAAAGCAGTTAGTGTCGAGAACTCACTTTGGGTTGATGTTGGAAAGGAATGCAGCCGGCTTTTAGTGCATCCTGCTGTAGGGCCTGAGTGAGGGTGGTGTCTTCTTCAGAGAGAGAGAGAGTGTGTGGTGTGTATTGTGTGTGTGTGTGTTTGTGGGTCATATAGGTGAAAGGGTCCACGTGGAAAGAGATTTATGATGGTCTGTGGTTTTAGTGTGCAGCCAATGCAAAGTGTGGTTTGTGTGTGCAGATTGTTGTTGGTAAATTAAGCAAGTGGTGAGTTTCTTCACTTCAGTATTCCTCAAACACACACACACACACACACACACACACACACACACAGTTCCAATTCCCTGCATACCTTGTGTTCTATCTGAGGCTTGGCTTCCAGGAAAATGAGGCACTTTAATTGAGTTGAGTTTTTACGGTTTGACTGGTGATGGGTGGTGTGTATGTACGAGAGCGTAAGAGCAAATGAGGTTGTCTTTGTGTGAGTGTGTGTGATAGTGTGAGTGTGTGTGCGTGTGGTGTATGAGAGAGAGAGAGAGAGATGGGGAAAGCCACCTGAAGCTACTACAATAAAAAAAAAGCAAAAGGAGGGCAGAAAGAGCTCAGCTCAGAAATGTTATGTTAAACTAAACTGAAATAGGTTATGAAAATATATATATATATATGATATATATATAATATATATATATATGATATATATATATATATTCACAAATACACACGCCGAGCCCACAGACCTCTTTGGAAGTGAATGGACAAAGTTTAACAACTGTTTTTGCAGCTTACCTCAGTGGCAGGTAGTTACAATAACTCAAAAGCCCAGTTTCATATTTCCCTATTTTAATATGAACATTTGCAGGAAGAAATGTGTGATGAAAGTTGCTGTGTGTGTGTGTGTGTGGGCTATATAAATATAATTGACATTGAATTGGGAACAAATCCCTGCAGCCGATCAGATGAGTCAACAATCACATAATATGTGTGTAACGTTTAGTCATTCACATACTTTTGGCCGTAAAATCCAGAGAACTGCCCCGATTGAGCTTCCCTTGCATCTTAAGAGCAGTGTGTGTGTGTGTGTGTGTGTGTGTGTGTGTGTGTGTGTGTGTGTGTGCGTGCGTGTGTGACACTAGTTCTTTATGGGGTGGACTGAGAGGGCCATTATAAACACATAAAAAATGACGTTGAGGAGCCTTCTTCCCAAAATCCAAACCAGATAATCCAGTTTTACACATAAACACATTGTCTAAATAAGCCAGCTCGGCTCTCTATGACTCACTGTGTTCCCCACAGTTGCCTGGGTTAGCAGAGCTGGAATATTCTTGCCTGCATCCTTCGCATCCTCTCGTGAATCTCACGACACTCATAGAAAGTCTTTCCACCATGATTCATTTTTCCCGGGGTAGTGACTGTGTGTCCAGTGCTCAACGGTTGTCAACAGTGTTCCCCCGGCCAAGCACAACACCCTCAAACAACTGAGGCTTGGTTCGGTGTCTTTTTTTTTTAAACAAATGAAAACATTCACGCTAAAGTGTGGACATTCCCCACTCGTAAAAGCTTCAATGACAGTGTCTCAATGCAAGTGGAGGCAATGAGGAAAAATGCTTTCAAAGTGACTGATAACATTCTTGCAGCCTGATTAAAATCTATGCCTTATTACCAGTTTATGTTTTCGTTTCATTTTTTTTGATCTCATGCCAATGTCAACGATGTCAATGCTAAGAAGGTGGAAAGAATATTAAAGGGTTTCGGGAGTATGCCCTGCAACGAGCAATCCACAGTGGTCTTCCAGGAAGGAGCTCCGGTTTGCTGAATTAATTTCTTCCAGGAAGGCTTTTTTGTTTGGCTGATCTGCGCTTATAGGAAAGACATTTGGTTGGCCCATCAGCTCGAGTATTGTCACAGCCGCTTCTGATAAAGCCAGACCAGCTTCCGAGGAAAACCGAGAGAGTTACCCTCCAGCATTCCATCATTCCTCCACCATAAGGAGCGCACAGAGGGAAAGAGAGGGAGCAGGAGGGGTATAACAGGGACACGGATCAATAAAAACCATATGAGAAGCATACAGATGCACTCAAAAATGCATGCATGTATGTATTTGTGTGCGTGAGTGTGTGTGTGTGTGTGTGTGTGTGTGTGCAAGAGACACGCTCACTGACCAGCTCATTGTGACAGATTAAAACCACAATATCTTTCTGAACTGATTACACCACCATCCCCCCTACAACACAACACACCACACACACGACACACCGCAGCATTTGGAACTCATTGTAACTTAACTGAAATGAATTTCCCGTAACACCTGGACAACCTGATGGATGGGTGTTCCTGGTTGTCGAAAGTGGTGTGTGAAATGCAGTTGTGAGGCGCGCTGTGGGAGACACAGTCCGCATTGTTTTATGGGAGGTGGCTGTTTTTGTTCTCCATTCACAGCTGTGCGTAGTGGCGAAGACGCTCGATGCCAAATGGCTTACTGTAACTGCATGGACGCGGACCAAAACCCTGCCAACACTCTCAGGTGTCACTGTGTCCCCTCTGCCAGAAATGGGTCTGCATAAGATTTGAACTTGAGACTGAGCATACACATGCACATGTGTAGGAGCACTCTCTATGCACATACATATGTGGTGAGTAAGGAGGGGGGGATCAATCGTCAGCAACCAGGAGATGTGGGACAATGAGAAGATACTGCATTCACAATTTAACTGTGGTTAAAGTTTATTAGCAGGAACATTTACACAAGTGACATAGAGTAAAAGTAGTCATTGAGAGAGGAGGCAACGCTCAGTTTCGGTGTCAAAACACATTCACACTTGTTTGGGCAATTTTATTCTTCAGAAGCAAAACCAAAAGAAACAAACAATAAAAGGAAAGACGCAAAACAATTGAGGTAAGAAGGAAAGATAAAATACAAGAAGCCAGGACGAAATGCGCCTATAAAACTGGAAGTAGGCTTACAAAAGAATAACACACTGTATATACAGTATCTAGTAAATTACCTCTACAAAGGGGGTTATGTTTTCATTTCACGTCTGTTTGTCAGCAGGATTACAGAAAAACATCTGCCTTACTTTAATGAAACGTAGTAGAAGGGTGTAGCATTGGTCCATCCAGTTTATATTTCACAATCAGTGCCAAGTAATTATTATTAATCCCCTTAGGACCATAAATGTCTGAAAAGAAATGTCACAACAACCACATCTCTTATATTTTGCATCAAAAAATAAGGATTCATCCTCCAGGGACAATGATGATCTGTTCATACTTTCATTCACAATTCACTGAATAGTCGTCGGGACACACACAGACACACACACACAACACACACACACACACACACACACACACTCACTAAGTCAACACTACTACCATGTGTAATGCATATGAATTAACAGCAGTAGAGAAAGTGTGGGAGGGTGTCAGTTACATAATAAAGAGGAGATTCACTTTAAAAAGGTTCCACTGGCCTTGGCGTTTCTTTATCAATACTCTTCCATTGTGGCTTCCACATTTGATGAAATCATTAACTGACTCTGATTGTACACTACATTTGAAGAGGTCTTTGCTGCACGTTAAACCTGACAGAGGCCTTCAATCCAACCTGGACATTTAAAATATGATCAGCGGCGCTTTACTGCCAATAACTGGCAGGCTGCTCTGTATCGTCTCAACAAGGATCCGATTGGCTTAAACCAGCCTCAATGCTGAGCCCCCTGCACCGAGTCCTTTCAGCCATTGACCTGCCACTGCACGAATCTCCCAACAAATGGCCCTTCACAGGCTCAAGAGTGTATGTGTGTGTGCGCACTTAAAGGTGCAGTGCGTAGGATTTAGGGAGCATCTAGCAGGTTGCCGTTTGAAATGAAACCTTTCCCGTGTGCTAAGCGTGTAGTTGAACTACGGTGGCCGACACGAAAACGTGAAACCGCGAATGTCCCTCTCCAGAGCCAATGTTTAGGTTGTTTGTTTCTGTGCTGCTGTAGAAACATGGCAGCCGTATGTAGATATAAACGGCTCGTTCTAAGATAACAGAAACAATACCGTTCTGATTTTCAAATGACTACATGCTAAAGAAAACATACTGAATAATATTATATTCAATTTCCGCTAATAGATCCCCTTAAATGCGACACACTGTTCTTTCAGGCTGGTCTCATTTAGCATTCATAGCTTCACCCAGGAAAATTGAGTACGCCGTAATTCATAGATATCCCACAAAATTATCGTGTATGTTATCCACGTAATCATGAACGAGGAAGTTTAAAAACTGCAAAAACACACACAAGGCGGGCGAGAGAGGAGGTGGATGGGTGAAGCAAACGGCGATCTTTCAGCCAGGAGACGAGCGGCTCGATGTGAAAATGAAAAAAAGTCAACGTAGATTTATTCATCACGTAACTTGCGTGATGTAGTTACGGCATTTCCGTGGTAATCTTAACACAAACAACAAATTTTTCCTAAACCTAAGTAAGTGGTTTGTTGGCTAAACCTTTCCTTTGAAGACTGCATTTCTTTTAAAGACTATACACATGTATCGAGTGAGGTCTGTCTTGTTGTCTGGACATCTGGACGGTCTGTCTTGTTGTCTGGACATCTTGATGTCTGGATGTCTGTCTGGAGGTCTGTCTTGGTGTCTGGACATCTGGATGTCTGGATGTCTGTCTGGAGGTCTGTCTTGGTGTCTGGACATCTGGATGTCTGGATGTCTGTCTGGAGGTCTGTCTTGGTGTCTGGACATCTGGATGTCTGTCTGGAGGTCTGTCTGGAGGTCTGTCTTGGTGTCTGGACATCTGGATGTCTGGATGTCTGTCTGGAGGTCTGTCTTGGTGCCTGGACATTTGGATGTCTGGACATCTGGATGTCTGTCTGGAGGTTCTGTCTTGGTGTCTGGACATCTGGACGTCTGGAGGTCTGTCTGGAGGTCTGTCTTGGTGCCTGGACATCTGGATGTCTGGACATCTGGATTGTCTGGAGGTCTGTCTGGAGGTCTGTCTTGGTGTCTGGACATCTGGACGTCTGGAAGTCTGTCTGGGAAAGCCAGTGTCACAAGTGCATTGAGAAACAATAGCAAGTAAAAAAAAACGCATTGACGCTTTAAAGCGAGAGTGTTTGAAGCAAAGCTTTTACATTTATGCACTATGGGTTTAGCAGTTGTATTAGAAACAACTGTTGGTTTTGAGGCCTTATATAGGCTTGTAAGTGTAAGACAAATGTTTTAACAGTGTCACCTGGTGGTGCTTTGTCTTATGACACAATTGGAGCATCCCTGCTGGGATAGAAAAGCCTGACAAGAATTAAGTTTTTCTATTTGAGCCATTTCATATTTTGGTTCCCAATATGAACAAGTATGTGATCCAAAGTATGCTGTTATTCCATTTAGAAAGTGGTGTCCCCACATGTAACCTCCTAGTCTGGCATCCTCCGGGGCAGCAAAAACAAGTATGTGTGTGTGTGTGTGTGTGTGTGTGTGGGTGGGGGGGGGGGGGGGGGGGGGGTCTCGAGAGCAGTGAATGGATGGAAGAGCCAATCGGGGAGCCGCATACACACTGAGCCCCCCAAGTACTGCTGGTTTATAGGGCTCAGCTTCAGGGAAGTCACATGACTTCCCAGAGAGAAAGAGAGAGAGAGGGAGGGAGAGGAGTGGGCAATGTGGGAAAGGAGGATGAAGAAGAGGAGTGAAAAAAGGGTCAGCTGTGAGGGGTGAACTGAAGGTCTGGTATATAAAGGGAGGAGAAAGGAGGTAAATGCCACTGTTCTCGGAAGTGAAATTGTACAGCCGGGTGTCTATAATTACAGCTGAATGAACAAACAATAAATGAGTGAGAGAGAGGAGAAGTCGGTAAGTGGCTGAATGAAGGACGAGATGAATGAGTGCACACAGGCCATCGTGGTTGCAGTTGATTACTACAGCGGGTAATCTTGATGGTCTAATTAACCCTGCCTCATACTGTCCTATAACAACTATCTGGAGCAACTATCTCCACCACATCGCTTAAAGGGACAGTTCACCCAAATTACATAAAAAGACAAGTGGTGGATGATTAATGCGCAGAGGTACTGAATGTCAGGCTACAATGGAAGTGATTTTAAATTAACTTTGAGCACTCAAAACCTTTTAAAATGTCAATTTTCAGAATCCATCCGTTGTTCATTGGGGACTGTTCATTTGGAAGAAAGTGGTTTCCAATGAAAATCCAATTTTTCTGATGTCATGCTTCAATCGGGGGTAGAGGCAGACGAATATCTCAAACCCCTCAGGTCCAATGACGTGAAATCATAAAGCTTCAGCATGCAATGATACTTTTGGAGTGTGCTTCCATCTTTGCTGCAAAAGTTTTGGGGGGAAGGCCCGTTCCCGTTCCACCAGGACAATACCCACATTGTACAAAGTGAGGTCCGTGAAGAAATGGGTTTCCCTGATTGTTGTGGGAGAACTTGACTGACCTGCACAAACCCATCACACTCACTAAAAGGTCTTTTTGGGACCGGTCAAAGGATCAGGAGATCAGAAGATTTCAGTAGTCAATCCCGGTAGCAATAACAGCGTAATGAGCTCTTGACATGAAGTCCCTGAGTTTGGCTACATTAGTAATACAATAAGAAAAAATCTGATCTTGTTACTGCTTTCATGTGGCTTTTATGAGTCAACGATATGTATAGACGTATGTATATATGCATAGACAGATGCATGTATGTATGTATAACATCTATGTATGTATACATGTATGTATGGTATAATAATAATAATGCATTTTATTTATAAAGCACTTTTCATTCAAAAAGAATCTCAGAGTGCTATATACATGTATAGATGATTAGATGTATAGATGTATGCATGCATGTATAGATAGATGTATGGATGTATGGACAGACACACAGACAGACAGATAGACAGATACAGTATATAGACAGATATATTGGATAGATAGATATATAGACAGATAGACAGATAGATAGATAGATAGAGTAGATAGATAGATAGAGCAGTGTACAGATTGTAAAGCCCTTGAGGCAATTTTGTGATTTGGAATATGGGCTGTATAAACATAATTGACATGAATTGGGAGCAAATCCCTGCAAGCGATGAAATGATCAAGAATCACATAATATGTGTGTAATGTTTAGTCATTCACATACTTTTGGCCGTAAAATGGCAGAGAACTGCCCCGATTGAGCTTCCCTTGCATCTTCAGAGCAATGTGTGTGTGTGTGTGTGTGTGTGTGTGTGTGTGTGTCCACATGTCGTCCTTGACATATGAGGGGGGGGGGGGGGGGGGGGTTGCAATGGGTTAAATGTGAAACAGATGTTACTCTTGTTTCACAGTCACTGATGTCGACACCTTTAGACTGCAGAGGGAAGAGTGTGTGTGTGCGTGTGTGTGTCTTTAGTGTGTGTATGAGAAACCTCATTTGAGGGAAGGCTTCCCATAAACACCTTGTTTTGTTCCAGTTAATAGCTTTCGTCATGGTGAAGAAATGATGGCCTGAGAGAGAGATGAGAGAGAAGAGAGAAAGGGAGAAGGGGGGTCACCTCCATTCCCCTCCTTCTGTGAAAGAGAAGAGCTCGTGTGGGATGAACACATTCGTTTATTCATTCGGCCCGTCTATTTTCAGCCCAGTGGGTTTATGGTTATTGGAAAGGCGTTGCCGTCTCGCTCTTCCCAGAAGGAGTCAATATTTCTCCCTCTCCTTCATTTCTCCCTCTCTGCCTCTTTTTTTTCTTCTTCTTTCTCTAATTCATATTTCTCCAAACACCACTCTCCCCTCTCCACACAGAGGCAAGGAATGCTGGAAGGCATCTGAGAGAAACAACACACACACGCACACACGGACCAAAGTGTGAGGTTACAGGAGCAAACCGGGATCCCGGAAAAAAACTAACTCCTCCTCAGGCCGTCTCCCACTCTCATCACAGCTCCCCGTCGCCGCTCTGTGTTGCTTACATCTTTATCTCTCTCCGTTCGCGGCTCTTGTGGGGCTCTCGGAGACCGACTGTGGCCTTTTTTACGACGCTGATGTTTGCTAATGACTTTTAATGACGACTTGTTATGGCTCATAAAACCTGGCTCTGTTACTGGCAATATCAACTTTAACTACAGTGCGGTGCGGTCCTGATAACACACACTGGGACCTTTATCGAGTGATTAACATCCGACAAGACAGCGAGAGGATGCGCGCGAGTGGGAAATGTGTGTGAAGGGGAGGGAGATGTGAATGTAATCGTAACATTGTGGATGTACTTGTGGGTCAGAAAGAAAAAAGTGAGTGTCAGAGGGAGGGTGGGAGTAGTTTTGTAATGAATGCAAATCCCTCGTAGACCTAAATCTCAGTCCACGGTAGATAAATTACCACAAGCCGTTGCCTCCAAATATTGAACCAAGTCCCGGAGACATGAGGGAGCCAGGGTTTATATTGCCGATAAAATAGGGTTACGGGCCTAGATATAACCAGTTCAGTTTGGCCCCAGTCCATGGCCCCATTATTTTAAAGCATTTGTGTACGTGTACCTAGGGAGATGCAGATTTGTGCACATGCTTTCACCTCTTTTATCATAAGATAAATGGATTATGGCTGACAGCTCGGTGGAGTCAGCTTTACATTCGGCGCGGGATAAAGGTCAAGCCAAAAGCAGGTTTGTGACCCCTGAAGAATCTGAGGGTGTCCCTCGTGGTTCACACATCATACACAGTGACAGACAGACACACACAGATGCAACAGAGACACATTTACGCATGTGCATGCCTCACTGCCACTGAGGATTAATGCCGGACACAGTTACATTAAAAGCATACTCGATGCAAATCACGACGTAATCTGTTTGTAGATAATTGTCGAAAAGTAGAGGAATGTGACCGAGAATATTTTGAGGGAAAAGCAGATCATTCAGAGAGCAGAGGGTGATCAGTGTGTCTGAGGGGGAATTAGTAACTTCAGTATTCAACGCTGACGATAACTCAGAAATTCTTCTTAACGAACAGAAGACAGTGTGAGAAAAATAGTTTGGTGACCGCTCAGGTGCTCTTTAGGTGCGCTCAAGGAGGGTTAACAGAGGAGATGTCACGCTTCATGTCATTGGGGTACAACACATAGACAGTAAAATGTGGTCCGCAAATAACATTAGTCCTATTCCCATCGCGTCACATTATAATAGCCCTACATTGTGGCAGACATCATGCTTAATGTTTTTAGTATTGTCTGGTTATGCTTGTTTTTTTCAGTAGGTGCTAGTATTTACTTCAATTATTTCACGAGGTGTCATGAAAATATATCGTGAAAATAATTGAAATAATTGCTTAAAATAATGTTTGCTCATCTGATTACTTTCACAGCTTGTGTGGCTGTGTTTGTGTGTGTGTGTGTGTATGTGTGTGGGGGGGGGGGGGTGACGTGACGTGGTGAAATGGTTGATCTTGTCCTCGCTAAAGATTACTACTAATTGTTTTTCTTTAGTTTTCACGACTAACTAATTTTAAACCGTAATGTATGTAATATCAACAACGGCCAGAAGATGTCGCCATCTTACCACAAAGTTAATGACGATTCTAAAGGGGCACTATGAGGAGGAAGACACATCAGACCTGTACCATTACCACTGCTACTCACTCCACTCTGACCAACTGCCTCACTGACATTAAATCATGGATGCAAACCAACTTTCTCAAACTCAACTGTGATAAATCAGATATGATCATCATCGGCCCCAAATCTCTCACCAAAACCAGTCACAACTTCTGCCTCACCATTGACAACTCCACTCTGTCTCCCTCCCCTCACATCCGCAACCTCGGAGTCATGTTTGACAGCAACCTCTCATTTGAACATCACATCAAACAAATCACCAGAACCTCCTTCTTCCACCTAAAAAACATTGCCCGTCTCCGCTCATCACTTTCCTCATCTGCTGCTGAAACTTTAATCCACGCCTTCATCACCTCCAGAATTGACTATTGCAATAGTATTCTTTATGGCACATCTTCCAAAATCCTAAACAAACTCCAATACATCCAGAACTCTGCTGCTCGCCTGCTCACCCACTCCCGTTCCCGTGATCACATCACCCCTGTTCTCCAGAGCCTTCACTGGCTCCCCGTCCCACAACGATCCAATACAAAATCCTTCTCCTCACTCACAAAGCCCTCCATAATCAGGCCCCCTCCTACCTCACCGACCTGCTCCACCACCACACTCCATCCCGTCAGCTCCGCTCCTCTGATGCCAATCTCCTGTCCATCCCACATAGGACCAAGCACCGGACGTGGGGTGACAGAGCCTTCTCCATATCTGCCCCCTCCCTCTGGAACTCTCTCCCCAAACTCATCCGAGACTGCACTGATCTTTCCTCATTCAAATCCCATATCAAAACCCACCTGTTCAGAACTGCTTTTAATGTGTGATTGTTTGTTTTTGTTTTCTTATCAGGGTCCGAGCGACTCAAAGTCCCTATTTATTTGTTTTATTTGTTTTACCTGTATTTTAGCTATTCTTATTTATTTATTTTTAGCTTTTAGGATGTTTTAATTATGTGAAGTGTCTTTGAGTACTATGAAAAGCGCTATATAAATTAAATGCATTATTATTATTATTATTATTACCAGGGACTCATAAGCATATCTCAAGAACCGAAAGAATCAGCTCAAAACTTCCTCTTCGGGGCGATAGAACTCAAAGACAGGCTGCTGTTTGCTTCAAAGGATAATGAATCACGGGAGCAGTATAGCCCTGATTTGATTGAAGTCCGTGGGAACAGGGCTGTAGAGTGATAACATTACATTTCAGATAAAGTCTTATCTGGAGGACCCAGCGGTCAGTGATGAGATGCTCCTTGAAAGCGTAAATGAGGCAGCACGTCTTGTGACAAAGACACTCAACAACACTCAAGAAATCCAGTCAAGTCAGCCGGTGTATGAGCTGACCCAACGGCACCGGCTGGGAGGAGCAGCCGAGACCAGAAAGAAAAGCCTCTGACAACCAGCCACACACCAGAGACTGACATCCATACAGTCGTGAGGAAACTGACAACAGAAATGGCAGAAAATAAAAATATGGTATTGGCTTCCATGAGCACAGACACAAAACCAAACAGGAGACAGGCAATGGGAGAGAAGCTGCATGGCCTGCCAGGACAAAGGGGAAGGAGAAAGCTGTCACCACTGTTTCATGTGTGGCCAAGCTGGACATTTGTCTCGTGGGTGCAGGGCTCCTTACCAGTCTCAGGGAAATGGGAGAGGGTTGCAGTCGAGGGACCCACTGTTAATTGAAGCAACTGATTGTGCTCCCAATTATTGCCGATGCATTTCAGGTGTGAGTGTGTCATGTGACTGGCTATATAAGCTGATGCACCTGAGCAAAATAAAGTTGTTCTTTTCTCAGAACTCAGATCCAGTCGCTGCATGTTGTTTGTGCGCCCAGGTTTGCATGTGTTGAGTCGGTATATGTGGCAGTCAAGCTCTGTTTAACACCCACAGCAACCCAACAACAACCCTCAGAGTCCCGATGATGCCACAACTGCCTGCAAGAGGAGGACCAGGGTGTTCAGTCACAAGTAGGGTTGCAAAGGGGCGGAAAGTTTCCACGGGATTTTTGTGTCGGGAATTTTGGGAATTTTGAAAAAAAAAAGTTTATTTGCAAAAGCATATAACAGGGAACTTAAATGTAATTGAGAACAAGACTATGCACGCCTAGCTCAGCTGGATCCTGAATGCAGTTGATTGCGAACATTGTCTGCCAGAAACATAGTAAACACAAAACGTTCTGTTGTTTTTGAACGTCTTTGTCATCAGTGTTGCGTCTGAACGTTTCAGCCCTATGCCTGCCAAGTGTGAGAGCGCCGAGTTGCGTAGAGGTCTGTGGTGTATTCGCAGCTGCCTTAGGAGCTCGCTCCCAAGATACCATCTCACTAAAAAGAATGCCCTTTGACCTCTAGGAGGCAGAGTCCAGACAGGTATGGGTTAGAGGTTTGTCTCCAAATATTCTTCGCTTTCTGAGAAGATTGGCTTATAAGATACCGTTCCACATAGTTGCCTTTTGACCTGTTGGAGAGGTGTCTGTCCCTGTGCCCGAAGGGCACCTGTTAAGAGGCCTTTGTGTGACCTCGTCCCTTACTTCTTAATCTTGATATATGGTACACATTCCTGTGTCTGAAAAGTAAGTGTTTAGATTGGGGGTTCCGGAGTCACGTTAGGTATCTGTGCACGACGAAGTGCCTATATAAACTGAGCTGCCGGGACTCTCAAGTCAGAACTTCCATCTGGCCGAGAAGCTTCTCCGAGTGATCTAGACGCTCGTCCTGACCTGTGATTCCTCTCTGTAATAAACTCTATTATAACGGAAAAGAACAGTGTCCGCGGAGATTCCTTCATCCTCATTCTTCAACATCACAGCCGTTTAAAAGATACGACAGGCCAAGAGCGGTATTGCAGACAGATAGAGATTTCAATTATAGCTCGCAACATATTGAAAAAATAACTGAACAAGTTTATTTTTTGGAGCTGTGAACTTAGTTCAAAATGATATTCCCGGAATTATGCAACCCTGGTCACAAGCCTCTCTGTGTGGCAATAAGTCAAGTGGAGAAAAAGGTAACTGAGGAGGAAGAAAGAAAACACAAACTACCAAATATGTGTAAGGTGAGGAAAAGGGGTGAAATGTAGCTTTGACAACATACCTGTTAGAGCACTCTGGGACACGGGGGCACAGGCAACAGTGTTGAAAGATGCCCGGAGAGTTAAACACCTCCATCACTTTATCAGATTTATGAACTTATTGGACCAGATACACCAAATGGGGTTGCAGCCATGACAGAAAGATCATTTATTGGTTGGGTACTATAGGGTTCTATTGCCAGTATTCCAGAGCATGTGTGCAGTGACCTGAAGGTAGCTGAGGATCCCATAGGCTTCAACGTGATCGAGGAAATGATACATACACAAATAAAACAGCCGGGAGTGACAACAGATGTATGTGTATAGCATTGACTCCACTGCTGCTGAGACCTTCATACAGTCAATGCACACTTACCAGTCAGAAAATGAGGAAGTGATTGTGAAAACGGGCAAGCATAAAATAGTCCTCATTGTTGGAATATCATACTATGTCCAACCTTGAGAAAAGCATGGGATCCACCTGTCACTGACCAGTGAGATGCATGGCTATTGCAAAACAAATGCTGAGAGGATTGCAATGCCTTTGCAAAAGATGACCTGGACGTCAGCTGCATTCCAACACTGAAAATGCACACGCACTTTGAAGGATCCGACTCCTGTCCATACGATTTATATCAGTGCTCCAAAACCAGTTCACAGGAAGTGAAGGAGTACCTGCAATTGAACCAGATGCAAGGATATTAATCAATTTCTGCATCTCACTACTGCATTTCATTTCTTAAACTGCACTGCAACTTTTATTCTATTTCTTGCTTTTTGACTGTTTTTAATGAATGTTCTTAATTGTTTTTAAATCTTGTTTAAATTACTTTGAATTACATGGTTGTTAAAATGTGCTATACAAATAAATGTGCCTTGCATGCAAGATCTTATCAACAGGGGCTGGATCACAAAAGAAAAGTAATCCTACTCCTCACCGATTGTCTGTATCAGAAGAAAAGATGGTGGTGAATAGAGAGAATGAAAGTTACGGATGTAACTACGGTTCTATGAATCCTGGATGACCGTCTCGCAGTCAATGCACATGTCCTGGACCGATGCACGAGGAAAAAACTCTATCTGCACCTAGTTTAATTTTAATTTAATACCCCTGGATTAGAGGATTCTTTCTTAAATTGACTTTTGTTCGGTAAATCTTCAGTTTATTACATATTTGATCTAATCTGTATTATATAATATTCATTTGTGTTTTGTATTTAAAAATAATGTAATTTAATGTGGGAGGGTGCTGCTAAAAACCAGGTTGGAGAGCAGGTGGGAGGGGTGTCAGCGAGAGAAGGTACGGCTGCAATCTTCATAACCTGTCACACTTGCTGAGAGCTCTTATGGAAGTTCATGTGGAACTTTTTGGAACCTCTTTATGGTAAAAACAAAAAAAGGGGAACATCATGTCCTTGAAAACATTTTCCAGCCGAGTTTTGTTTAAAGTTGTTTTGAGCCGTGGTCTCGTCGCCTGGAGCAAGCCGCTCGGGCCACGAGATGCAGCAGCAGCAGCCGTGGGATGCAGCTCTGTGCGGGGCTATCACAACCTCAAGAAACCCACGTACCGAGGACCGGGCCGGGCCGCCCACATCCGGGTGGTGGACCTCCGCAGCGACGCAATGTCCCAGCCCGGGCCGGCAATGAGGCAGGCCATGGCGAAGGCCGTGCTTGAAGATGACCTGATGAAAGGAGAGGAGACGATTCGAGGTGAGAGTCAAAGCAACTGACATATTTATGAATTACAGAAACTAACATTATTTTTTAAGGCACCTGCAATTCGTGGGGGTGCACGTTGTTCTGAGGCTACTTTTCTGAAGAATGTAATATTGTTGCCAGATGGAGCTAACGTACTCTTGACAGGATGAGCGTGCCTGGACTCGTCTGACAGCATTACTCTCCTTCTTGTCATGTCAAATCAGTCCAATGACTGATAGCACAACCTATAGCACAAGTTTACGACCTCTTTATTTGACCTTATACAGCATGTGTGCCATCCAGCAACTCTCACATGTGATGTGTTATTCTGGACCACAAGTGTCAGTAAGATCAGATAAATCACCACATCCACATATTGAGCATTAGGAAATATTTTGTTTTGGTTCCCTTCTTAATATCAATACTTTTTGATTGGATGAGAGACAGAAACAAGTGTGACATCCTTCCAAACCTCTGAGA
This sequence comes from Cyclopterus lumpus, assembly GCF_009769545.1. Classification (NCBI taxonomy): domain Eukaryota; kingdom Metazoa; phylum Chordata; class Actinopteri; order Perciformes; family Cyclopteridae; genus Cyclopterus; species Cyclopterus lumpus. The sequence goes on along the minus strand of NC_046984.1, from coordinate 14,329,419 downwards.
CAAAGGAATCGAATGTGATCTGTTTGCACTCTCCATTTATCTGTCTTAAAACATGGAGCTCTTCGGTCACATAGGAATATTGATCCATATTGTGTTTAATAAAATACAGCATGATGTTCATTTGGTACACAATAGTCCCATTCAGAGTAAAATAGACCATAAAGTTAAAGTCGTTAACACAGCGCTGTCTGGTCTGGGTGTCAAGATCCCCAAACATATTAAATGCCTCTCAACGACTGTCAACGTGTTGAGCCGGCGGCTAACAGTGAAAACTACGACAAAGTGAGTATGGGTGCTATGCATGAACATGCACTAAAAGAAATATGTCAAATATACACCCAAAATATGTCAACCAAGCAAGGAGGAGCTCGTATAACAGCACACACAGAGGGAGAGTGACTTTATTCTCTGCTCCGGTAGACGTCACTCCACTACATCTTTACATGGAAATAAGTTGGTTCAGTCTCTGATAATGTTCAGAATAATAAGTACAATTTGTTTGATCGCGTTGACTGTATTTAGCTCCTCTTCTGCCACTTGCCAAAAACCAAGACGCCACCGGCCTAAGTGCCAAGGCTCGAGGCTTCCAAACTACAGTTCACAAACCAATACACGCAAAATGTTATATATGTTATGATATATAATAACCAGTCAATACTAAAAACTAAGCATGACGTCTGCCACAATTATGATGGTTGTTTTTTTATTACATTAATATCATTTGTCAACTCTAATTCCTGCAGAGTTAGGGGAAATTACAGCTGATATGTTTCAGATGGAAGCTGCACTGTTCGTTCCCTCTGGATCAATGGGCAATCTCATTGCAGGTGAACTGTGCATTTATTGGCAGAGTCTGAATACACTTTTATGACTTCAAAATAGTCAATTATGTGCAATATTTTTCATGCAGTGATGGTGCACTGCAGGGAGCGGGGCGACGAGATGATTGTGGGTGACCTGTGCCATATGCATATCTATGAGCAAGGAGGGAGCGCACAGGTGAGTGTCCCACAGCAGCAGACACCTGTGGTCAAGCCCTCTGCACATCTTTCCTCATCGTTGTACATTCATTCATTGTGTGTATGTGTGTTGCCACAGATAGCAGGGGTCCACTCCACCACAGTGACCACTCTCCCTGATGGATCATTTGACTTGGAGGAGCTGGAATCAAAGCTCGTCCACAATTACCTGGACCCCTACTACCCCCGCACACGCCTCATTTGTTTGGAAAACACACACAACATACGGGGAGGGCGTGTGCTGCCTCTGACCTTCCTGCAGGAGGTGTGTGTGTGTGTCTGTGTGTAGGTGTTGATCTGTTGTACTTATATATATAATTTCCTGACTACAACAGAATATAAGAGCAGCTCTCACAGGTGTGTTTCCATCTCCAAGGTTCGTGCTTTGGCAGATAGATACGGTCTGTCAGTTCACATGGATGGAGCCAGAGTGATGAATGCTGCTGTGGCCCAGAGGGTGGCTCCATCCACCATACTGCAGCACACACACACCGTCAGTCTGTGCCTCTCCAAGGTGGGACTGCAAAACACACACTCACATAATTGACCAGAACATACAAATTGATGTGAACCAACAAAGAGCTTGTAGATGACCAAAACAGAACTTCTCAAAGTCATATTCACATTACGCTGTGTGTACCAGGGTTTGGGTGCCCCCGTGGGGACCGTGCTGGCTGGACCCCGAGACTTCATATCCAAGGCAGTGCGATGCCGTAAAGCTCTGGGTGGGGGGATGCGACAGGTTGGTATACTGGCAGCAGCTGGAAAAGTGGCTTTACTGGAGATGGTTGAAAGACTGGAGGAGGATCACCGTAATGCAAAAACCTTTGCTCAAGGTGAGCAGCTCATCATTCTGAAAATGAAATAATGAACTGCCTGCTTATAACTTCTTCTCTTTTCTTCACCAGCTCTGCTCGACTGCGACCCTCCTCTATTTGCTGTAGACATGGCTGCCGTGGAGACCAACATTGTGCGTTTCCATCTACAGCCCAGTTTCAGCCCCTCTGAGTTCTGTGACCGCATGGGTCAGGTTGGCGAGGGAGAGGAGGCAGCACTGGGACAGGGGATACAAGTTCTCATGTTCCCTTATTTTGGAAATTCAGTACGGGCCGTATGGCATCTCGGGATTTCCCCTGAAGATACCCAGCTGGCCATCCGGAAAATGCAGTTTGTGGCTTCTCAGTTCATGGAGGAAAAAGTAAGGGCCCAGTGAAACCTGATACTACCCTGGATGTATAATATAATATTGATGTGACTGATCTTAGTGAAAGAGATTGATTTTATGATTTTGGTAATTACGAAAGCTTTTATATCAGCAGATTGAAGAAAATACCTTGAGGAAAAAGCAGGATTTTCAGAGGGAAATTGTTATAGTGCGAGATAATCTGTGTTTCTATGTGAAAATGAATTAATATGTTTGGTACACTGCTGAGAAAAACATTGTCATTAAATTGTATCATTACAATTCAGACATTTGATGGTTCCATGTTCTCAAAGTATCTATTTTTAGTGTTTTTGTTAACTAATTATCTTTGGGTTTGGGACCATTGCTCATTTAAAGATGTCACAATGCCTTAAAGTACATTTCTTTAATGTTTTTTAAAATGTTTCTGGACCAACAAGCAATCGATCGACTGAGAAAACCCTCTGACAGTTTAATCTTTTATTAAAATACCTGTTAGTTGCAGTCCTAGTCACAATAAAATGATCACCCATACTTCATTACTCTGTCTATAAAATGTTGTAATAAATATATATATTTAATTTTAGTACTTTCTGAATGTAATTCAGTTCAGTGCAACACTACTACCAGAAACTGTAACTATAGAACTTACCAACTCTTCTTTAAAACAAAAGGAACAACAACACATTCATTTGGATTAAGATTGCAGGTCAGTGACCCCCATGTTATTTGGTTTAATCTGAACATGTAAATGAACGATTTATAATTTTCTGGATTATATTACCAAAAAGGATACCGTTTGAAATGACATAGATTACAAATAGAATCAGAAGTAGAGACTTCATCGCAAAAGAAACCTTTAACATTGGTCAGAGTTCGTATGCAGTATAATTAGCTTTGTTGGATAACAGCGACACCTAGAGGAGTACATTGCTCGGTGCATGCTGATGGGCTGATAGGTCATCCGTTAACTTTCCTTGACTTGCACTTGCGCTGAATGATTATCGATAACAAGATCCAAAGTTCAACACAAAACATCACATGGACATAGTTGTAAGAGCAGCATCATGTATTTGAAAACGTTTTCCAGCAGAGTTTTGTTCAAATGTTTTAATCTCGGTGTCGTCGCCTCGAGCAAACCGCTCAGTGCACGCGATGCAGCCGCTGCCGTGCTGGTACGGAGGTCCGCGCGGGGCTATAACAACAACGGGAAACACAGGTATCCAGGGCCGGCCACGGCGGCCCGCGGCCGGGTTGTGGACCTCCGCAGCGACACGGTGACCAAGCCCGGTCCGGCGATGAGACAGGCAATGTCGGAGGCCGAGGTTGGAGATGACGTCATGAAGGAAGACCCGAGTGTTAACGGTTAGAGCCGAAGCCTTGTGTAGTAATGACCACATTCGGAACCAACTTATGTATGAATAGTTGACATTACTGAATTACTCTGAATCAAGGACTGGAATATATATATATATATATATATATATATATATATATGTATATATATATATATATATATGGATTATTCAAAGTCAGGATATAATATGTTTGTGTATATAAAGATATAAAGGAAATGTATATATTAGGTATTATATACGTATAATAGCCTATTCTACTGTTTGTGGTGGCACAATCTGAATGCATGGATGGAGCCCTTCATATTTACATGTGAAATGAAACCTAATTCTTGCAGTATTTGACTAATGTCTGCAGAGTTACAGCAAATTGCAGCAGATATGTTCCGGATGGAAGCTGCACTGTTCGTTCCCTCTGGAACCATGAGTAATCTCATCGCAGGTGAGCTGTGCGTTCATTGGCACAGTCTGAATCTACCCACACAAGGTCAGAATGGACATTAATGTGCACACTTTTCATTATGCAGTGATGGTGCACTGCAGGGAGCGGGGCGACGAGATGATTGTGGGCGATCTGTCCCATTTACACATCTATGAGCAAGGAGGGAGCGCACAGGTGAGTGTCCAACAGCAGCAGACAGGCCCTCTGCACATCTTTCCTCATCTATGTACATTCATTCATTGTGTGTATGTGTGTTGACACAGATAGCTGGTGTCCACTCCACCACAGCGACCACTCTCCCTGATGGAGCATTTGACTTGGAGGAGCTGGAATCAAAGATCCGCCATGATTACCCCGACCCCCACTACCCCCGCACACGCCTCATATGTGTGGAAAACACACACAACGTCAAGGGAGGTCGTGTGCTGCCTCTGACCTTCCTGCAGGAGGTGTGTGTGCGCGCGTGTGTGTCTGTGTGTGTGGATATCTGTTGTACTTATGTAGCCCTGTATACAAATGATCATTTAACATCAGGATGTAAATAGTTTTCTAAAACATTATGTTAAAAGTGTATAAATATAAGAGTCAATCTTTATAGTTCAAAGGTTAGAGTTCATGTAAATGACCATCGTTTGTGTGCTGTGTACACGATTCAGTGTGTGCCTTCTGTCTAACAGCCTAACTTGTTTTAGCCGCGTAATCTGTCAATCTTACTTTTTCTGTGTGTTAATTGGGTTGTCCAATCAAATCTCCTTCTCAGCTTGAGGGGCGGGACTTAAGCGGATCAAGGGGGTATCGTTTGTTAGAGGAAGGCAGAAGCTAATTAACGCTGACAACCGTGAATATTGTATGAGAGCAATAATGTTCATTACTTTGTGGCTGACGACCAGTTATGCTATGGTTTGTGATCTACAAGAGGTAAATAAAATATGTTTATTGGTTTCTATACTTTGACTAAATGTTATATTGTAAAACAATTTATATTATGCTAATGCTACTCGCGATTAGCATTAGCATAATATTGTAGCGTTTCGCTACGTTTGCTTATGAAACGGAGACAGGTTATTGTCCTTGGAGGCACGCTTTATTGATAGCCGTTCACGAGACACTCACATGCTACCAGCACCGACAGTTTTACAACAACAACAACAACAACAACAGCAACAACAACAACGACAACAACACGGTTCCCGTCACACACACTTAACTCCCTCCTGTCTCCTGGACAGGTCAAACCCCGCCTTCCCTCTGTTCCACCAATCACAGGCACGCACCTCGACCATCATGACTGCGATTACTAGAGAGAAGGGGTTGTCGTACAAAGCCCCCTTTACAGGGTCGCTACAATATGGTTAGCTTTGCTTTCATACTGTTAGCTTGTCTTACCAACTGCAGAGCTATCGGGGTTTGTTGATATTGCGTAGTAGTTCTCTCTTTTGATATGTCTTTCATAAGGGATCTGCATTTCATTTTGTTTGTTGTATACGTGCTAAGGAATACCAAACTGTATTTTAAGGCAGTTGAAGTATCGGGTGTGTCAAAGTTCATGAACTGTTTTTTTTACTGTATTTTGCTACCGTAATTCTATAGTAGGCTCCGCCAGTTATTTCAGTTTTCAGAATAAGAGGGCAACAGTTGTAAGAACCATTATATTAATTTGTAAGAACAGGTAATAGCGCCATCACTTTTAAAACTGTACCCAGGACCCCACCCATAGTACTACTACACCTAGCAGATTCAAATAATACTATATAGCTACATGGGACGGGTGTTACACTTATAAATTCTTTCCTTACTACAACAGAATATAAGAGCAGCTCTCACAGGTGTGTTTCCATCTCCAAGGTTCGTGCTTTGGCAGATAGATACGGTCTGTCAGTTCACATGGATGGAGCCAGAGTGATGAACGCTGCTGTGGCCCAGAGGGTGGCTCCATCCACCATACTGCAGCACACACACACCGTCAGTGTGTGCCTCTCCAAGGTGGGACTGCAAAACACACACTCACATAATTGACCAGAACATACAAATTGATGTGAACCAACAAAGAGCTTGTAGATGACCAAAACAGAACTTCTCAAAGTCATATTCACTTTACGCTGTGTGTACCAGGGTTTGGGTGCCCCCGTGGGGACCGTGCTGGCTGGACCCCGAGACTTCATATCCAAGGCAGTGCGATGCCGTAAAGCTCTGGGTGGGGGGATGCGACAGGCTGGTATACTAGCAGCAGCTGGAAAAATGGCTTTACTGGAGATGGTTGAAAGACTGGAGGAGGATCACCGTAATGCAAAAACCTTTGCTCAAGGTGATCAGCTCATCATTCTGAAAATGAAATAATGAACTGCCTGCTCATAACTTCTTCTCTTTTCTTCACCAGCTCTGCTCGACTGCGACCCTCCTCTATTTGCTGTAGACATGGCTGCCGTGGAGACCAACATTGTGCGTTTCCATCTACAGCCCAGTTTCAGCCCCTCTGAGTTCTGTGACCGCATGGGTCAGGTTGGCGAGGGAGAGGAGGCAGCACTGGGACAGGGGATACAAGTTCTCATGTACCCTTATTTTGGAAATTCAGTACGGGCCGTATGGCATCTCGGGATTTCCCCTGAAGATACCCAGCTGGCCATCCGGAAAATGCAGTTTGTGGCTTCTCAGTTCTTGAAGGAAAAAGTAAGGGCCCAGTGAAACTTCATACTTCCTAAGGTGTGTTGTCTAATATCTAGGACTGATCTGAGTACATTTTTTCAGTCTAACCACAAAGAGATGTCAAACACAACACACATACTGTATAACTGGAGTCCCTTTGGATATCTTTATATTAGTATTGATTTCATTCAATTCATTTAAAAAATGATTAAATGTATGAACCACAGAGTCTTGTCAAAGTTGGTTTCCTTTTGTAATGTATTTTGTGTGGTACGTTTTTATTATAGAGAAATGGTACAGTAGAAACAAGGAATGGGGCACCCCTTTTCTATTGTTGATTTGAAATATTTTCTGAATTTGATTATCATAGTGGTCTTTCGGATTAATCAATGTTTTAAAGAATTCATCTTTATTTTCAAATGAGAGGATTTCGTTTTTTTGTCTGTCATATCCTGGAATTTCCGATATTTGCATTTGTTGACAGTTGCGTTAACTTTTAATTCTCGAATTATTTAGCCAAACGATGGCCCTGTAAATCCTTGATTTGTGTTGACAATTAGGCAGAAGATTTAGCCTTCCTGGTGGTCGTTTTTAATTTCCCATATAGCAAACAAAAAACATGGCAGCGGTGGGATTCGAACCCACGCCATCGAAATGACTGGAGCCTAAATCCAGCGCCTTAGACCACTCGGCCACGCTACCTCACAACAGCATTTTAGCGACTGTTGATCTATGTTTCAGAGACATCTTCAATGTGTCATCGCTAATATCGATAAGTAACGGTTGGTTTATCCTTCCTGCTGCTAGTTACCGAGTAACGACTGCTCGGTAAAGTTGGTGTTAACACCATTCGTAGACCGTCTGCATATATGCTTGTTTCCCCTCTTCCTTATACACAACGTGTGCTTTATGTGTGTAACGTTTTGTCGGAAATTCCTGAGTCAACTTTCCGAGAGTCCCCTTCTCGAGAGCGTTAATCTAACGTTACCGACTCTACGGTTTTGGCGTTAGTAGTTAGTTGTTTACTCGGTGCTGCTTTCAAATGCTCTTCCGTCGTCGTTTTAACCGATTCACCCGTTTCTGTCTTTCAATTTAATTGTTATGTATGTATGTATTTGCGGTACATGCGGTACGTGCACCCATATAATCTTGCTCGTGTCGGGTTTTCTATTTCCGTGAGCCTTGAAGGCAGCAGGATGCAGGGGTGTGGCTTCCCGTTCTACGTGCTCTGGGCTCGCGTCGCGGTGGCGGACGGTAACAAGAACTACAACCCCGCTGCCAGGCGCGTTCCCGGACCTTCAGGATACATTGGAGAACCAGGACCGAGTCGGGCTGGTCCGGGATGAGAGTTTAGCCTTCGCTGCTGCTGCTGCTTCCTCCCTATCTGTTTTAACTTCTCACTGAAACCGCGAGACGGAAGAGGACCCGTCCAACGTTACAGTCTGTCAAGATACGGTGATTTAAAGACGTGTTTGAAGGTAGGTTGTGTTGGCCACAATAGACCAAACTAACGTCAATGCCTTTGGATTAACTCGTATTGCATCATCCTCTAATATAATATACACAATCCATGGTAGCTGCTGAGTTTATGTCTGTGATATGACAGCTCACGTGACCGCACTAGCACATTGTTGTGCAGGTTGTTTATCTTGCTTGGATCTGCATTCCTCTCCACCAGCCATCTGGACATCTTCAAACACAATTTGCTCCTCGATTGCAGTTGCGGAACAACATATATGTTTATGGCTTTTGCATGCTGACGCTCACAATTAATGCCTTAAATCAACATCACATAAGAATGTATTTTTTGATTTTATGTTATATTCATATGAAGGTAATGTCATGGTGCGGGCACATCTAAGGCAACACAGATAACTCTCTCACATGAGATGATCTGCTGTGCATCTATGTTGCAGGGTTGTTGTTGTAAACACTTACTTACATGGCTGCCTGCCACAGATTAACTCCACATTACTTTCCACTTGGTGCCCTTCACTGCTCTCTCGGTCCACTCACACTCTTCTCCTGTCTGATCAACACCACAGCAGACATCATGGAGGATGACATGATGTTCAGCATGGAGGAGGAGGGAAGCGCCAAGAGGCCCCTCGTCCAACAAAGTGTCCCCCACCAGCGGGCCTCCTCCCTCAGTGAATCCGCCAGTGATGACGAAGACCACTTCATCTGCCCGATCTTGGACGACTCCGCCAAAGACATCTGTCACTACCTGAAGAATATGGTTTACACCCGGCAGCTGTCAAACTCTTTTCCGAAGAGCAACTTTATGTTCAAGGTGAGCAACCGCCTCGGCAACATGATGCCAAATGGAAGAGTATCAGAACATGATGGAATAAAGTGCTGAGGGATTGTTTAGTTCTTCAATTGTCTGTGAGAACAGCTCTTTGCCTTATTAGGAGATATGATCTGTACATGCCTGCACACACAAACGTACCAGCATGTGTACATCTATTTACTGAAGCTGTGCAGACACCTCTTAACTGCAATCTCACTGAAGAACAGGAAGTTCCAGACAGTGTTTTTCACTTCATGTGATTATGTTGCATATAAACACGTCTCTCACCACTTTGAGTCGGGCCTCCTCCACATGTGAGCGATACAAGGGCTGGTCTCTGATAAGACCCCCTGGACTCCAGCCAAATGCCCGGGATGTGTACTGTTGCTGTTTAAAGCAACAAGGCAATTTATGTTATCTGAACTTTTTTAATTTTGCAATGTAATGTTTTCTTGTTTGTTGATGAAAATCCGTACATTTTCTTTACCTTTTCTGCCTAGAATGAAACAGAAAAGTTGGCAGAACCTCGACCGTACAGGGTTTTGTCACCGAGAGCACGGGTACGTTATATATCAGTTATATCTTCCTTCTCTCCCTCTTCACCGGTGACCACCTGTGCCTCCCTTTTCCCAACTGCACTCTTTAATTTACTTTACTTTTCCTTCACTTAAAAAAACAACCACTTTTGTAACCACATACTTTCAACCTCCTCTCATTTCCTCTCTTCATGACTGCTGTGTATTCTAATCAATTCATCCTCCCTTTCTTCTCACCGTATCCATGTGTTTTATTTAATCAATCTACTTTAACATAAAACATGAATGTTATACTGTTATTTCACCAAACTACACAGAAAATGTGTCTTTTTCATTGTCGTTTTGGTTTCAGAAAGCTTTTAAAATGCCTATAGATGCTGCTGCTTTATTCTCAAAGTGCATTTCAGAAAATGAAATCCCAGAAACAAAGTAGAGCTTAGACTGTATTTTCAGTCCTGCACCATGTTGGTCTTAAAGCACGGAGAAGCTGCACACTCCAGCAGGGGAGAGAGGTTCAACGTCAGCTTTTTTGTCACAAACAGCCGTGATCCTCTTTCAGTTCAAAAACCTGACCCTCCACATTTCTCTTCATGGAACTCCCTCGATCTATATATGAACATGTCCCGAACGCCCGCTGCACAGTGACCAGTGGTGTACGAGGAATACGTGCAGCTGTGCAGTGCTGCGTGGGTCAGGGTTCTGGGTTACCGGAGCAGGTCTGGATTACTAGTGACACTTGATTCCCACCAGAAAAGTTATTTATTGCTTATGGCACGGCGGCAGATGGCCAAGAAACATCACATGGTTATCACATTCACATTGAGGGAGCAGTGAATGGAATGTATTTCACTTAATGTTATTGAATAGGAGACCTGGGTTGACCCCAATTAATACATGTTTTCTGAGGCCTGCCTAACATTTAAACCCGATGTACCCCTATCCTTTTTATTTGAACGCGTGTAGATTTTCTTTCTGGTTTGCATTGAAGATATGTTTTTTTTCCCCTTCATCCCATAACCTTTCTTTTCTCCTGATTTCCACGCTGCTGCAAAATAGGGATGCACCAATCTGACCCCCGATCAGATACCGATACCTGGGCTTTAGGTGTCGGCCGATACCGAGTACCGATCCGATGTTTAATTAATAAGCAGTATGCCTCACTGTGTGGAAATGACTGGGATCATTCTTTTATCTGTAAGGCAACAACAAGCTTAGCTTAATCATTGCTTTACTATCTTTGTTAAACAAAATATTACAAATAGATGGTTAGATCTGAATTGTTATTATTGATATTAATGGTATCCGATACCAGATCAGCCCATTGTAACGGATAGGTCATCCAGTGATTGGAGTCAGATTGGGGATGATATCAGTCCATCTCTACAACAAACCAAATAAGTGTAATCATCCCTGAGTCTTGTTGATAAGTTATCCTCATTGCGGGCTCCCCTAGCCCTAAACTGATTAAATACAAACACTTTGATCAATACCAGAAAGATGCTTAATGCAGAAACAAATTACTTTGCAAAATTAGCACAATAGAGAGAGAAAGTGTAGTGCAGAGAGCACAAAAAAAGGCTTTGAAATGCCTAAATTTCTCCTCCTGCGAACCTGATTTGTCCTTTGTCTTTGCATAAAAACTAATACTGTCTGCTAATAAGTGGTGTTTGCTCGTTCCAGGAGCTTTGGAAACACGCGATCGAAAAGGCCAAAGCGATGCCCGACCCCTGGGCCCAGTTTCACCTGGAGGAAATCGAGACTGAACCCTGCATTCGTTACAGGTACGAACAACTGTGTGTGGCTGTCAATCAACACAGAAGGCTTTTTGAGTTTTTGTAGCAGTAAAAAGGACACGTTTTGCTAACGATGGCTCAGCCCCATCAGGTGTACCAGTGAGCCATGACAGTTAGCCAGCATGCACAATACCAGGAACATAGAACCAGCCTCACCAGTCATCATCTTTCCCAGGTCGCCTATCCCTAACCCATGTTTTGCCCCATGTTACAACCTTGTTTGACTTCTTCAGAACTTCCAATTAAAGCTGCATTATTTGCTATCTTTGGTGGTCGGCGTAAATGCAACAAGCTGTAAACACAAAACTCATTATCAATTCACAAAGTTTATTCTATGGCTATTTGGCTGCTAAATGCTCCACTGTGTTTACCACTTGGCCAGGTAGCGTTGAATAATAATAATCGGACTGCTTTGACCAAAAACAAAGCTGATGAGAGCGGTGAGATGTTGCGGGGCTGGGAAACCAAAACATTTAACTGGAAATATGCTATACATTTAAGAGGAACTACAGTACTACTAACGAGTACACAGTCATCTAAGTCTTTGTTATGAAATATTGATAAAATGGTGTTAGTCGATGCTGCTATTCACATTTGGCTCATATATGGGTTAGTGGTGCTACATTTGATCTGTTGACAAACATTACTGCCCCTCCACTGGGCACATTGATGCCCTTTGGCCTGCCCAGGTCTTTTTTTAGCCCTCTCGTCCTGCAGGTGGGAATACTTGAGCGTTAACTCAGATATTCCAGTCAACATGGCGGCTACATGAACATGCACACCTCTTGCAGAGCTCTCGTACACATTATATCAAGATACACAATTAAATGAGTGTTTTCAGATAAGAAAGAATAGTGTGTGTGTGTGTGTGTGTGTGTGTGTGTGTGTGTGTGTGTGTGTGTGTGTGTGTGTGTGTGTGTGTGTGTGTGTGTGTGTGTGTGTGTGTGTGTGTGTGTGTGTGTGTGTGTGTGTGTGTGTGTGTGTGTGTGTGTGTGTGTGTGTGTGTGGTGTGTGTGTGTGTGTGTGTGTGTGTGTGTGTGTGTGTTATGCCCGTTACATTACAAACAGGACTGGGATTTGACTGGAGAGAGGAGGGATTGTCAGGAGCTGGGATTAGCCTCCGCTTTCTCTTTTCATGTGCTAATTTTACCCACAAGTAACCAAACTCCTCCTTCCCTCTCTAAACCCCGACCCCCACCCTGTAGTATAAACTAGAAGGAATTAATGTCACGTTGGTACGCTGTGTTCCTCAGGTTGAAACGGTTTGTTGGCAGAAAACAGTTTGGAAAAGTGCTCTGTTCTTGTTTCAGTGGAGGTGGAAAGCCCAATACTGAGTCTGTAGTTCAACGTCACCCGGGTTTCAGCTGTGAACACTCGCAGCTGCAACTACATTACATGCAGTATTTATTAACTCAGGACACACGCGCCGCCAAGCCAAACAGACACGCTGACCCAAACATACAGTGTGTAGACACGCATTTGTTTCGCCATATCGACTGCATGCGTTCCTCCCTAATTACATGAGTTTAAATCCCAAAAAGTAATGGCTGCAGAGACAGAGGGCCCTCTCTTTTGGGAAGAAACACAAAAGCACACACACACAACTCCTCTGTTTCATTCCTCACTCTTTATTGTTTTTCCACAGAGGAAGCCAGATGCTTTATGTGCCGCGATGATTAAGTATTCATAATGAGCTGTTGACATAGAAACTCCCTCCGAGAGGGCAAAGAGTAACTTGGCAGAACAGGTGGAGAAAAAAAAAAAAAAAAACTAGCACCAATTTATTATCTGTGGGTCATTTTCTCCCCAGAGAGCAGAGTCACATGACCAACAGTCTCTCGGCCACTCTGCTTGAAAGTAGACGTTGTTTTAAAGAGCTGCAGTAGATTTAGTATTACATATTATTGGACGTTGTGCTGCCCCTAAAATAAATGATTTTGATTAGTAACTCATCTCCAGATTTGTGTGCTAACTTCAGCACGCGAACATGCTCCAATGAAGGTGCCAACATTCTGATGTTTAGCAGATGTCATATTCACCGTCTTAGTTTTGTGTGTTAACATGCTAATATTTGCTAATTAGCAGGAAACACTAAATAAAACTGAGGCTGATGGAAATGCCATATGTTTTGCAAAAAAATTGGATTACAAACCAAAGTGGACAAATGGAAATTTTGAACCGTTGGATTTGATTTGATGTGATTTTAAAGAGCAGCCATCATGTTCAGAGAGCCACATTTGAGTTGGCATTTAAATGTTCATTTAAATTCCCTGTCCCTTTTCGTAGGTACAATGCCATCACAGGAGAGTGGGCTCAAGACCAGACCCACATCAAGATGGCTGCCCAGGTATTACTGCTCTTCAGATAAGGATTGTATTCCCACTATGAAAACAATAAATATATTCTCATATCTTGTCTTATTTATTTCTCACAGCCGTTTGGGAAAGGTGCCATGAGGGAGTGCTTCAGAACGTAAGTTGGAATATTTTTCTCCATTCATCAGTTCTCATCCAGCAGTTATTAATGCCCTCAGGTTCTAGTAACAAAGGCCTCAGTGGTCTCGGTGTAAAAAGAGCAGAGGGTTATTTTTAATGGCGCAGGAACACATTCCTCACATTTCTTGCTCCGACTCGAGAGGACAGCTGCTGACAAATTCTGTCATTTCCGAGCCAAAGATGGTACGGAAAATGTCGCACGATGGCCCCGGTGCTTCGGCTCAATTGATCCCCTGGTTGTTTATTGTTCTGGCTTCTTCATGCCACTGCAGAATGAAAGAGAGGAGGTATACTGGTCTAATTGTTCATGTTTAAACCTCAGTTATGTGGGAAATGTGAACTAGAGGCATCCAACAACCTCCCACAAACTAGCTGTTTGCAGTATCCCACAGAAATATTCCATTCTGACAAAACCTTGAGCATGAAAATAAATCATCCAGCTCTTACAAGCCCAAACCAGTACAAATAATAAAATCAGGAACGCTAGTATGCGGTCCCTGTGGGATTTGTACATATAGTGCAGAGCATGGACATTTTATGTGTGCATAAGAAGTGGACGTAGTCATCGTGACGTCATCCATTGGTTTGTGGACTACGGTTTTGAAGTCCTCGAGTTCGGCATTTTGGTCGTCGCCATCTTGTTTATTTTGCAACCAGAAGTGACACGAGAGGGCGGAGCTTCTGATTGAGATCATCCAGAGGGTTGGCGCCTGGTACGATAGGATGTGGCTTTAGTTGTGTGTATTTATTACGGTTTCTATCTGTGAGTGAACTATAAATACATTGAAATATAACTGAAATACCGCTCAGTAATGTAATATCTTATGTATTTTCCCTCCAGGAAGAAGGTGTCAAATTTCTCACACAGCAACAACTGGAAGTCAGCATCTAACTATGTGTCCAAGCGTTACATGGAGACGGTGGACCGGACGGTTTACTTTGAAGACGTCAGGCTGCAAATGGAGGCCAAACTCTGGGGAGAGGAGTACAACCGCCACCGACCCCCCAAACAGGTACAGAAAGAACATGTACAGTCGTCTGAAGTGCTGCCTAGTTAACAGGACCATCAGTGACCAGCACAACCCTCTTAACCAGTGTTTTAATCTTAGATTTAGGGATGGAATCATTATTTTCATTATCGATTAGTTTAAAATTTAATTGAAGCAATTGATCGTTTGGCCCATGAAATGTCCAACAAGTGTGAAAAATGTCAATGAGCCCAAAAATATTTATTTTGGGTTTTAATCTGCATCAAAAATAATTGCCGTTACTCAATAATACAATGTGTGAGATTATTTTTCACTCTAAATTCAGTAGTTCACTAAAACATCTTATCTCAATATTAAGAAATCCCACCTGCAGCCAGATCTGCACCAAAAACTACTAGAAATCAGAAAACATAACCTTTCTGGTGATTGTATGTATGTGTGGTATTAAGCATATTGTGTTATTAATGTTATTATGCAAGGTAATATAAATATGCTTTGATTATACGCACACATATTTCTAGATTAGTTTCAGGTTTCATCTTGGGGCTCAATTCAATTAGCGTTTGCGTTTTAATTGTTCAGACTCAAGAATTGGGAGTTAACTTTCATCATAATAGAAGGACAGTAAACAATAAAACTGAGAGTATCAGTCGCTGCAAAAAACAATGCACTTGAGCGTGTTCAAAATTGTCTGTTTGGTCTATGTTTGTCTTGATATTTTTACCTTTTAATATTCCTTAGGAGCGGCTCACTGCACATCTTGTTTGTGCATGTGACAAATCATCCATCATGACATTAGCATTACGTAATCATCAGCCCGGCTGCTCTTCATTTGGGCACTGAAGGACCTGTACTGCTGGGACGCGAGTGTTGTTTACCTCTCTCTAATCCTCAGGTGGACATCATGCAGATGTGTGTGATAGAGATGACGCACAGACCAGGTAAACCTCTCTTCCACCTGGAACATTACATCGAGGGCAAGTACATCAAATACAACTCCAACTCTGGCTTCGTGAGGGACGACAACATCCGACTCACCCCACAGGTGCGCTGCGTCACCTTTTTAGTGTTAATACACGTTAGAGCTAATACTAAATTATTAATTTCTTTTTGCATCCATCAGGCCTTTAGTCACTTCTCTTTTGAGCGATCGGGCCACCAGCTGATCGTGGTGGACATCCAAGGAGTTGGAGATCTCTACACTGACCCTCAGATCCACACAGAGAAGGGGACGGACTTCGGAGATGGAAATCTAGGTACAGTTCCCCTTTTGATGCTGCTAGATACACGTGTGACGTGAGAAATTATATTATGTATTATTTTTTTTTAAAACATCCCTGTGTTCCAGGTGTGCGAGGCATGGCGCTGTTCTTCCACTCCCACCTGTGTAACAAGATATGCAAGAGCATGGGCCTGACGTCTTTTGACATTTCCCCTGCAGAGAAATCCCAGCTGGACTGCACCAACAAACTGCTTGTAATTGTAACATTTTTATAATAATAAATAAAGTGTCAGTCAGGGCCAGGGGAAAACACAGTGGGTCAGGGTAAAAATAGTTAATAAGTAGTTAAGATAATAATAATAATAATAAATAAAAATGTCCAAAAAAATGTCCCTAAGATTTGGAAACTCGTAGATTCCAGGGCAAGTAGCTCAGCCCGCGAGGGAATCGACTCGGAAGCTGGACGACCAAGTATAGAGAAGAGGGAGGCTTATCTTCAAAGTATTCTGCTTTTTCTGTTGCCGTTTCATCAAAAAAAGATTGCTCTCCTTTTATGTCAGAAGTCAGCCAAGACGGTGCTGAGGGGGTGCGAGGAGCCCTGCGGTTCTCCTCGCGTTCGCACCATGTCGGGAAGCCGGGCGCCTCTGCTGTTGTCCCGCCTGTCTGCGACGTCTTCTGTGGACGAGAGCGAGGTGGACTCGGTGCCCTGCTCCCCTCTCACGCTGCCCTGCTCCCCGCTGGCTGCATATGGATTTCTGGGAAAGTCTCCTCTCGGTACGGTGTCCATGAACAATGTCATTACATACTGCACGTGTGTTACAGTACATTTTAATGTAGTTAAGCATGGTGTCCACCATTCAAATAGTTTTGTATTATTTCTACATTTTTACAGGCTTTTCATTTATCGGAATGGGCGAGCATGAAAGACACAATTATTACAACACAGGTGAAAACAAGGTGAGCGATAACTCTTAACTACACTGTAGTTAAGTCAGTGTAGCTCAGGTCCATGTTGAGTCCCAATAGCTCCAATTAAAGCCTCTATTTTTGTCCTTTTACATTACGTTTGTATCTATTTCTATATATAAACGGCTCACACTTGATCTTCTGATCTTTTAGCTGCTCTCGGCAGTGCTGCCAAACAACTCCCACGAGTCACTTCACTGGTTTAATATGCATTTCTGTCTGTAGGACTCTGATAGCGGCGGGGACAGCGGCTATCCCAGCGAGAGGAGGAGTGAAGGAGACCCGCATGACCATGTGGACGGGGTAAATATTTACGTCTGACTTTTGTTTGATTTAATTTTGACCGGGATTTCGGTTAATTTATTTATTTAATTTATAGACCCACTTGTAAGTTTACTCACAAATATTATCTCAAACAAATGATTATCAAACCCCGACATGTTAGACTTCTCTTGTTCACTCTCCTTTGTCCTTCAGTCCTCTCAGCAGCTGTTTCCCACATAAAGAAAAGTGTAGGTTTTTATAAATGCATGTTGTATCGTCACTCAGGCCCATCATCGCAACCAACGGCATCATTCAGAGTCGGACGAGGACAGTTTCAGACGGGTAAACAGACGTAGAGACAACAGTGTGTGAATGTCATAATCACCATCACCGTGATCAAATACCCTCCTCTGATTTCCCTCATCCTTGTTTTTCTTTCTCTTTGTCTGTTTTCCCTTTTTTTTCTTCTTTTCTTTTTCTCATCACTTAATTTAACAGCAGAAGTCGTTCCTCACCTGTCCTCTGATTTAGCTCCTCCTGCTCTTTGTGTTCCCCCCATTAGAGGAAGATGGCAGCGTCTCCAAGAGCCACTTCAAACTTAAATTCTTACAATGCCGAAAACGAATGGGTGATTATTTGCACGGAGGCTCGTGACGCCAGGCGGTTTCATCGCTATCTCAAGTTACATTTGATTGGATTACACTGGATGCGCCTTTTTGTTTTGAATGAAAACAAAAAAAGCAAAAGGCAAAGAAAGCAAAACTGAGATTTGGACGGGAAACACCATCTACCTCTGCTTCACCGACTCCGTCATCTTGCTAATTGTGTGTGTGTGTGTGTGCTCCTGTTCCCATCATGCTTTACATGATTTTTGCATTCACTGAGTCCTACATGGACGTACTCCTCCAGCTCTGAGCTGTGTCATCCATCAGCTAAAATTAAAAAGCAAACTTGTCTGGCTGCGTACACTCCTGAGTGTTCATATCCCTTCATCCTATGATTTGTTTTCTGACTATTGTGGTTCAGAGCGTCACCGTTCCTTCTCCTTCTTCGTATATCCCTGACTGCCTTTTCCTCCTCAGCTGACGGAGGAGAATTGGAGCTTCTACCATTCGTCTCGCGCTCACGTCCACCGGTCCTCCTGTGTGGCCACCGAGGTGGAGCGGCTCAGCGCTCTGATGCAGAAGAAGATCGGCCAGTCGGTCCTCGGGAAGGTAAAAGATCAGATCGGTTGGTTTGACGGCAATAAAGATGATGTGTGTGTGGCCGGGTCGAAGGATTGAAATGAACTCGAGCAGGAATAAACCTTTCGACAAAAACCTCACACCTCACACACATTTACACCAAACACAGATTGGTTTAGTCTTGATCGTAAAAAAAAAAGGAGCACATATTAAATTGCTGTGTCCTACATGGGGATTGTATACAGTATATGCAATATGATAAGCTTTCAGCTGTTAGTATACAAGAAATCTAATTTCTAAGATCTTGCTGGTACTTTCTCACCTGAAAGTGAACCTGGTTGGAATTCATTAGTTTGTAGTTAGGGATTGGGACGCATTGCACAACAAACAACATCCATTAAAACAGTTTATAGGTCAAAACAAACACAGTTATCGTAAAGAGAGCGGCGGGCGAAAGCAGTTGATAAGAAGGCAAACAATTAGTATCATTAAACAAAACACACTTGATGAATTTTAGCTCCTGTCAACACCACCTGGCCCCCATCCTGCATTTCTGAATTTCTCTGCTAAGTTTCTGACTCCGCCTGCGTCTGCTGAAAGCTGCTTTTCAAGACGAGTTTCATGTGTTGAATATATTCTGGCTCCCCTTCCTCCTGAACCAGGTCCACCTGGCGTTGGTGCGGTACCATGAAGGGGGGCGCTTCTGCGAGAAGGACGAGCCGTGGGACCAGGACTCGGCCATGTTGCACCTGGAGAGAGCCGCGCTGTGCGGAGAGCTGGAGGCCATCGTGGCCTTGGGACAGTGCTGTCTGCAGCTGCCTCATCACATACTGCCGGAAATGGGGCTGGAGGTGCCGCGCAAATTTATTTAGCCTTTTGCTTTTGTACAGCGTCAACTCTTGTGTTTTAACATGGTCTGTGTTGTTGGCAGGATAACGCTGGAAACAAGATGAAAGGTTTCAAGTACCTGCTGCTGGCTGCGGAGGCCGGCGACAGATCTTCTATGATCATCGTGGCCAGAGCCTTTGATTCGGGGATCAATCTGTCAGCTGACAGGTCAGTGATTCAGTTTTAACTTAACTTGTATTATGAATGGACTTGTGGATGAACATACGATATGATAACACTGCCCCCTAGAGGGATTTCTAGAGAAGATAGTACTATTTTTGCTAAAGGGTTTGTGCACTATTTATTTGTTGTTATTTTCAATTATCCAGAAAGCGGAACTGGGAGGAAGCGATTCACTGGTATGAAAGTGTGTTGAACATGACGGACTACGACGAGGGAGGAGAGTTCGACGGGACGCAGGACGAGCCTCGTTACCTGCTGCTGGCCAGAGTGGCAGAGATGTACCAAGTGGGAGGCTGCAGCCTCACCGCAGACCCAAAGAGAGCAGGTTGGACCCCATGCTGGCTTAACACCTCAATGTGTTGAATACACATTATTTTAAGGAATAGTCCACTGACATTTTCCATCTCAAGCTATAGCTTCCTTGTAGCTCCAGCGGAGAGGTGGTTTGAGAGACTCATGCCACAGGATGTCGTTGTGATCCATCATCAGCTGTGAATCTAAGCTTCAGAGCCTAGCGGGTTGATTATTTGGTACTCAAAAGATAGATTTTCAGTGCAGTGTTCCTTTTAAAATAGTTTACTGAGAATGGGCAGAGTTGTTTATTAGATGAGGCTTCTTATCGACCTTCACTGCTGGTTTCGGTCTTTTTGAGGGATTTGTTGACAGTAAGAAAATGTTCAATATCAAAAGCCTTTTCTTGAGTGTATATCTATTGAAAGTTTCTCATTAAATGCCATTGTGTATATAATTGCGTCTGCCTCCATCTTAACGGCTCCTACCATCCTTCTCTACAGGTGATCTGTTTACAGAAGCAGCAGAAGCTGCCATGGAGGCCATGAAAGGTCGACTGGCTAACCAGTACTACACGAAAGCTGAAGAAGCCTGGGCGCTAATGGAGGAGTAATTTTAGATATACTTTTTTATTACAAAAAGGCCACCGGCGTTCATTTTTACACATACAACCGGAATGGGTACAGTTTACATATTTTTATTGTATGATATTATCTTTTTGCCATTTGCTGTGTGTGTGTGTGTGTGTGTGTGTGTTTTCAGCCAACTAGAACCGGGCTTAAATGTCCAGGTTTCTGTTCTTCTTTTTTCGGTTTCTTTTCTTCCATTCCCTGTTCTCTGATTACCTTTTGACCTTTTGACCTTGTGAATGTAGTTGCATGGAAGAGAAGGTCTAAATCATCAAAACAATGACAATAGTTTACCTACTTTTCTCTACATTCATGTTGGAAGAATGCATGTTTAAAAATTCTTGGAATATAAAACGATTAAATAAAGTTGGCTTGTAATGGGTAAACACATGCCACTATTCCTGTTTTCTTTCCAGCGCTCTGTCATTAAAGGTCTGTTACGTGTCTTTGGACAGTAAAACAAATGTTTAAAAGCATTTCTTAATGTTGAGTTCACTTTTCTCAAAACACTTTAAATGGTTCTCGGTATAATAGAAATAATAGAAATGCTGCTCACATAACAGTTCATCGAATGCAACCAAAGCACTTTGTCACTCACAACACAATAAACTAAAAATGGATTGCGTTTTTATTTTCAAACAAGCATCCCATACAAAACGAGAAAGAATATATACTTTGATGTTTTATGTAATGTTTTATTTGGAAATGTATGCACATTAATTCCAAAATGCACCCAATTAAACTCACGTAGTTCCTGTAATGCAATACTAAATATACTATTTACGCTACAGTATATAGATGGTAAGAAATTGAAAATTAAAGTCACGTCTATATTTTAAAGTGACCTGCGCATTTCTTTGAATAATTGGGGGTTATTTATTTATTTTCTTTATCCTTTTTATTTATTTATGTAACTCTGAGCAACTTTTTAGCCCTCCACGGGGGTAGCGTGGCCGAGCGGTCTAAGGCGCTGGATTAAGGCTCCAGTCTCCTCGGAGGCGTGGGTTCGAATCCCACCGCTGCCATAATTTTTATGTGCATTCCTACCTAAAAGTACCTCCTACAAAATGAATGAACTATGAAATGCAGGAAACTCCACTCTAGAGTCAAAGAAATAATGTGATTAAAACCCCAACTCTATAGTGATCTCGCTGTGCATTATGGGCACTGGCTCCTCCCCACGTGTCTGTGGAGCAGTCAACATGGTACCGACACCGACAGACTTCAGCTGCCCGACCTAGGACACTACTTCTCCTCCTCACGCAGCACATTTCTGGACTTTTCAGACACTAATGAGAAAGCGAAAACTTTAGAGTGACGTGTGCAGGTGAGCTCTCAACACATTCTGGGTGTTGTTTTAAGAAACCAAACGGGCCCTTGTGTGTTATTTTGATGTGCATGTTAGCACGCCAAGCTAGCTCGCTAATGCTAGGCTGCATGTTAGCTACTTTCGTTGCTCGTACGTTTGTTTACAGGACATTTAAATATCGATCTGCTGGTCTTTGTCCTGCTCTCTTTTGCAAGTGTATGTATTTTGTTAAACGGTACGTGTTGAATAGCGTAATACCCCGCACGTGCAGGACAGGCCTGTGACAAGTGGACTGGAGGGTTTGTTGCTAGCTTGTTAATCGAGCTAAACTAGCCAGAAATGTGACTTTCTACAAATACTACAAATGAGTGTTATTATAAGCTGACGTCGTGTATTACGTGTTGGCTACATGGGCCCTTTGTCACACAGTGTCACAGATCGGTGGTTTAATGCAGATTGCATTGTCTTGCATCATGTGAGATGTAGCTACCTGTTTGTATCAATCGTAGCATCATTTGACAGAGTGCCATGTCTGGCTGAGGGCTAACTTTGGGGTTTTCATTGTCAACTTTCTTACGTTAAGTGGGAAAAAAAAAGATGTATAAATAAATAAATCTCTCGAAGACTGATGTAACCTGGACATGCTGAATCACAACACCAACTGACTACCTGCCATCGTTTTGTGTGTGAGTGTTATATAACCAGTTTGGGTGTAGCCACAGTGATGTGTGGCTTTATAATCAATTCCAGAGTGTGTCATGGTCACCAGGTTGGATCTCTGAGATCTGCTGCTCCGGCTTCATCTCCTCTCCCCTCCTCGTCTGTCCACATCAATATGGCCAGCGGGGATGAGGATGACCCCATTATAGAGGAGGTATGTCTGCAGGCCAGTATCAGACTGGAGATGTTTTAACCCACACAGACTTTATCCTGAGTAGCCTTTGTTATCTGTGCTACTAACCGCCATTGTTGTCCCAAAACTATTTAATAGGCAACACCATTTTACTGGGTGACATTGTGTTTTTATCATCATGAACACAGCACTGTAGTTTATTTGGTACCATAAATACTGTATATCAATACACCGTAAGAAATAGTCCTTAACAAATGCACCATTTACTCCTGTTTTGAGTTTAATAAAGACTGCAGCGCCCAGACATTGAACTGTATGTGTGACAACGTTTTACATCGTCTGTAAGAATGAATGATCTTCGGGCCCAGAAGGTTACAGTATAGACATACAGACTCGTAATCCTAAAACACTGTCAGGGGATTTGCTGACAATAACGCCTGTCACAATATTTAATATATCGACCGTGGGAACATTTTAGGTTCAGGCTGAATTAGAGACAAGTGTTGTTGTTACTTATATTTAATTTATGATAATATGTTGTTGCTTTGCAATTGTTAACAAAGGTCCCAACTATTGAGACACAGATTGGCAGGATATTGCCTGTGAATTACTCTCGATACCCCTAAATCTTTTGTATTTATTTAAGTACAACTTGTGTTTCATTTTATTTATGGTTTTAGTTGTGGGGTTTTATTTTGTAAATCTCTGATATATATATATATATATATATATATATATATATATATATATATATATATATATAAAGAAAGGGATTATTATTATGCTATTATTCTATCATTGCCATTATTATTATTTATTGGGCAATATAAGAACAGTAGTTATTGTGACTGGCTTGACTGAGACGACTCATCAGCTCCTCAAATAACTTTGATGAATGTTTCCCTTTCTGTTCAGATCGATGTGTATCTTGCCAAAAGCCTTGCAGATAAGCTGTATCTTTTCCAGGTAGGTTGCACTTAATGCTGATGAGTACGACTCTTTGTTTCTACAAGTTATCTCAACTCTTTTCAACATGTTCAAGGTGTCATGAATCACTCCGTAGTCGCCTATATTTATTTTATTTCATCCTGACTAGTACCCTGTCCGACCATCCACTATGACCTATGATGATGT
Organism: Cyclopterus lumpus; assembly: GCF_009769545.1. Taxonomy (NCBI): domain Eukaryota; kingdom Metazoa; phylum Chordata; class Actinopteri; order Perciformes; family Cyclopteridae; genus Cyclopterus; species Cyclopterus lumpus. The sequence goes on along the minus strand of NC_046984.1, from coordinate 14,305,748 downwards.
CAACCACTTGACAGCTAGGATCAAACCCAAGCAGCAAAAGGTTTTAAAAAAGGGCTCTTTAAAATTTAAATCCATCAATGTAGAACGTGTTTGTAATATATATATTTTGTCCCACTCAATAATAAAAGGTGGAGTTGGAAATGGCCATCGACTCATTGAGTCCAAACTACTGTCGCAGTAAAGGGGAGCAGATCGCCCTGAATGTGGACGGCACGGTTTATGACGAAACCAACACCTATTCAGCGTGAGTCCACCGTGAAACCTCATCTGCACTCGGTAACCTGTCAGCATGTTACCGTCTAATATGCCAGTGTGAGCGAGTGGTGACTCGCCACCATTGCTGTAAAGCAAAGCGTCAACATTTTGAGAAACATTCGCTAGATGAGACGATGGATACCAATCTCACGTTTGTACGTCAAGTATGTAGCTGCAGCCCAGGCGACGGTTAGCTTAGCATAGAACCATCTGAGCATTACGTTATAAGATGAAGTGTGTCCCAATACATAGTAAGTCAAAGCGGCATTACAAAAATATCAGGCTGTCCCACTGCATCGAGGTGCATTTCTATCAGTACGCCAACCCGCATGCTTTTTTGGCCATTCTGACCCACAATCCTCTGCGTAGTACGTCCCAATTGAATGTACTAAATTCTTGGCAGGGAACAGCAACTTTCCAAAGTCACCACCGCTTTTCAGAACCAGGAAGTGGTTCAGCACCTAACCGCCCTTAAAACGGCAATTGTGATTTCCCACGGACACGTGGGATATAATGTGTTAATTAGGGAGATTTTGTTTCAGTTGGACAGAGCTAGGCTAGCTGTTTCCATTCTTAATGCTAAGCTAAGCTAACCAGCTGTTGGCTGTAGCTTCCTGTTTACTGTACAGGCATGAGTGTGGCATAGATCTTCTCCAACTTTAGGCAAGAGTGCAAATAAGTTTACTTTCCAAAAACTCGAACTATTTCTGTAGCATTGGATGAGTTTTGGTCAACTAAGAGCAGAATTATTAACCCCTAAAATCTCAGGCTTAAGTGTTCTTCTCTCTCTTTTTTTTCTTCTTCAGGAAAGTGATGGATAAGCAGTCCTTCACCTCCATCCAGGCCACCACCAACACCTCCAGATATGCTGCTGCTGTGTTTCGTAAAGGTCTGATTTGAACCGGCAGTCCACTTTAGCACCTCGCTTGTGTTTTTGTTTGTCTTAACCTCGTCGCTGCTTCTTGTAAATACCCGTGTGTTCACGGTCCGTATAAATCGCTTGTTTACATCGAAAATAACCACATTTTCAATATATTCATTTGAGATTGTTTTATTTGTATCACAGGTGAGCTTCACGTCACACCTCTGACGGGAATCCTCCAGATGAGACCGAGCTTCTCTTACCTGGACAAGGCTGACACCAAAACCAGAGAGAGGGAGGCGGCCAATGAAGGTGTGCCAGTTTTAAAAAATGTAATAATTAAGAGATTAGAGTACATCGATTTTTTTCTTCTTTTTTTTTTTTAAATAACGAAGAACAAGAGGCAAGATTTGTTTGTATTTTTACTCTTTCGGTGGACTGTTGTCTTTTATTATAATATTTAAGATTAATCAATGAATGGCTGACTAAATGACAACATTCAGTGTTAAACTAAGACTAACAACATCAGAATCTAAAACAAGTATATATTTCAAAACTGCATTGATACATTGATTGATGGATAAGATGATCCACAGAAAATTAATCTGCATCTATTTAGATTTTTTATTAAAGCAAAAATGCCACAATACTCTGCTTCTTCCTCAAATGTTAGGAGTCGTCTTTGTTTCATATAATTCATAAAAGCCATTTTAGCAGCGCATAAAGAAAATAAGCTTTGCGTGTTTTGTGTCATTTGATCAGCTTTTGTGGAAACAACCAATCAAACTATTCAACAAATATTGGCCGATGTTGCAACCCAGAGCTCCTTCAGCAGGGCTCACGTTTTTTGCAGAAATACGACATTAAATAAAGAGTTCCAAGTTGTGTCATTAAGAAGAATTCTGTTCTATTTTTGAAGAAAAGAAAAATACCCATGATGCTTTTGCCAACTTGTAATAAAAAAAAAAAAAGGCTTAAAACACGACTGTTATGTGACCAGAGTCTTTGGTCTGCAGGTGGAGATTCCTCCCAGGATGAGGCTGAGGAGGACGTCAAGGCCATCACGGTACACACACACTCACTCATGATCACACACTCACACTCATGATCACACTGAACCAATCATTTCTAAAATATATACATGAACTCTGCACGTGTTTCCCCTCCAGGTGAGGTTTTCTCGACCCGAGTCGGAGCAGGCGCGGCAGAGGAGGTTCCAGTCGTACGATTTCCTCCAGAAGAAGCAGGCGGAGGAGCCCTGGGTTCACCTGCACTACCACGGTGTCAAGGTAGGGGAGCACTCATCATCAGGCGACCTCCGTCCTCGACACAATGCTTTGACCATTAGTTTTGGGGTCGTGGGCAAACGTGACGGATCGTGCTCTTGTTTTGTCTCCGTCGTGTTATTTACATTTTAGGATGGGCGCTCGGAGCATGAAAGGCAGTACCTGTTCTGTCAGTCCGGCGACACCTCCGAGAACTCTGAGCTGGTCAAAACTCCTAAGTGAGTATCAACGAATGTCATTTGAATGAATGACTGTGATGGGATGTCACGATATCGGATACAAGCCATGATTTACGATACCGTGGTTAAAAACAAACACTTAGAGCTAGTGTTAGGAAGTTAAACAGCTCATAATTCCCTCTATTATCTTTTATATTACTGTGAAAACATCTCCTTAGAACTGTATTTTATTCAGGTTTCTCGCCCAAAACTCAATTTTACAAGATTACATTTTGAACACATTGCGTTTACTATTATCTTCCCTGGTTGTCCATAGTCGTTCCCTATTTTTTAATTGATCATACTGACCTTTGTAACTTTATGTTGTAACTTTATGCATCTACATGAGTATTTTCTGCCACCAAAATGCTTGTTTGGTCAGATTGTAAATATCACACGTGGATTTGATGTCTGATAGTGGTGACATCTTATTCCCTGTGTTCAGCTTGTCTTGATTTTGATATATCTTCAGGCAGGATTCCAGGCTTATTGGTTCAATTCTTCTAGTTCGCCTGTCCTTATTTCATTTCTGATGGTTCCCTCTTTACGTGCTCACTCTTTTTTTTCCTTCTTTTTTTTGTGCAGGGAGTACCTGGCAATGCTGATGCCCCCTATTGAAGAGGAAAAATTGTAAGTATTCCTCCCCCTACTAGCCAGTATGAGATTTAAAGATGACGACAGTCACAGACAGAGATGCTTCATTGATATTTTCCTCTCGTTCTGTGTTTGTTAGTGTAAAACCAGTTGGTCCCAGTAATGTGCTCTCCATGGCTCAACTCCGCACTCTGCCACTGGGAGAGCAAGTCAAGACCCTGATGAAGAACGGTAGGCCGACACATTTAAGACCGAACGTTGCACATTTAGACGTGTGTGTGTGTTCGTGTGTGTAGTAAATGCAGCATTTACAGGTAGTAATTTACAGTAGGACATCTGTTTAACAGTTTTTCTTTAAGCCAGACGGGTGCGACAAAGACTTAATATCTATGTTGGACATTAGAATATGACTTAAAAAAACTTTTTCTAAAGAGTTATTGACTGCATTCAGACAAGTTCCCTCCGCAGCTCGTTTTCAGTTGGCCATGTTTTTACCTTTTTTTTTTACACGCAGTCAGGTTTTTTGCTCTGTACATTTCTCACAAACATGAAATGCATCCTATTTATACCCTATAATCAACATTCAGTTGGGTTGTCCTCCCTCTGGCAGTGATATTTTATATTTTCTGGTCTTCAGTCAAGGTGATGCCGTTCGCTAACCTGATGGGCCTGCTCGCCTCTGGCACTGACTCCACTGCAGCGCTGCGCTGCATCCAACAGGTGTCGCTGTTGGTTCAGGGCAACTGGGTTGTCAAGAGGTGAGAGAAAATGTTACTCAAAAGAGTTTTAACAGACTAAAGGCATTTTAAAGTTTGACAGAACTTGGCAGCCTCCAACGAGAGTGTGTGTGTGTGTGCCTTCACCTACACCTGGCAGCAGAGTGACATCTCTGCGTGTGTGGTTTTCTTCTTTTTTTTTCTGCAGCGATGTTCTGTATCCCAAAAACACCTGCAGTCCTCACAGTGGCGTCCCTGCTGAAGTGCTCTGCCGTGGCCGAGACTTTGTGGTGAGCTGCTGTTACCGTTCACCCAAAGTTAAACCGATAAAAAAGGGCCGAGCCATTAGAAATGTGTTGTTTTAAAGTCATCGTGACGCGGTTGTTTCTTTTGTAGATGTGGAGGTTCACTATGGAGCGATCTGTGATGAGGAAGGAGATTGCAGCCATCATCAAAGTAAGACCATAATTCCCAGAATGAGCGATTGTTCCTGCTTAATGTATTGACATCGCACGATGGCCCAACAGATGCATCATTGCTAACATGTTTTAGTTTTCAACCATTTTGTGTAATTCGACCATCTAGTAAATATTTGAACAATTGCAAGTTAGCAGTGGAAAAACTCCAAATTGTCACCACCACCCAGAGGCTGCTTTTCATGGTAAATTAGTCTCTTGGGTGCAAGGAAGTTGTTTGTGGAAGTCGACTGGATCTGGATCTGGAATGATTTCTGAGTTTCCTTCTGATCTATTGGAGAAATAGTTCAGGTTCTTACAGCAAGCCTCTACAAGTTATGTTGGAGGAGATGAATTTTCATTAGTTTTTGTGATTTGCAAGACCACATATGGAGATGCTCGGTGCCACCACTGTATCTCACGGTTGTTTAGATGCTGAGCAGCTTCACTGAAGCCGGAGTGTCGCTGAACTTCCCGACGCCTCGTGGCTACATTTGTTCCGTTCATTCGGGTAAAAAGAACTAACAACGTCTTCCTCCCTGTCTCCTGCCAGCTTCCTCCAGAAGATGTGAAGGAGTTCCTCGAGCATGTGGCCGTTCCTCGAGTCAACCGGGGCTGGGAGTTCCTGCTGACTACTGATGCAGAATTCATTAAGAAACACCCCGACATTGCTCACAGGCAACACATGCTGTGGCTCGGCATCCAGAGCAAGTGAGCCACATTTTAAACTGACGAATCGGGGTGTTGTCAGTCATGAAAGTGTTGTCAAATGCTGTATTTCTTTTTCCTTTTTAAGGTTGGAAAAGGTCTTTAACTTCTCCAAAGAAGACTTCAAGTCAAAGAATCCCCCGTCGCCTGGTGTGTACCGATCCGTGTTTCTCACAGCCAGCTGTTAACACGTTTGAAAATGAAACATTTGGCAGAATCGAGCTGATGTCTGCGTGTTGTTTTCCAGAGCCTGTACACGTCAGCGGGGAGGAGCGTCTGAAGGTGGCTCACGAGCGCGCTCACGGAAATAAGTCGTCCCTACAGAAGGACCTGGACGGCAGGCGGGCAGGAAGCAGCGTCCAGGTCAAACAGGAACCCGTCAGCGACAGAGAAGACGAACCGATGGACACCGCCTCCTCCTCCTCCATCCCCAACGGTTCTGTCAATGGGCACCCCGGTGCCACCTCCCCCGCCTTCGATCACACCAACGGTACCGCCGGGGACGCGTCGTCCCAGGAGCTGCAGGACTTTGTGATAAAGACTTTCAAGAAGCATTTTGTACTGACGCTGAACGAGTTCAAGAGGCTGTTGAGCCTCCACCTGGCCTCCATGCCGGTGGGCCGGAGCGTCTTCCCCTCCATCTCGGACCACATGCTACAGGACGCGATACTGCTCTGCCAGTGCAAACAGATACTGGTGCCTGTGAGTATTCAGGCTGGATTTCCTACTGTCAAAACGAAGGAGTTACAAGGTCTTGGTTGTAAAACTCCCAATTCATTCACACTGGATGCTCTTACTTTCCTTCTTGTTCTCCAGCATTGTTTTAACGATTGTTTCTTATTCCCACGATTCGAGCCCAACAGTTGAGTGAAATGTAAACTCCATCAGACGATAGTCGGGTAAAAACACTGCACGGGGCTGCCGCTCTGATGTGGGCACGTTGCAAAAGGAATCGGTGAGAGAATGAGGAGAATTTTGAAGTATAATCACACCGTTTATATAGCTTTACGACAGGAATTTTACAACCAACTGTTTTTCCCCCCCAAATCTCAACAGTGCAGATGAAGCAGGCTTTCAAATGTGAATATTTTCAGTTTTACTCTATATATATATATATATATATATATATATATATATATATATATATATATATATATATATATATATATATAAATAAAACATTTGGGTATTTAGATAAAATGATTAATTATATTAAATATGTATCGTAAGTTGCTGCATGGTAAACGCTAATAATAAGGATAACATCTGCCACCATTAGAGTTCACACTGTTAGTTGATTGAAAATAATCAGCAGCGGTTTTGAATATTAATTAATTGTTTCAGTCTTCTTTTTGTTTTTTAAACAAACGGCCACAACTTTGCAATTTGAAGACATGGCCTCAGAAATTATGATGGTCATTTTGAGGATTTTAGATGAATTGTAAGAACGCAGTCCTGCGCTACCGATTTAAACCACGATCCGTAATATTTCTGTGGCTGTGACGCAGGATAGCTCGATGTGTCTTATTCTGCATGTTTGAACAAAACATTGATAGTTAGATCTGATTTTGAAAAGCTAGAGTTTTGCTCCGATCAGATCGAGAGCCTTTTGTGAACAAGCAGAGCTCATGGTCCTCTGGTTCAAACTGCACATCCGATTTAGAAGTGCTGAGATGGAGACTGGGGTCCATGTCTATTTAGACTGCCTGCAGGGCCAGTTTTTTTTTTTTTTTTCTTTCAGATATCAGTTTTCAGAATAACGACATTTAACGGCCGTTTCGCTCGTGAGTGCTTTGTTCCTTGGAAAGCTACCGGTAGGTGTACTGAAGAAATGCAGACCCGGTTCTCATGTTCCACTTGAGTTCCAGCAGCCACCTGATACATCAGTGTGTTTGGTCCGTCCTCTGTGGTTAGACTAACGTTGCTGTTTGTATGCTTAATGAGGATGTTTTCTGTTTCTGTAAGCTGTGTTTTTTCACTTGGTGTGGCGTTTGCTCGTAGGGCAGGAAGTGGCGTGAGCTGTGCCGCATCCTTTTGTTGCATGAGACAGCCAGGTCACATGCCAGGACCAGCCCTGTCCTGGTTTAGGTCTTATCCAATCAGCATGCTTGACATTAGAGGATTTTAACCACCGCACGGGGGAGCGACTGGCCGGACGTCATCTTTGTTTTGCAACAGATTATTGGCCTCGACGCAAAGCTCATTACCGCTCAGAGAGGGGACTAAGCCGGTTTGTTTGTAGACACCGGCAGATCTGGAGTCAGGCGATCTGGAGTCAGGCGATCTGGAGTCGGGCGTTTAGATGTCTGACAGTTCGTGGATCAGTTTTTAAAGATGGTAATCCTCCTCGGTGTTGGTCTTTCAGGGCGCAGCAGCGCTCGGCCTCGAATTGTTTTGTCAACGGACAAATGTGTGCGTGAGAAAGAGAAAAGCAATGCCGTCTTTAGTTAACCGTTGCATAAAATAACACTTGGTATCACGGCTTTGATGAACATGCTTTGTTATGTTTGTTATGAACACACTTCACCGGGCCAAACTCAGGGCTGAGGGAAGAGCAGGAACTACCGTGGCAGGTTTTGGGATTTGAACTGCCGAAAGCTTTTCTAACATTTCTTATCTCCTTCCTCCTTTTAGTTTCCTGCTCAGTCCACAGCAGCCCCCGATGAGCAGAAGGTGTTTGGTTTGTGGGAGACTGGACAGGAATTCGACAAGGTAAACACTTTTTGAATGGGGTTACAAGTTAATTTCACAACATCCTCCTTGCCTCCTGACTCTACATGCAGCCGTTTGCAGTTGAAATGCACCACAAACCACAAGTCAGAGCCTGCATGTCGGAAACCAGCGTGTCGTTTCATTGCTGCAAAGCAACACGGAAGAGAAAAGTAGGACGGGTCTCGGTTTGTAACGCAAACCGCAAGTTGAAGAGGCAAAGCTGCACGCCGAGTGTGTGTTTCTCTCTCTGTCGTGTTTGCGCATTGCCGATTGTGGGTTGTGTTCATTGGATCACACGACACAGCGGCGGTTGTTGCAGACACACCTGGTTGAGGTCTATGTTCTACTGGGTGCACCTTTTCTAGCTTGAGCTGGATTTTAAGCTTCGTTTATACTCGCCTCAGTGGAGTCTTCGTAGGTCCTGCGTGTGGTCGCGGTGCTCGCTCGTGTACCTCCTGATTTTAAAAACACTATTTGCATGTCTAGGAATTATACAAAATAGGCCAATTTGTTTTGAGTTGCCTCAGAAACAGATGGGCTTAAAAGTCTTCACTTTTTCTATATTCTTCCAACCACGTCCAATTGTTTACATGATATTCAACCTTTTTTGTTTCTTTCTAACTCATGTAATACTTGACCTGTTTCTTTACAGGGCTTGTATTACAGTAGTCTAGAGATGCGACTTTACAGATAATAATTACATTCCCTCCTCTGCATTGTGGAGGATGGCTTCTGGCTTTTTGCCAATTACACCTGCAGTCTTTGGGCTTCTCGTTGTCTTTTTGATTCTTCACAGTTCATGTTTGTACGTCCTTCAGGCGTTTTAGAGCATAAGCGCCTCCGTTCACGCTCTACGGCGCCAGAACATGAGTTAGCTTTCAAGGTGCTGGTCGATGGATTTTGTTCTATCCCCGCCTGCCCATTTCCAGTCTTCCCAGTTGCCTGAGATTTATGGATGTTCTTATCTAACTCGGGGCATAAAAGCAACTAAGTGTATTTCCCAAAATGTCACCTGAAATTAAGATCTGTGCTTTCTTTTTTCTTCCTCGCGCAGCATCGTCGGCTGCTGTATGACCTTTTCAGCAAGAACTACCGCATCAGGAGGAACGCGGTCCATGCCAAACTGTCTCAGGAGTTCGGAGACACCCCGAAGGCGGACGTTGACCGGCTGCTCCATGTGAGAAGAGCGATGGCATGCACCGTTATCTTTTATTTCGATCACTGATCTAACTTGCCGTCTGTTGTTCCAGGAGTGCTGCATCAGCCACGCGGGGATGTGGTACCTGAAGGGAACGATCCAGTCCTGACGCTGAGAGCATGCCCGCCCTCCCCTCATCGACAGCCAATCAAATCCTCTCTCGGGTGTCTAGTGGGAGGGCATCCATAGAGATGAGAGCCAATCACAATCACAGCTCGCCCAGCTCTGAGGGGCGGGGCGATTGGAGGACAAAAGATGTCAGCCGCCTGCTCGGAACATGAAGCTTTTTCTCGGTTCAGCTGAAGCATATCTGACATTAACACGAGCACTCTGATGTAGCGCGGAGGATAGAAACTCCTCGCATCCTCTCAATAAGAGTGTCTGATGGGTAAATTATGAACATAAAAAAATGAAGATATAGCAAGATATATAAATAAACGGTTTATAAGTAGAGTTTGGGATTTCTTTTCTTTCTTTTGGACCTCACGTTTGAATATTTTGTAAATAAACGTTTTCCAGATAAGGATGGAGTTCACCATCTAATGCAACGTGGCTGAAAATCCTTTAATTTTACTCCTCAATTTATACATTTTGCCAGAGGAAGCGGGTGTTTTACTTTATAGTATCAACAACAAAGCAAACCTTGTTTATACGCCCTGAATGGTCCTTTCCTCCATCTTTGAGCCGACTTGTTTAGAGTATTAACTCCACGCTCAATACGCAATTGAAAGAGTTGAGCTTTACGATTGAATGTGACGGTTGCTTTATTAAAACGCATGGAGGCGCTTGGGGAAACGTTGCCAAATTCATGAGTCGGCAAAACTGAAACGTAAAGAGGGGGAGAGATATGCAAAAAGTCCCCTGATGTCATTTTGCTCACATGGTACACCTGAAGCCTCTGGATATGTGTGCACCTGGAGACATGGTCCTCAAACTAGAGGGAGGAGTGGATTAAATGGCTGATGTTGTTTTCTGTACAGAGTTTGAAATGGTTTTCTTTTGAGAGAGACTGATTTTGATGACTGACAATAAAGATGCAATGTTGAATATGTTTGTTTTTTGGTCATATTTTGTTCATAAATCCTGGATTTCATTCAAAGAGGAACCTTTGTTTTGCCTCCATCTAAAAGTGCCTCGCAGGACGAACTCCCACCCACTACAAGAGGAACAATGATACTTTGAAACCCTCAGAGTAGAAATGTAGTAGTGCATCATCAAAGCTGTATTTTTGTTTGTTATTTTGCTCAATAAACATTGTTAATGTCGACTTATCTGACGTTTTCTCCTGTCGTTATTTAAAGTCATCGGTATGCAACCTTATAGAGATGGGAACCCCAAACGTCAACCTGGATTAGTGAGGGGACTTTTTTTTTTCTTTAAGGATCCCCTCAACAATATATTGATTCATGATGTGCATAAAGAAAGACGCTCTTTTGATGATCGGTTTAAGCCCGAACACAAAGGAAAGCTCAAGTATGTTTATTATCTAAATGAAACGGGTAGATTTGACGATCGCAGAGAAAGGCAAAAATCTTTTTTGTTTTTAATGTTTATTTTTATTTCTGATATCTAATTCTGGTTCGATGAATTAAAAAAGTGTTTTACAAAGGAAAGCTCGAGGCAGAATATAAAGATCTTTGATTGCACTGCAATGTTTCGATAAAAAAAGTTAATTCATATTAAAACAGTCGTTTTAATGAAAAGTCCAACAACCAACTAACTATAGAAACTTATTTACATAAATCGTAGTTCTGTATTTTTTAAGATACGATCGCTAGAAAATCCGTTCAGTATGAAGGGATCCGGTTTCATTTATGAGATCAATATGATAAACATTCATATATATTGTTTTATCTCACAAATCTAAGTATCATGTCAAAGATTTTGACTTTTTGTTACTTTTAAATGTTTTGTCAAAACTAGCAATCTGATTCTGAGTTTTGTGTTGAAAAGGCCAGTTACATAGTCACATAACCTTGTTCAGCATTTATATGCTTTAATTTTAATCTGCCATAGCAACACCGTGTCCCATTAAATCTCTAAATTATAACCGTTAATGATTCTTCTTTGTTGTCTGCATGTTGTGTGATGTGCTGTGTATCTGGATGGCCGACAGTCATTTCATTAATTTATATTATGCAAGTCTCAAAGTGCATCAGTGATTAATCCAAAATAAAAGTTGAATCATATTTTACAACATAGATAAAGACACAAACCTGTCGTCTCGGCTCGCTTCATGTTTTATGGCTCAAACATAAACCACGAGGTCCAATGAAACCGGTCCAAACACACCGTACATACAAACAGCAGGTTATTCAGCACACTTTATAATAACTACATTTAACAGACGTGTAAAGTGTCAAAAGAGCATTGATAATGTGCAATTTTCTAAAGTGCATCTCAACGTGATTTTCTTTACAGACATCCATCTACAAACTGTGTGCACATCTCAATCTTAACGAGGACAAACACTGTCTCTTGATATATAATCTATAATCAAGAGGTTGTTACATTATCAAGTACATGGAGTTAGTCTTTTGGTAAACCTCAGAACTTCCCTTTATTATAACAACACTCAGTCATCTAACCTATCGTACAATAATCAAGTAACATTTCTGGGAAATGAACGTTATACGCTTTCAAAACAAATCCCTATGTATTTGAACGTCAATCACCAAAGTCTAACAATATAAACTCCTTCACCAATTTAAAAACTTGCATTGGTCGCTCTTATAGGCGCAGGCAAAACTAATCACCAAGAAAGGTTTTTTTTTTTTTTTTTTTTTTTTAAATAGCTGCAAAGAAAAAAAGTTGGACCAAAAAGGAGCTCCGTAAACAAAATAAACCGCATAAACATTTTTATTCAATAGATCCATAAATTCCTGATTGTTTTATGGGAAGTTTCCTCATGGAAGGTGTTTCATTTGGGACTATTAGTCGATTAGTTGAGTTTATCAGCAGAATAATTGACTTAAAGCTGCCATTTGTATTTTTATAATAACGTATCCAATTTTGTGAAAACAATGTGGAACCGACAGAGAGCAACAAAGAAAACAGAACTAGTTCCAGCTTCTCAAAAGTCCATATTTGCTAGTTTTCTCCTTCTATGATAAATTGAATGTAGGTTTGGGGTTTGGCCCAAAACAAGAGTTTAGAGGACGTCATTTTAGTCTTGTGTTTAATAGACTAAATCATTTTAATTGTTTTATTTAATAACAGGAATGGAAAAGATCCTCAGTTGCATTTTGTTTTCCAGAGGGATTAACTTGATTTTTTAAATTGGAATTATACCAACTCAACACGGTCTCCACACTCTCTATATTTAGCACCAAATTACACATCTTCACATCTTTTCCAGGAAGATTTCTATCAATCTACATCTTTCCGGGAACCTTTTTAGACCAGTAGAACAAACTGTTACCGCTACGCCTCGCGAGAGCAAGACCCAGAAATGATTCACCCCCCCGGGGAGCTTGTGTGTTAACGGGGTTGTGCAAAGTGAGGTAGAGCGAGCGCACAGTAGAGACGGCAGCGTTAGGCACCGGTGTTTGAGACGTGAGCTGGTGATGTTTGGCCTTCTGGTTCCTGCATCACTCTCGTCCCTGAACCCCCTTTTGCAGTAGAAAGTAGTTAGTGAGCGTCGCTCTTTTACTGGAAGACAATAATTCATCTTGCAGCAGGTCTTTTATAGAGCTGCTAATGCACGATGGGCAGCATTTCACCAGCTGAGGGTCCCACTCGGTTTTCAATCAGGTCCTCTTTGGTTTTCTGAATGCGGGAGAAAATCTCCCTGAAAAGTTCCTTGTACTCCGGCTGGTGAAAGTCCTCCATGTCCGTCAGAGCGGGACAAGCGGCGGCAAGAGATGCAGTCTGGACCGACTTGTGGGTCGGCTCATCCTCCTCATCATCATCCTCCTCCTCATCCTCATCCTCCTCTTCCTCCGCCTGCTGCTGCTTCGGCCCAAGGTGGCAGCGCCGCAGCAGCTCGTCGTACTTCACCTGCAAGGCGCTGTACTGAGCGTCCACCTCGTTGAGCAGCGAGATCCCGCGATACTTCACCACCTCGGCACGCCGCACACAGGAGCACTCGTGGTTGGAGACCTTGTCGGGGGAATCGGGCACCTGCGTCGCCTTCATCAGCCGCTCACTGTCCCAGCGCTTCAGGACCCAGGGGCTTCTGGCTGCGGCCGCGTCCCCATCGCTCTCCTCCTCCGGGTGGAGGAACATGGCGCTGGGCAGCAGGCTGTGGATGGCGTCCGGCCTGGTGGATCTGGTGGAGGAATCGGATTTCCAGAGCTGGCGAAGCTCCTCGGCCTCACGCTCCAGCTCGGACACTCTGGCCTGAAGCAGAGAGCGAAAAAGAGTTCATCACGAGTGTCAGTTCACCCTTGTTTTACCTCCTTTTAGGGGGACAATAAGTCCCCCCCCCCCCCGACAGTATGAATATATATTTGATGCCATTGTCACAATACATGTCCTGTTGTTTGTAAATGTGTCCAAACAAACACACAAGAGGTGAGAGTCGTCAAACATACCCGACAGCCCTCCATCCCGGCCAGCTGCTGCTCCAGCGCTGCGTTTTCGCTGGCGAGGAGCTCGGCCTCCCGCTCCGACGCCTCCCTCTGAGCGCGCTCACTGGCGAACTGAGTCTGGAGGCCGCGGAGGGATTGCCGTAAGGACGCCTGCTCCTCCTCGTGCCACGACACGTCGGAGGACTCGAGGCCGTCTGAGGAGGGTTCGTCGTCGTCGTACCTGCGCGGAGACACGGGGCGGTTAGAACGGCGTACGTTTAAATCAATGTGGTCAATATGAGTAATGTTATCATCCAAGTTGTTCTCTTTTCTTTGGCATCTTCCTCAATTTTTCATGAATTCAAGATAGTTCAGAAAAGGTTCTTCCTGCTGATAAAGAAATCAAAATCTCCACAGCAGGCGAGTATAAAATGGACCTTGAGTGGATATTAATTTGTCCTCCCTTTTACAACTTTCGGTTGTGTGCGCTTCATAAAACGGGCAAAACAAAGTGAAAGGTGACGAGAAGTTGCATCGTGGAGAGAGACGCCGGCGGCGCGGACCAAAGGTCACGAGCCGGATTCAAACTCACAACTCATAATGTGACATTTACAAACAAACGCTGTGGGGATTTAGAAACATTAAATCAAAATGTATTGAGATATTTAATTTTTGACAATATGTACCCGATACTGGACTGCGTCTCCCCCGTCTTGGATATCAGTGTTTTTTTACACTGAGATCTTTATTTGGTGAAAAACACTTGCAACATTAAATGAAGACGGTAAAAATAACAAAACATCTAAAAACAAACATACAAAATATGAAAATATAGTCTTGCGCAACGATGTATTTCAGCTCCATTCCAATTGGATATGCGTGTTTTTAATTACCGATATTTTAGCAACTTATAAAGTGTATGCAAAGTGTGTTTTTGCTAGAATAAGACAAACCAACACACAGCTAATAAACAGAAAGAAATAACACATGAATACGGTAGGCGTTTGACCACTAAAGATATAACAGACACGCCAAAGAAAAGCAAACTCAGCAAGGAATAAAAAAAACAAAACTTATCAGTGGATTAGAAATCAGCTGAAGAATCAATCTCATCTGAAGAGACTTTGACCTCTTTCCTTCCAACCTCATCCACCACAGTTCACACCGGTTTCAAGTCTCTGTGAGTTCCTCATAGAGACTTACGGCCGTCTGATCGGGGTGCTTTGAGGCTTCCGTCACAGGCCGAGAGCGAGTGACCACAGCGTGCAGCGAGGAGGATTAGCAGATTTGCTGCTTCTTGAAGCTTACAAAGAGCTTCTGGATCAGTGTCTAGGCCTTTAAGAGGGTTCCTCTACCTGGTTCAGGAATAAGTTAACACCAAACCATCTTACAGGCTCAATTCATCCACAAGAGAACCGTGAGCTGAAAAACCCCCGTGCCTCAATCACCAGTTGTTATTGTTTACGAGACTGTCAACTGCGGCTGTCAGTCCATCAATCAGCAGCTATTTGGCTGAGAGGGGCGTTTTCCTTTTGAAAGAGAATAAGTGTATTTCCTGAATAATATTCCCTTAATTTGCTTGTTTTCTCCAACAAGGAGTTAAACAATCCAAATATGTTCAATTACAATACTTTTATAAAACAGAGAAAAGAAACAAATCCTCCGTTTGAAGAAGCCGAAACGAGCGAATGTTTGCTTTGATATATGACTATATATATGACTGACGAGGAATTAATTATGAAAATTATCGCCGCTGATCGATCGATCGATCGATCGACCGACCAACCGACCGTCTCAGCATTAAACTCTTTTCAAGTAAATTGTAAATAGTTAAAACATAGAAAATAAGGGCCAAGTGTCCATCCTACAAGCCTGAGGTCACGTCTTCAAGCTGACGGTCTAAATTAAAAAGCTCAACATATGACATCTATGACGATGTGAGACGGAGGAAGTGTGTCCCACAACGTCTCCATCAGAGTCCTCACCGGAGTGTGTTCTGCAGCTCCTTCAGGCAGGACACGCTCTGGGAGCTGCGAGACGGCCACTTCTCTCTGTGCGGACGCTTCAGGGGCTGAGACGGACTCAGCTTCAGATCCTCCACCTGATGCTGCAGCTCCTCCACCTGCGTCTGCAGCAGCTCCGCCGTCTCCGTCAGCCTTGGGGCGGAGAGAGCGAGGAAGGTTAAGGGACATTTTAAGTCCAAATTTAAAAACGGGCTTCTCTGATCTGCGGCCTCACCCCTGGATCTTCTGCTGCGCCGTCCGGCGGTCCAGAAGCAGTTTGTGGTTGCTGTGCTCCAGCTCTCGGGCCGACACGTCCAGCTGCTCGTACACTTTAGCGTGCTGGTCGTTGACCTGCCGGAGGAGGTCCACCTGCTTCGTCAGGTACTGGAGGAGGTGA
Organism: Cyclopterus lumpus; assembly: GCF_009769545.1. NCBI lineage: Eukaryota > Metazoa > Chordata > Actinopteri > Perciformes > Cyclopteridae > Cyclopterus > Cyclopterus lumpus. The sequence goes on along the minus strand of NC_046984.1, from coordinate 14,289,833 downwards.
TAGAAAATAGAAAGGGGGTAGGGGGAGGGGAGGGGGGGTTGTGCATCAGTTTGCTGTGCATAGTCATCTGCACACCGAACTGTATACAACAGACCGGTATTCTCTTTAATGATGAGACACCCAGTCTGGTATTGATATTTTCGTGTTTGCTATTAAAATACATTTTTAAATTACATTAAAACGGTATTTATGAAGCACATTTCATACAAAAAGATGCACGGAAACAGACAGAGCCAAGAAAGAAACGGGAACATTGAAACAAAACTAATTCAATTGACCCTAAATTGAGGCTAAACCTCCCTTTTTCTGATTAATCTGGATGTCAAAATGTTATGTTTTTACTACAAGGCATTTCAAATATTGACAATGAAAACAAATCAATAATAAGTAGGTCAAATCACCAGCAGAATCAATGGTTTCTAATGATTACAATGGTGCTCGTACAGGAAACAAACCCATATTATTATTCGCGGTTAGATGTTTTAGCTGCTAATTATGTGTTTTTTTTCATCATAAAAGCCCAAAAGAAATCATAAGAGCTAATCTCAACTTTGTGTTTCCCAGTTACACCTGAACGTCTCTCAATCAGTGGCTCCTTTAAGTCCCTGTTTCCTTAAGAACAGGTTATCTTATCAGCTGTTGCAGCGAGGACACTTTTAACCTTTTTCCTCATGTAATCTGCTGGCTGTCAATCAACTGCCCAAACATGAACTTCACAGTGGAAACAGATCTGCAGGTCAATGCCAGACTGCACACTGAAAATAAACAGTCAACAAATAAATGCATACCAGGTATCGTAGTTTGTATGTGTTGTTTATATTTGTTTAGATTGTTTACGAGGAATGCCGGAAATGTTGCCGTTCATTCCGGTTCAGACTGACAGTAAAGCTCAGCTCATGAGCGGGATTCAGAGATGTGACGTCACAAGTATCCAGTAAAGGTCTTAAGAGATTAAACTTGGTGCAGCAGTGAGAGATTTACTGCCTGATGAGCCTCACTTCACCAAATTAAAAAAGGTAGCAGTCCTGAAACATCGGAAAAACCTCAAGCTAAATATTGAATTTCTGTAACTGAAGTTTGAAATAAGACCATAAACTAATAATTTGGTTGAAGGTCAAAATCCTGCATTGACCTCTCTTAAATCTAATGTTCTTCATTTATCCACTTTTATACTCTCTAGCACATAATAAATCACGATTAAATTGGTTATGCTTCCCATAATAATGTTAATATACCTAATAAAGCCACTCCAATAACTTTTTTATCGAGAACTGATACATTTAAATATTGTTAACACGTTAAACTTTATTGCTGTATTTACTATAAAGAGCACTGCTTGATGAACAGCTCTGGCATCGGTTTTGGAAAGTTTTCAATGAATATAAAAACGACATTGGACTTGTGTCTGCAGGTCGCCCTCTCAACAACAATAAACTTCAGCAACAATGTCGGGCAGCTTGCATGTTGCAAGTGACGGGGACACGTCCTCCTCATCCCAAAAAGGGGAAGCTACGCCTTCGTGTTGCATTCTGCTTTTAGGCCATTTTGAGGCTTTTCCGATGCAATATGAACCTGCGATTGGACAATTTAGAGCAGCAATCAAGAGGAAACCAGTGCGTCGTGAACCAAGCAGCTACTTATTGGACGGCACCCTCTTATTTACTCTTTACCTCGATCTCCTGCAGCTGCTCCTGGTTGGTGGAGTACATCTGCTGCAGGCCTTGCTCCAGCTCCCGGTTTCGCTCCAGGAGAGTCTTCCCGAGCTCGGCAGCCAGCTGCAGGTCTGCAGGAGAGACGGAGTGAGGAAGGAGTGAGACACTGATGGAGACACGGGGACTTGGTTGGCAGGAGACCAGTAACTCACTTTCATCCATCACTTTATATGTATGAATATTTAAGTCTTAAGATAAGTAAGGACTGCTGGTTATTTCTTTATGGGCCTATTAATTGACCTGACTCAGACAAATTACCCCAACCACTTATTACTTGTCTTTTTCATTTACTATTCTTTTTTTTAAATCCTGTAAAATCAAGCACACATTACACAATGGGGCGGGGAGGGGGAAAATTACAAACGCAACCCCATAAGTTTCAGTGTAAAAGCATGAACACGATGGTCGAAGTCAAAGCACACTTCTTCATTAAGAACCGGTTTTCTTTTTTCATTTTTTCCCTTCCCACTTTGCCGCATACGTGAGGGTCCTGCTGACTCCTGCCTTTTTCCTGCAGACCCGCCGAAGTGCTTTTTTTTTTTTTTTACACTAAAACACTGCATAAAAACATCCTGGCTGAAAATATTATACGTTATATATGTTCAGAAAAAAAAAAATCACATGGAAATTCTTACACATTTTAACCTCCCGTGCACCTGCGGGGTTAGATAGTGAGGTTGTCATGCACCGCACACATTAAATGTCCTAAATCCACATTCTTTTTTTCGTTTGATTTGACTGTTGATATTATAAAAAATGATGCATATGATTCAATGGGGTTCAGAGACAAAGACTGGAAAAAGGATATTGTACCATGTTCAAGGTCCTGCTTGTCGTACCACGGTTCCTCCTCCTTGATCTCAAATTCTTGCTCCACGATCATGTCCGTCAACATGTTCTCGGATGAAACCAGTCACACTGTTTGAGGGTGAATCCGCTTCTTAAACATGACAAAGAAAGAGCGTCCTTCCTGCCGCTGTCTGCACGCCTGCAACCGGCACCGGTGTGCGTTCATCTCCACACGGACCGACAGACAGCTCAACCGTGGCTGACGGCTCTGCCGCGTTGCGAACCACGTTTCCGGGTTGGAACTTTTCAAAATAAAAGGGGGGCGGGGGGCATTGGAGCCAAAACCCCACCTGCTGGTGGCATATGAATGTGTGTTTTTTTAATTTAAATGAATTAATCTAATTCTAAATTGATACATTACATTAAATACATCTGTTTCTGCTCTTAATTATCACTATTCTACAATTCAAGATCAGTTCCTAAATATAATAGTTTTTTTTAATGATATTTGAATTGGCTTCCACACCCGCAAGGTCAAGTACAGCGAGTGTCGGTAAAGCCACAATGCGCATGCGCACGCACTGTGACACGGGTTCGGCAGACGTTAGTGTTTATTTTAAACAAGACCGTAGCCGGTGTTTCGGTTCATCAAGCGACCGTGTTAACTGGAGACTTTCAGCCAAACGACAACTGTTGAAAATAGGAAGAAAACACGCAGTCCGCTGTCCTCCCGTCATATTCTTTCTACACAATTATATGAGTTTGAATCCCGTTGAATGATTTGTTATTTTAAAAGACAATTCTGTGTATTTAATAACTTTATTATTTCAAAGGAAGGTCACCTTTATCCCTTCCTGTTTCAACACATAAACTATAAGTGTTTCCTTTAAAAGCTAGTGCATATTGAGGAAGGCCCCCGGTGAGGTCGAGTCCCGTATGTTTTGACCAGAGACTGTTTTGAGAAGGTTTTGACACTGTAATGAAAAACTAAACAAAGCGGCATTCACGAAGACAGCTACGTGGTCTCTTCCTATTTTCAACAGCTATGTAATCACGACAATCACAGACGCGTTTGGCTGAAAGTCGCCTGTCAACACGATCGCTTGATGAACCGAAACACCGGAAGAGAACGATAGCTCACATTTACCGAATAATAGTTTTTATGAATGATTGGTGTAAAAGCTTTCATTGTGCCTACCTTTTGTGTTTTTAGACACAAATGTAAACTATGATAGTGTATCTCGACATACCGTCCAACAGTTTATATTTTGTTTAATTTAATTTTTCATTTGTTTGTTTGGTTTTCGTTTGGTTTTAGCATATGATATTTACTTTAAAGTCCACCTCAGATTAGTGGGAGGCGGTAATGCACCCGAAAGCTTGCCAACCGCCATAAAAAGCAAAAAAAGAAGAAGAAGAATTTCTATTTTGTCATTTCAGAGACGTCTTCTTTTTTTCGTAGTAGTTTCCGCTCTTATTTTGAAGAGTAGTTGGCGTGTTTCCGGGGTTAGACTTGCGTCTCTCTATGACTTTGACGCATGGTTTGACTGTGTGTGGTTCGTCCGGTTGACCACAAGAGGCCGCTGCAGCACCAACACCTAAAGGGCCTGTCCAATCTCCACCCTCACCGCACTTTGAGGCGCGCTCCCGTTAACTCCGTGAGGGTTTCGGGCTGTCCACCAACAACATTAAGGATTAAAGATGGAACATAAAACATAAAAAAACATGAAAAAACACATGAAATCAGAGGAATGCGACCAGAAAAAAAATAATATATATATATATATATAAATATAGATGCAGATTCCAAGAGTTATATACTTTTGAAATTGGAAAGTAATTTATTAATATTACACTGCAGATTAAAAAATGTAAATATTATTTGTCAAACTAAGAAGTCTTTTGTAAAAAAAATATAGATATATTTTTTTCATGAACTCATATTGTCCTTTTTACTCTACATATTGGTGTATCTGACGACTGGAGTGACCGTTTACTTTACTAGCCAATCCAGATTATTCATAATCTGAATATATATGTATAATATAATAATTAATGTGTAAAATCATAATCTTTTTTTTTTTTTACTGTGGGGACGGCATCCAGAGATTGAGACATCCAGAGATGGAGGTTTAGCTGCGTTTGTGATTATTTTTTAAATAATTTAAATGTTTGAGCTTTGAATTCTCTGGCAATGGCACAGCTTCAGGAGTCAAGGGATTTAACACATGTTGTACTCTTTTATAGGACATCCATACCAGAATGATCCAAAACAGTCCAAGATTGAAGCGCGTATTATCAAACACATGTCCACAATCTTTTCTGTTCTGGTGTAGTTTTTTCTTATTATTTTTGCCTGAGATATATAGTCCCTTTTTATTTTGTGACGCCCTTTCCATTGAAAGCACTACTTCAATTAAAATAACTGGTAAACTGCATTATGCATTTCCACCAGTAGGGGGAAGCGTAGCCTCATAATTTGATCTGAATTCCCCATTCAGCTCAACATTCCCAACATAAACGTCTTTGATTCAAACAAAGAAGAGGTTGACGGTAAATCATTAATTTCATCACAAAAGAAATTACCATGATATATATATATATATATATATATATATATATATATTTTTATTTTTTTTTTACTGTTCAAACATGATCAATAGAACAACAGACCAGAGTCTTGATCCACAAACAGATTCACATTTAGTTTGCGTTAGAAAAATGATTACATTCTCCATGGTGGATCTTTTATCTGAAACACATCCTGCCAGCTCACAATGAATGACGATGGCCTCAGATGATGATGATGGTGATGATGATGATGATGATGAGTACAGCATCAACCTCTTCACCCTCTCTGTCTTTCTCCCTCACTTTCGTTTCCCCCTGAAATTCATGCAAAATATACTTCACAGGTTCAGTTTCATCAGCATTTAGCTCAAAGCTCAAATCTTTCACTTCCCATCTCTTATTTTTTTAGAGTAATCTGTCAGTTCGTTAGATATGTAGATGTGTGTCTGTCTATGGTGCAATTAAATCATCATTACTCCCCATTGATAAAAGTCCTATAAGGTTTCACTAACCAGGATGCTGAGATCTCCACAAACAGATCAAACAGATCTCCACAAACAGATTGCGTAAGTGTTTGCGGGGCCGGAGCAGCCTCATATTAACACGAGTCCCGAGGACACGTTATTCAGCCAGGTTGAGGATTAGCTGCTGTAACATCAGTAAGCTTTTCCTTTCAGGTCCCTTTCATCTCACATATGCTCTCCACCCTCAGCGGGTGCCCTGTCTTCCTCCCTGTCTTCCCCCCTGTCTTCCTCCCTGTCTTCCTCCCTGTCTTCCTCCCTGTCTCCCCCCCTGTCTTCCTCCCTGTCTTCCTCCCTGTCTTCCACCTGTCTTTCTCCCTGTCTTCCTCTCTGTTTTCCCCTTGTCTTCCCCCTGTCTTTCTCCCTGTCTTCCTCCCTGTCTTCCTCCCTGTCTTCCCCTTGTCTTCCTCCCTGTCTTTCTCCCTGTATTTCCCCCTTGTCTTCCTCCTGTCTTCCTCCCTGTCTTCCCCCCTGTCTTCCTCCCTGTCTTCCACCTGTCTTTCTCCCTGTCTTCCTCCCTGTCTTCCTCCTTGTCTTCCTCCCTGTCTTCCTCCCTGTCTTCCTCCCTGTCTTTCTCCCTGTCTTCCTCCCTGTCTTCCTCCTTGTCTTCCTCCCTGTCTTCCTCCCTGTCTTCCTCACTGTCTTCCCCCTGTCTTCCTCCCTGTCTTTCTCCCTGTCTTCCTCCCTGTCTTCCTCCCTGTCTTCCCCCCTGTCTTCCTCCCTGTCTTCCTCCTTGTCTTCCTCCCTGTCTTCCTCCCTGTCTTTCTCCCTGTCTTCCTCCCTGTCTTCCCCCCTGTCTTCCTCCCTGTCTTCCACCTGTCTTCCTCCCTGTCTTCCTCCCTGTCTTCCTCCCTGTCTTCCTCCTTGTCTTCCTCCCTGTCTTCCTCCCTGTCTTCCTCCCTGTCTTTCTCCCTGTCTTCCTCCCTGTCTTCCTCCTTGTCTTCCTCCCTGTCTTCCTCCCTGTCTTCCTCACTGTCTTCCCCCTGTCTTCCTCCCTGTCTTTCTCCCTGTCTTCCTCCCTGTCTTCCTCCCTGTCTTCCCCCCTGTCTTCCTCCCTGTCTTCCTCCTTGTCTTCCTCCCTGTCTTCCTCCCTGTCTTTCTCCCTGTCTTCCTCCCTGTCTTTCTCCCTGTCTTCCTCCCTGTCTTTCTCCCTGTCTTCCTCCCTGTTTTCCCCTTGTCTTCCCCCTGTCTTTCTCCCTGCCTTCCTCCCTGTCTTCCCCTTGTCTTCCTCCCTGTCTTCCTCCCTGTCTTTCCCCCTTGTCTTCCTCCTGTCTTCCTCCCTGTCTTCCCCCCTGTCTTCCTCCCTGTCTTCCACCTGTCTTTCTCCCTGTCTTCCTCCCTGTCTTCCTCCCTGTCTTCCCCCCTGTCTTTCTCCCTGTCTTCCTCCCTGTCTTCCTCCCTGTCTTCCTCCTTGTCTTCCTCCCTGTCTTCCTCCCTGTCTTCCTCCCTGTCTTTCTCCCTGTCTTCCTCCCTGTCTTCCTCCCTGTCTTCCTCCTTGTCTTCCTCCCTGTCTTCCTCCCTGTCTTCCTCACTGTCTTCCCCCTGTCTTCCTCCCTGTCTTCCTCCCTGTCTTCCTCACTGTCTTCCCCCTGTCTTCCTCCCTGTCTTTCTCCCTGTCTTCCTCCCTGTCTTCCTCCCTGTCTTCCCCCCTGTCTTCCTCCCTGTCTTCCTCCTTGTCTTCCTCCCTGTCTTCCTCCCTGTCTTTCTCCCTGTCTTCCTCCCTGTCTTCCTCCCTGTCTTCCTCACTGTCTTCCCCCTGTCTTCCTCCCTGTCTTCCTCCCTGTCTTCCTCCCTGTCTTCCTCCCTGTCTTCCCCCCTGTCTTCCTCCCTGTCTTCCTCCTTGTCTTCCTCCCTGTCTTCCTCCTTGTCTTTCTCCCTGTCTTCCTCCCTGTCTTCCTCCCTGTCTTCCTCCCTGTCTTCCCCCCTGTCTTCCTCCCTGTCTTCCTCCCTGTCTTTCCCCCTGTCTTCCTCCCTGTCTTCCTCCTTGTCTTTCCCCCTGTCTTCCTCCGCCATCCTCTTGATTTCTCCGCCACTGTTTTGCGTCTGTCAGCGAGATGAGAGAACAGGCAAAGCGGGAAACGGGAGCTCTCTGCGGGGACTCGGCTTCTCAGAGTGATAAAATAGCTGTGATCTTCTTCTTTTTCTTCCTTTTACAGAATCAACACTCTGTGTGTGTGTGTGTGTGTGTGTGTGTGTGTGTGTGTGTCGCCCCTCCCCCCTCCATCTGCACTGACACCCGTGGCCTTTTGGCTTTTATTGATGCTGTATTGCCTTTTCATTTTAGATTTCATCGGGTGTGAAATGCAAAAGCGCCCGAATGGCCCCCCATGCGCTCCTTTAGCCTGTTATTTCATCACGAGGTGTGTCTCGGATGCAAAAGCAGGTATCCAATCATGTTTTTCTCTGTGGCAGCAAAGGCGTTTTAAAGCAGCAAAGCGTCTGCAAGTGAAAGGATGTCAGATAAATGAAGGGAGGGAATGGAAATATTACAGGGGAGGTGGGGGGGGGGGGGGAGCAAACAGGATGATTACCACTGTGCTCACCAACCCAAACGCTGACATTAATGGGCAGCAGCGACGTAATGATTCGTTAAAAGACAGATTTGGAGCTTTACTGATCTGTTTCCATACCAACTGCCTCAGCCGAGCTGTGTCCGGGTGTAATGGGATTTGCTGGAAGTGCTTCTGGGTAGAACCTCAACACACGCATACACACACACACACACACACACACACACACACACACACACACACACACACACACACACACACACTGTGTGTGCTTGTTTTAAGTTAATCTTCAAAGCGCTTACATTTTGCAAAAAAATCCATCGTGACAGGCATAATTTTAATTTGTTGTGATTTTATTGGACTGGTTCTCGTCCTATTCTTTGGTGTTTTTTATTATTTTTTTTAATGTTTTCTTCTTTCGCCCCATCGCCCTTTTGTTCTGGACGTGCACGCTACAAACAGTCAAGGATGAGGAGACATATACTGGAATTGAGAGAGGAGCCGCCACGTTACCATGACAACCACGCGTTTGCAAAAGAAAAAAAAATCTACGTGATGCCAACTCTCATCCAGGATCACATATGGGCTTGTGTGGCGAACAGACAAAGGACTCGGCAGAGCAAACAGGCACACATATACTGCATGGTATTGCTTTATTATTGCTGTCGTCCATGTTGTTTACACGCCGAATGCAATAAAGAGGAAATTAGGAAAAGAGAGACGCATACATAACAAGAGAGAACGATGATGATAACAGAAATTGGATTTGGGTTAAAGATAGCAAACTGTTATTACTGAACACCAACATCAAAGGCATTGATGGCAAGGGAATCTATGAAACTTTTTTTATTAAGTTTAATTTCCCAAGTAATCTCCCACCCGGGGGCCCGTGGGTAAAACAAAACTCTGTGAAGTAGATGAATTTAGCTAATCTCTCTCACACAGCTTCAGGGGATCACAAAGGCACATAGATAGAAAATTACACTGGTGCTGTTTGGCGCTTACACTTTATGAAACGGTGGACATCTCATTCCTCAGATATACGGAGCATCGATGTACGACCCTGACCCCAAACACAAGAGGAAAAACGTACCTTTTAACCAGCATCCAAGAGGAAAGTTAGTTTGAGAGGATGAAAGGTGGAAAGAGAGTGACTGACAGAGGCCTCCTGCTCCGATGTTTTCTTTGTGTGTGTGTGTGTGTGTGTGTGTGTGTGGATGAGAGGAGATGTGCCCAATGTAGCATCAACACTGAGACAGCAGACAGGAGGGATGATGGATGGTGTGTGAGTGTGTGTGAGACAAGATGCCTAACTCCACAAAAGCAATCCAATCAAGAGGCGACATGATTAATACAGTCAGTCCACAAGAGTATTAATCTGCAAGTCATTTTTAGAGATATTCTATATGGATAACGACGTTGGCCGCTCCAACACTTTGCTTCATTGGATTGATTCCATGAGATGTGATACATATATTCTTGCTTCCTCTAGGATGCATCCTAATAACTGATGCTTCATTTTCTTTGCCAACATCTTTTTTTTTTTGTCCGATACTTTTGTTTGTGATCATCGTCAGCTGTGCTTTGTCCATCCATCCATTTTCTGCCCCTTATCGTGGTTTGGGTTTCTAAATAGCATTTTTGGCCTATCTTTGGTCGAAAAAGATAGAAAGTTTAAAATGCATTCCCAAACTTTAATACTACTTTTGAATAATAGAAGTAAGAGAGTGAACAAACAGCGATGCACACTTCCAGAACAACTGACCTCATGAGGACTACAGTCAATTCTAGGGGAGCATTTCTTGTCCCCACGGTGATGCGAGTCCCCAATGGGTCTGTGTGCACTCAGGTAAAAGTCCCCACTGGGATAGAAGTACAAGAACACACACACACACACACTAGGGAAAAAAGAGCTGAGCTGACCACTTCTCTCAGCAGTCACAGTCCAACTGCTGAGAGAAGACAGAACGTCCTGGCAGCCAGCTCAGTTTTTAAAAAAATCTGTGCTGATCTGAAATGCTTCTCCTTGGATTTGCTTCAAATACGCCATTTCGTAGCAATTTTGTCATCAGCCATAATCAAAATGTGTGTTTTTTTTGGAAGAGCTTTTTGACACCCTCAGCCAAACTCTTTGCTGGGCTGATTTTTTTTCACAGTCAGTTCCTGTTTTGGATGTTTCCTCGCAAAGCAGATTATGTTGAGTATTTTTACAAACAGGAGATGCTGCTACAAGAAAAATAAGGGGACATGAGTCGTGTTTTTCCATTTGTTGATGTAAGCGATGAACATCGTTCTTTCAAAATCTCCCCATCTGGTGTTTTGATGATGATGATGATGATGATGATGGCGGAGAGTGCTGCCCAATAGTCCAAAGCCTCCCATTGATGTCGAGTTCTAGTGACTGTGAAGATCGAAGCAAATAATTCCCGTCATTTTCGATGTTCAAAATGTTTCTGAACTTCATGTCTACGTATTCACATATGCAGCAGATGGACAAAGTTATTGTTTTGCACGTCACAATTAAGTCTTACGTGTTGGTTATGAAGTCTATAGTACATGTTTAACCCCTCAGACTCCACTGAGAGATTATGAGACTGCAATGTCTACGACATTATTCTGAACTAATAAACTTCTTTCAGAAACTGGTCTAACGACCCATAAGCACTAAATGGTTAGACTCATACTTACCAATCTGTAAGTAACTACCACACCTGTTCAACCTCATAGAAATATCTTAGACCTAAATATCTCAATTAAATTAAAACTAATATAAAGGTGCTTCACCATCTTTACTCTCAGCTACTGAACTAAGTAATTTTAAATAAATTAAATGTAAAAGATTAATCGTCACTGATTATCTGGTCACATGTAATTCTTTTCATTTATTTGTATTTCATCATTATTCATTGTACGGTTCATTATATTATTCATTCATTCTTTTCACTAGTTTATTTGATTGTTTATTCATTTATTTTGTTTTTAGTAGTTTAGTTGTGTTAGTCAAACACATATTGTATTCATAAAGATTGATCTTTTGATTTGTAAGAACTCTTCTATAGGAAGTTCACAAGTTTTCCAAAATTGGGTGGCTTACTGATGGTGGCTTATGGCGGAAGACAAGTACCATCATTATTTTATACTAACATATGTGTTTATGAATCCCAATTGAATTACTAATAATAGTAACATACATATATATTTATTACATATTATTTATTAAATCTGCTATACCAGCAAAACCGCTGTTAATTTCTGCACAAGCGTGCTTGAGCTAAATGCTAGTTGTATATTTTCTAAGAGAAGAGATGCAACATCTCAAGACGAGGAGACATCTTGGAATACTTGTTTATCATCCCCACGTGGGAAACACGTGAAGCCAGAGGGATAATTAAGTTAACACAGACTGGATTACCGGGAGGAAAAATTATGCACATTTGTTTTCATACCTGCTCTCCGTTTGACTGTGAGCAGGTGTATTTAGGGACATTCATCATTTGCAAAAATGGTCCGCATAGCCCTAATCTATAAGTGATTAACCTGCAGCAAACTAAATCAAATGTATCAATGATTAATCAACCAGCTGACGAATAGAAAGAAAGTGTGTTTGTGAGAGATAGAGGGGAAGAGAGAGGGGAGGGAGGGAGATGCTTGTGGCTTCAGGTTTTTGCAAAGCTCACCACTATTTCAACCAGGATTGGATCGGTGTGTGTGTGTGTGTGTGTGTGCGTGTGTGTGTCTCTCTCTCTCTATCTGTGTGAAGCGTTTAGAGTGCCGCACCCTGTCCTCTGTGCGTAAAACCTCCCACGTACACCATCATCACACACCACGTTTCATTCTTCCAAGCAGCTCGGGACGAGCGGATCCGGATACCGGTTCACCTCGCGCACAGGTCGCGCACAGAGATGGGAGTGGAGCGCAGGCTTTTCTGCCTATGACACGGACACACCGGGCGGAAAGGATGGCTCTCACCAGCCGGGACATGTTGTGCTTGATCGGAACCGCCTGCCTCTGGCTGCCGTTGTTGGCGGAGGTACGTACTCCTGTCTGATGATGATGTTATGTTGATGATGACGATGATGATGATGATGATGATGGTGATGGGGTTGATTTGCAATGTGGCCTGATTTTTTTGTATTAATGTTTTTGACCTTTTCTTTCTTGACCCATGTCCCGTGACAGTCACGCTTTGACATACACACCTAATTTATGTCGATAATTAGATTACTAATAGGATCGATAAGCCTAGACCACAAATGAGGGGCAATGCAACCACATATTTTAGAATATTGGTGATCCACAATAAAAATGTCGGGGTGCATTTCCAACAAAGCAGGTGCACAGGTCGGGGCGTTAAAAGAGCACCAAACACCTCTAATCCGCCTTTTAGCCAATTAATGGCGCATTCAAAGCGCATTGTGCAATTAAGAAGGCTCACACGCACGCACGCGCGCGCGGACCAGCAGTCACGCAATGCTCTCAATCACAACCCTCCTCCTTCAGCCCCCTCGGCGGGATATCAAGAGGAACCCGTCGGTGGCTCCTCTGCCCAGGCGGTGGGAATGAACCCTGAATCCGTCTGCTCAGACATGTTGGATCCCAAAACTAGTGAAGCAGGTGTTGTCAGATGTGGGTCACAGCACCCAGAGTCACAGCTGGTCAGGTTCAGTCATTTAGAGGACCACATTGTTTTAAAGTCCTTATTTCGTATTCCAGTCAAATTAATGCTAAATCAACCATTCATAATCAAATTCATTCATTTTATTATCTCCTTTGTTGTTCTGTGGTCAGTGTGTGCTGAGCTAATGTGCAGCATATGAGCTGAAGTCATTAGTGGAGTATGTGCAGGATTTAATTAGACCTCCTTACATTTGGAAGCAGCCGTGCATGTAGCACAAATAGCACCATGCAGATGAGTTTGAGCTTTTTCATTTCAACTTCATTAGACAAATCTTTTCATCAGCAGGAGGCTGAATGCAGAAAGAGGCTACATAACATTGCAACAAAACATCAAAGATGTTCGCAAGTAAACGGAAAGGAAACCAAAACCGTGGAAATCCACAAATCTGGAATCTGCTTTACTCTGAATCACCTCCTACGACTTTATTTGTTTTTATAGAGTCTTAAGATAGCTCCGTGTTAAAACAGTTAGTCGTAGTTGTAAGACGAAGTTGCCCTCATGGCTGGATCTACTATCGGGGTGTCCTGGGGTCCCACTCAGGGCCCCGCATGCCAATGCATGTGCAAGGAAAACATCTAAATAAATGGGCACAAATACTTAACGTTTTAAATAACCAGTCCTTCAAATCAAATATATTGTCTGTGTCCTCCAGGCGGGATGACAGAATGTCTCCGTGCCTTCACGAACCTTCACAAATCACTGTTAATCTAAAACACGATGGTTTAGGTTTGATTAGGATTAGGCTAAAAAAAAGGTTTGGTTACATTTTTAAAAAAGGATGTTGGGTTGGGTTCAAATAAGCACTTTGGTAAAGAAGCCACATATGACATTCAGAGCTTAAATATTGCAGCTATTTATGTAATAATATGGTGGAGAGCAGAGGAGGGACTCGCTCTCCCTCGCCGAGTGTCATTACAAGCTTCTCTGTGCCTCACGAGCGTCACTGTGTTTGTGAGGCGGCTTCTGTTGACGACGCCGTCCCGACCCCGTCATAGTGACTATGGCCACCACAGGGCTTCGTCATCGGACGTAAACATATGTCCCGTCTTGGTGCACCTGTTGGAAAGACTGATGCTGTCCTTCATCTTGGGAGGATAATCGTGTATACATGCCAGCCCACCACCATAGAGCACCTGCTGTTTACATTTGTCTTTATGCAAATCCACCAACACTCTTCTAGAAATTACATACTTCTAATATCAGTATGGGAAAATTTTGTGAAGCTAAGATGTTCGATGGATGATATGAAACATCAACTTAAAGCACTTTACCTTTCGTAAATAGTGGTTCTTACAGGTTTGGGGCCCTTTCCGGTTTAATCCAGACGTGGTGCCCATAAACAAGGAAACTCAACTATCATTAAGCACTAAAAGGACTACAAGCATCACTTTTCTATTCCTCAGACATCTTGCTTCTTCATTTCGTACCCGTCCACCTCGACAGCCCCACACACCTGCTCCAGTGTGTGTGTGTCGGTGTGTATTTTGCACTTGACCCAGCTGTGGGAACGTCATAACTGATTACCGCTGTAATTGAGCCGTGTGATTGATATGAATGGAGGTATCAGCACCCGTGTTCGCTGCCACAGGTCACCTGTTCCTGTAATATCATTAAGCCGAGCGGAGAGACACACTGCAAAGGGTGGTTCATACGTGTGTGTGTGTGTGTGTGTGTTGTCGGTTGTCTGAAGAGCAAAACTCACCTGTGTGAAGGTGAAATGTGTCGTATTTCTCTTCCCTCACAGCGGCAGCAGAGTGTGTGTGTGTGTGTGTGTATGTGTGTCCTCTTTTCTTCTGCAAGGTGCCCCACTGCTTTGTGTTGATGTGACCTGATTTCTGAAAATAAAAAATGACTTCTCTTCTGTCAGATATTATCTGATACTGTCTAGTAATATTAGTGTGTGTTTGTGTGTGAGTTTGTGTTTACACTGTACGCTACGCTCTCACACCTGGGTGGCTTACCTGTTATATTTCTTTTACTTTTGACTGATTGCTTCCTGCTGTTAATGAATAAACTCATTCACAAAAGCAAGTGAATTGGAAAAATACTCTTCAGTTTTCAGCCTTTTCTTCTGGCTTTGACCTGAGAGTATTTCACATTCAACAGAAAGAAGAACACAGCTTCGCCGGGGCTGATTGAGACATCTTTCCTCTCCACAAATGAATTACTTTATGTTCTGGGGCCCGGCGCCCAGTTTTTCCACCAAGGTTTCTGAGACAATCTGCAAATTAACCCCCTGCCCTGGACAGTCTGTCTTTGTTGTTAGAGTGCCTTTGTTTCATTAACCTCACGTCTTGTTTTTTTGTGCCTTAAATAATGAGCTGAATTCTGACATTATGGTCTTCGGTGTAACTTGCTGCACATGTCTTCCTCTCTGCAGGTGGTGGCTGAGGACAGTTACTTAAATGAGGTGCAGAACTCAGGTGAGTGGGAGGTGATACTCTGGACACAGCAATCTCCTCCCGTCTGTACTTAGCTATAAATCAAGCATCCCTCCATCCTGCCTCTCCTCCTACACCATCCCATTCTGTACTGTGTTTCTTCCCTGCATTTTAACCCACATTCTGACTCAGACGCCCATGAAACCCCTCCGTAGACACCTCCTCCACTCTCTTTACCCGCCTCAGGCCTGCTCCCACACTAGGTCTTACCTCTCTTCTACCCTCTGCATTATATTTCCCTATTTTCTCTTCTTTTCCCCCACATTCCCTAGAGGAGTGGAGGCCATGTTGGGGGGTTGGGGCGAGGAACTCCTCCTCCGTAGGCTCATTTCCATCGCAGAAAAAAATCTGCGCTTTGACGGCCGTGCACACATTGACAGAAAAATGTTGGACAATTACAAACACACCTCTCACCTTTCTGCTAAAACAGCGAGTTAATGTGTAAACCACCTCAAGGCTCTCTAAAAAAAATAATGGATAGCAAGTACGAAAATTCAGCAAATATTGCACAAGATGCATCTCTGTTGCAATGTTTGCCTCCAGCTTCCCTTTGTTGCACAATATTGTATAAAAAAAGCAGGTTAAACAGGGAAAAACAAAAGCAATTTCTCCATATTTATTAAAATCTGTGTGTTTTGCGTCGAAGATGCAATTTACACACATCACCCCCCACCTCCCCCATACAGCAAGCCTCCGAGTGTGAACCGTGTCAAATACTCATTGTGGCTGGGAAATGGATTATGGGTAGCAGGGAGACTGAGTGTTCCCATGGCGATGGGCAGAGTACCGTTGTCGTGGCAATGAGGAGGGTGTTAGCGGCGAGTGTTGTGTGTGTGTGTGTGTGTGTGGTTGTGAACACTGCGGGCGTTGAGAGGAATAAAAGAACATGAATGAGGCACACATGACGAGGGAGGAGGCGAACATCAACGGTGGTGAAGGGAGGGGAATTCAAAATAAAAAACAAAGAGACATTTGAAAATGTCAAGTGAAAATGTAGCGCAATGCTTTTTTTAAAAAACTTTATTAAAATGTAATCAAGCTGACTATATAACTGTTATTACCATTACAGAAGAAATACATCTTAAAAAGAAACAGTGACAAAACACATACATTTTATCTTATCATAAAACAAAAGCAGCATAAACATTCACATGTCTTTAGGGAGAAAAGGCTGTTTTGAGCTGTAACTTGGCTCACTTCCAAACACTGGACCCTGAGTTAATGTCCCCCTTGTCTTCAACATACATGACTGAATGTCAGTTTTATCATAATTGAGTTTGAGTCACTTTTCAAGCAACAAAATGACATTTGCTAGTTCCAAAATGTGAGAATTTGATATAGATTTTGGACTGCTGATCGGAAGAATGTTTTCTGTCACTTTATTGACAAAATGATTATTAAAGTCAGCTCCACGTGTATTCATACGTCCGTTAGATCATGTGTCGTATGACTTTTGATGCTTAACAGTCCACCAGAAAAAAATAGATTTGTTATCAAACATCCTGGCCATAAATGACTCATTTCTTTTCTGCAACCAAACCAAAAGAAAACACCACTTATTCAAAATGTGATAATGTGCACAAGTTGCAGCTGTATTGTAGTAGTTGATTAAGAATGAATTATTTCATACAAACCTGTTTTTTTTACACAAATGCTCATTGCAGTCAAACGCATCGGTTGCATTTGAGTGAATATCACAAATCACCGATTCTCTGAAACTTCCGTTCACTCGGTACGACCTACAGGAACGATTATCATCGGACCCAAGTTTGAACCGTATTCATTGTCACAAGGGTTAAAGTACGGATGCAGTTCTTCGGTAAAGACGCACTCAGTAAACGAGTAAATGAGTGTTGCCGTCTGCACGTCGTAGAAAGAAATTTGCCCTCCGTGATAATCCACAAACACGCCGACCCGCTCCACTTTCCCATAGAGTACCGGCAAGTTTAGAGAAGTGGAGGTTTTAAACTTATCCTTTACAAACTGGACGGCCCAGAGTCCACAGTGAGGACTTCGATCAAGCGCCCTATTCCTCTGGACCGACGCCGTGGCCACGCCCAGACTCCATTCAGTCTTCCCACCCACGAAGACCTCGAAGTAAAACCTACGTGACGAGAAGCCTCTCTGGCCCAGAACTGCAAGATAGTTAGTGAACATTTTGAGGTTCAGGTTTCTTTTCAAACCTGAACTCCTCTCGTATCTCACCTGTTTCCTGTCATCAGATAAGATGAGCAGAGGGTGAGCTGTATCAGGATCGAGCACGACGTCCACTTCATACTGCTGCAGACATCTCAGCGTAGCGTTGGTGGACGCGTCTGTGCCGTCAGAGACATTTTGAATTTCTGTGCTCAATTTATTCAGCAACATTCGCATTTGAAAGACTGATTTGCTCAAAGCTTCTTGTATGCGGTGCATTTCCACCTGGACATTAAAACTGACTGTGGACAAGTCCATTGTGTGTGGTAGGCTGGATGGGTTTGTGGAGCTTTGGAGGAAAGTAAGTGGGTCTTCAGTCTGTTTCAGCTCCCTCAGCTTCATCGTCGTCTCCTGCAGCTCGGTGATCTCTCTCTCCATGCCGCTGATCAACCCAGCTGCTTGTTCTTCTGACGCTTTCTGCTTCTCCTCGATCACCTTCACAAGCTCCGTCTGGCTCTTCTGGATCTCAGAGATCAGCGTCGCCAAGTCCTGCACGCTGCTCGCGATCACATCTCTGGTTTCTGTCTTGCTTTGCTCTACTGTCACTTTCATGTCTCGGACCTTCTGCAGTCTGTCCTGGATCATCTGCTGCACCTGGGCCTCGGTGTCCTCCAGCAGAGCCATCCTCTTTGTGTACAAACACTGCACAGGCACAACGTCGTGGTTCACGTGGTGCGAATCGGCGCAGACGTCACACAGCAAAACCCCGTCGTTGCTACAGAACGACGTCAGCAGTCGGGTGTGCTCCTTGCAGATCCTGTCCTCCAGGCTCGCCATGGGCTCGACCAGCGTGTGTCTCTTCAGGCCGGCAGCTCTGTGATGAGGCTCGAGATGGACGTCGCAGTAGGAAGTCAAACACTCCACACAGGTTTTGACAGCCTCTCGCTGGCTGTCGGTACAGATGTCACACAGCACCGGTCCACCACAGCGAGCCTGCTGTTGGTCCGGGCTCCAGATGTGAGCGTCGGTCACTTGAAGCGACATGAACTGTGACGCGAGCTGGGAGATGAAAGTGTTGACCTTGAGGTCCGGCCTCCTCTTAAATGTGTGCTTACAGACGGGACAGAGGCTGACTGGGATGTCGTTCCAGTACGTCATGATACAGGACATGCAGAAGTTGTGTCCGCATGGTGTGGAAACTGGGCGATTGAACACACCCAGGCAGATGGGACAAAGAAGCTGCTCCTCAGATAAGAGGCTGTTGCCGGAGGCCATTTCTGAAAAACAAACAAATAAAGAACGACAGATAAATGAAGGCAAACGATTCACAGGAACACAAAGCTGAGATTCAAATCATTGACCTCGGAAACAGCGGTTGCCAAAAATAATCTCACTACGAGTTATTTTATTTAACAGTATACTGGTATCACGTATTAGAGAGTTTGTGTGGGAGTTCAACGGGAGCTTAACTCTAACACCTACAGTCAACGTCAATTGTTAATGATCGTAAGGCATTATTTTAAACAGCTGATGGTGTCTATTAAAAAAAAAAGAAACGTTATGAAACATCCCCAAAATCAAGATGAGTCATCAAAAATATTTTAACAGGAAAGAGAGAAGGTTTTTTATATCAAAAGTACTTAAATTATAATATTTGTCATATAGCTACAGGACACAGAAGTGTATTTGTTTTCTCTTTATTGACTATCAAAGTGCAAAGCTGATCATGTGACATCAAAGTGCAAAGCTGATCATGTGACATGAAAGATTACTAAAAGGACTGTGTTTAGATAATTTCTCCAACAAGGCAACACACACAGCTGCATTTCCCAACAAAACTTGATTGAATTGGAACACAACTACAACATCCACTTGACATAGACTTCACTTCTTATGTGTTCATAGTGAACGTTTAGCTCAGTAATGGCTACTTACCTCTGTGTGTGTTGGTCTGGAGAGGAGAAACGACGACGAAGGAGATCCTGCTTGTTTGCAGGAAATAACTTTTAGTTTCTTCCTGTGTCTGGTTTCTTAAAGAGACAGGCACATTGTTTTGGTTTGGCTGTGAAGTCAGAGGCTTGTTTTAAGGGTTGGATACCAGTGAGAGCTGTTTGTTGGTCAAGCTGAGTGTGTTCTGTATTATTTGTTGTTTGCGGATAGATTTCAGCTTTAGTTCCGTACATTTCTACCTTACAAAACAAATAATGCAAAAAATAAAATACACATAACTAAAAATAGAACTATGCAATCCGTTATTACATTTTCATCAAGCTGGCAAGAAAAGTTTCATTACCATTACAGATCTTACAGCTTTAAAAATAGTTTTTTATTATGTTAACGAAACATACACTTTGTGATATAAAAAAATAAAAATAAAATCAACACAAGACCTCACATGACCACTCATATAGGAGAACATAAACATGGTGTTTTTACCTTTTAAGTAGGGATGCATTGATGTCAGGCTTGATTGGCGCATCCCTACTTTTAAGTCTATTATTCAAGAGAGTATATCTGGTGGATTGACCTTTAAATACCAGCGTCTAGGATTTAGTGTGATCCATTGGAGGAAATGGAATAAAATATTCAGAATTGTTTTCCACACGTGTATAAATAAGAATTTGTTGTGTTTTTTCGTTAGTTTAAAATGAGCCCTTCATATCGACATATGGAGCTGGTCATCTTACCTGGAGCCCGCCATGTTCCTACAGTAGCCCAGAACGGACAAACCAGACACCGGCCCAACACACAACGTTGTGTGTTTGTACGTTACCTTAAAGCCACTGTCGTCCTCTGAGACTGTTGGTTAGTTAGGGCTTAGCTGAGGGGTATTCATTGGGGTGCAACCTGCAGCCTCACCACTAGACGTCACTAAACCCTGTACACGGCTCCTTTAAATTTAGCCAATTTCCCAAATTTGATCATTGTGTTCGAGGCACGGATTCCTTTTAACGGCCGACATTTAGACTTTTCATAGTAGTAAGGGCACATTGGTGACACATAACATGAGTGGTGAAGTGTCCCAGTGAGACAGCATCTCCAGAACTCTGAAACTTAATGGAGTACAGCCAGCATATATATTACAGTATTTTCAAACTGTGTTGATACTGCGACAAGTCAAAATGCCTGTCGTTATACCGTTATCATAATTTGAACCTTTGCATTATGGGTTATTCCCCTTAGCAAAGTCTGAAGAGTAGCAGACGTTTGCCTCTTGTGGTTTAAACATTTGATGATGTTTCTTTTGCTAAAACAAGCTCAAATCAAACATGTGTTTGTATGGCTGGGTGGGTTGAAGTAGACTAATTACACATTTGTGAAGGCATGAGCGCAGATCCATTTTGACTACACGTTTGCGTATCTATTTTTAAAGACTTATGCTTAACCATCCACTACAGAGCTCTGGAAATTGAATTCTTTTTAACCACATTGTACCTGTAGACAAAGTCATATTCCTTCCTGTAATAAATAACCATAAAGTATTGCCTGCAACACCAAACATAAACAACACCACTGCATTGAATCAAATCGTGATAATCTGCACATTTTGCTTTCTATTTACATCACTATTTACAAATTCAGCAGATAATTAATTACCCATTAAGTTGGCTCTTCTGTTTTATTTCCCTCTGCTTGATATTGTATTAAAAATAAACAATATATATATAATTATATACTGTATATATTTTTATTTTGCAATTAAACACATCAGTTGCATTAAAAACTGTGACCCTCAATTGGGGTGAAATTTACACATTATGGTTAAATTGTCTAAAACATTACAATAAACATGAGCAAATATATTGATGTTATACATCAAATTAAACAGAACTTGGGCTACAAGAATCAGTAAGCCATCTCAACACAACTTAAACACCAACTAAAAGAATGATTAAAATATCATAATCATACTTTTGTCAGGAGTCAGCACACTCAGCACGTTTTCGGAACTAGCAACCCGTAGCTCGGTGCTATCAGAAAAAGCCAGATAGCAAAAAGCAAGATAATTTAACACAGATTCTAAATATCTTCACAAAATCATTCTGCACCAAAGCATCACCGAGATATGAGCCAAAGAACACGGCAACATGGATCACTTTAGCGCTTTACAGTCACAAATGTTGCTTATCTTTAGCTTATTTAAAAAAAAAAAAAAATTCTTCTTCTAATCAACAAAGACTGCTGCATTTGGATGTATTGAACACCATAAGTAATATACAAGGTAAATATATGGTTTGGTACATGAGAAAATTAAAATTGCACCGATGGTGCGCAAATGTCCATTTTGCATAATTTATCTGTACTAAAACATCTCTAACTTTGTTCCGCTTCACTTTTTCAAAGTCAAACTTTGCAGAGAGACTGGTCCCATATATTGATATGATCTCTGTGGTTTTTGACCTTTGCTCTGCATCCTTCCAAGAGATAATCATCCTGAAAGTACTTTTTCTTCCTAGGCGAACCTGAAAATTAAATTTTTGCTGCGTTTCATCTTTATTTACTCTTAACCAGTAACAAATAAACTAAAATGTACACATCTGAAGAAAAGCTCACATGGGTTGCCTTCATTATAACACCAACATTATTCAAATAGCCTTTGTGGTTGCAGAGATACACCCTTTTTAGTTTGGGTATGTTATTTTGAGCAGAAACCTAAAAAAATAGGTTGGTTTTTAAAGGTTTATGGAAATAACCCACAAATTAATCCGTACGACCTACAGGAACAATTATCATAGGACCGAAGTTTGAACTGTATTCATTGTCACAAGGGTTAAAGTACGGATGCAGTTCTTCGGTAAAGACGCACTCAGTAAACGAGTAAATGAGTGTTCCGGTCTGCACGTTGTAGAAATAAATTTGCCCTCCGTGATAATCCACAAACACGCCGATCCGCTCTACTTTCCCAACGAATACCGGCACGTTTGGGGAACTGAATGTTTGAAACAAATCATTTAGGAAGCAGAGGGCCCAGAGTCCACAGTGAGGACCTGGAACAAGCTCCCCCCTCCTCTGGATCGAAGCCGTGGCCACGCCCAGAATCCATTCAATTTTTCCACCCACGAAGACCTCGAAGTAAAACCTATGTGACGAGAAGCCTCTCTGGCCCAGAACTGCAAAATGTTCTGTAAACCTAGTCGGATTCTGGTTTAGCCACAAAACTGAACTCCTCTCGTATCTCACCTGTTTCCTGTCATCAGATAAGATGAGCAGAGGGTGAGCTGTATCAGGATCGAGCACGACGTCCACTTCATACTGCTGCAGACATCTCAGCGTAGCGTTGGTGGACGCGTCTGTGCCGTCAGAGACATTTTGAATTTCTGTGCTCAATTTATTCAGCAATATTCGCATTTGAAAGACTGAGTTGCTCAAAGCTTCTTGTATGCGGTGCATTTCCACCTGGCCATTAAAACTGACTGTGGACAAGTCCATTGTGTGTGGTAGGCTGGATGGGTTTGTGGAGCTTTGGAGGAAAGTAAGTGGGTCTTCAGTCTGTTTCAGCTCCCTCAGCTTCATCGTCGTCTCCTGCAGCTCGGTGATCTCTCTCTCCATGCCGCTGATCAACCCAGCTGCTTGTTCTTCTGACGCTTTCTGCTTCTCCTCGATCACCTTCACAAGCTCCGTCTGGCTCTTCTGGATCTCAGAGATCAGCGTCGCCAAGTCCTGCACGCTGCTTGCGATCACATCTCTGGTTTCTGTCTTGCTTTGCTCTACTGTCACTTTCATGTCTCGGACCTTCTGCAGTCTGTCCTGGATCATCTGCTGCACATGGGCCTCAGTGTCCTCCAGCAGAGCCATCCACTTTGTGTACAAACGCTGCACAGGCACAACGTCGTGGTTCACGTGGTGCGAATCGGCGCAGACGTCACACAGCAAAACCCCGTCGTTGCTACAGAACGACGTCAGCAGTCGGGTGTGCTCCTTGCAGATCCTGTCCTCCAGGCTCGCCATGGGCTCGACCAGCGTGTGTCTCTTCAGGCCGGCAGCTCTGTGATGAGGCTCGAGATGGACGTCGCAGTAGGAAGTCAAACACTCCACACAGGTTTTGACAGCCTCTCGCTGGCTGTCGGTACAGATGTCACACAGCACCGGTCCACCACAGCGAGCCTGCTGTTGGTCCGGGCTCCAGATGTGAGCGTCGGTCACTTGAAGCGACATGAACTGTGACGCGAGCTGGGAGATGAAAGTGTTGACCTTGAGATCCGGCCTCCTCTCAAAAGTGTGCTTACAGACGGGACAGAGGCTGACTGGGATGTCGTTCCAGTACGTCATGATACAGGACATGCAGAAGTTGTGTCCGCATGGTGTGGAAACTGGGCGATTGAACACACCCAGGCAGATGGGACAAAGAAGCTGCTCCTCAGATAAGAGGCTGTTGCCGGAGGCCATTTCTGAAAAACAAACAAATAAACCGTAACATGGAGGCATGGAGTTTGACCAGTTGTTATGAAATTGAAGATGGTCTATTGTGAGCTTGGGTTGTTTTCTTTGGGTTGTGGACTGCTGGTCGGAACAAAAAAAGCATGTTAGAGCATGGGCTTTAGGAAGCTGCATACGGGAATTCTTCATTCTTTTCTGAAGTTGTAGCCTGAAACTATTTTTTTTTTAATCCTAAACCATTTTTTTTTCATGGATGAAACCTGCATTGTTTACATCCATGTCTACCAGTTTGCTGTCCTTGTGTGGGCGCATTCTTCACCTTCACCATCAATAGTGTGACACCACGTCAACACCACCCGTGTACTTGTGTCTTGGACCTCCTCATCAAAACATTGGTCCAAAGAGCTACTGGTACTCAAAACTCCACAGGGCGCCTTTAATGTCCCATTAGAGAGTCGTTAATTTCAGCATCGTGACATATTTCAGAGTTAATGGAATGTGTGGGTTTACTTATGAGGGATTTAAACTATCAAAGGTACTGGAACAGGAAAAGATAAGTATTTAGATTATAATGCTCAAATATCTCGATCTGACCATGTCATAAGAAAGATTACTAAAAAGGACCTCGTGTTTTTTTTTCCAGCAGCATTTCCCAACAAAACTGCACAAAAAGCAGCGAGTGGAACAAAACTACAACATCCACACAACATATATTTAACTTCTTTGGTGTTTGTGGTGAAAGTTTAGCTACTTGCGTCTGTGGGTGTTGGTCTGCACACAAGAAACCACGACGATGGAGATCTGCTTGTTTTTCGGGGAAAAGAACTTTGCTTTCAGTTTCTTCCTGGGTCGCGTTTCTTAAAGAGACAGGCACGTGTTCTGACTGTGAGGTCAGAGGCTTTTTTGAGGTTTGGATACCAGTGAGAGCTGTTTTTGGATCCAATGACTGAGTGTGTTCTGTATTATTTATTGTTTGAGGATGGATTTCTCTTTTAGCTCTGTGTATTTCTGCCTCATTGATTTCCTGTTTATCTGACTCTCTCTCGGCTTCCTCCTCCTGCTCTTCCTCTTCTCCTTCTCCAAATTGGATGACTAATAATAATTAATAATAATAATATTCATATATATGCTACATATATACATATATTTATATACATATATGTGTATATATATGTAACATAGATATGTATATATATGTAACATTTATATACATACATACATATATACGTATATATGTTACATATATATGTATATATGTTACATATATATGTATACGTATATATGTATAACAATTATATATATATACAAATATATATATATGTTACACATATATATATATATATATATATGTTACATATATACATATATATGTTACATATATATACATACATATGTAATTGTTACATATATACTTATATGTATATATATGTAACATATATATAAACTAGCAGTACACCAGAGACAAACTTATTTATGAATCTAAATACTAGTTTTTAACATGAAGGCGTCAGAACTATAAATATAATACAAAAACATTTTTCACACCATCTACATGTGCTCTCATACAAATAGTACAATAGTACATTAAATGAAAAGTGTACGACGGCGTGTGAAGACGGACTCCTTTGGGTCTGAGTGTGAACTCATTGACGGGTTAACGTCTGCAGCCTTTTAGTTATCTGGACATCATTTTATTCCTGTGATGTTTATGGTTCTGACTGTAATTGAGTGTGTGTTTCTGTCCCGGGCACTATGCACCAACTCTCTGAGTGTGTGTGTGTGTGTGTGTGTGTGTGTGTGTGTGTGTGCTGGGCATGAGGGCTGCACCGTGTAGAATAGATAATGTTCCAGGACGGCCAAGCTGTGTGTCTTGAAGAGATAAGTCTGTTGCTGGTTACTGAAGCTCCTCTGCCATTAATCATAGTTTAGGAGCCGCGTGGCCTCAAAAACCCTTAAAGCTTCAGTGTGTGCAGAGAATGAGTGAAATCCTTTGGAGAGAGTGGAGGTGAAAAATACTTCACCTCAAGTAAAAAAAAGAATCAACATTTGGAAGGAAAGTAAACAAGACAGGATAGAAGGATGCAAGAACAAAATTACAATTAAAAAAGTACGTAAGGATTAAAGAATCGGTTCAAAACTACCTTGAAGTGCAATAGTGTGCTTTTATTTTGTATCCACTCTGCAAGTTAAATTGTGCAATATAATTCCCTTTCCTTAATGCAGGATGCACGTCTCTATTTGGCCGCAGTGTATAACCTGCTCTATATATTGTGGCCTCGTTTTGCTTCACTTTGATGTCAGCGGTTTCACTCTCCGTCTGTCTCGGCTTCACTCACACGCTGCTCCTTCTCAGAGAAGATTACGTGACGTGTGTCCTCGCCTCCATGTTGAGTAAGGAGCTGGTTTCAAAAGTTATGGAGATTTCACCGGTTCAACGTGGATCAGCCGGGGTAACTGCATTAGGAAGGATGGCAGCGTGTGAGAATCATCCACGTAAGCCTTCATGCTCAGAAAAAATACAGACATGGGGATAATGTGAGTTGAATAAGAGCAATTCCACTCCTCTCACCCTCTCACTTCTCCAAACCCCCTTTAATTCACATTGTCCTCTCTGACCCAAATCCTCCTCCTTTCATCCACCACATCTCATTCTCCCATCTTCCTCATCATGCACTCACTCTCTCCCCTCCCTCCTTCTCTTCGTGCAGTGCCTCTGTCCTGCTCTGAGGGATTCACAGAGTTGGGCTACTACAACGGCACCGTGTCTCAGACGGATTCTGGCGCCCCCTGTCTGAAGTGGACCGAATTTCCAGACTACGTCATGCAGTACCCGGGCCGAGGGCTGGGAGACCACAGCTACTGCAGGAACCCGGACCGAGAGTCCAACCCCTGGTGTTTCTTCAGACAAAACTCTGGAGCCATCGGATGGGCCTACTGCGACTGCCACCAGGGTACGGCACTTTGATTTGATATCACGATTTAGAATAAAACACACAGATAAACAACAAAAGGCATTATTAAAGAACATGTCAAATGCAGTGTTTCTCATTAAATAAATGTAATTCTACACTTCTGGGGAAATAAGTTTAAATTAATCGGATGAGGGGTCTGGCCTCCCCCACCCAAGGGACGTCACAATTAATATCAGAAGAAGAATAAATATATTCTGCTGCCAAAAAAAGGTTGAGAATCCCTGGTTTATAAAATGTCAGAAATCTTTGAAAATGCTGGTCAAAATTTCTCAATTGACGTCTGCAAATTCATTGCAACCATTAACCCCAAGACAGTATTTAGAATGAAAACAGTGTGTGTTTATGCTCAATGAATAACTTAAAGGTGTTAAAGCTGTTATATGATTGTATACAGGATCAAATGACTGTGTGCAATGTGGCGTTGTTCATATAGTGTCAAAGTCACAGAGAAATATCCCCGACTCTGCAGTCCCACTCAGCTCTACAGGAGTTTTATTAGTGAAGCATTGAGCATCTAAAGAGCCACAGATTTCCTTCAGGAGTTCATTTCGATCAAAGCAAAGCTAGAAGAGTAACAGTTTGATTATATATGTCATGTTGTGTTCACAGCTTGTTCTGCAGCCCCACAGTGGCAAAAAAAAGAACACATATTAATGAGGCTTTAAACAATTAATAGATCATGAAATCGTGATGGTGCTGGTGAATATTTGACCGTCTCTTTCTGGACGTTTTTTCTTTCAGGTGCGGCTCGTCTGGTGGGCAGCTCGACCTCCGGCAGTGGCCGAGTCGAGGTCTACCTGAACGGCCAGTGGGGGGCGGTGTGCGACTCCCACTGGTCAGACAGAGACGCCAGCGTGATCTGCAGGCAGCTGGGCCTCGGGTGAGAGGACACGAACACCTCCTCCTTCAGAATCGATGCTTCACCACTTTTTTTTTTTTTTACACACTTGTTCTCCTTCTCCTCCTCCTCCTCCTCCTCCTCCTCCTGACAGCGACATCGGCGCGGCGCTGCAGCCGTCGCAGTTCGGCTCCGGCTCCGGCCTCTTCCACTACGAGCGCCTGGGTTGCCACGGCGACGAGAACACGCTCAGCGTATGCCGGAGCAGGACGTTCGTCACCGGTGACTGTAGCCATGGAAACGAGGCCGCAGTGGTGTGCGCGCCACCGGAAGGTCAGCGGGAATATTTCCCCTCCACACACCTGAGAGACTCAGATTTATTAAAGCCACACTGTGTAGTAATATTTTATGCCTTAAATAAGTACAGTCATGCTAATAAAGGAGAATTAAATTTGATACCAAAATAATTTGAGGGAGAAGGCTGTTTGACCTCTATTGGTATATTCCCACATGCTCTCTCAGGCAGTGGCCCTCCGCTGCGATTGGTCGGAGGCGAGGAAGACTTTGAAGGTCGAGTGGAGGTGTTTCACTCAGGAAGGTGGGGCTCCGTCTGCGACGACCAGTGGGACGACAGAGATGCTGAGGTGGTGTGCAGACAGCTGGGCTTCGGGTACGTTCATCGGGGGCGTTTCACACCTTCACGCCAGGTTAACAGATATGTGTGTGGGTGCATTTTGGGCCCTTTTGTAAACACATCCCCAGATCACCAGCAGCCCTGAACCACGGGGGGGTCGTACATTAAATCACCCCTAAAGCTGTGGAGGTTTTTTTTGCATGAAAGGATATGGACGAAGCCAACAATGTGTTAATCCACCTCACGTCTGTAGCCCATAGGCTCCCACTGATGTAGCTAGTTTTGTTTAGTCTTCGTCCTGTGTTAAATGTCCTTGTACGTATGTTTTGGATCATATTTTGTCAACATAATTGAGTAGGTTGGAAAAAGGAAAGACAACGTTGCAGGTGTAATCCTGATATGGCGCTCACAGCACACGCTGTATTTTAATTTTAAATTGTTGTAATTACTCAAATAATTACAATGCATTTGTTTGGGTCTAGTTTAAGCCGCGGATTAATACACATCGTGGTGCTGCAGTGAGTGTTTACAGCAGCAGGACGGTGTACGTGGGATCGTCTCAAAATAAATTGCAGTGGCCAGTTTCATCGTGATGGAGAAACGTGTCATCCGGTGCAATGTGGTGACTCATTTATGGGTTTTTAATAGTTGCTGGACAACAATGGAGCTCTGTGGCACAGAGGAACATGGCTTCACAGATAATATTTGTTATTCAGATAAACTCTCATTCGGTTTGAGTCTTTTGATGGGATTTGTTAACCATGAAGAATACAGAATATCAAGAGCTGTATTCTAAATAAACATGAGCAGGACTATGAATGTGTTTAGTGGGTGAGCTCAGTGAAATTGAGAATGAGATGCACTTCTCGTTTTACTGATATTTACGAGAACATACGGGGTGTACTTGCTGTAACTTCTGCAGGTGTCTTCCTCCTCCGTGTGTTTCCCCTGCAGACGAGATGCAACACAACATGCCCGACGACTTTGAGCGTCAAACGGAAAAAAATGTCGGCGTTGCAGCCGTGAAGAGAAATAACTCTTTCCATGTTCAACATTAGGTTGCATTTCATCTCCTCTGACACAGTGGGACATCTCACCGTCTGCGTTTGTGCCTCTGAATAATGGATGCTTTGATGCCGATGCACAGGTTGTCACACGGGCACCGATGTGTTTTTACACTTAAAGACAAAGTGAAGTGAGTTGATTTTTCCCACCTGGATAGGTTCAACAGGTATACGTGTCCTACGACGATG
Source organism: Cyclopterus lumpus (assembly GCF_009769545.1). Lineage (NCBI taxonomy): Eukaryota > Metazoa > Chordata > Actinopteri > Perciformes > Cyclopteridae > Cyclopterus > Cyclopterus lumpus. Next base: position 14,260,400 of record NC_046984.1, on the reverse strand, counting down.
TTTGTGGTGCTTGCTTCTACACCAGCTCATAGTCAGTTGTGGTTCATATTTTTTTAAATATTTCTTTTATTCCAGATTCATGAGTCCATAAAGCAACAAACACAAATACAACAATATATAAAATACAATATAAGGACACGGGTACAATTACTGCTGTTAAAAAGACACAAACACTTGTTCCAATGTTTCCTCAACACAGCATGGAAAGTGGGAACATTACGAGTCACAAACATATGACTTGCACCATCTGGGAAGCTTGAGCAATATTCTGAAAGCATCATTAAAGCATCATATGACGGGTGGTGTTAGTCTCGTTGTCGTGGACGTGCCCTTGAGTTTAAGATGATGAAATATTTCAACACATTACGAGAAGAGAAGAGAGACGGATTTTAATTAGTTTGTCCCAACAACTGTGGCCTGATGCAGATCGGCTGTGCGGAGGAGCAGGAAAGCACGGACCCATATACGCAAACACACAGCATGTCAGCATCAATAAATAATCACCACTTACACAACTATTCATTATTTATTTGGATGATTTGATTTATTTTGGACATGTTAGAGTGTTTTCTTTTGCTGTGTATAAGGACTGCGAAAGGCAAGAAGAGAATCAATATGCACCCGAGAAGGTTTACGGTGCGTGGCCGTGCTGATGTGTCATTTTGTTGTCAACTCATTGCCGTTAACCTTTCTACGGACGTTCACGATTCCTAAACGGTGCTTTCTCAAAGACTCTGGTGATCCTCTGGCTTTTCCCTCTGGCGCCACTCAAAAGCTATCTGATGGATTACCACGAAATGTCACCCAGATGTTCCCCTCAGGATGACATGCAATAAATGAATCGATCCTTTAACTGTCAATCTCGTGCCACCGTCAGGTCCTAATTTAAAGAGAAGAAAACCAGTCCGTGTCTGTGTTGTAGGGGTGTTGCGAAGGCCTGGTCTTGGGCTCACTTTGGTCAGGGTTCAGGCCCGATCCTGTTGGATGCGGTGAAGTGCACAGGAAACGAGCTCTTTCTGGAGCAGTGTCCCCATGGCGACTGGGAGCAGCACAACTGTGACCACATGGAGGATGCTGGGGTCTCCTGCAGCCCTTATACAGGTACATTTACAGCACACGCTCACCGTTTACTGTACACACTGTTAGGGCTTCAAGCCGCTATTTATAGCCCCTGAACATCAATAAATCATGACTGCGTGAAGCAGAAACATCCTCTTAGTGACAAGCAGGATTTATGGGAACTGAGGAGTAACATGAAATAACAGCTACTATCTATCAAATTAATTCAAAATGATATATTGGTGTTTGCATCTATAAAAATGTAGTCTTGCCTCAGGTTTGCATAAATAATGTTGCTTTCAACCATTTGCATCTTTATAACGGCCACAATATAAACCTGTTCCAGATGGAGTGGTGCGTCTGGTTGGAGGAGACAATCCCTGGGAGGGTCGGGTGGAGGTTTTCCACAACAGTGACTGGGGGACGGTGTGTGACGACCACTGGAACCAGCAGCATGCAGAGGTGGTCTGCAGACAGCTGGGCTACAGGTATGGAAACAGATGTGCAACGTACTAAACACACGTTCATGTTTTTCCTTATGTTTGAGAGTGATCTGAAGACGTTGTCAGAAGACAAATTTGTCTTATTAGTTTTAAAAAACTCAACAGTCATGGCCAGTGTTGGGGTTGGTTATAGAATTATCTTTCTCTAGTCCGTCATGGTTTCACTTGTTTTGTTTTTGAGGCACAGTGGCAATATTATTATTATTTTTTTTTCTTTGCTGAATTTTGTAAGGAAAATACAATAATAAGAGTTTATTTGAAGATCAAAGTGTGTAAGCACGTTCGAGTGGAAACCTAAAAAACAAGAATGAACCTGAAAAAGTGCACGATATGTGTCCTTCAATGAGGTTACGTTACTCAAACTTATTAATTGTATTATTATGTATGTATTGTATTGTAATTTACATTTGCTGATTATCAATTTGAAACCTTAGCAGAAAATGATGATGATGATGATTAAATCATGAGAGCCAACAGAGATGTTATCTTGCATACATTTTTATTTAGAACAATTTTAACTGAAAAAAAAAGGGAAAACTAAAACGACTTGCTATCCACAGTACAGAACAGGGTAACAACACAAACCTCTTCTCCCCCTCAGGGGTCACGCCGAGGTCGTATCAGACGGGACGTTCGGCGAGGGCATCGGTCTGATCCTCCTGGACGACGTCCACTGCGAGGGATCTGAGACCTCCCTGCTGGACTGTCCACACGGGATCTGGGGCCGCACCGACTGCTCGCACAGTGAGGATGTCGGTGTTCGCTGCAGGAGACGATCCAGCCAAGAAACCAATGAAGTGCCGGTTATCGCACCTTCCACGGGTAAGAGATGAGATGATTAAGGCATTAAGGCCGGTATGCATATTTATTTCGAAAAAAAGGGTGCGAACTGAGCTGATTCACCTCTTCATTATTCTATGTTGTAATTACATTTGTCTGTTGTACATCTATTGTACGTCTGCCCAGACCGCTGTGTAACATTTTGTGAGTTTTGGGTCATTTGCAAAGCGTTTATATTGAGAAGAACAAAAGAGGGATGGGAGAAACCAGCCGACACATCAGTAAGCTTGGAGACTGTGCTTCTGCAAGTCATTCTGTATGAAAAGGGCGAGCTGTCCCTGTAGAGTGCTGGGCTCATGCCAGGCTGTGAGCGCTTTACTTTACTTTATTAAACCCTCGATGGAAACTTCATCACACTTGACAGAAATCCATTTTGATAATAAGCCTGCAAAATGTGTTTCTGTCTAGTCTCTGAAAGGAGGAAAAAAACAGTTCTGTCTCCTTTTGTGGCGCTGTATCATCACCTCGGTGTGAAAACGTCAGTGTTTTTCTCAATCCAAAGAGTTTAAATGCCACATGTTGACAGCGAGGAGAATAAAGAGGTGTTTACTGGGCCTCCTGTTGACACACAGTCCATTAGAATGAGAATAGAGGCTGACTAAAAGAGGCACCGGGCTGCGGATGACATTTAACACCGTCAGTGGACGCGTCTCTCGCTGTGCGTGTAGACTGGAGGATGTAGGTGCACCGGCATGAATATGAATGAGGGATACGCATTTCTTTCCCGTCAGGCCCCCTGGTGCGTCTCGTAGGTGGCGGCAGCAGAAAGGAGGGTCGAGTCGAGGTGTATCTCCATGGTGACTGGGGAAGTATTTGTGACTCAGGCTGGAACGACCTGAACGCAGCCGTGGTGTGCAGACAGCTCGGACACAGGTTAGTATTTATAGAGACGCAGTTACTTTTAGACACTTTTTATTACACCAAAAAACACCTTTTCTCCCTCCTCAGTGGTGGAGCGGTCGCATCCGGAGGGTTCGGTCAGGGGAAAGGGCCCATCCACCTGGACCAGGTGAGGTGCACTGGGAAAGAGGAGTTCCTGGGGGAGTGTCCGTCTCTTGGTCAGAGCATCCGGGGCTGCAGGCGGCGGGTGGACGCGGGAGCGAGGTGTGACGTCACCCCGCGGGAGTCGGCGGTGCAGGCCGAGCCTCGAGAGCCGAGCTGTGGGCTGAGGAAGCTGGTGGAGGAGGAGAGCAAGAGGAGGAGCCAAGGGGAGGAAAACGTGCTCAGGTAGGATTTACGACCTCATTTGGTATAACCTAGTTAATCCATCAATATTTCCCATCGCCCCAAGACGGCGTCCTCAAACGTTTTTATAAATATACCCGTGGCTTCATCCTGGTGATTTAGCATCTCACAATGACGCCGTAGCGGTGATATTTTCAAAAGTGTGAATACTGTAATATGATAATAAAATAGCTGGAATAAATTACTCCACTGACCTCTTGGTATTTATGTCGCCTTCTGCCTCCTAGTTCCCATTAGGCAGACAACACATGGCAGCTTCATTAGACACACGGAGACCCAAAAACCAGCTCATGCTCTTTGATAATGTCAGTTTTAATAACTTGATTAAACACAACTTTATATAGAAATATGCTCCGTGTTAGGAAAACTTCACGTCACAATGTGAGAGGTCTTACAATTAGATTTAGGTAATAATGCCAGACTCACCTCAGTTGTTATTGTGCTTTAGTGATGCAAGAAAAACATTTGCAATTAAAGGCATTAATTAAAAGACATGTTGAATGCATTCAACTGTTTTGGATGTCACCAATCAAACTATTTCCATATAGGGCGACTAAGAATCAAAGTCTACACAGCACCAATAATTGAGTTGACATAAAGTGACACACAGTAAACCTCCGGCTTTGTGGGTCTTCTGCTTTCACTGTGGTGATCAGCTTTGAGTATGCATATTTAAAAAAAGCTGTCCTCCCTGGTTAATATGCTCTTGTGCATACTGAAAATGTTGAGGCTGAGGACAAAAAGAGAAAACTGCCTTCAGAAACTCAAAGAAGAGGAAGAACGTTTTGACCGAGAGCTTTTCCTCCTCTCCGTCAGCACCACGTGGCCATGGCAGGTGTCCGTGTGGCTTCAGTCCGAAGCAGAAGATGGCGATCCTCTCTGCAGCGGCACCCTGATCAGCCCCTGCTGGGCCCTGACGTCCGCCTACTGTGTCAGCAGGTAAATCTCCCGCCGGACTATGAACCCATTCCTGCGCCCGAGGCTTGTTCGGTGAGACCAGCGACCACCCAGGGACGTGTGACTCCAGCTTTACGTTTCCCTTCCCGCAGGTTCAGCAGCGACCCGTCCAGGTACGTGGTGCGTGTCGGGGCTTCGGCGCGGACTCTCGTCCCGGAGCAGGTGGTGGTTCACAGGAAGTTCAAGGGTCAGAGTGGAGGTCACGATCTGGCTCTGTTGAAGCTACCCAGCACCAAGGGTCACTGTCTGACCTTTGACCCCGACACCAACGCAGCGTGCCTCCCGGACACGGACGCAGCATCGGGTGGGACCGCTCCGTCTTCTTGCGTTGTCATGGTTACTGCTGGCTGGACAGGACCAGGTAATAATGTCTCTTTAAAGATCAAACAATACTCAGAATGGATCTGAAAATAGCCTCAGATGTAATTTGTGTTTAGTGCAAATATTAGCATACGAACACACTAAAGTAATAGTCAGATATGACTTAGTCAATCACTTGTTGCCCCTCCTCCTATCATCTCATCCATCCTCTCTCGTAGAATCGGTTCTTGCATCCTGGGTCCCTCTGATGTCGTCATGGCAATGCAAGAAGCGCTATGGCGACAGCTTCTCCAGCCACGGCACCCTGTGTGCCGGCAGTCCTCCGGACACCAGCCTCCTCCATGACGACAGTTGTCAGGGCAACTCCGGAGGCGGGCTGGTGTGTCAGGCGGAGACGGGCCGATGGGTCCTCACCGGGGTCGTTGCCGGGGGTTACGGCTGCGCCGGGCCCTCGTCTCCCGCGCTCTACACTCGAGTCAGCCGCTTCAGGAGCTGGATCCAGGACGTCACCGACACACGAGCACAGGCAGAGGAATCGAACGCACACACGGACACACAAGAGGATCTGACACGTGTTGACAATGACCTAACACACGAGGAACACACACGCGGCGAGGGCAAGGATGAATACTTCCACGCGCACGGCAAGCTCAAACACACACACACACACAATCAACAAGAAACAAATGAAATCAATGATCCTAAACATAAACACGGTCACCATACACACACCAACCAGCACGTAAACAAACACGCGCATCGTGTCGGGGATGCCGACACAAACACACACGGTCCAGTCTGATTGAGGCCGTGCCATTGGCTGGACCACCTGTGCCATGTGACCCCCCCCCCCCCCCCCGAGGAGGAGGAAAGAGGGTTTAAAGGAAGACAAAAGTAAACTTTAAATGAAAAGAAAGATGCTCCTAACGTAGGTCAGAACAAACGGCGTCTCTGCTCATTTCAAATCTGAACCCGGTGTTGTGTGTCGTCGGACGAGTACAGCTGCGTGGGCCGACCCCCCCATCCCCCCATCCCCCATGATTTGTGGTGCTTTCCATGTGAGTTACAGCCTGTTGAGAAGGAGAGCGATGACTGATGGGGTCGGCAACGTTTAGGTTGAGCCTGGCATGCCGATCGGGGGCCTTTCACTGATACTGAATATCAACAAAAAAAAATCAGCATGGCATGTATTTTATAAACAATAGTGTTTGAAAAAATAAATATTCCGAGGGATATTTCTAAGATGTTCACACAAGAATCTATGCTAAAATTCACCCTTTAATGTGTGTCTTCTGTGTCTTTAATAATACAAATCATCAAACTAACCACCAGAACATCTAGAATAAAGGCTAGCTGTATGCCATTGTTCCTCCAAGATTAATAACGTAGATTTAACCCCAAACTCCGGCATCAGATGTCACACTTCAGACGCTCCAACAGGGCTCGTCTCTTCAGGCTGTTGTCTTTTACGTTTACTGGTGAAAGTGCTGTTTAGACCCTGATTAAGCTATTTTACTGAGGACCATACCGTTTATTCTTCATGTTTTAGTGTATTCACATTACCAATGATGTACACACGACCGATGACTATTTATACTAAAAAAGTTAATTAAATTTCAAAAACTGGGCTTTCATTCTGAAGTATAATAGTTACCGTTTTCTAATATGGCACGCTTTCACAAAAAAGTTTTTAAAAAATGGTTAGTAATGGTTAATAAATTGTCTGCTATTAATTTATAGATCAGCTTTTGAGTTGCCAGGCTTATAATGAACATTTTACTAACTTCTACTTTTGGCTTATTCGAAACAGACCTTTGTTATTAATGAGTAATTAACATTAATAATGGCAGACTTGATATTAAAAAAAGTAGCAAACAAACAGACGGCAAACCGAAAAGCAATAATGTATCAACCATGAATAAAGTCATTACTTAGATTTTATACAATCCCTTTATGAAGGAAGTCTTATTAGAAAGTGGCAGCGTTCAACACTTACAAACAATTAAATCCACACAATGTAGAGAGCATAACATATCAAGCCCCTTTTTCTTTGTGTCTTAAATGTAATCAAAACTATTCCCTGACTTTCCAGGAAACGGTTTCCATTGATTTCACATGAAACAGACTTGAATCTATCACAATAAATGTTAAATCAGCATTCTTTTTTTTTTCTCAGATCAATTAACCGCCATGACCTCGCGACAATAATGGAGAAAAAGCGTCTCGCAGACATGATTGATGGAATTACACAACTCGAGTGAGAGTCTGCTAATTGATTTATTAAGTGGGGAAAAGAAGGAAAAAAAATGAAATGCATATGGTTTCCTCAGCAGTTATGTTAAGTGTGCATAATTTGTTCAGGGGCTAAAACTTGCAAAAACACCGGTGTGGTCCTTTTTAAAACTGTACATACAAATTGTCTCCTTTCAAAAAGCCATTGGAAAGCTGTCGGGTCGTAAAAAATATCTTTTTGTATTGATTCCAGCGGATGGCTGATCGATAGGTAGATGAATAGATGAATAGGTGAATAGATAGCTGCTGTTCCTGAGATTAGATAGTTTGTGTTACTGCATTTCATTCTTGACTCGCTTAGATAGACCAACTCTTAGTTAAATGTTGTCTGTTCTGTTGTATCCTAAGCAGGTGCGCGATCCAACCACAAGATGGCGACATTGTTCTATTTTCACGGGGGTCGTTGGATGAGTGGCCCTGATGTTCTTTTTATACTCTAAGTGTTGGGACTTGACTTGTGCTTTGACGTGCTGTGAACCATTGTCTCGTGAAGCATCCTGTAACCAACACGGACCCGCTGTTATAACCCTGCACATGACCTCCGACCTCCCCGAGAGTTGATGTCATGCAGAGCCTTCGTGTAGATACTGTGTGTTTGTGGCTGGACGACGAGGGAGCAGAGCAACGTGTTTAAAGGCCTTCTGTGTTACTTCATTAGTGTAATGTGCTGAATCCTGGTTGAGTATTAAAAGATATACCTGGTGAGAACAAGCCCTTGGTGTCGGTGTGGCCTATCTTATGTATCGATGATGAACAACCATGAATTAACTCTGACGTGGTGGTTTGATGATGGTAAACCCACCATATAAGGACGATTATGTAATGTGCAAAGCTTTTTCCACACTCAAAATACATGCAGTGTGTCACTAAATAAAGATTGCTTATGAAAAGCTTTATTGGCTTTGTGTAAATGAAAAAGCTCTCAGTCACCCGTGAGCCATGTTAATCTTTTCTTTTGTTTGGTCTGGTTCCCCTCTGAACAACAGGGGGATCAGAGGAAACCCCCGCTGCAGCGGATTGGCACATCTTTATAGAAAACTGTAGAATAAGTGATTTGTAATGAGCGTTAATGACTCTGCTTTTGGGAGTCGTGGCTAAATGTTTCGAAATCTGATTGAAAATATGTTGAAGATATCTGCAAAATGGGCTGCAGTCATTTGAATATAACAAAGTATTAATTAATATGTAGATTAAATATTGGAATTATTTACATTATATTTAAAAGAATAATATATATATATATATATATATATATATATATATATATATGTTTGATCATTAAAAAAAAAGGAAAATAGGAGGATGATAATTTAAATAGTTGAATGGAGTGGAATATAAGTGGAAAGTAGTAGTACAGAAATACTCATGCTGTAGAATGTTCTTGGTATTATTATCTATATTTTTCTGCTAAATTATAATGTAACTTTTTTAACAATTATTTCTACGACATACTATCCCACAACTTCTTTAAGAAATGTTTATGGTATACTAAAGCGTTGTTTTATGCCGACACATATTACCTATTTTTTGCAAATGCAATGCATTTGTATGGCAGACTATATTATGCCCTATACTATAACTTATTTAACATGTTTTATGACAGTTTACCATTACTCTTGTGCGACATTTTTTATTATACTATGACTAATGTCATTAAAATATTTTTTAAAAGGCACACGTTACTTCTGTATGTAAAACTATAATAACATTTTTATTGGATACTAAACTTTTAATGTATGACAATTCTATGAAATACTATACTACGACTTTTCAGGAAACTTTTTTGACCTTGAAATAAGAAATGCAGAATTGAAGCATAAACACAACCAAACTGAACGCCCTCTAGGTCTCTCTCCCTCTCCCCCTCTCCATCTCTCCATCTCTCCCTCTCTCCATCCCTCTCTGAGGCGCTCTAGAGGATAAGACAAAGGTAAGTAATTGTTACTTGTAAATTAAAGAACCATCTAAAAAAACGTTAACCACCTTGTGAGCACCCAAATAAAAAATAAAAAGGGTCTAGAAGTAAATAAAGAGTGTAATATATAAACACAAAAACTACGTGTATTGTCAATTTCTGGAAAATGTTTGGGTGTCAATCGACCAAATTAAGGTGAAACTGTTGGTGAGCAGCTCATGCAGCCGCCACACATACGATTCATTTGTTTTTATTTTGGCCGTGATGTTATTAAAATACTATATCATTACTTTATTTCTATTTATGACACACTAACTGTTTTTGTGACATTTCTTTGCCATACACACTATAAAAACGCAGACTTTTTATTTAAATGACATACTATATTACGTTTTATAGAATATTTTTTAACGATGACTTATGACAAACTAAACAAGGATTTACAATGACTTATTTTACAAATATCATAAAAGGAATTTAGGACTTAACGACATACTATGATTTTTTTTTGACATACTATACTCAGACTTTTAAATGTTTATTTTCCACGACATGCAATATGACTTTTTATTGAAAATGTTAATAAAAAGAATCCACTAAAAAAAAAAAAAGGACTTTCACCCACCATTTGGTGAACTTGTTATCCACCAGAGTAACAAGTTAGCCTCTCTAATCAAAATGTTATGTTTCACGTTGAGGCCTTCAAAAAGAGGATGAACCTCCTTCGTAGGAATATGAAATAAAAACCTGTCTGACTTTACTGTGGGCCACGTTTTCATGTTAAAACCTTCTTTTCTAAACAACCTCTCTCTCCCCTTTGATGCATCTGCAACAGAAAAGACAAACTACATTAACTGTGGGCCTCGTTTCACAAATACACATTTTCATGGCTTTTGAGAATAAAAGGCGTTGGTTTTGAGGTTTTGCTGCATCCGCTTAGAAATGAAACATTTGTTTGAGCTCGTCGATGAGAAAAAAGAAAGTAAAAAGGGAACACGTCCTTTACAACCTTGACAAAGTCAAAAGTAATTTAGATTCAGGAGGCTCGTTCTGGGGCAGCTTTTCTTCTAATTTTATCGACACGAAGAGTCGAAGGTCAGAGAGCCATCAAGACACTTCAAGAGTTTCTCCCCTTTCGTGTCTTTTAGAAAGTGTCAAAGTTAACCAACTGCTGCGCTCTCATTAATCACACAGAAAGCAAAGGAACCAGGGGGAGCTGTCCTACATCCCATGGACACACACACACACACACACACACACACACACCTCAATCCTTAAAATAACTGGGTCCATCATAAATAACACCACACAATTTTTAAATAAGGCTGCACTTCACAGCGCTCAATCCAGCTAAAATAAGAACAGCAGAAGACAGAACCAACGAGCTGGTGAATGGACAGCGATTGGTGTGTGTGTGTGTGTGTGTGTGTGTGTTAATGGCCCTGGAGGATATGCAGCGTTACTCAGGCTTAATCTGACTTAATGTGATGACGGACACGTACAGAGGGCAAATATTATGCCAGCTGTGCTGTCGGGTGGCGTTCAGAGCATCCAGCCAGCCACAGAAACATGATCCAGTTTTATGAGTTTATTTTTACTCAAATCAAAAACCTTTTGTCCTTGAAAATGTCCCTCCCCCCCCCCCCTCCCCCGAGACAAACTTGTTTCCTAAAATTGGACGAGACTGCGTGAGCAGATATTCGGCATGACCAATCAATGTTGCCGTGTTACATAATCAGAAACGGGTGTTACATATCTCTATTAGCTCCATATTTGGTGATTTCAGGTTTGAGACTCTGCTGATGAAAATCCTGAAATCCAAGCTGAACAGATCAAAAATGCGCAGGCCAAAAAAGGGCCGTTATGTTGTCACTTAGGGGATACACCCCCCCCCCCCCCAGATATTACAGATATGTTACACCAGAGGAGTGAGAGAGAGTGAGTTCAGGACCACGCTGGTAGAAAGCACCCAAACACAGGACCGCTTCTGGAGGTCGTCCGGTGGAGGTCAACCATCACACATGAAGAGAAGGCGGCGTGGACAATAAACCAGTCGAGAGAGAGATGAACCAGTGCTGAAATAGTATTTTTATTAAATACTTTTTAAGATCCAATTTTTTGAAGAATAACAAAGCTATGATGAAGACCAACTAACACTCAGACAAACACTTGATAGTCGTCAATTCATGGTTGTATTTCATTGTACATCATGATCATGCAAAAAAACTCCAGCATCCACGTGAAGGCTGGGGGAGAAAGCGCAGCCCAATAATATATCATTACAACGCAGGGAAAACGCTAACATCGAGGGCCTCATACCAAGCTACGGCTCCTTTTTTTTTTTTTTTTTTTTGCGGTATTTTAAATATAGTTTTTATGTCACCTATTCAACATTCTGGATGGAGGATATTCTTAATTCAAAAGATGCAAATATCATATATTAACACTAGGCTCCATCCTTATTCAGGTAGGTACATGGTAGAAATGTGTAACTGAAACATGCATATAACTAGGTCTCCCGCTCTGGTTCCCCAGTGGAGGTCCCACAAACCAACTCATTCAAAACTCCTCTCAACTGAGCAGGCACGATTTATACCCTTCTTGGGTAGATTACCTTTATGAATAATTTAGTCTTGATCACTCAATCTGTAATGTGTGTTGTCTTTACTTCCTCCCTCTTTTCCCTTTTTTTATTAATTTTTTTTTCCTGTGTACGAGGGAGAGTGCAGAACTCCAGCTTGGCAGATCGGCAAATTACCAAACGACAAGTTAACAGCAACAGCGACGACAACGAAAAAACTCAAACCAGTAACGAGCAACAACAGAGAGAGGTACAAATAAACATCTCAAGAGCGGGTTGGTACACAGGGGGGGGGGTGGGGGGGGGCGATATCGGAGTGAGGGGGCGGGGTTTAAGATACGACTGTCGCGAATGGATGGAAACAATTAAGCAGCACAGCGAGGGTGGCACCTTGGTCACACAGCAGTGGTGCAGATATGTTACAAAAGCCTAAACACACCACCAGGCGTGCGCGCGTGTGTGTGTGTGCGTGTGCGCGCATATGATATAGAGACGGCTCACAGCATTGTGGGATCAGGAGTTAAGAACACTACGATGAAGGTCTTCATGTTTAAAAACGATTCTTTAAGAAAAAAAAAAAAAAAAGGGGTAAAACTATTTTTCAACCTGTTTATTTTATTTTCCCCGTCTCTAAAAACAGTCTCACGGCCACGGGACTCAATCTGGAAGCCCGCACGAGTGTTTATTCATGTTTTTTTCCCGTCAATGATGGAGAGCTACCGATATTTTAAAAGGAAGAATTAAAAGAAAAATGTAAAATTGTTGAGTAAAACCTAAACTAGATTGGGGGTCACAGAGGTCATGGGGTGGTTCCCAGATGCACAGGATGAGTGTCTCTTAGATACATGTACATATATTACACTTTTCTACATATATCTATACATACACTGTATTTACACAGTGATTATAAACAAACCAGGCCCTTGCAGAAAGCAGAGAAAAAGGAGTGGGAGGGTTAAAAGAGGGAATTGTTTAAGAGGGAGAAAAAAGTAGAGGGTGGGGAGGGATGAATGAGGGAGAGGGGGCGGGGAAAACATGCAAAACGCAGACGCCTTCCCTGCCCCGCTCTCTCCCTCCACTGCATACAGACAACAGGTTCACACGTTAGCTTTAAACTTGCACAATTAAATCCCTCTTTTTTTTTTTTGAACTCTGTTGCTTTAAAAAGGAGCCTTGAATATAGGATCAGTCAGACCCACAAAAGAAAAAAAAAAAAAAAAAGCTTCGGTCATTCACAGAAACACAAAAAAGGAACAAAGACGTTAAAAACACAACAAAAACAGGGAACCTCAAATAAAACACCCGCCCCCCCCCAACAACACAAGTTTCCGTTCGGTTCGGAAAACAAGCACACAAACGAAAACACATAAAAAGCCTAAAGTTCTACACTTTGGTGCTTCATGTTTTTGATATCAAGTTTCTCTCGTCTTCAAGTTCTGACTGAGCAGACTTGACTCCCCCCTCCCCCCCTCTAGAATACAGACGGGGAAAATCTCCCTTCATCTTTACATCAACGTCCGGGTAACGAGCACAACACTTTCTACCCGGTAATCCCTACAATGCCAAAACATGTGTCCAAAATCTCTCAGCTGCTAACCTCACACTCCCTTCTGTTCCTCCCTTATTAGATAGTGAATATAAATGCTTGGTTGGGTTTTGGTGGTTTCTGGTACATCTAGTCATAATTTACACAGCATATTCATAACTCATACTCATAAACTGTCACAAGTTCAACTGTAAATCCTCTCCTCACGCAGGACGTCTCATGTCGCGCGGGCAGAAAAAAGATGGCTGCCATGGGGAGGGATAGAGGGCAAAGACTCGCCCTCCAATCAGGCGCCAGATGCATGCATCATCCCATGGGGGCGGTGTCTTGTGTTCAGCCGGCCCCCAGCAGGTCAAAGGGGGGACAGGATTGGTTGGTATCGTGGAGAGGGATGCGATCTTGCCCGGCCGGGCTCCTGGCACTAGCCACTCCACGCAGAGGACGTGCCTCTTAAAACACGCTCGCTGAAAAAATCTGCCCCCCAAAACACACACTCCAGTAGACTGGAGGCTCGGGACCACTGGAGGGGAGAGAGGAGGGGACAGGCCTAAAGGTCAATTAAGAAATTAAATGATTATATGTAGAATTTAATTAGTTCAGTGTAGCTAGTAGTAGAAATTATCCAACGTATATACTGGTGCTTGCTATTAACTTTAAACTACTTAATAGAGTGTGTATGTGATTATTGCACCTTGTAGAAAGAGACCAGCTCTGTGAAACTAGGTGTCCACGCATCACATTTAGGTCCAGTGGGGGGGTTGGGGGGGGGGCACTGTGACTTTAAGAACGCGTGTGAGAGGAGTACCTGATCACTGTAGTGGTGCAGCAGGCGCTCCAGAGCAATGGAAGTGAACGTTGAGCCACTTGCCCTCGCGGCGATGCCACACCCTGGTCTCCTCCGATTGGCTGGAACGAGGGCGGCCTGTGGTGTCCACAAACTGTGTGAGCCGGATGTAGGCGATGCACGCGGCTTCCTCGCCGATCAGGTGCACGTGGGGGTTGAGCAGAGTGGTGTGCACCGGCTTGCTGTTCTTGCTTAGCACTGGATGGAATAAAGAGAGACGGATCAAGTAAAATACTACACGGACTGCAGTCGGAGGGTTTTAACCGTTGTGTTCCACAAAAAGGTCCAGTGTGAAGGATTTAGGGAGAACTTAAGCAGAAATTAAACATATTATATTCCTTATTATGTTTTCATATCTACAGAAGGAGCGGGTGACCCTCATTCATACATGTTTCTATGGTAGCTGAGAACGAACAAATCAATTATGGGCTCCAGAAAGTGCTTTTTTTCGTTTTATTTGATTCACATTACCAGAAGGCCACTGTGGGGGTGGGTGGGGGGGAAATGGATGGAATATCTGTTGGTTTACAGCTATCTTTCCGACAAAACCGACAACGTTGTCACAAAGTCACATTTGCTCTGTGAACCGAGGAGTGACATGTTATCGACCAATTCATTAATAAACAAAGTATTTGGCAGAGGAAAAAAACAACAACAAAACAACGCATTGTGTGTGTGTGTGTGTGCACAAGAGGAGACTCACAGTTTTCAAAGTAAAACTTGTGAAAGTCCATGCCCTCCACCAGGTTGCCCAGGGCCTCGGGTTCAAAAGAGGTGAGTCCAGGATCACAAATCCTCCTGAGAAAGAGGGACGAGAGAGAGAAAGAGAGCGAGAAAGAGAAAGAGAGAGAGAGAGAGAGAGCGAGGAGACGTTAAGAGACCAGAGAGCGGAGGAACAGAGTCTTGATGGAGCATTTCATAGATTTGACTCACGTGTAGGCATCAAAATCTCCATTGTTGATCGCTTCAATCAGCTGCTCCGTGATCTTGATGATCTCCTGTTTACGAGCTACAGAGAGAGCGAGAGAGAGAGAGACAGACAGACGGTAAATGGTGAGAAGGCAGTTAGGAGGTGAGACAACAATTAACTGTGGTGGTTTGGCTTGATGACATTTCGTCTCATCACTTCCAGCTTCCTGCCTTCCCTTCAGGCTCTCTCCGTCTGTGGCTACAGCTCGACTCTCCTCTTTAACCTCATCATTCGTCCCGAGCGGCTTACCAACTGCAGCTCGACCTCATCACTGTCTGTCGCTCTGCTTCTCACCTTCTGTGCGACACAAGAACTGACTGAACACTTCTCTCTGCCGTGTGAGCACACACACACACACACACACACACACACACACACACACACACACACACACACACACACACACACACACACACACACACACACACACACACACACACACACACACACACACACACACACACACACACACACACACACACACACACACACACACACACACACACACACACACACACACACACACACACACACACACACACACACACACACACACACACACACACACACACACACACACACACACACACACACCTTGTAAACAATGCAGGCTGAGTTAAACAAACAAAGTAAACTCAATAACCACTCGCTTGCTTTTCTGGAGCTTTCTATATATATTTAACTTTTCCACACATTATACATACAATTTGAAACATCAAAGAAACCAAAAGAAAAGTTTCAAAAGTACATAACTGGGCCTTCAACCAAAAGCAATCTTAAAAGGCTGGCGATATCCTATATTTCTCTTCTCATCATCAAATAGACCAAAACCAACAATGAACTCATCCGACCAAACATTAGTGTCACTGTAGATCATTTTGACCCAATCCCACATAAACTGTCCTGCTGACTTAAATACTCAATAGAGCATGACATGTGTATTAATCCACGGCTGAAAATAGCCCCCAACAAATGCACTACTACTAAATCCTGTTGCAGGCATGTTTTTTTGAAAACTACAGTGGCCAGCTGTCCCAGGATATTACCGGGCCTTGGTATAAAGAAAATTATAATTTATTTTTTAAAGTTTACATCTTCATTGTTGTTTTGTATCACATGTATCATGGTGGGAGTCAATAAGTATCGAGGCCAACTGTAACATTGTCAGTATTGGTCTTTGGTGGAACCATACACCATTATTTATTTTTTTATTTATTTAATTTATATATATATATATATATATATATATATATATATATATATATATATATATATATAAATATTGTATTTATTATAATTTTATATAAATTGTTAACATAAATAAATAAATATATATAAATTAATATATATAATAATATCTCTTTCAGGACCTGAACATGCATCAGACCAAAAACAAGTCAAATGTTTTGTGAGGTTCTCAGGATTTAAACCCACAAATGACTCGTGATGAATATTATCTGCACGCCCATTTCTTCATTCCTGAGAAAACTTTCATTTCAGAGATGGAAGTTTTTTCAGTGAGCAAAAGCTACAGCGAGTAGACGACAAGGAAAGCTTTAGTCAAGTTAGTCACGACTGTGTTCTTACTCTGCTTAGTGTTGCTGATAGCAGCGACAGCGTTGCTCCCTAGTGGAGCGGCAGGCATGGAGGACTGTGAGAACTCAGAGTCAGGGCAGGAGCTGTTGCCCGTGCTGTTCCATGCCATGCGCTTTACTTCATGCGGTGGAACTGAAACACACAACGGATGGTCAACAAACAGGAAACACATGGGTGGATGGCAGAAACATACATGTGATCACACACACACACAGACAGATCATGCAGTAAAATATGACAAAAACAAAACAGGAGACGAAATGGATGCCGGTTAGTCTTCAGTAAAATGAGTGAAACAAACACAAAGAGTTGGAGTGGGTTTCTGACAGACATGCAGATGGGTAACACGAGGACAGGATGGCAGCTGGAAGTGAGATCAGTGCAGCTCTGGTTGTGATGCGTTGTGATGTGGAAGTCATATAACTGCCCGCTCCGCTCACGTCAACTGGGCTCTTAATGCTCGTGTACATTAACAAAGCCTCGCCTGATGAGCACCCAGCGGACAGAGAGCGGATCGAAGCCTTTGTTTGCGATTAGCTCAAGTTATGCCCGCGAGGAAACCTGGCATGGTCAGGAAGTAGAGGAACGACTCAGGAGGAGGGAAGAGGACGAGGAGGCGATATTAGGCAGTCCCTTTAGTGCAGGTGTGTCTGACGAGAGCAGGAGGACCAGAGGTCAAGAGACGAGAGGAGAGATTAGAGCGTAGGAGGGCAAAGAGGCGAGGTAACGACGGTGTATTAGAGAGAAATGGAGAATACATTAGAGAAGATTAAAGAGCATAACAGAGAATAAAGAGAGTAGAAAGAGGAATGGAGGAGAACATGTGAGGACAAAGAGGAAGCTGGTCCCCTGTGTTGTGACTGGTTCCAGTAAAGTCAGACAGGCTGAAGGGCCTGTCAGACTGGGAGGCCGGTTTAGGACACACAGCTGCAAGGTAAGCAAGGCTTCCTCCAACTGGAGCTGTCGCATTACGAGGACAAGGGGATAGATGCTGTGGTCACCAAAAACACACACACACACACACACACACACACACACACACACACACACTCACACACTTCAGGGTTCCCACAGTGGCCCTAATGAAGAGTTCCTTTCTTTCAGGTGTCCGTGACCTATAAAATTAGTCCTAGTCGTTTATATTTTTTTTAAGTTTGTTCGGAGCACAGTGAATTTTAGTACAGTATTAATGGATGTACACAACTGGAAATGACCAAGTTGTAAAATGCAACTTCGGTCTAATTTTGGGAGATTTAGACTAATGATTATGATAACACTGCAATCAAAGTTATTAGCATTATACAATTATGTTAAAAACTGTGGCTACTCAAGAATTCATATAAGGGATTAAACATCCCATAGAAAAGGTTATGCTGTGAATTGGTACCATCTAAATGTCTCTTTACTCTTGACAAGGAAACGTTCGGGATCTTTTATACTTTCTCCTCGCGGAAAACAGACGTTCTCAAAGCAGATAAACGTTCTTAATGTTCTCCGCCCATCTGCATCTGCGTTGTCTACTATGAAATCACGATTACTCAGTTATCGACGTGCAAAGAACGGGACGCTGAGGACTTCCTTGTGACGGTTTTTTATTAATCACGGCTTAGTTTATTTTTACCAATAGGAATGATGTGCAAACCTAAAAGAAAGAAAGAGAAACGGACTCATCTTTGAATTAAATCTAGTAAATGTCAATATCAAATCAATATCTGGATACCCAGAATTCAAATTGTTTAAACTCCACACATTCCAAAACCAGTGGGAACCCTCAAAAACAGCTTGGTGGATCAGAGTGAGGAGGCTCAAAGATGTCAGATTGCCAGTGACTACAAAAAGCAAAAATGGTGGGAGTGGGGGGTGGGGGGAGTGGGGGTGTTAGGTCCTTGCCAGTGGCGACCGTATAGCTTCTGGTTGCCATGGATAAACTTACTGGCAGGTGAGCTTTGAGGTGAGGGCAGAAGTGGGGGCATCTCCTCTGTGGCGCTGCTCTGACTCAGCACCGAACTGTCCGCTAGAACACACACACACACACACACACACAAAACGCAGCCAGACACACAGTAAAATACATTCATATACACACACACACACACACACATCACAGGCAGTGTCAAGATTGTGAGAGACACACGTGTTGTATCTTCGCACAACTGCCAAATAACGACAGTCAAATACACACACGTTACTAGATGGGAGAGAGAAAGAGAGAGTGGCTAAGGACCGGAACAGGAGACTAAAACTCTTGACCACCGTTCCTACCTTTCATTTCCTCCTCGTCGTTGGTGGTGTTGCTCTCCGTTGATCCCTGGAGTGCAGAGAGACCAAAAGAAAGATACTGAAATTAACACAGCCGGCTCCGAGGTCCAACATTCCTGAGACTGGAGCAGCCGGGCGACGCTCGGGCTTTCGCACGGACCGACACACACATCTCACCTTGACTCCGTCAGGAGGGTTGTGCACCACTGTGCTCTGAGATTCCTGTGAGGCAGAACACCAGTTAACCCAACACGTCAGAACCCTGAACCAGTGCTTCTCAACCGGATTTAAACTGGGACCCACACCTCAGCCATGGGGTCACAACCCAACCTTCAGTCATAGAAGTTGGCCACAGAACCAAAGGCTCGGACTGGGAGACGCAACGATTACTTTCATTATCGATTAATATACTTAATTATTAAATTCATCAGTAAAATTATTTTAACATGGTTTGGTCTATAAAATGTGAAACATGCTCATCGGAAATTCCCAAAGCCGACAGATTCTCATTGCTTCTTTAGTTTGGCCAACAGTCTGAAGCCAAAAGGTATTCAAGTTCGACATAATCGAAGATTAAGAATATCACCACAAAAGATATTCACATTTGAGCAGCTGGAACTGGGGAATTATTATTTAAAAAATTTAAGCATCCGCAATTTATTGATTAATTGATCGTTGCAGATTAATTTCCTGTTGATCGACTTATTGACTTTAATTGGAAACATACTGTGATGATATCATAGAGGGCTTCTTATGCTTAATTGATTAAATTATGAGGAAAAATTTAATTAAAAGCCATGTTTGGTTTCAGTTTTATCTCGGACTGCGACTAACAATTATTTCAATCATCGATTTGTCGGCCAATCTTTTTCATGATTTAAATGACCTCTTTGGTCTACAAAAAGTCAAATTGTTCACATTATCGCTTGTTTTATCCAACCGAAAGACTTTCTTTTAAAGACAAAACGTTGCATAAGAAAAGCTGCAACTAGAGAACCGATTACATTTTTCCTTCTTCCATTCCTCAAGTTGAACAGATAATCCCAAAAAATTTGACGATTAATTTTTAGTCTGTTTACCAATCAATTATTTGTTTGAGCCCTAGTTGCATCTGTTGTAAAACATACAAGGGGGGGGGGGGACACATTACTTTGAAGTGAGCATCAATAATATGTTTTTTTGCATACATTTACAACTATGCAATAATCTAATTACAGTCATATGGGGCCTACCCATGGCCTTCTTTGGGGTCCTGCACCACCAGTTGAGAAGCACTACCTAACCAGACCAGACACTGTACTATGTATCCATACTGGTACAATATTTAATATGCAATGCATGCTATTAAAAGCATCCTAAAATGACAACATGCTAGTACTGGACGAGAGCGCGATGAAAGAAGTTCGGCAGTATTCTAAGGATGTCAATGGGGATGGTAATGATGGCAGGATAAACAGGGTGGGACACATGGTTGGAGGTTAGGGTCGCTGGTTGCAAAGCGGTGTTGACCTTAGTGGGGAAGTTAAGGGATAGCTGGTTAAGCAACGGGATAAGCGAATACCACAGAGGCCATTTCAAGATAAGAATAGATTACACTTAGAGATCATCCCAGCCAGGACCGTTCTCTGTGCTGCCACTTCGGCGGCACACAATCATGTTAAGTTCATGCTCTTTAGAAAACCTTTAAAAAAAAGTGCACGTGTGCAGCCTGAGATTCAAAGTAATGAGCATTTTTAATAATTTCCAAAAAGTTATATGTACAATTCAGGTACACGTGCACCTGGGGGGGGGGGGGGGGGGGGGTAAAATGGGCAGAGCAGGTTACTGCCGGGTCAGGGGATGTTACGGTGCAACATCTCCTGTGTGGTAGACGAAGGATGCCAAGCAGCAACTATGACGATGGAGGGTGAGGCACAACGAGCTACTAAGCAACTACTGGTTGGGGTTAAGAGGCGGGGAACCAACACTGCGGCGGCCTACTGTACCATCTGGGCGTTGGTTGCCATGTTGGTGTCTTTCATGGCATTGATGGCGCTCACTATACTGTTCTTACTGTTGTTGGTAGAAGGCTGGGACGAGAACGCAAACACTCAAAGTGAACACATACGTTACAAACACACACACACACACACACACACACACACATGTAGATGCATTAGAATTAGAAGCCTTTTAGTGAATGGGGCTAATGTTGGTCGAGGCTCCCGGGCTGTTGAGAGCTAACAGGGTAAATGAGAGGGTGAGTGCCACAGAATGGCCTCTAGATCATCCTTTTAACTGCCTCACTAACTCTCTATGCCTCCGCCACTTAACTGCACAGAGAGACCCCTGGGGCAGGGGAGAAAGAGAGGGAGGGGGAGGGAGGAGGGAGACGCTTAATAGCAGCAGAGGATGATGGAGACTGCTCGGAAAAGAGAGTAGCAAACCTCTGACTGAGACGAGAAGGTGAATGAATAAAACCAACATTATTAAAAAAAGAAAAGAAGTTGTTATCGGATCATTAATTACGCACAATATTGTGACTGAAAGTGGAGGAATAAACTGTTAAACAGAGTTTCTCAAACTTGGATGGGAATCTAGGAATGGGATCTAAAAACAGGCCACAGAAAGGTTGAGAAACCCTGCGGTGGTGAATAAACCCCGATAAAAAGGAATGGGAAATTTGAACCCAAAAAAAAGAAAAACCCTGTATTAAAACTGACAAATATAATTACAGTATGAAAAAGATATTCCTCCACATAATACCAGGAAGATAATGTGAGCTTCAAGTCACTGAGAGGTACAGAAAAAGAACAGAAGGCAAAAAAAGGGGGTCAGCTAATGGAGGAGAGACCGGACACAATATAGAGGGACAGGACGACCTACCTTAGCAGAATCTGATTTCTTGTTGAGTAAACTCTTGCATGCTGTAAAAAAAAAGAAAAGCACAAGGATGATGGAAAGAAAAACGGGTACATTTTATACTGTTGACGACTAATCCATACAGCTTTTATAGAAATCCACAACTTAAGCAAAAAACTAAACCTACAATTTGTCATATCTATGAAACCCCCGTAGTTGGGCTTTTAAAAAAGGCAGAGTAAGTCTAGATGTTCCCAAGGAATAACATGCATTTAATGGATTCCTTGGGCATTTTTTTCCTTTGGCTGTACAAGCTGCTACACTCTGCAAAAAACATCCTCATCATAATCCATTCATTGCCATCTGGGGAAAAAAAGAGTAACCTGAGAGCAAAGTAAACTTCCGAAATCCATTTCCTGTCTGAAAGACCCCAGATCTAAAAAGAGAGTGATGGTGAGACTCAAACTGATGCCAGGGTTGATGGCAATGAGCTAGGTTAATGTAAAAACATCGATTTCCTTTAAGGGCCCCAGTCTCTTTTCCCCCCTCAGTCTAAAAGCTCTCAACTGTCAGTTACTTCCTTTTCTCTAATTTTCTATCGACACACGTTCCAAAAGTCTTATCTTGTGTTTCTTACCTTCCAAAAAGAAATGGAAGAGGGAAAGAGGGGGAGAGATGGGGAGGGTTGAAAGAGAGGTCTTAGTATTTCAATACAGGAGTGGAGATAACGGGCACAGCATTTACAGCAGCAAACAATATCAAGTGACAACTCGTGCTCTTTAATTGTGGCTGTCGCTTCGACACAGCTATCTTGGGCTGGTCATGCAGCATTCAAAGAAAAAAATATATACTGTATATATAAAAATATATTAAAGAAACATTTTCATTCCTTTACCAGGTAAAAGACAGCCGATTGTTCAGTGCACAAACATCCGCTCTTAATACGTCTAAACCTCCTAATAGCCATCAAGGCGCTAATTGTAACATCATGGGAACACCACCTTCACATGCTCTCTTAAATCCGTCCTTCACTTCTTCCTCAAGAGAATGATCACCAATTTCACATGACGTGATGGAGAAGTCAAGATGACCCTCAGTGGGAGGGGTGCACCACTCAAAAGACACATACCAGCTTCATGATAAACAGATAAGGACGGATTAGAGAGCATCTCAAGTGTTTATCTCCCAAGAACATTTTACGAGTTACAACCGCACAGGACGCCACATGCAAGGCAAACGCCTCACGAGAAACCTACAGAAATGCACATTACGGTCACACATTTGCTGTAATGTCGTTAAATAAAAAGGAACATCATGAGCAAACTGCCAAGCCTCGTTTCAGCCATACTCTACAGAAATGTGCAAGGAAGCAGTATACAAATAAAAAAAATACAAGAATTTTGCAATAAATGAGTGACATCAGAGGACCAAAAGACGATTAAAAAGAAGGCGCGCTGAGGAGTCGACTCTGGAATGATGACGTCACACGTGGGATTTACGAAAACTTACAAAACCGCCAACTTGGTCCGGTCCTTGTGAGGAAGCCCCGCGTTCAGAAGGGCTCTAGCTGACAGTCAAACCACCACAGCGCACCAATCACACATACCAGCACTGATTCATCTCCTCTTTCACTTTTATCATACCTACACACAGATCCTAGTTACCTATGGAGAGATTTATGTACACTGTAGAGCAAAGAAGATTTTCACGTCTGGAAAAAAAAGAAAGGTGACAGGAAATCCAGAGTGCTCCACAGTGTCTGTTTCTAAAGTACTCGATCCATGGAGCCACCAGCGGAATCGCCGACCTTCACCACCCAGCAGATTGAGCGCTGAGCCTGATTTTAGTACTTTCAAAACAAAAGGGAACCATCCTTCTGTTCATGGGTATTTTACAAACGTTGGTTTGTGGCATTCCTTCGAAGAGACAGTGAGGCCTTTTTGAAAGTACTAAAACAGTCCTCATGAGGGGGGAGAGGAGACTTGGGATGCCTTTTACCTCAAGGTATTCATCAGCAAGGCTGCACAACGGTGATGGTTTCATCAGCAGCAGCAAAGGCAGCACCTCCATCCTCCGCCTCGGTCTAAGCATCTCCCCCAGCTTCTCAACATCCGCCTCTTCCCTCCCCACCAGACCCAGGTTCGACGATGGCAGCACGCCAACCCAGCTCTTGCCGGCCCCCTGCATTGTCAGTTCCCTGCCCCAGAAATACATGCCCCTCCTCATCCCCTGCCCCAGTCTGCCCTGTGCTCGGCCAGGGGAGAGCACAGGGGTGTACGGGGTCAGCTGGAAGTCAGGATGGAGCTAGCTAGAAGTAATTATATAACTAATTTGGTAGATGAAATGGGAGTTACAAGCTCGAGGCTGAGTGGTGGTGAGGTGTAAATGTGAAATAAGCACTTCGGAGTGCAGGTTGAACTGAATCGATTAACATTAAGTGATGCTGATGTGCATGATTGTGTGCATAAAATGTGATATCTTTACCCAACAGCAAAGAAAGCAAGTATCTATATGACCCTAAATTAACAGAAATGTGTGTGAGTATGCATGCATGTGTTTGTGAATGTCAATGAAGATGCTGGTAGAGGCTGCATGCAGGAGTGTGTGGGTTATAATGGGGTCCCACCCTGTCCTATGAACCCAAGAAGTAAGCTGTGTGTGGAGAGGAAGTGGATGGGCGTGTCTCTGGGACGTACCTTCCTGAGCCAGTGAGGCCGTGGAGGAGGCGGCAGCAGCAGAGTTGGTATGCTGCCGGCCCACTATTGGATAGAAATGCTACAGTTGGGAGGAGCTAATCAAATTAGGCAGCTTGATCTCACGTTGTTCAAATCGTGGGCCTAGAAAGCTACAGGGCGTGCTGGCTGCAGCCCAGACGGGTCACAAGGTTTGACAGAAAAGGGCTAAAGCAAAGACGTGCACCCCTGTGGTTTCCTAGGCCCAGGGTTGAAATCACTAGCCATCGACTGGCCAATTACTTGGAGGATGAGAACAAAGCTTCAACGAAAACAAGGCACTCTCGGCAGACTGCGATAAAAACACAGCATCTCAGCAGTCACCTTGCCCCCAACATAAAAATCTCTTAAAAGTCTAGGCTTCCCTCTCAAAACATGCAAAAGCTCCACGGGCAGCAGAGAAGAGGGACACACACACACACACACACACACACACAGGGAGAGATACATTAGCATGAACATAACTGGCACCGACATATAATCTGGTACATGAAATAATATCACATGTTAGCCTGCTCACATATATCAGGATGAAATGCACTCATCATAATCATTACCAACACATCGTTTCTACCATGATTCTAAGTAACTTTTGAATCCATTTTAATGTTGTAAGCAAGTAAACTCCTTTGCACACACAAAAACATATTGTTATTTTGAGGATGAGTGGGTGAGAGTGTGTGTGTGTGTGTGTGTGTGTGTGTGTGTGTGTGTGTGTGGTGAGGGGGTTAAAAGAGGTGCAGAGGACTCTATCCGCTCTCCTTCCGCCTCCCCCTCTGCATGTGCTTCGTGGGAGGCTGAGGGCGAAGGGCACACCCACCTGAGAAGTTTCTGGACACCAGCATTGTGGTGAGAATGGCTCCCTGGAGGAGGAGAGGAAGGAGGAGAGAGAAGTGAGGGAGGTCTAATGAGTGCAAGGATCTCAGTTTTTCTTCACTGCTCCCGTCTTCATCTCTAATGGGACAGTAATATATTTTTATCTCTGCTTTTTTTTTTTTTTTTTTTTTTAACAGCAGCGTCTTCAACACAGCCTTGTTCTGTTCAACAGCCAAATCCAGTCAAGGCTGATTTGATTCTTCGTTTGTTCTGTCAAACAGTATCTAATTATCCAAAAAAACATGTGATGTATTGTATTATTGGTGAGATGCTTTGTTAACGCTACGTCTTCACATCTCCGAGTCCAATTACACATTCTTCTATCCAAACACTATTGAAAATAACTAAATTAGTCGGCATGTACGGCTGTGAATGCAAACTGCAGCAACTGGGCTCGGGTTTCAATACTGCTGTCGATATAAAAATAATGTTTCTGTACCCATGCCAAAGTGATATCTCACGTTGGGAAGTATAAATACATTTACAAATTAACCAGATATTTCACCCCAGCTTTGAGTACTCAACAGGATTTGATACTCAATGCTACGATATCAAAAAGCCCCAAAAGTAGGGAGATTCATTTCTAAACGGCAAAATAAGAAGATTTACAAGTGTGAAACGCAGAGCAGCACATAATCAAGGCGTCCTGAAAACAGAAGGGTGGCAAATCAAAGTTTAAGATTAGGTACCTTGAGTTTTCGACGAGCGTTGAACTTGCGGAGACACTCGACAGTTTCCTGTCTGTGCATCATAGACGCCACTGTAGAACGGTGCTGCAAGAGGAACACAAACAAACCAATAAAACACAAATCTGTTTGCACAGAATTGTAGTTATTTTAAGACTTTTTGCACACATTTGTAACATTCTGTGTCGGTCCAATAATTCTCTTCTGTGTTTTCTGTGAATACTTACGCAGATCCAGGGGTGTTTGAGGGCCTGGTCGGAAGTGATTCTCTTGGCTGGGTTGATGGTCAACATCTGGTTGATCAGGTTTTTCGCCTCTGGAGTCACTGTGTCCCACTCAGGGGACGGGAACTGGGAAACATGAAGAAAATAGGTGCAACAGTTGGGAAGGAAGGGGGATTGGAAACAATACATGTTTCCTTAAGGTCTTGTTAGGAGTCTGCATATTTCTGGCTAATCCACAACATTAAGTCTCGGGTTTATTTGTCAAAATTGTGTAGATACGAGAACAAAACTGCTAATTGTTTTTGGATCAACAGGACTTGTTCCAGTATACTTTAAAATGTGTTTTTAGTCAGAGTAAATTACCTACAAATAGGCTGTGTGTCTCTTTATGTGACTTGATTATCCAGAGACTGAGAAAGGAGGATACCCCCTCTCTGGTTCTCCGTCTCTCTCATAGTCTCCCTCTCTCACTCACTCACACACACACCTCTGCAATGCGTCAGGGAGGCCCAGATAGGATCAATAGCTCTGGACCAGCTCTCAATTGGACACTATTAAACATTCAAAAAACTGCTTAGCAAAGCCCTGCACTGCACCCTTCACAAGTGTACACCGAACACACACCCAGAGCACACTTACATCGTATGCCCCAGCTTTGATCTGCTGATAGAGTTTGTGTTGATCTTCATCCCAGAATGGAGGATATCCCACTAACAAGATATAGAGAATAACACCTGACAGAATACAAAGAGAGAAAAAGAGATCATGGTACATGTTACAGCCCAAATTAGGAAAAGCAACTGGATTAATTTAGCATATTTCTTTTCAAGTAAACTCATTATGCTTTGCATTTAAAATGCCTGCAGCAAGAAGCAACAATACGAATATAGTAAATTTAGCACAGCAAAATGCATTCTTTTCTTTGCAAGAGGTTTTCAAAAAATGTTAATCTCAGATTCATCATCAACTATTTACTTTACCTCCAAACCGTAACAAATTGTTTAATTTGACCAAATAAAAATGTCCACAGTCTGACGTTTGTGTCGTTTTTTTTTTGCCCAAATCTCACCGCAAGCCCAGATGTCCACCGGCTTGCCGTAGGGGTCCTTCCTCAGGACTTCGGGGGACAGGTAGCCAGGGGTGCCCGCAAACCCTGCCGGCCAGACAAACCAGAGGACACGATTAACCGACGCCTTTGTGCAGCTATGTGAATGGTTCAGATGATAGTGACCTATTGGACTCTAATGCAAGATCAGATTATGACCGTGTAGAGTCACAAGCAAATGCTCGTTAATCATCCCGGAAAGTCAGCCAAGGGCTGGCAGCTCGGCTGTTAGCAAAGACAAAATGGCCTATGCATTAACTGGATGCTTACTCAAATATTCTTTGGCTTCCAAGTGGGAGAGTGGATGTTTAGCTCTACAGATGTACTGTCGGAAAGACCGTCTGTTCAGCACCGACTTGTACACTTAAACATGAAAAACAATCGAGGGCTAAACACCCAGATACAATAACAGATCAGGTTATGGTCCAGCAAATTTAATGCATGTGTGTGTGTGTGTGTGTCACTGTTTATGTTTATGTTTTCTTACCAAACCAAGCCTGCTGGTCTCCTTGCACTTCAATAGCAAGGCCAAAGTCTGCCAGCTTCACTGCAGCTCCCTTCATCTTACTGGCCAACAACAGGTTCTCAGGCTGTGAGACAAACACACACACACACACACACACATGGTGAAGCAGAATGTATGACAAGAGATCAAGACAGTGATAGACGGATAGTGACAGGCGATCTTCAGCAAAGCTTTCTTAGAAATATTTATAATTGATGTATTCGCCACAGCTCGTGTGGGGGTAAAGGTGTGAGAAAGCGATGGAAAGACGGAGGATGTAGAGGGAAAGAAGATGAGTGGTTGTGAATCTCAACGCCTTATATGGGCCTATGTTCGTAGCCATGGAAACCACTCGGGGAGTCATTTAGGCAGCGCTGCAGACTGCATGCTAAATGGAAAGTGTACTTAGCGAGCGGCAGCGTGTGTGGCAGCGTTCTAAATGGCCGTTGTTTGGGCAGTAGGACATAAATGGCCACAGTAAAAAGCCCACTCAGGATAAAAGGCCAACAAATCAGAGGCAGCGCTCGAGGTAACAGTGTTATTCTCCAATACAGAGCGTGCACGCACACACACACACACACACACACACTCACACACAACAGCCGCCCACACGTGTCTAAGACGTCCGTGGAGGTTGATTTTTTTCCACACCCTGCAGTCTCTGCTTGAAAAGGTACAATTCAACACATATTGTTGTTGTCCTTCCTCCCAGGATTTTTATCACCTCCTTTAACTGGGTTAAGGAGGAAACTGGAGGTAGCAGAGATGCTCTCCTCCACTCTATGCATCTAAGCCTATCAGCAATTTAGGACTCCTCAAGCCCCTCCCCTGCTGCTCCATGGGTGGATGTGATGTCACATGGGTTGTCGTGGCAACTCTTGAGGTTCATCTATGTCTTCACCGCCTCTCTCATAATAGACCCCCTTCACAACAGTACAAAGTGTGTATTTGTGTGTGCTCATTTGCCGTTTGAGTCCTTTGAGTCTTTTCCTTGCCAAAAGGTGAGAGACCCTCCCCTCCACCTGACGTGACTCACCATCTCTGTGCGCTCAACATGAACATACGTGCATGAGCGGACACAGAGTTCTGGTCACAGACAGACAAGCTGACAGATCTGAGAACAGATAGAGGGGTAAAAACAGTGGATGGGAGAGGGACGCAGGGTGGAAAATATAGAAATCGAAATGCAGAAAGATAGAGATGAAGAGATGGCTGGAGCAACCGAGAGCCATCTGTGTGTTGCCATGGCCACGAGCAGAGGTGTGTGCGAGTGTGTGGTTGTCACGGCAACGGGCAGCCACTCACCTTGAGGTCTCTGTGCACAATATCATGCTGGTGGATATGATTGACACTCTCCAAGATCTGACTAATGCAATGACTACGGAGAGAGAAAAGGGGAACAAAATGAGAGAAAACGCGTCAGTTGGTGCCTTTCATTACACACAAAAACATGTCACATATTCCAACTTGATCTGAGAGTGTGTTTAAGGTCTAGTTATGAAACTGATGCATTTCATTAGGGGGGACTGACGTCATTCTTTTTCACTACAGGATAAATAACATGAAACTAGAAATTATGTACATTTAAAAAAAAAAAAATTAAAAAATATAAAAAAAAAATATATATATATATATATGAGAGGGAGAGATATAGATAGACACACATATATACATACATATATATATATACACACACACACACAAACTTATTTATTATATGTATAAAAATAGACTTAATACTATGGAGAAATGTTTGGATCATACGCAGAAACAATCCTACACAGCCATCATTGGAGTCTAATTCTAAAAATAGTATAATACCAACAATATCAGTGTAGTTTAATCTTCACCTGCAACCCAGCAGAAATGCATGGTTTTGCTGATTTCTTGGTTTTAAATCATTGAAAAATAACAATTGCATTTTAAGACAGTAGAGGTTCAACTTAAGTTGCATCACAAACATTTACTATACAATCTATTATTTTTCAAACAGTCAATACTAAGAAACACGTGCGAGAGGCCTTACACGACACGGTCAATACATCTCTATCCCAGTAGCAATTTTAATAATGGAGGCATCAATTCAGATGCTACTAATACCATTATTTCTAAAGACTGGCTGGTGAACATGTTTTTAACACAAGCCTTGTGATTGTGTTGGCTCATGATGGGTCTGGTTAAATTGTCCTGTAAAGACAGTACCTGACCACCTTCACACTGTCCTATGCGCGGTGGTGCCACGATGCCACTACTTGAGGCTCATGTTCATGTCAAATCTCCGGAAAGGTTAATGGGTCAAAGGTCAGGCACAGCTAGAGAGAGGTTTATTCCATGTGGGTTGGTGTGTGTGTGTGTGTGTGTGTGTGTGTGTGTGTGTGCGCCTCTCCAAAGACCCTAATCCAAGTGCACAACAGACTTCATAAGCTGCACACCACAGATACAGGAGAAAAAAGGGGAACTGAGAGGGAGGAAGTAGCGAGGAAGTCGTGAAACTGTAAATGTCACAATGTCAACAAAAAGTGTAAAGAAAATAGTGTATATTGTGTAATACAATAGCACAATAACTAAGGTTAACATCTTCAAATTGCTTGTTTTGTCCAACCAACAGCCCGGAGTCCAAGGCTATTCAAATCATAATATTATAATAATGTTGCTGACAAATACAAGCAAACCAATTATAACATCATTATTTTATATGCATGTGTGCATAATGTTCAGACCAGCCCCGTATGAAGTGCTTACCTGGCATCAGCCTCACTGTAGTACTCCCTGGCTACAATGTCTTCAAAAAGTTCTCCTCCTGTCACCCTGGAAATGGGAGGGAAAGGAAGCAAGAATAAAAGGGGGCGGGGAGGCAAGAGAGAGAAGTCTGTTCTACAAACCAGCCGCAGCGGCACGCATGGATTAAATGTCACTGTGTGTGTGTTCAGAATATACTCACAGGTCAAAGACTAGGTAATGAAAGCCTTCCTCTGAAATGCTGTCATGGAGTCTCACTGCAAGAGAGAGGGTGGGCAGTGAGACAGGAGTTGGGTTAAAAAAAAAAGAAGAAAAGAATTGCTGCAGTGTTTTTGGCTATTAAACCTTCCCATAAACCCATGAGGCTGCGACTAAATGCAAAAATATTTTAACAGAGATGGACCAAAAGGCAGAGCAGGAGAAATAAATGTCAACCATGCTGCGTATCAGTTTATTTCTCTCACAGCAGAGATGCGACTGCGCATCTAGTGGTTAATTAACTCCTATTTAGTTAAACCCCACACTATTGAAACTGAATCTCGATGACGGGAAATGCATTATCTTTAGAATTCACCGATTGATTATTATCGACCAACATTCAGAAAACACATGAGATCAGCGATAATGCTGACTCGTCGCCGATTGGGGCAGGGGAGGAACAACCCAGCAGCCATGTTGTAATCGTCTGGAGGAGAGCTGGAAAGTTAGCTCAGTCCTGCTCGGCCAAATAACGGAGCTCCAGTAACCAAACGGAAGTTGCATTGAGGTACATTGCGATGAGTTCAAGCTCCACTCTGTAGACGTTACTATTGGGTGAAGGTATTGAAGCTAGAACGATAACATCATCATGATAATCTTGTCACATTTCTGACAAGAAATTAACTTTGGGTTTGGTGTCTGAAGCCTTGAATACCAGATGCTAAAAACAACAAACAAAACAATCAGTATCAGCCGATGGCTCATTGAAGTTCAACAATCATTTCTGCGGCCAAAAGCATGATGGGGACATCCCTAATTTAGCTTAGAGTCAATTTACTGGCAGTTTAAAACGCATCTTCAAATTGAACACGCTTTATGTGGCACATTTCGAGACTATCGGGATAACTGCACTGTCGAAAACCTTCGAGCAACTGTGATTGTAGCTTGAGATCATCTGGCACAACGCGAGTGATACTCCTTGCATGAGGAGGAGCGTCAAACCTTCCTAGTGTGTCGTGTTGAAGGTTCGATGCTCTTCAAACTGGAGGAGCAGCCTGTCAAACGCACCGCTTCATCACAACAAGCTTGTTATAGCGGTTTTGTTCTTGAAATATTTCAAATGTATGCGTCGACAGAAAAAGTGCACACTTATTTAGGCATTTATTTATTATTCATTTTGCCATGACTTGATAGCAAGAGAAGAGGGTGGGCAGTGAGGCAGAAAGAAGAAATATTATTGTTGAAGAGAGAACTGGACCAAGGCGGATTAACAGGAAGAGCGTGAGATAGAGGTATACGACATGCAACAAAGGTTTCCATTTGGAATCGGATCAGGGCTTGTGGTTACATCAGTCTTGACTAGAGATGCACCGGTATTCAATCCTCTGGTTATGACTAGTAACACGTTCGGCATTGAGTCAGCAGCACGCCGGTAGACCAGATAGCCGAGGGAGCTAACAACAAACATGTCAGCTGTTTGGGGGTATTTACGTCAGAGTACCAGTCATGTTGACATTATTTTCCGTGGACACAAAAGCTAAATGTTGCTGAGGAGTTAACTTAATGTTTGTCAAGTAAGTAAGATCATAGAAATGGATTTACAGTAGGTGTTTTACGTCACTTAACAGGACACTGAATAGCTCGTTTCTTTCTGGCTCTGGTACTAGAAGACGACGTCCCCATTCTTAATTTCTCACGCAAAATGCTGATCGTCTGCCAGGGAGACAGACAAAGAGCACAGCGCAAGACAGTACACAGAACTGTGTAAGTAACTGAAGAAATAAATTGCAGATGTGGGCAGCGATTAAGAGGAGAGTAGGAAATGTTGCGTTTCTTAAAAGAATGAAAATGACGAAAAATAAATAACGTAAGTGCTCGTTCCCAGAAATGTTTCTTGATTACTGATGGGGATAAGTGAGTGCTTGGTCGAGAGCTCATATTACCACGATACTGCTGTTATGCGGTAACCATCCCAGCCCTACTGTCAATACAGCAGGAGCATGACAAAGCAGGATAGAGGCAGCGGGAGCCCGGCATTAAAGAGAGGACCCGAGATGCATCTTAGGTTTAGTGACGAGGAGCCACAGTTATCGTTATGTAAAATGAATATCAGTTGTATAATAAGATGAAGTAGGATGGCCCTGCAGCAAGAAACAAGAGCGACTGCTCTTTCCTCCTCCTCCCATCTTCTCGCTCTCCCTCCATCTGTCTCCTACTCCTCCTGCTTTCATCTCTCCATCTGTCTTTTTTTTTTTGCCCTCTTTTCGCCAAAGTTTGAATGCAGACAATGCCAAAATATGTCAAAACGAGGAGAAAGGGCAGGAGAGAGACATCTATACAGAGAGGCGAAGGGAACAGGAAAAGTAGGCGAGGGGGCGAATGAGTGCCTGAGGGGGTGGGGGACTAGAGGGTGTGTGTGTGTGTGTGGGGGGGGAAACTAGGACACGCTGAAAAGAGGAATAAGGAGTGCAGTGGGGAAGGTGTCATTGATTTGGTCATATTATACCCCTTTCTGACCTTTTCACACCCATCTCCTCTAGACATCTCCATTAGATTAGCACAATGCATTTCTTCTTTCTAATCGCCGCTGCAATACACATTTCCACAATTAGCGAACGGTTAAGCGCTGCGATAGTCACCAGTAATAAAACCAGAAAGTCCAGAAAAGAAGTGTGACGCAGGAGGTGCTTCGTCACAGGAGGCAGAGCAGAGATCTGTAGTCAGCACGAGGAAGACCTGCCATCACCTCACTCTGACTGGGTTTACTTATGCGTTTAAAAGGCAGTGCTGGTGATGTCATCTACATAACCTTTTGTTTCTGTTGTCACGACAACTGAACCACTTATTTGCACAAGACTCACATTATAACCACAGGAAGCATTCCTGAGCCATCCCTTCCACTGTACGACAGACTCCTTTGCCGTCTCTAAACTAAACATATTCTAGTACGTTTATGTGCTTACTAATATATTTAGTATTAATAAGGCTTGTGCAAAATGTATATATATATATATATGAGTAATAACAAAGAAAGTCATAGCATCTTAGAAGTCTCAATGACTTGATGAATGGAAATGAAATGGGCCAGTTTACATAAATATATAATTCAAGTTTCTGAAAATGTTCCCCATATGATCCTCCATGTTAGCATTAGTGGCGTAACGGCTTCAGCATGCACGTGAACCGCGTATTAATTACATTTTAACGTCAACAATCAGTGTGAAATAAAGTTTTATTGACGATCGTTATCTGCCAATATTAAGCAAAATATGCATTCATAACATTTATGCTTTTCTAGTTGCAGATTTCTGATAATGTTACATTGTAAACACCCAATCAGTGTCTAAACTGACGAGGACAATCCATTACATTATGATGTGTTTATGCTCTGTGAAAATAAATATTGGGCAAAGATAAATAATAATCTTCTAATGTGTTCAGATGAAATCTCATACAATTTTGTTTATTATAGATTTGAATAAATCCAGTTGTTTAAAGGAGATGTTTTAATATCAATATAAAATAGATATTAGAGATGAATTATGAGCCATTTAGCTTCATACCACTATCTATAATACATAATGAATTAATGACAAGATTCAATAAAAATACAAACTTTTATTTCCTTAGCAATTGAATTGTGTGCGTTTATAAAAATAAACACTTTAACAAAGGAAAAAGATAACATTTTGAAATTGTGATGGTTTACAAACTAAAGAGTGCTTGAAATAATTTTTGGGAAGTTGGAAATAAAAAAAATAGTCTGGAGTCTTGTAGAACAGCTGAATAATGAAAACAAAAAGGAATTTGTATCGGCCAATATGGATCATCAATGATCGGCAGCAAAGAAACGTGATCAGGGATCTCTAAAAGTTATATTCGCTCCCCTTTTCTGTTGTGCTTATGATCCGTTACCTCTAGTAAGCACAATGTAGAACACAAAATCCTCATGCAGCTTAATTATTTTTCCGATTTATGCAATCTGTTACTCAACTTATAAAAAGAACCTGCAAAGTAAATATCTACTAAGTGAACCCCAGCTTGCATATGTGCGTTTCTCAATGCACACAGAGGGATAGAGGTTCCGATTATGACGCTTACATGTGAATCAATGGGATGTAAAAATGTAAATGTTACAATCAGGATACGGGATTGTTCCTCTTACCAATTAAAAAAAAGGTGCACTAAACTAGCCTTTGAGTTAAGATTATTTCATCAAACTACTGTGTCAAAAGTCAGGGATGAGCTTTCACACTCAACATATTAATTTTGATTAACAATATTACGGATATCAAATATCATATCAGCACAGCATTATCCGAGAGCGCTACGCCGGCACCGGTATTGCTACACGTGCACAGAAACTCACCGATGTTGGGGTGCTTCAGCAGACGACAGATACGAGCCTCTCTCTCAAGCTTCTGATGGTCTGAGGAGAGAAAAGTATAAGACATTAAATTACAGAGCAGTGAATTGTTCAGCAGCGTGTTTAAAAAAAATCACAATAATAAGATAAGACAAGTTTGTAGCAGGTCAATTCAGGTCAAGTTAGCAGTTGTGCTTTTTCGTATTAACTAAATGTCTAGGAACGCAGAAAAGGAGGGACGGAGTTGGGGGTACGCCGCGCCACAATGAGACAGACTACATCATCCAGTAAAGTGAAATAAATTATTTATTGCGTCATGGATGCAAAGGGAAATGTTTTAGGCACAAACCTATTAGTGATATAGTTGTTGAAGCCGAGCATCTGCCTCTGATTGGTAACAGTCACAAGGTGCACTGAGGCAGAGCTCTGCTGACCACAGGTTTGGTTTAATTTAAGGCTATTAAACCGTTTGTGAAAATTAACGAGACTGTGTGATGCAATTACAATGAGTGCACAAGTTTGCATGTGTGTGCAAAGGGGTTAGTTCGAGGTCCAGTTATACAAAACTGGAGTGTTTGCTTTTCTGCTGGGAGAGGATACTAGCAAGAACACACACACACACACACACACACACACACCCTGTCTAAACCAACATCCTTGTTGATGATTTTACTGAACCCTGTAGCCGCGTGCGTGCACACATGCACGTGTTTGTACGAGACGTTGGCGCGTCAACCACATGACTGTTAAAACTCCCTCCCATCACTTTGGGAGCCATGCAGCTGAGGTCAAAGGTGACTTGGGGTAACTGCAGTGGTGATACTGTATGACTCAGTGTGTGTGTGTGTGTGTGTGTGTGTGTGTGTGTGTGTCAGCGCGTGTGTTACCACTGCGATGAGGCCAACTCAACCCAACAGCTTTATAGCGATTACACCACACAGAGGCAGCCTCACAAAGATTTGCATTAATTTTCAAAGTGCAGCAACAGCCTCGGATAAAAGTCACATGCTGCTGCTGGGCAATCATCCACCGACGTAGCCAACTGTTCATCTCCAACCGCAATACAGCATATAAGAGCACATTATAAAAAGCAGCGTCACTGTCTGCATTCGCCTGACTAGACTCTAACTTGTTGCTGACTTGGAATAGTTATAAAGCTGCAGTCTAAAAGCTGTCTGACACGGTGCGACACTCTCCACATCCACCTTCCGCTTCCCTGCAGGTATAGATTTCCCTCGTCTGAGAGAAAGCGAGTGAATAAGGGAGAGACATGACCCTCCTTCTAATTACACCAGTGACGCAGGACTGAGAGACAGACAGAGAGAACGAGGGAGGATTACATGGAACGTCCATTTGCTAGAAGTGGATCACAGCTCCTGTGTGTGTGTGTGTGTGTGTGTGTGTGTGTGTGTGTGTGTGTGTGTGTGTGTGTGTGTGTGTGTGTGTGTGTGTGTGTGTGTGTGTGTGTGTGTGTGTGTGTGTGTGTGTGTGTATAGCCGTCTACCCTGGTGCAGTGTCACTGCAGCACTCACTAATTCATTCAATCTCCTTATTTGTTGGTGCGAGAGTGTGTGGTAGAAGAAGACAGGAAAGAGAGGGCTGGAGGGTAATTACTGGCACTTCCTGCTGCTCTCTAATTGGCCATCTGCCTTGCCACGGGGCGGGCCCACAGCCATCTTACATCAGCTGAGGAGGATGGAGAGGGCCTGACACACAAACACATGCGTACAAAACACACAAACACGCCCCTCTGACTGCCACACTTGACAATCTGACTGAAAGCTCTAGGATCCAGTTTAGACCGTTGGAGACGAGTTAACATCCAAACTGTTCCGCCTGGGAAGTACTGACAAAATCAAAACAGCACATCATTATGCAGTACCGCAATACTGACAATGTGACAGTATTTTGGGCGAGCACAGGAATTTGTAGAGCATGTCTAACGAGGGTTGCTGCTACATTTCTTTCCTTCAAACACAGCATCAAATATATACCGATAGCCGTGCAATACTCACTTTTTCAACTTGAATATCTAGCGGTAGTGAGCAACCGTTCACATGCAAGTTAAGAGCCATTAAACAAACCTGTTTATGCCATTTTGCTTTTGGCAGTAAGCAGCTCACTTCTTATGGTAGCATATGACTGTGTAGTCATTAAAAATACCAAATGGCTAATGGGAGGAATTGTCCGACAAACCTATCTGGCAGTAAGACATGTTAACATAGCAAAAGCACGTCTATATTATATGGGTATTTATCTGCCTCTTCGCGACGCACAAGCCATTGTGGTCACAACGCACCAAAAATCCCACGATCAGCTGACTCCTACAGTTTCTGATCAATGGCAGTAAGCACACTGCCTGATAATAA
Organism: Cyclopterus lumpus; assembly: GCF_009769545.1. Classification (NCBI taxonomy): domain Eukaryota; kingdom Metazoa; phylum Chordata; class Actinopteri; order Perciformes; family Cyclopteridae; genus Cyclopterus; species Cyclopterus lumpus. The sequence continues at coordinate 14,222,831 of NC_046984.1, read as the reverse complement.
GGCCGCTTCACTTCATTATTCAGCCCGACATTGTGTGCACGTGAGCCATTTTCAGTAGACAAAAGATCTGCGTTAGCGTTCCGCTAGGATCGGTTCATTTCACATTCGTCCCTGATGAATAAAGAAATATGCCAATTTAAAAAAGGATAACCACACTGTCGATTTCTACGAGGACACTCAAGCGACTGGCCACCAAATCAGTGTTGCATTGATGGTGACGTAGAGCTGCTAGTCGGAGCACGCCAACCAGCAGCTAGAGTCAGGGAAGAGACCAAATACAAATACTAGCTGCAATACCAACCAGCTGCAATAATAAAATGCCTCTTGTACTTTTATGCATCAGTAGTAACCACCTAATAATCATAAAACATGATGTTTCAGTTAAAAGGGCAGATTACATTTCAGTTTGCTACTTTCGGTACATTCTGCTGATATTTAATGTATTCTATGTTTCCTGCTGGTGGAGCTTTGACAATCTCCGTGTGGGTTCCTGTGTATTAGATGAGCTCACATCTCTTCTACGAGAAGACCTCCCAGCGTGTGCAGAGCCCTGCTGTGTGTTGCAGTTAACGTTACTGTAAGTCTGCCTAAATATCTGGTGAAACTCTGAATATAGTACACCTACCAACTGCATGTACTGCCACTGTAGAGGAATAAATCTTGCACACGCACAATGTTTCTCCACCCGTTCTATGGCTTGCCTGTGGCTAACTGAGGCTAACCGTCGCCCAGCGTTCTGACGTATATTCTTGGTGTGGCAGCCGCCACACCAAAGTCTTGCCTATTCCGTCCCGGTTAGAGAATTTGTCTGAACCAGACAGACAATTGCAAGCACACTTTCAGCAGAAAAAGCAGTTTTACAGAGAATATAGGTTGTTGGAAAATAATCAGTTGCTGAATCTCAGAGGTTTTCCATTAATAATAATAATAATAATAATAATAATAATAAGAGTTTTGCTACAGGAACCAACTGGACTGAGTGGACATTGCTGAGCATTCAATAATAGTAAAGTAAGACAAATTAAATAATTTTTCCCTGGGACAATAATGCAACCAAAAGACACAAAAAAAAGAATGGAGGAAGGGAGGTTTTATGGTAAAATGGATTAGTCTGTAGTGTTGCAGTAGACAATGCAGCAGCCATCCACTTCTCAGTCACTTCACTCATTAACAAAATAAAACAACGCTTTGCTTCTGCACAATGAAACTTGCATTCCACCATTGCAACACACTGTGCGCTGCCATGTAAAACTAATACGATTAATAGAATTTCTAATAGACGCCAATTTCTTGACTTAATTTCCTGAGTTCTTTTGAGTGATTTCAATTTGCCTCAAAACTAATACATTGTTTTTTCCCCTTCAGTCTAGAGTCTTTGACTTGAATGCATTATGTTTTTTTGTGGAATTATATGGGCTATATCTCGTTCCTTGGCTCATTTTAATTAATTGCACAAAATTAAAAAAAACTTACTACAAACTAGGGTTGTATTAAAGATCCTTGATTCTCTCGGAGAGAATCTTTTTTTTGTTTTTTGTATGCGCATTGTATGAGCATATTATGTACGCTGCTACCCACTCGCATCCACCCCCAACTGCCTGTAGGCTGGACTATCCCACAGCCAAGTGCCTACATCCATCCCGACCTCCCGCCCAGCCTCCTTCACTTCCTTCCTTCCTTCCTCCATTAATTTCCTTCCTTACTTACTTACTTACTTACTTACTTACTTTCCCTTCCACCCCTCCCCCCACTCCTCAGATTACTGCAGTGTTTACCAGAGCTTTGAGAGATTTACCCACCAGGCCACGCGTGAGGTCACACTCGCCCTATTGGTCTAGAAAAAAAAGAAAAAAAGAATCCTACCAGACAAGCTGCCTGCTTACGCACTGGCTGCCTGTGTGTGTGGACGTTTTGTGTAAATTGCATCAGCCATGCGGCCTAACGCAATTCTTATCGTTGCACAAAACCCTCGTCGTCTCCTTCGCTAACCCAAACGTTCGGTCTCATTTCACCTTGGTTCCCTGATGTGTGGAGTGTCGCTGATGTCCTTGCAGGACTATATTGTTAAACACCGCCTCTTCTCCTGGCCATCTTTCTTCTTCCCTGGCAAACGTGCACACATACACAAGCCTACATTGTACTGCCTTGCCTATGCAAAAAGCCAACGTTTTTTTTCTTCTGCTGAGCCCTTACTTTTCCTTGGTGGCACATACCAGGAGCTGCCCTATGTGGACACTTCAAGGCAGGGATAGAACAATAGGGGTATTACAACACACTCACAGATGCCTCACAATACAGACACTCTATTAGTGTTACTCCCTGCTCTCTCGGTCTCTCCCTCACACACACACACACAAATGCCATCAGACACAGACAACAACAGGGCAAACAGGGAGGCGCCTATGGAATCCGTGGGGTCTTAGTGGTTGATGAGATACATTTAGCATAACTGGATTAGCCTCGATGCAAACCAATCCCCCTTTGCAGAGAGGCCAGCAGAGAACGATAGGCACGGAGGTATATGAGAGAGTGCAGGAAAGGAGAACAAAGAAAGCCAGGTGTCTGTGTGAATGTCAGTAAGGAGTGCAGGTCTAATTTGTCAGATACAAAAAAGGAGAAAGCAATTAAGTATCTCCGTCTAAAGCCAGGGGAGGTTCTGACACACTGCCATGAGCTCACGTCATCATTACAACATGGCACGCCACACCAGGCATGTGCACGTGGGTGTGGATCTATTGCAGGCACAGCAACCAACGCAACAAATACAATTCAGGAGTGCACAGTGGAGCTACGTGAACGCACCAATAATTAAGATATCAGAGAAACATCTTTCATATCCTGTCGGTTCTTATTGTTTTATTTCAGTCCCAGTATCCATGTGCCTTTTCCCTGGAGAGCGTCTTAGAAATTTGGATCAATTCATTGTACAGTGGTTGTCTAATGATACCACAGAGGAGCGATTGAGAGTTACTCAATACTGTTTATAAAGAGGGTCATTAAACCATCAGAAGGTTGAAGATAAGAACTCCCTACAGACAATGATTGAATTAAAAAACTGCCTCTGCCATTGGAATGATGGGACTCATGGTTTATGTGCATACTTTCCAATAACGCTGGGCGATATGACGATATATACAGTGAGACGAAAGGCATGGATCAGTAGAGATTAGTTATTGCTTCAATATCTCTGGTAAGCCATGGCAACAAAGTTCAGTTTAATGATCTGCATGATGCAATCCATCAAAAGGAGGCCACTGTATGTGGGAGTATTACAGTTTACATTATAAATAAGATACTGTCATTTCATACTGATATTTTTTTTTTACAGTAATTGACCTTAATTTGTGATTTAATATCTTTTGTCTTTTAGCCAGTATGTGTGCGAGTCAGTTCCATGTTTGAATTCACTTGAATATTTTCACCGTCATGTCTTATTAGTGTTTGAGTGGGTCGTTCTCTCACGCCATTTGACCCAGGTCACCTGACCTCATTACACTTCATACCCTGATGAAGACTTGTTGAGTTGAAACACATTGGTCATCAATGCTTTAATAAAAGGATAACTAACTTACATTGAGAGTGCCTCAGATATTTTTCAGACTTAATTGAAAAAGTAAGCTGGACAGTCATTGTTGTTTTATTTGAACTTGCCCTATCCTTAAAGAGCACCAGCTTATTAGTTTTTTTTATTACATTGCAGAGTTTCCTGACCAAGTGCAGCACTCCCAATTTTTCATCAATAGGATGAAACACTTTACCAATTTCCCTGGAATAACCACAAAAATACATCACGCTTGTTGATTTATCTATAAACTGGTTCTCAATATAATTCAAAGAAACTTTACTGAATACCAGTAATGATAGCCATCACAATATAAAAATGACATACCGCAGAGCCTTCAGTTCCACAAATCATACCTGCATATTTTAGAGTTAGTGTGAGTGTTAACATACCTCTTGCAGACAGCTTCTTAGTGTTGATGATTTTTGCAGCATATTCCTGTCCTGATGACTTCTTTACACACCTACGCACCACTGAAAAAGCTCCCCTAAGAAGAAAGAACATAAACAGACAAAAATCAGTTCCATTTCACATGCTCTTTATCCCCCTCACTCACATGCACAACGTGGCACATGTGAAACACACAGACACACAGACATCGAGTGTACAGTCATTACTATCGCAGCCTCAGTGTGCAGAACCTGTGAAGGTGTAAAACAAAGTGAATCAGCATTGATATAACAAGCATGAGTGCTGATATCAGTTTAAGTATTGGATTATAAATGAATAGCCAAGTACTTTTGCTAATCTTTGATAGGCACACAATACAATGTAACCTACAGGAAAATTCAATTCGCAACAGCTAGCCCAACAAATGTGCTGCATACAATGGGTAATATTTAATACATTCAAGGAGGTAACAATGTTTAGTTTTAAATCTGTTCTAGTAGAAAAGGATGTGCACCATAAAACTCCAAGGAGTCTCATATTGACCTACATGAATGCTCCATATTTTTCACCCACAAGCTGCTGTGGTGATCCTTAAATTGTGAACAACACAGAACAAGAATTAGACATTATTTTCATGGCATCTCCATCTCAGACTGTACTACCTGCAGTATTTGGCCCTACGCAGTTTTCTTGCAAGAGCAAGGCTGCCTTGCACTCCTCTGGATGATATACCGAGGGTGGCTACTTTCCGCTGCACTCTGCTCTGCTCTTAGTTTCAATTATTTACCAGTAAATGAGAGGTGACAGAAGTACAAGGCAGTGCCTTGACGCTAATAACCTATGACGGAGCAAAATGCATTAACAAACGGGCGCAGAAACATAAGCTGAGGTAAGTGGTCAGTCTGCAGAAGGATCGGGAGCGGTGGGTCCACGATGGAGGAAGTGTAGGTGTGTGTGTGTGTGCGTATGTGTGCCAGTGCTGTGGCTAGTGCAATCAGTGCCATCGATTACTCAATTATTAGGCAGAGAGTGGAAATGGCAGCTGGAAATTAAGGCTGGTGTATCTTTATAGGACCAGTGTCGCCCTGCAGCCGCTGGTACAACAGGGAGAGAGAGAGATGGAGAGAGAGAGAGAGAGAGAGATGGAGAGATGGAGAGAGGAAGAAGAAGAAGAAGAAAAAAAAAGCCTTCGCCGGCCAAGAACAACAGATGCTGCTGATGATGAAACAGAGGAGGTAGTGGCCCGGTTTTCTTGCCGTCATCAAAATACCGAGAACAACACGTCACTGCCTCTTACACAGTAAACGTCAAATAGCCGCTATGACAGCCCGAGCTTCACGATCGCTTTTTGGTTTAAGACCAACAGCGCTTATTGATAACTTGACGATAATCGAGGCAGCTGGTGTCGGCATTACTGTGCAAAACATAACGCAGTGCAGCCTGCATGCGCACAACTTTCTCTTTACGTGATCCAGGGGCAATACGTAACGTTGTTCAACACGGTTAATGTGACACAAATCACCCGCAGATGCTAATGAGAAGAAGAAGAAGAAGAAGAAGAAGTGGTCGGCCTAGTTAGCCAGCGACCACAGCCTCAGGTCTATGGAGCCAGCGCGGAGCTGTCAGACCCCTCTGGGCCGGTGAAATGTCACAGGGCGACGTCTCCCAGGGCCCCGCTGGCGAGTCTAGCAGACCATAAAATACCGGGCAGCTAACACAGCTGTTAGTGCACCGACACTCCTCCCCATTAGGGGTGAAAAGACGCAGCGCCCGGTGCGCTAACTCGGCTAGTTTAATCAACATCAGCGTGGTAGCTGGTTGGCTAGCAACTGAACGTCCGCGCACTGCTGTCCGTTAGCTAACCGACACCGACGGCTGTTTCGCGTGCCTGCACCGCGGCAGCAACGGCCTCCGTTTAAAACACACGCCGACAACGTATTACGACACAGCGCGAGACTACACAAGTCAGCTATCTATCGCCTGCTAGCTGGCTAACCAGACATAATGCGAGGCGAGGTTGCGGGGGTGGGGGACAAGACGGCAAGACAAACACGATGCACACTGGGTCGTTACGGCTGCTGCTTACTTCCCGAGCTCCTCGTACAGCTGGTACTCGTCGGTAAACCGGGTGGAAGTAACCACAGTGGTTGCCATGGTTGAAACCGTGAGTGGGGGAGCCCAAGCCTTGGGGTACGACGGCGGCTGGCTCTCGTATGTGGTCCGGGAGGAGGGTAGCCTAGCCTCCAACACTGGAGTACCTATCTGACAGGCAGGCAAAGCTGAAGAGGATAGAGGCGAGCACAGACGGAAAGGGAGGGGCTGGGGAGAGGAGGAGGAGTGATGATGATGATGGCGTGTGCGCGTGTAGTAAAGGGGAGGAATCCTCGCGAGAATAGGCTCGTGCAGCATGAGACTATAGGGCCTCGAGTTCAATGAAGTCACAAACATGTGGGGAGGTGGTGCTGAATTATTTTGCCTCATTTATAGGCTAAATATATTTAAGGGGCAGTGGATCATAATTAAGAGACATGCCATTGATAAATATCACAATGGTGCATTTATGACTAAACTTAAATTGAAATAAACAAACACCTTGTCATATGGCCCTTCTCATATCTTCAAAATATTGCAAGGAACATCACAGCAGCATTTTACTGCACTGATACACCCTATATCATGGGACACACCTCACTGCAGCAGAGAGGCAAACGATGACACACACGCGTGCGCGCGCACGCACACGTGCACATACAAACACACTCCAGGGATCAATATTGATTAATGCAGGTCTTGCTCTGAACACAGTAGGCCTTTCTGAACCACTGATTGTGCCTTTGTGCTTGTGTATGTGCATAAGAGAGATATGGATGAGTAGAAGGAATAGAGTGACGGCTGTATCGGGTTTCCGCCAACGAGCATACACCTACGTTTTTCCACAGTGTGAGGGCCGTTAGCTTGGCGGTGCTAAAAGATGGTGTCACACAGTTCCAGAGTGGCTCACTAAATGTTTAATGTGGCATGAGTGGGAGGCCATCGGAGGACAGGCGGGTGGGGCTGGAGGGAGCCATAGAGCTTGAGAGGCCCTGTGAGTGTGTGTGTGTGTTTGATTGTATATGTGTGTGTGTGTGTGTGTGTGTGTGTGTGTATGTGTGTGTGCAGCTGCCTACTCAGCACTCTGGCTCAGAGGTGGGACAGCGAACAGCACATAGACACGCTGTCAGAGAGAAAAATGGTGATTTCACAAAAAAAATCTGTATGTGCGGTTGTCAGCGTGGGAACATAAAAGCTGAAAAAGTTATATTATGAGAGAATATCTGCAAGTGCAGCCTGCTGAATGCGCGATGGAGAGCAGGAAAAGGAGGCCAGCATGTGTGTGTGTGTGTTATGTGGAAGACAAATGAGCACTGCAACGTAGGCTACTAGCCCTCTCCTGCCCTCCTTTTCCTACGTGCTAACCCTGCTGCCTCTCCTCCTCTTCCTCCACCTCCTCAGCCTCCACAGAAGTTATATAATGGTGAACTCCTCAGCCTTTGTTATCTCACACCAACCACACACTACGCCTTGCCCGCTTGATGAGAGACAGAGGAGCAGAGGAGGGAAGAGGAGTGAGAGCACGGGAGGCCGAGAGAAGAGAAAGTGGGATGCTTCCAGCAGAAAATTGGCACTCGGCGAGGGAAAGAAAGAAAGTCTGTGTGCCATTTTCCATATTGTAGTATTATTATTGTAGTATTATTGCAGTCCAACCCATTGCCATCCTCATCTTGAGCAGCCCCATTCTCCACTATGCACCTAATGTGTGTGTTACTGCAGTCCTCGAGAACACCAGCTGACTCTGACTTTACCGTGACATGAGAAAGCTGTCGAGCCCCATTTGTGTCAAACCTTCCTCTTGATTTTGCAATGGAAAAGGTCACATGACGACGCCGGCTATGTCCGTTGACATCACTGCGTGTTCTCATGCAAACCCCGCTGCGAAAAACAGACTCAGCACGAACGGCAAGAGGACGTTGACGTTCTCGCACCTTGCCATGTGGATGTGTACAAGCACAGAGAAAAAACGCTTATTGGGAAAGATGCTGACAGACTTTTTTTTCAGCCATATTTAGAAACTGAGTCGTGCTTGAATGGAGACATCTTGCATTGGGCACGTTCTCCATCCAGCTTCATGTCACTTGACTTTTTGCATGGGGCTTTCCAAAGCTTGCACCCATGCAGGATTTATGCTTACATTTCATGCTTTCTTGGAGCTAAAACAGCCCTGTGGTCTGATCTGCGGAGCCAAATCATCCCGTTTGTAGCAGACTCCCATGGCTAACTGAAGCTCTGCTTGAATCCAGAAAAGACTAATTGTGCAATCAGAGCTCCAGTGGCTGCGATACATTTAGGCATGACTTTTCCTTTGTTGTGACTAATGAGGGGGAATATGCCATCTGTTACATCATCACAACTGAGAAAGTGGACGGGGCCAAGAGCTGAGTCATGACACTCCTGTTCTGCACTGCTTCGGAATCATAATCGGACTGGGGGGAAGTGAATGAGTAACGATTTTCCCTCCTTCAATGGACGCCTTCGTGATGGCCCGGAGCAATAAGCTACTGACCTCCAAATGCTCAGTTGTCGACTGTCGGGGTCGGACAGCGCCTCGGCGTCAGTGTGTGTAGCTGTCCGGGTGAAAAGGAGGGTGTTGCTGATGAAACGCCAGTGTGCTCAGTCAGCTCTGCCAGTATAAATAAATAACGGTACGTTTCTTTTGAACATCGCAGCAAAAATCAGAGGTGACATGTAGTCGGCCCCTGTTCCCGATTCAAGGGCTCGAGGATCATTTATTGTCCTTATGCAACACAGGGATGCGCAACACAATTCAGTGGTAGCCCATTTGTAACACAGCAAACACGTGACACACAAAACAAAACAAAAACAGTTGTACATTCCTGTAGTGCTTTTTAACAATGTGCATCACAAGGAATGTAAATGTTGATGAATTTAGTCATTAAAAGTTTTGAGTCTCCTCTAAAACCTCGTCACAGACACCTCTGTCGTACATGTATGTATGTCTACTGAAAACTGGATGCATCTGCTTTATTATCCCAAATTACCCAAAACAGCCATCTCAAAAAACGTAAATCTACTTAAAAGGATTTGGTCGCATTTTTTGCTGCAATCAACGCTTTCTAATGTGCGGTCAATGTAAGTGATGGGAAACAAACCCCACAGTTTTTATTCTGTGGAAAAATACATTTCAATGTTACAGTATTTTTTTAGCACAAACTGTATTAACATACAGACAACTTAGTATGAATTAGTATGAACGATCACAGCAAGCCCAAACTGTTTCAATGCACATATGGAAACGCAAATATTGTATTTAGACAGACTTGAAATAAAATGCAAAGATATCCTTTAAACTTTGGCAGTAGCATCATCGTGGACAGGAGCAGGGCCCCAGGAGGTGGGAGGCCATGGGGCAGTCCCCTGCTTGGCCCCAATGAATAGTGGGCTACAGCATGTGAATCTTCTTTTTGTTCATCTTCAATTAAATCATGCAAATATCGTAATTATTTTAAGACCGGCAGTGGCGAACATAAGAAACCGAGATGAGAAAAAGTGAAACTACTTTCAGTCTTTGTTTGTATAATTCCTGCACACAGATGAAGGAACAGCTCCTAATAGCTCCATCTTAAAATATTGGATGTAGCCCAAAAAAAACAAAGGTGAGTCGCAAATGGTGGCAATGGGGAATTTTCTGATTGCTCAGTGCCAAGTAACAATAGTTTAAATAACCTCCTTATGCTTTTCTGTGTGCATCCTATTGTTGTGTCACTAGCTCAGTTGCTTTGCATTTTAACTTTTCTTGTTTGTTTTGATTCAGGTTCAGCTCACCTGGTAATAAAAACATAATTAAGAGTTTACTGACAGACGTGAACACACTCAAATAAGTCCTATTCAACAAAAGCACCTGATTTAAGTCATCAACATACCTATACAGTGTTGAAACAGTTAGTTCTAATTAAAGGATATATGCAAAATATTCAAGTCTGTCTTAAAACCATATTGAGAGGCTCATGAACACTGGAACTGGTTTTAAACATTCCTCCTGTTCATACTGGCCAATAAAAGGTCCTTTCTTAATGTACTTCCTGTAGTATCTTGACTATTTCCTGTTCAGGTAACAGTATTGTTGAATACTACACTTCCAATACAAGTGATGTCGAACAAAGTCTACAGTCCTACTTCTGTCAAATATATAATCATACGTTTTTGTGAATCAAATCAGAGGCCTTGGCTGTCTGAGTCAGACAAATCAATTGGTTAGTTTATAGGAGTGAACCAGAGGAATGTTCAAAACAAGAAAAACCCGTTTCAACATTCATATGCCTGAATATTTTAAGACTTGAAAAACAGTGGACTCATCCTTTGATGTTACGTACAACATTTGCTGAATCACATAATCTATGAGAGGTAATGTGTATACTTGTGTTCATTATTTATTTTCATTTTTGGAAGTATTCCAAGAAAACTATAAAACAGCCTTGGCCCAAACAAATATTGGCATCACTCTGAACTCATATCAGTCAGAGTCTGCACTCTTCTGTAGGAAGTAGAACAGCACAACTGTGACTTTGCTTCCACCCTCTGTTCAACAGGGAAAGATGCAGCATGTAGAACATGAAACTGTAAAAACAGACCCACTAGAGAAAGCCATTCTTCACTGCACTAATGAAATGACCCCGATGACCTCAAAGGTATTTGCTTTGTTTTGTAATGGGGTGTAATTCTACACGATGCAGCTAGATGGAGAGGAGTGAGTGATGGAGCGGAAATGGAACGAGACACGAACAGTAACACTCATTTTTGATCCTTTATGTTTTCGTCTTTGTAAAGACTTTTGCAAGTCCTCCCTGTTAAAACACCCTGGCTTCCCTCTCTCCAGTTGCCAGATTATTGCACCATTTACAGTGGTACCTCGACTCTCGGCTTCACTAAGAAACGTACTTTGCTTGTTACTTGTGATTTCCTGCTCACCCCTGTTCCCTGTGCCCAGGAATCCCGTACCTGCACTTCCGCTCAGCCGCCGCCGCTCACGCCACCTCACCACCCCACCACCCCATCTACGCTCTCCCGGTTCTCTACAATAAACTATTTACCTCCACCCAACCTTGCCTCCCCGTGTCTGCGCTTGGGTCCAGCACAACCAAACCCTCACAATCCATCCATTATCTTTGATGATTTACCAAACTTTCAGTCCAAAATCCCCCCAAAATACATTGTTTAGTTTATACTTCAGGTCCAATCATCTGTTTGACGAGGTACTCGATGCTTGCAAATGTATTTCATTTTGTTTTCCGTAAATTAATTCCAACTTTGGGTTTTTTGATCTTTCACATTGAGCTCACAGCTCAAGAGCGGTGCTTCCGTTTGACGTCCTGTGAACTTCGTGAAAGTTAAAAATGAGCTGAATGAAAATGAGTTGAAGTCATTTCAGAGGTACTTGGTACCCAACAGACTAAATAAGAAAACTAAATGGTAAACATTACACCTAAAAAATCATTAGCATGTTAGCGCTGTCGTTGTAAGCATGTTAGTTTATGTTTCACTTCTATAACTTCCAATAGTATCACTGATTGAATTGCACTGGTGCTTTAAATGACTGATCCCACACGAATGAGACATCCTTTGTATTGTTTTGTGATGTGGAGCAATTCTATATGATGGTAGATGGAGACGACTGAGTCATCACCAGAGCATAGTTAGCAAGTTAGTCGGATAAATATGTAAATACTTTTGTTTTAAAGGCTGACTACTCCTAAAATATCTTAACAAATCACAACACTCTCAAGTAAATAACTTATACCAAAGAAAAGTCTTTTTTTTCTTGTCTTCTACAGTCAGTTCACGGCTCAGTTTGACATCCTGAAAGATCACCTTGGTGAACTAAATAAAGAGGATCCGAGGACATTCCAGTGGTACTTGGTCCTGAATGAGATAGAGGGATCCGAGCTGAAGAAAGCTCCCAGTGGATAAACTGGTGCAGGTTTGGACACCACAGTGAATATTTTCTTTGAGATGAAGCAAATTAATGTAGCTCTAAAATTAACTTGAGGTGTTTTTTCTTATTTTTACAGTGTCACACTCTGTAACAGTTGATCTGAGCTTCATGTGGAAGCAGAAACAGAATACAGTTTCATATTCTGGGTATGACAAATGTTAAAATTCATTAAGGAACCTGTGAGTGTATTGTATTGAGATAATATTCCTTAAAAACGTGTTTATTTGATTTGCAGCCAAAATAGGCCCCAACGGGGAGCAGTAATGACATGATGCTTCTGTGGGACAGGAGGATCAAAAATGTCTATTTGGTAAGCAAGTTACACACACTGAAACTCTCTGTGCTAGTTAGCATATGTTAGCATGCTAACAGGCTAAAATGAGCATGGTAAACATGAGCATGTTAGCATTGCACTGGTTCTCTTGACAAATGTTGTTTACATTGGATTTGGTATTATTGCAGAAAATAGGCTCTGCGGCAAAAAAAATGTACTGACCTGTTTTGTTGAAGAAGATGAACTTGAAGACCACTTCTATGATTTGTTTCAAGCGTGAATGCTAACGTTAGGCTGCAACAGTTAAATCAACTTCATCGCTGTCGCTTGAGCGTGAGTATGGCCAACACGATGAGGCTGCATGTCTTTGGACTGAGGGGGGAAGCCCGGAGAACCCGGGTGGAACCCACGCTGCCACAGGGAGAACGTGCAAACTCCCGGGCCCCTCTTGCTCCATGATAAACACACCTGCTTAATTTCAGCAATTTAGCATTTTGCATTGCGGGCATGCTAGCATTCTGCTATTAGCGTTCAGGTGAAAGCACTGTGCATAATACTAAGACAGAGCAGGTTTATCATGTTATGTTTTAGGATGTGTTCTCTTTATTTACGGCATTCTTTCTACATGTTAAATTGATAAAGATCTTTTATTTTTTTATTCTCTTGTAATGTGACACCAAATCATTCTCATTCCAAGAAAGCGAAACACATGTTTCGGCAGTTTTTATTAAGCCGACATTTTCAAGCAAATTAAACTGTTTTGAAGAGCTGCGGTTTATTCGAGGAGCTTTCACACAATGCTGTGCAGACAAGAAACCCCAGCTTCCTGTTTTCTTCACCATCCGCCAGGAAGGAAGTAAGACACTTAAAAACCTATACGAATAAAACTCCGCCATCAGTGTGTGAATCAGAAGGCAAACGCAGTTGTGATTGAAGCAGGTAAGCATTTCGTTCTACTTTCAATCTCTTGTTGTTGTTTTTTTAAAAGCCCTGACTGAAACATTGTCATTCTGTATCTGAACTTTTTTAATTTTTAGGCATTTGATCCACTGGAAGTAAATTAAAGGAACTGTACAGGAAAGTCCAAGACCAAGACAAATACCATTGTTGAGGAGTATCAGTCAAAGGCAGAAATCACCTGGGCTATGAAGGAGCTGATGAGATAAAACATGGAGCAAAAGATTGTTGCTGATAAAACAGATGACGCTCCTCGTGGTAAGGATGTCAAATTAAGAATATGAAGTCATGAGGGTAGAGAGCAAGAGGAGTTCAGTTCCAAAACTATGCATGTACAATTTGTCGGAAAATTAAAAAGCACCAGAAACGTCTCAAAATCTAGCTTTAATAATGTTTTTTGCTCCGCTGATCAGTCACTACACTGTGTTTTCCTAACCAGCTGCTGAAACTGAGTTTTGTGGTTTCTCTCAGAGTTAGTTCCTTCTATTCATGCCGCGGTTCATCATTTCCAACCCAGCTACACCGCTCAGAGTGAAGGCAATGTGGTCGCTCCCTCCTTCATTGGTTCTAGCGTTGGCACCGTAAACATCAATTTCATCTCAAGGAGCCGAGGTAGATATGTGAGACGTGGGACTATCTGATACTGGGGTTTGGGCTCTGCTGATCTTTTTTCTTCTTTTGCAGGGTCTATTGTTTCATCAAAAGAAGCATTGAACCATGACAGTGCAGACATCTGTGGCACCCTGCAGCCCCAGAGTGAGTAATACCGTGTTTCATATTTTTTATACTTGAATAAAACCTGAATAACCTTTAAATGCATTTCCTCTTTCAGATGATAAGATTGCACAATGTCAAGAGAAACTAAAAGCTGTTCTGAAGAAAAAGTTCAGCCACTTGCTCGATGGGATGACGAAGGAAGCAAACTGGATACCTCTCAATAAGATCTACACAGAGCTCTACATCACCGAGGGAGGAAGTGGTGAGGTCAACACGGAGCATGAGGTGAGGCAGATTGAGACGGCATCCAGGATACATGTGGCCCAGGAGGAATCCATCCACTGCAATCACCTCTTTGATCCTCCACCTGGACGAGACTACTGCATAAGAACTGTGATCACGAGGGGAGTCGCTGGCATCGGAAAAACCGTATCTGCCAATAAATTCACTCTAGACTGGGCTAAGGGGGAAGCGAACACCAACCTGGCATTTGTATTTCCTCTCTCTTTCCGCGAGCTGAATCGGATGAAGAAGAAAAGCGTCAGTCTAGTGGAGCTTCTCAGTGACCTTTTCCCCGAAACAAAGGACACAGGAATCTTCACTTATGGTAAAAGCGAAATGCTCTTCATCCTGGACGGGCTGGACGAGAGCCGCCTGTCTTTGGACTTCCACAAAAGTGACATTGTGTCTGATGTGACGCAGACGACCACGATCGCGGTGCTTCTCATCAACCTCATCAGGGGAAGACTGCTTCCTTCGGCTCTCGTCTGGATAACATCTCGCCCGGTAGCTTCCAGTCAGATTCCTCTGGAGTACGTCCATCGGGTGACAGAGGTGCGAGGGTTCAACAACCCCCAGAAAGACGAGTACTTCAGGAAGAAAATCACTGACGAGCGCTTAGCAAGCAGGGTGATCGAGCATGTGAAATCCTGCAGGAGCCTTCACATAATGTGCCACATACCGGTATTCTGCTGGATGGCGGCAAGTGTTCTTGAGAAGAAGTTGCCGACGGCAGACAGTAAAGAGACGCTAAAGACCCTCACTCAAATGTACATACAATTCTTGTCCTTGTACGTGGAGACCACAAAGAAGAGGCTTTTTGGGAGGAGAGAGTCAACCGCCGACTGCGTGAGAGATAATCTCATCTCGCTGGGTAAACTGGCCTTCAAGGAGCTCGAGAAGGGCAACCTGATCTTCTACGAGAGCGACCTCATCCTGAACGGTATAAAAGTCTCGCAGGCGTCCATGTTCTCCGGAGTCTACACGCAGATCTTCAACGAGGAGCCGGCAGTGTGCGAGGAGAAGATGTTCTGCTTTGTGCACTTGAGCATGCAGGAATTCTTTGCTGCGTTGTACGTCTACCTCACGTTCAACAACGAAAACAACAACGTCCTGGTCAAGAAGTCGTCCGCTTCCAGGCGTTTCCTGTTCAGAGATCCGTCAGAGCTCCTCCTCTACAAAGAAGCGGTGGAAAGGGCTTTGCGGAGCGAAAATGGACATCTTGACATCTTTCTGCGCTTCCTCCTGGGCCTGTCTATGGAATCGAATCAGACTCTGTTGAAGCATCTGATGACCAGCAACAGAACCCAACAAAGAACAAGAACGGAGATCATTAAACACATAAAGGGGAGAATCCAGCAAAGTCCGTCCCCAGACAGATGCCTAAATCTCTTTCACTGCCTCAATGAGCTGAACGACCACTCTCTCGTGGAGGAGATACAGAGCTACCTCAGCTCGAGCAGTCGCAACCAAACCAAACTCTCCCCTGCCCAGTGGGCCACTCTGGTCTTTGTGTTACTGACATCAGAAGAGGAGCTGAGTGTGTTTGACCTGAGCCACTACACCAGATCAGAGGAAGGTCTTCACAGGCTGCTGCCCGTCTTGAAAACCGCCCGAGTGGCAATGTAAGTGATTTCTAAAAACAGATGGCCCCTTCTAAAGCTTTTTTATTTTTTGCCTCGAAGTTAAAGATAGTCACCGTCAGTGCTCGACTTATTTTTGGCATGAAGAATAAGTGATCAAAGAAACCTGTGGTCTGTCGTACCTGAGACCACTTGTAATATGTGTAAAGATTATTTGCCTAGGTGCTGCTAATATAAAATATAATAGGAACCAAAAGGTTAGGTAGATAAATTCCTTCCAGTTGTCAGTGTAAAAACATTCAAATGTGGAGCAAAACAAATCTTCAGAAAATGATCAACTCACTCAGCTTAAGAAGCATTTCAGGGTCTTTTAATTCATTCTTTGGGATTTATAGCCTTTCAATTATTTTTATGGTTTATGATCATTGCTTTCATGGCAATTGTTTCCAGCAAAACAGCTCACTTTACACCACCTGCCCAGCACGAAACGGCAGATAGATAACGTTCGTAACTAGCTGGTGAACGTGGAGCGTTTAGCAACCAAAGAGCCAGACATCTTCCTCTGGGGTTGGTGGAGCCCAAAACGGAGGTAAAAAAACCAACGTAATATCGGAGAGGCCAAAAACACGACACCAAATTACAGCTAAAGTTGCTTCTGAATAAATAAGCAACTGTTTGCTCAGTGTGCCATATACATTAAAAATACATTAAAAAAAATGAGAAATGATGTCTCAATGTTTTGTTAACAGCTTGTTTCTGCTGCCCTCAAGTGGAGGGCAGCAGAAACCTAAAATCTGTTATTTAGGTTTACGGTTTAGGTGTTTTACTTTAAACTTCAAGTACTTTGCCATATTCCTAATTATATCAATGGTAATGAATTTTGAATGTGCATGATGTTAGGATGTTCTTCACTCCAGCTACTTAGCTCATATTGCAAGTAAGCAGGGTGAATAATATGCAGTCTGTCTAGTCTCCATATTGAGGAACATTTCTTTGTGACTTACCTTTCTCATACTTTCTTTCCTCCTGCAGTCTACACGCCTGTAATCTCACTCAGAGTTGCTGTGAAAAGTTGGCGAATGGCATCAACTCATCCCAAATTAGAGAGCTGGACCTGGGTAACAACAACCTGACGGATGAAGGAATAATAAAGCTCTCGAATGGACTGAAGAACAGCAAATTGGCGACACTCAGGTCCAAACCCAACAACCACCCCGCAAAGTCAAATAAAGATGTTTGAGTTCAAAGCAAGTGTTTTTTACATGTTTCTGTATTTTCCGTCTGTTAAGACTGAGGAGCTGCAACCTCACGGAGCACAGCTCCGATGCCCTGGCCTCCGTCATCAGCTCAGCATCCTGCCAGCTGAAAGAATTGGACCTCTCTGACAACGACTTCCAGGATGTAGGAGTCCAAAAGCTCTCTGGTGGACTGGAGAGTCCTCACTGTAAACTGGAAGTGCTCATGTGAGTGTCAGACGAATGACAGCGGGAGACAGAACAGAGAACGGTGCAGTCGTCGCTGTCGTTGTCATGGAGATAAATTGGATGAAACGTCTTGGTGTGTGTTTTTGAAGCGTGTCCCTGTGCAGAGTGACGGAGGAAGGATGCACTTTCCTGGCATCTGCTTTGAACTCATCCCGTCTGAGAGAGCTTGACTTGAGCTACAACCACCCAGGAAAGTTGGGCGTGCAGCTGCTGTCTGCTCTGCAGGGCGACCCACAATGCAGCCTGCACAAACTCAGGTAGTGGGGGTACAGATACATTGGTATTGACTCATGTTGATTAGTAACAAGACGCTTGAGTCGTGAATTATTAAAGATATATAGGAGATAATTAAATTTACTACAAAAGTATTTTTTTCTCTGTCTATCTCAGTGCAGACATTATCTGGGTCACAATTATTTAGGAAATCCTGAAAAAAAATAATATTTTCACGAGTTTATTTTTAAAATGGTAATATTGATCAATTCATTGTTTTCAGACTCTCTTTTTTTCCCCTTTAAAAGACAAATATGTATTTAGTCTTCAGACATTTTTATCTTCATGTAAAAAGTTAGTTTTTCCTGGACCAACTAAATCTTCAAAGATGATCTACTTCATATCTTATATAAAGTATAAAAGAGGAACTTCAACAAGAACTTAAACATTAAGCAGTGGTACTCCTTAATGTTCTTAAGGAGTACCACTGCACATATGGAACAAGTCATATAGGATCCTTTGTAGCTCCAGAGGGAGCTCCTGGAAGTCTGATCGATAAAGTTAGGGCTGAAGGAGGAGAATAAAAAAGACGTTATCTCAGCTGCATTGACTTTGATCATTTATCATTTACTGTCTTAACCACATGAACGATACAAGTGTCAGAAATCTGGTCTCCTGTCATGTTCTAGCGTAGAGCAGTGCGGTGAATCCAGGGCTCAGCCAGCTCCAAAGAAATGTGAGTAACCAGCACTTCATACCACAGCATTGAGGAATGTAGAACACTGACTGACATCCTCGATCTGTTCATCGTCAGACCAACACAAACTCACCCTGGACCCAAACACGGCACACAGAGACCTTTCTCTGTCCGAGGGAGACAGGAAAGCAGTGCGTTGGACCGAGCAGCCGTATCCTGATCACCCAGAAAGGTTTGATTTCTGGAATCAGGTGTTGTGCAGGGAGGGGCTGACTGGGCGCTGCTACTGGGAGACAGAATGGAGGGGGAGAGCGTTCATAGGCGTGGCCTACAGTAGGATGTGCAGGAAGGGAGACGGCCAGGACAGCTGGTTAGGCAAAAATGACTGTTCCTGGGGACTAAACTGCACCAAAGATGGCTACTGGACCTGGCACAATGCTGTGCACACTGCTGTACCCATCCCACCCAATTCCAATAAAGTAGGAGTGTATCTGGACTGGTCAGCGGGGAAACTGTCCTTCTTCAAGGTGTCCTGTGGTGCACCGACCCTCCTCCATACCTTCCACACCACCTTCACTGAGCCCGTCTACCCAGGGTTTCGACTTGGCTGGGTGGACTCCGCAGTGTACTTGTGCTAGATGTTACCTGGCAGTGTTGTAGTCGAGACCACCGAAACCCAAACTAAGTAACTGTAAACCACTTCCATGTGTATTTACAGTAAGTTACTGGCAGCAAGTTGCTGTGTTTCGATTTACAATAAACTACTGTAATTGTACTATAATGCTATTAACGGTATACATAACATTACTGTATTTCTATTAAAAAGCATTTTACTGTATTTTGTAATCCGGTCTATTTTTATTTTATATTATCACAGTATTGTAGTGTAGCCTACTGTAATATCTACAGTTAGATTAATATTATACCAGAGTGGATCGAGACCAAGACCAGAGCGTGGTCCACACTGCATGACACACTTCAGATAAAATGTGGATCACGCAAAGCATATTCACTCAAAATCCTCAATATATATATATGTATATATTATTTTTTAGATATACAGTATATATATTTTAACAAATACATCCAATGCACAGGCAACTCAGTGACCGAGACATGACAAAGAAAAAATGCCGTCAACTCTGAATTGAGACCAAGATTAATCTCAAGTATTACAACACTGTTACTACGGTTACACAGAGGCACTGGGGACGTGCAGCATGTTGGAGTATTTTCTTTCTCCCTGCTTAAACTAAAAGGGTTGGTTCATCCAGATAACACAAGGACACGTGTCTGCCTCTAGTTGCATCAAGTCATGCAGACAATTTTGGGTTCATTTGCTCAGACTTTTGCTCCGATACTTGACCGCAACCCATACTTGATTTAAAAAAAAAAAAGTGATATTAGCAATTAATTTATCTTAGTTTGCAGGCGGTGACAATGTCTGTCCACCTCTTTGGTCCAGAATGAGATATCTCAACATGTATCTGATTGATTGCTAGAGATTTTGGAGAATTCGTGGTTCCCAGAGGATGAACCTTTCCTTCTGTGAAGTTGACTTGTGGTTTTGTTGAAAAGTCTTAACTATTAGATGGATTGTCAGGACATTTTGTTGCAACTGTGGTGCTCCCTGAACCAAAATCAAAACTCCTCCTTTGCATTTGTGTGGAAGCAGAACCAAGAAAATATTCCTCTAAACTTCCCCCCTGAAATTATAAAACAAAATGCATCTGCATGGCTAGATTTTAAGAGGAAGTGGGGAAAAAAAAAAAGGTTTTGGATTTCGGGAACAACAAGGAAAACATAGTTATTTACAGCAGTATGAAAAGAATGTAATCTTGATGAAATGTAAAAATGTGTATACATTAATAAATATTTTTAATCAAAAGACACAAGAACCACCAGAGAAGGCTGAAGCATGTGGAGTTTCACTTTTAACAATCATTTTATTAGCAGTCCCAAGAGGCAATGAAAAAAAAAATGAAAAATCAAAACAAAAAAGGAACAGAAACTAAGATTACAGACGGTGGACCAATCGAAGTCAGTGAACGTGAAGACGGAACAGAGGGCTACACACACACACACACACACACACGCAACAAACACAAAAGTCACTTTGCTAAAGAAAAAGGAACAGAAAATGATGAATGAAGATTGAATTTAATCTCACGGGTAGAGTATGTGTGCGTATGTATGTATGCATGCACGTGTGTTGGCTGATCCCTCTGTTCCTCAGCAGAAATTCACCAGGACCGACCCACATACTCACTCACACTCTCTCTCTCTCTCTCTCACACACACGCACATTTATCAAAAAGCCAGTCGAGGTGTCTTCCTCTCTTCAGTAAAAGAGATGATTTTATATTTTGACTATTTGTGACAGAGAAACCAACTATCAACGAACCGCAGCGCTTCAGGCAAGTCTTTAAAATGGTTATGTTCTATTAATTCTGTACAGATTATATATTTTATTTACACACTGAACATAGTCAGTGCGAAGACAACTCAAAAAATGTGCAAACATTAACTTATGTCCATTTATCTGGCGTCGCTCTGTTCTCATTTCTGTCTGCTGGAAAATTCTTCTTTTTGTTGTTGTCAATACATTTTTGGACGTCACGACGTCTGATTTATATAAAGTCTGCAGCACTAAACATCAACAACAGGCAGAAATCATCCACAGAAACTAGTCATGGAAGAAGTTGCCATCACTGTGATGTTGAGATCAAAAGTTCACACCTGTCCTTCATTTATTTGTATTTTGTGCCTCTTCCTCTTTGCTGCATAGACTTTGACCTACTGAACGCTTTCCTCTCATAACAGAACCATGACAGCAACTTGAAATGCACATCGGCTTCATCAGCTACCGAACATCTGAGCCAGATGTTTGCATCAATCCCAGAAACTCAACTGAAGCGGATTTTAAACTAATCTGGATTATACCAATTACTGTAACGACGCAGCAGCCACGTGTCATTTTGTTTTCAGTTGACTTGTGGACACCGAAACCAGATTTCTCCACCAGTAAATAAGAATAAGTAGGCAACGAATCCTCTAACATCTGGGAAAAAACACACACACATCATGGATGAATGGAGCAGCATGGGGAGGGGGCGTACTAAGGCCATAATTAAAGGGGAGAAGAGACAGAAGGACCAGCATATATTTAATTCCATGTATGTCTTGGTATGTATATCTCCTTCACTCTATTGGGATTCAATCATATATAAAAAGTGTTTGCTATCTGAGGGTCTTTAACGCACTCAAACAGCCTTTCAGTGCTTGTATTACAGACAGTACACCGACTACAGTCAACATCCGCCGTCTCCGTCACTCACTCACTCTGTTGCATACATAATTGTTCACTTGTGTATATACATTACCCTCCCTCGCCAGTTATTTTGCTCCTGCTGTGTTGGAGCAGTAGATTTGAGGCAGAGTAAAGCTCTATTAACATCTCTCTCTCTCACCCCCACACTCTAACACACACACACACACACACACACACACGCACAACGTGATCTGCCAGCTGGTTTCTCAGCTGACAGACAGCTAGGAGAGCTTTAGTTTATTAGGTTTTTAAAAAAAAAGAAAAAAAAGAAAGAAAAAAGATAAAGCGCTTTCTTTCACAAGGAAGGGTGAACCTGGGGGGAAAGGGGGAGGGTCCATACAGGTGAAGGTGGGCATCTGTAGGCCTAGCTGAGAAGCTGGCGGATCTCCTTGTGCATGTGGCACAAGAAGTCCACGTATGACGCTCCCCCGCTGGCGCTCTTGTCCTCGACCAGGAAGTGCCTGAATATCAGCTCGGATTTGTCTTCCTGTTTCACCACCATCAGCTGGGGAGAGAAGGGGAGATGAGGGTGAGACTGAGTGTGTGTCAATGTGTCCGTACAATCGAGTGTCAAAAACTGGCGAGTTAAGGCAGCTACGAACAATTGTTTTCACTATCGATTAATCACTTATTTTCTCAATAAATTGTCCAATTGTCTCGCAGAACAAGACACATTTCAAACAAAGAGAAAACTAGAAAATCCTCCATTTAAGAAGCTGAAATGATGGATTTAAACGATGAATCCATTTTCAAAATAGTTGCCAATTCATTTTCTGGTGAGCGATGAATGGCTTCACCTCAAGTATCAAAAGGTTGGCATACTCGGTCTCGGTCTGAAATCTTGACTTTAAAGTATTCTACAGACAAACTGAGTGTGATTTGTTTGAAAGTTGTATTCTTAGTGAGGTACCAAACAAACAAAAAAGATTTGCTGAGCTCCAGATACATACTCCCTTATCATACTGGTTGAAACATTTAGTTTCTAACAGTGTCCAACCCAGACAGGGCAGAGAACAAACCGAAGAGGGAAACAAAGCGTTTGGACTTGGTAATAAAGAGAAGAGAACGTTTACCTTCATGTATCGTGATCTCTGTGCTCTGAAGGACTCGATGATCTCTCTCATTCTCTGAGAGAACGGGTTGTCCAGCACTGGCAGACTTGTCTGAAACAGAAATGGAATATTTTAAGTCCTGTGTGACATTTGACTAGTTGAAGAAACTGGAAGCGAGCCTAATTTACCATGAAGGTGGAAATAAAACACGATACAGAGGAGAAGAGTTGTGCAACTTCATATCATAAACTAGGGTTGAGTGGCTCGGTCAACAAGCAGTGTTCCTCTCACCAAGCTCGGGTCTATCTGGCTGAAGCTCGGCGTGCCGAAGATGTTGAGCAGCAGCTCCTGCTGAGCGCTGGCTCCCACCCACAGGAAGAGGTGGAGTCCCGTCTCCAGGAGGTAAACTCCGCCTTTAGACAGCCTCTCCTCCGAGTCCCTCACGGCCACTGGCAACGACCCGCTCTCAAACTTTGTCTGAAAGTGCAATATTAGATGAATGTTAGTGCTGTCTTCCTCCCATCAAACAGTGCACTAATTTTATTTTCTTCCCTTTCAAACTAAAATATATCTCTTAATATCGCTCTAAAAGTCCACAAGTTAGATATTCTCAATCTCTTGATCAAAATAATTGTGATTATGATTTTTGCCATAATCAATTAGCCCCTATCTGAAGCATAAAAGGTGAATTTGGCTCAACTTTCTCAACATCTAAAAGGCTAAGTGTTGGCAAAAATCAAGCCCACATTCCTAAAAGATTACTTAATGTGAACGCTGTATTTCTATTTGTTTAGCTCGCAATTGACCAGACTAAATATAAAAAAAGTTGAGCAGTGATAACTTTGCAGGACATAAAAAAAATATTCAGTTACTCACTGGACTTTGTCAGGATGTCTTAAATGACCCGCTGCCTTAAAGCGTATTCAATGCTACAGACTTATTAGCATGAGAGCTACACACACCGTGCAGCTTTCTAATGATAAACATAGTTGTGATGGAGGAAGTTCAAAAGCATCATCATAAATAAAAAAGAACCTGCGTCTGGTTCTTTGGTCTATGAGAGCATACTTATGCAGATTTATTTTCATCTGGTTTGAATACTGTATTATGAATAACACACATGCTATTATCATCCCGAGTAAGAGAGCAGCAAACTCTTGTTTTTAATGAATCTACAAACCACATATGATTGATGTGCACAGAAACGCTTCTCCCCAAACTACAATGTGATTCGACACTCACGCAGCTGATGCTATTTTAAGCTCGTCAGCACGGTGGACTTTGGCACCGGGCCAAATAACTAACGACCGACCGAAACCATCGAGGTGAAGCGACGAGGGGAGCGCCTTCGTGTTGCCGTGTGGACTCACCAGAGGCAACAGGCGGGGGTAGAAGAAGACGTGGCTCTCCGGGACGTCCATGCAGCCGATCAGCTGCCTCAGGTAGGCCCGGTCGTCCAACGAGACGTCGGCTCCCGGCATCAGAACGTCACTCTTCAGCACACAGTTCAGATAGACCGGTAGCAGCTTCATGCACTCTGGGAGGATCAGCTACACACACAAACACACACACACACACAGGTACCGTTAAAGATGATCCCTACAGTGTCCTGAATGATGTGTAAGTATGTGTGGAGGCAGAGTACCATAATTCAGTCTTGACATTGTGTTTATGTATATATGTATGTATGTATATATATATATATTTGTAAGTACAGGTGTCGGCTGGGTACAAATACACTGCATGCCGAGGGTTTTTAGTACCTGACCAGCGGATGAGGGGCTTGCACAGTTCTTTCGGTAGCAGGCCAGAATCTGAGCACACTGGTTGATCAGAGTGTCTCTCACCGCCTTGGTGGGGTTGTTCAAGAGGCCCCGGAAAGCTGCAACACACAAACACAATAAAGTAAGCTGTGTTACACTGATCTCAACCAGGCAGGGGACCATCTTCCACCTTTCTGAACGCGGCCCGGCTTCAAACTTACAAAGCTGCAAACATTCATAGCAGCCAGCGATCAAGAACAGGTGCGGCTTTCCGCTGTCGGCGAAGTGGAGCAGCTGGACTTTGCGCGATAGTATTTTTAGAAAATGTTACTCGTTGCTCCACTCGCACCGTACTCAGACTTTTAGAGTGCAATGCTGAATGTGTACATTTGTATCCACCGCTACTCCCCCCCCCCCCCCCCCATCCTGTGGCCTGATAACAGTGAAGAAGATATTCCGCTGTGCGAGCTGGTCCTCACCGTATTTGGAGAAGAAGTTGATGATGGTGTCGGTCTCACAGTTGCGGTAGAGGTCAGCCAGCTGGGAGCAGCAGTTGACCGCCATGTTGTGGACGCGGAGACGCCTTTGGCCGCTGCAGCTGGTGTACAGCACAGCGCACTGCAGGAAGCAAACAGGACGGGCGTTTCTCACCAATGAACGGGCTTCGGCAGCGGCATGGTTAGTATTTACTCTTTTACTAAATGTATTATTTACTCGGTCTTACTGTGCATCAAGCTTTCCAGGGTGAAGTAAGCTCGTGTGACTTTTCAGTCTCTGCTTTAAAACAATAACCCCCAATTACTTGTCTTCCAGATCGTGTTACTCGTCCTTTAAACCGTGTAATATAAACTAATTAATGTCAGCTATGTGAGATTAGTTGACACCAACCAACTATAGCCCCTTGTAGGACGTGACAGCCAGCAGTCATCTGGCTCACTGCTGTTCAGGAGTACTCGAAGCCAAGACTATCCTAAAATGGCTGATTTGGAAACTATAAATCCAAAAACAAATAAACACAAACCTGCATGAGTGCCCCCGTCTCCTCGCTGAGCTTGTCGTCGTGTTTGAACTCGACAGTGACGGCCTTGTCACAGTCCAGGCCCGCTAGCTCCACATCGGTGGTGTTACTCATGAAGAAGGAGCCGAAGAAGTCGGTCGCCCGGATACCTGAGGGCAGGAGAGGAAGGTCAAGTTAGTTGTCACATATCTCTCCGCTTGTCTTTTTGTTGTTGTTGTTGTTGTTGTTTTCAGCCTCACCTGTGCTGGTTCGCACCCTCATGACGGCATCAAACCCGACTAGTTTCTGAACGTCTCGTCGGAGGTCGTTCAAGAATCGCTCCTTGTCCGACAGAGCCTGAGATAAGGAAAACACACAATGAGCCAGAGACCAAAGGAACATGTTACACAACAGCCCTGAGTAATGAGAAATGGCTACAGGGGCTACATGATATCACAAAACTCAGGTAGCACAAAAATAATCCACTAAAAACTGGAGGAAAAAGAGTGACTTTCTCTCACCTGGAAGTAGGTGTATTTGTAGACAGAACCTCCGGTGGAGACGGGAACCACCCCTAACGTGGCAACGTCCACATACTGGTTGGGGAAGAGGAAGAGATCCACACAACAGCCCTGCGCTACACACTCCTTAGCCAGGGTGTTGTAGAAACCCACCTGGGACTGAAACAGAGACTGAAGAGGACAGAAGAGGACGATCAGTCGGGAGCCAACATGAGATTTTCTTTTGTCCCAAATATAAATGAGCGAGAGCTATTAAGATGCTACGTAAAACAGCTAAATAAGAACACAATAAACTCGCTACACCGGTGTTCACCTTCTCCTTATCCGTGCCGATCAGCTTCTTGTCTTCTCTGTTCTTTAGTTTTCCAGGAGCCTCTGCGATGGGCAGAGAGGTGTGAAACACAAACAGCTTCCCCGAGCAGTCTGCCGCCTGAGAAAGTGACAAACGGCAACATACAAATCATCAGGCGTGTCGGCGGATTGGGAATTAGTGGCAAATTAACATCGTGACATGGACGTAGCAAGACTGGGTAAAGATTCATTGGAGTCATTCCCACACATTTGTTTTCCTTCAGAATTGCAAATCCTCGAGGACTCACAACGCCAGTTTTAAGTAAAATGATCTTATTAATGTGAGAAATATCACACATTATTCTTGCAACTTTAAAGCATTTAGTTCCTTATTATTTCCTTGTTATTATGATTTTCAGCATGCCTGTCAAGTGATGAATAGTGACATTGAATCCCATCCTTCCGACATCAGCCTCCATTTTCAATAAAAGCTAAATGCCCCCAAAGTATAAAAAAGAAGAAGTTTTCATTACACCCAACTATGAAGGCTGGTTGTGTTTGTTTTCTACGCAGAAGAACACACGCTCATCTACAGGTGGCAGTAAGGAGCCAAGCAGCAGGCTCGGAGGAACAAAAACAAAAAAAATCAGCGTTGCAAGTTTTACTGGGAAGGATGTGCATTCAACACGTCGTCAGACCTCAAAGATGTAAACATAAAACTTTGTTGACAAGAAAGACTTCCTAGGCTTGTAATGCAAGTGGTAATATGTGGTTACCTTGAGAGCCTCCAGTCCGGCCTGGATGACGGGTCCAAAGACCGTCTCCGTCTCCCGGGTTTCTGCAAACATCTCTGGGATCTGGTCCAGCAAACTGGAATAAAAACATAAACAATGTGTCATTCAAACGAATAGATGTGTCCATCCTCATGCATTTTGTTAACATCTGCCTGCATGCGTGTGGATTTTTTTGTTCTCCCACCTCTCGATAACTAGCCGGCTCTCATTTACGTTGACCAGGAAGCCGTCGAGCAGCGGTACGAACATGTCCGACACATCCGACACCACCAACATCTGGGGCTGGGCCAGGCTCGACTTGACGTTGTAGAAGTGCAAAACCTTGTTGTAGGTGACAAAACCCACCCGCACCACGGAGTCCATTTCTGGGTTCTCCCTGGAGTAAAGGAAGTAAAAAAAAACACCAAACTATGCTTTACATGTTATACTACCGTGTCATTTGCAGTGAAGTGCATCATTTCAAGTGTTAAGTGTAAAAATAAATGTTATATCTTATTATATAAGCAGAGGATGAAATGGGAAAATGGGAAACTTTGCATTTCCTGACATGAGGTAGAAAGGAGCATTTAAACTAAACTCATGTTCCATCTCTGATTCTCTTCGCTTCCTCCCGTTCTCGTTATCGCCTCGCTTCATCTTTTACCGCTAATCCTAATCCTTTCCTCTTCTGTCCATGAGTGTGTGTGTGTGTGTGTGCGTACCTGGGCAGGTAGTCCAAGAGGGTCTTGAGTTCCTGGCAGACAATGTTGACCATGCCGCTCTTCACAGCGTTGTAGGACACATCGATAAGGAAGATGTAGGCTGGAGGCTGAGGAATCTTGTTGTTCTGGGAGAGACAAGCAACCACTGTGTATGAAGTCTTGTGTAAAGAATAGCATTTGAATTGAATTTGCATTTCCTTATATAATAGCAGTGATTTGATCTCAGCATGCAACCAATCATGGTGTGGGCGTCACACCCGCAGCATTTCATAATCGATGGGAAACCCCGTATATCCAAAATGGCATAGTCGGTTTTTGTCAAGGTCTCCAAGAACACAGCATAAGAATATAATTACCACTCTCCACCATTATCGAGATACAGAAATACAAGTCAATAAAGAAATAAAAGTATATTACAAAGGCTTTTAAACGTTCTCTGGTTAAGCCGTGTGTGGGTTTGTTTCACTACTCTAAATACTAATTTGACAGAAACATAACCATTAGTTGGATTTCAGTCTTGCACGGGTCCTTATTTCGTTTCCTAAGATCCCCAGCCCATCTATACCAATATCGACCTAGAACCCACCCGGTAACTGAATGTATTGTTGTCTGCGTTGCACAGAATCATATCCAAACCCATGCAGATGAAATAAAATGACTGAAATGAGAGAGTAGCCTACAGGCTTTGCTTTTATTAGTTCATAGGACAAACAACTGACTGCGACTGGCGTGTTTTTGTGGATTGTTGATGATGGCTTTGTTCATTATTGTGACCGGTGATCAAATTCATGAAACAAGCTCCTTTTGCAGATCCTTGAGGGTAAAAGCTCCCCTTGCAGACTCTCTCAAGTAATAAATACTCAAATACCAAAACAGTACTCTTAGTACAGTGATTGTTGTAGATGAATCGATGAGTACATTGAGCATACTGTTTGTTTCCTGCAGAGAGGACTTACCTTACAGTAGTCGACAGTGGCCAGGAACTCGTAGCTGCCCAGCGAAAGTTCGGGTCGGTCATAGCAGTCCACCCTCTTACCAGTGTGGTCCAGATGCTGGAAGTAATGCGGAGGCACTAAAGGAAAGGAGGAGGAGCATCAGCATAGTGAGTTGAATACAAATAAAAAATGTAAAAGTTGTATTATATGAACCCAGACAGAAACTCACCCTCTGTGACGCAGCTGCAAAAGCCACACTGGAAGCGCCGACCTCCCTCTATGAACTGCATGTATGGACACATGTAGGCCTTGCAGCGGTTGCAGCGGATTGGTCCCCCCTCTCCGTGGTCCACCAGGTATGGAGGTGTCTGACAGGAGATGCAATGAAAGGCGTGAGTGAGAGATGTCTCGTCCAATAAATCAAAATCCCTGAGACCGACTCGATTCATACAATTTAGCTGCGAGGGAGACTTTATCTAAAAAGCCTAACGAGGACAGAATGAATGAAACAGGAGGTAATGTAACACCCGGTGTTAAAGGACGTGGTTTTTCCTGCCAAAATGATGACTAGTCCAAATGAATATGTGGTGAGTGCATGAAACAAGGTCATGCAGCCACGCCCACCTTTGAGACCCACTGACATATCAGTCATCCTGTCTTAAATACTACATACAAGACACTGCTTTCTTCATATCAGGTTACAGGTATACAATTATTATCATTATTATTATTATTTTATTACTGTGGAAGCATTGTGGAACGTGTTTAGATTGACAACTATTTATCTTAACACTAAAAACAAAATTTTTTTTTTTAAAAGCGCACTTTGATTCCTAATGGGGAATTTTTTTTTTTAATTGATGCCGAAAGATATTCAGCAAAAAGAGCAAAGGTTTGCTTGCAAAATGGCTAAAACATGTCATCAATAATCAAAATAGTTAACCAATCAGTTAATTGACTTATTATTGCAGCTCTCAGTGGAGCCCACGACCTCAACGACAATATGCCATGCTACATATTTCACATCTTGCATGATGATATCGTGTCATGATAAAAGTTGATAAAAGGGTTCACAGCATTTACAAAACAAGAGAGAGTGGAGAGAGGAGAGGGGGGGGGGGCATCGCTCACCTCGTCTGGCGGCAGCGTGGCGAGGGGCTTGATGACGGCGGCCAGGGGCACCTGAGACTGCTTGGCCATGTCGGCCGTGCACGGCATATTGTAAGCCGTACAGCGGACGAACCTGGGACTGGCATTCCCTAAACACACACAGATTGTCCATTAATATTACAACCTTTACACAATCCACAAACCCTTTTCACAGGGACCTTGAGGATATTCCTTTGAGGTTTTGATCAAACGGTCAACAGATGCACTGATTGACACACACACACATTTTTATTTGTCCAGCTGTTTGATTGAATGTGTCCTGTAGGTCCTGTAACTTGGTGCAGCTTCGGACAAAATGTAAGTTATTTAGTATTTATTATTAAAATACAATTGAATTTAAATGGTCTATGAAAGAAAATAAAAGTTCTATGAAAGAAAATAAAAGATGTGGGTGAGATACTGCCAGGTGTGAGTGCGTTCACAGAAAGTAGAACGTACCTTGATCTTTGACCTGGAAGTTGGTGGTGACCAGCGGTGGGGCCTGACCTCTGACCCCTGTGGCGAATGGCTCGGTGCTCTTGGCCTTGTCATCCTCTATTACCTGGATCTAAAAAAGGAGGGATGGGGACAACATAGTTAGTACGCGTTGACAGCATAAATACACACGTGTAAAGTCACGGTACATTGTCACCGATTCCCACAGAGTTGAAAAAGAGGAACACTGAACAGACATGCAGGAGATGACTTTCACACTACTAAACACAGACTGAAAACATCTGTGGATGAAAAGTCATGACGACGGTGACGTTCTTCTTGAAAAAGCGCAGGATTTATCAAGGCATGCCATTAATGCAAGGAATTGTGGGTAAATCAAAACATCACAGGCTAGCAGGCAAGGCACAGAGAGATGTTTTTAAAGAGGTGGCTGTCTGAACACTACTCTCAAGTTGACTCAACAGGCTTTCTAAAAGTCCCGATTGAACACAGAATCAGTGAGACGGGTGTGAGGAAGGAGGAAGGACCGACAAAGGGTTATGATGCAGTGCATATGATGATGGGTAATGTCCTTAAGATTATAAGTATTCTGAGAAAGGCCACAATATTGCTTTTTTTATGTCAAAAAATCCTATCAAACAGGATTATTAAAAAGGAACATTTTGGGAAATGTGCATTCTTGCCACGAATTAGCTGAGAAACATTTTTACACTTAGTTACTATTTCCAGTCTTTGTGCTAAGCTAATTTAGCATGGATTTAGCGTACATGCACGTGAGTGGTATACACAGATTTGTCTTACTCTCAGCAAGAAGGCAAATAGGCATTTTGTTCCCCAAAATGTCAAATGTATATTCCATTAAACAATATTGTTTCGTCTGGACTGTGACGGCTTCATTTGGGCATTAGTGCTCGAATATATAAGATGCCAAATTGTGATCTGTGTAACAGCATCAGTGTATATTCCCAGTCCTATAAAAGGGGAGCTATCCTGGTGAAACACATTCATTAGCAGGGATGACTGACCCATTGACATAACACACATCTTTCACACTGTGACCATTACTGACTTTAAAAGGGGAAAGAAGGAAAAGAACACGCGGTGGAAGCTGTGGCTCAGTGCAGGCGGGCAGAGAGGACAGGATGAAGCAGAGGAAAAGGCAGGCACACAGGAAACTTACTGGGCTGGGGATAGCGTCTGGGTCTATTCTATGTCTTGATTTCTGCACAGCCGGCATGTCAGACGCTTGCTTTACATTCAAAAGTTTGTCCAGCAAATTGTGCAAAACAGGACAAAATAAATCAATACAAAGAGAGAAAATATATATATATATTTTTTTAAAGAGTGTGAGAAGAGAAAACTCAGCAAGACTAGGTCGAGGAGCAGGCAGCATTGTTGTTATTCAGACAGCAACTGATCAGTAGTTCTGATTATAGATTAGTGGTACTGTAGACTATTACAGTCAAGCACAAGTAGATGTTGACTAATATACCAGGTGCCTGTTTGACACACATGCTTAGCAGCTGTACATGTAAAGACCACAACAGAAGGTTACACAGTTTAAATACATGAGACTTGTGGGTAAAAGACGCGTATGACAATTGCGGCCTAGACACAAGGTTCAACTCCTGTGGGGCCAGATGTCAAGATAAACAACAATCTATATATTGGTATGTTTTGTGATATCCAGGAGTGAATGTGATGCCCCAGGATGAGTTAACACATTTGTTTTCTACTTATTTTTCTAGGAATTTCAAGACAAGCCCTATTTTTTTTCAAAAGAGATCTGCCCTATAAGGCAGCATTAAAACCGGCATTACGACAATATAACATTAACAAGCCATGAAAATGGTCCCACAGCAAATAAATTCTAGCATACACTTGAATTATTATTGGACTGCAGAGTAAAGTAAATTGTAATAATGAAAAAAATACTGTGACTGTTCTATGAGTTTGTTAAAAACACTGAATGCTAAATGCCTGGTGTCATACATTTAGATGTCAGAACTGGTCATGATACAACAACGTGATAACATATGATAAGAAATCCAATTCAATGTACGGGTGATTTATTGCCCAGCCCACAGAGGTACATGCAAAATCACATATACTCAGTGGCCATTTTATTAGGTACACCAACAGCTCAGTGTACCTAATAAATTGGACACCAAGTGAACAAGTCACTTTCAAACTCACTCGGGGCAAATTCATCAGTCATCTTTCCTCATAACTACTTCCAAACGTAGACATTTGTTTAGAGAAGTACACGCTTGTGTGTTTACTCACCGGGCTAGGAATGGAATCTGGGTCAAGTCTTTTCTGTGCAGCAGGAGCAGGAGCCGGTGCTGGTGCAGGAGCCCCGTAGTTTGGTTGACCAGGATACGGGCCTGCATAGCCAGGCTGAGGGCCTCTCACCTGCCCAAACGCACCTGAACACAACAAGATAATGGCTTAGTGATGGAGACGATACAAATCGATCTAGCTTACACTCTGTGGCAGTGTCCTCACCATTCTGCTGAGGAGGGTATCCTCCCTGAATGCCAGGCTGAGGTGGAGGCTGCTGCATGGACCCAGGAGGGCCTGGTGGGCCCTGTGGTCCTGGAGGCAGGTGGTTGTTCTGGGCCATGGAAGTGGGAGGCATCTGAACTCTGGGAGGAGGGGCACCTGAGTGGTAGGGGGGTAGTTGGGATGGAGGGGGTTGCTGTTGGGGTGGCATGGGGCCTGAGTACTGGCCAGAGGGCATTGAGATTGGAGAAGAACCATGAGGAGGAAAAGACCCAGGCTGAGAGGAAGGAGGAGGTGCTCTAGGCTGGAAGGAGCCCTGGGCAGGGGGAGGCGGGCCGGAGACAAAGGCAGGGTGGCTGTTAGGTGGAGGTGCTGAGGAGAAGGGGGGCTGGGTTGGAGGGAAGGACTGCTGTGGCTGGGACACTGGGGGAGCAGGAGCATGGCTGGGTGTAGGTGCAGGACCCGAGTAGGAGGAGGGAGGAAAGGTTTGCTGGGAGGAAGGAAGTGGCGGCGCATGAGAGGTGAACTGCTGTTGAGAGGTAGGGGGGAGAGAAGAGTTAAATGGCTGTTGGGAAGGAGGTGGTGGGCCTCCGTAGTATTGCTGAGAAGCTGGAGGGCCACTTGGAGCTGGCGGTTGGGTCGGGGCAGAGGACGCGGGGGGAGGGGCTTGGGTGTAAGAGTGTGGAGGCGCAGCTGAGTAGGCGGTATTGACAGGAGGCTGGGAGCTGTGAGGTGGATCTAAGGAGAGAGCGACAGACGATTATCTCCAGGCGTCATTTAAATCTTTGTTACGTCCACATCACATGCCTTTCCCGCCATATTAAAATCGAGCAAGTAACGGCACTGAAATATAAATCCATCCAAATGTACCATATCCTGGCCCCGCAGGGGTTGGTGGTCCAGAGGTGATCTGCATCCCGGTCATCTGGTTAGTGACCTGCTGCATTGAGGGTTGGGGCCCGTAGTGTTGTGGATAGGAGGGTTGTGGCCCCGACAGGTTCACAGCTCCCTGGTTGTATGGCTGAGACGCAGCAGGTCTGGAAACGCATACATATTTCAATGTGTGTATGTCAGTCTTTTTACAGTAAGCGGATTAAATGTCATGTAAATGCTAAAACCTGGCTTCTGTAATCGGGGTAGCGGATTAGAGAAATCTGGTTTCCATGCTAAATTTCTCCCGGTGAACGCTGATTTCGCAGCCACGGTTATGAGTAACCCTGTTTGCACAGTATTTCTAGGCTGCATTAAAGCTGCAAGTAGTCTGATAACATTTGAGTTGTGTGTACAATTTGTTTAAAAAAACAACAACAACGTTTTATAAAACCCACAGTCTAAATATACTGAAGAGAATCAACATGTAATTTACCTGGGTGGTGCCTGTGTCATAGGCGGGGGTCCATTCTGCATGTCCCCTTGACTGTGACTGTACTGACTGTACTGTTGAGGTGCTGAAGGGGCTCCAGAGGTGGGAGGACCCCTGGCAGGACCTGAAATGCAGGGACAGAAGATTACACACACACACTTTCAAAAAGCATATTCATCCCCACGACAACTAATCCTGAATTCATTCCGATACCAATCTTTCTAATGTGACCAGATTAGCAGAGCAAGCTAAATGCGGCTATGGGCCACTGCTGTGCACAAATACAGTTTTAGAACCAACTGATTACATTTCCAGATTTTGCCTCTGGGGTTGGGCGCACACTCTACACTGAAACCAGGCTGATTTTCTGATGAAGGCTGGAAATAAACAGCAGAGGATAATTTTAGGATGTAAAACCTCCCCGAGCAACTGTCAGGCTGTCAACTTGTCTTTGTTTTTACTGTTTTAAAATTGCAGGCATGAGAAACGGTCAGCCGAGTAGTTTGCTAATAAATAAAAAAAGTGATATCCACACTGTGTGAGGGGGGGGGGTTAAAGTCACAATACACCACTTGACCTAACGTAGTGCACACTAAAACAACAATAAGGGTCAAATTAAACATTAACAAATAGAAAATAAATATGACCAGCAAATAGAGATCGTCAAACTCGGATAAAAACGCGGAGCTCACAATTTGTAGGACATACAAACGTCTGGTAATAAAAAGGTTAGTAACTGCTTGGCTGCTATGCTTAACAACCACTGGCATTCGGTAGAATCAAATGATCCACCTCTATTGTACTTTATGAAAAGAACATGACAGGAAGAATAATGCCCGCAGATACAGAGGAAATCAATGCCTGCAGAGCATGTGAATTGTGAAATGAATGAGTAAGAAAAAGAGAGTTACCTAAGTCGAGAGGAGAGGAGAGGTCAGAGACTGGGTGTACAGCCACAGTCTTAGAGGGAAAGCTTGTGAAAGGAGAATAACCTGAAATACAAGGAAAGAGGGAAAGAGGGCAAACGCAGAAAGATGGAGGGAAATGCTTAAAGCAACGTGAAGATATGAGGGAGCAGTCAAGATTCAGATTAGTATGCAAAGGCACAGTGCTGTTCTCACACATGTAAGAACAATCACATGGCGAGAAGCAGGTAGGTAGGACACTCCAAGGTTATGGCTCTATGAGAGCATCAAAGCTGATCTGGTGTGTCTCTCTCTGTCTCTCACTCTCAACTCATTCGTATGCAAACATATTCAGAAGCAGCGCTTTACCTTGTGGCGGAGGCCCGGGCTGGTAGGCTGATGCAGGGCCGTTGTAGGGAGCGTAGGGTGCTGGGTATCCCCCGTCCACGGGTGCGAAGCCAGGTTGGCCGTAGCCAGGCTGGGGCTGGCCATATGGAGAGGCCATTGGAGTGTGCTGGTTTACATTCATCCTCAGACCATCCCTAAATCTGAATAAAATTGTGACACAATCACTCGATTACCAAATCTTGTTTAGGATCTTTTTAGGTTAAAAACAGAGATTTCAGCACCACGATGCCCGGAATGTAAACGCCCGTAAGAACGGGACGCTTTTAATGCCAAAGTCTTTGAGTTCGCCCGATTCTGGAGGAGGCCGCCGTTCTCTAAAAGCAGCTGGGACAATGAGGAAAATGTACAGACAAGACGCCACAACTAATCTTAGTAAACATCTTTACTAACAATTCTCTCCGTCTCAAGAAAAAAAAAGATGAATTCCGTTTTTAATGATCTCCAATATATCGGGGAATCATTTCCATTATCAACAAAAAAGACATGGAGAGAATTGAAGGCATTCCCAAGAAAAAGATACATGACCCCATCCCGAGTGTGCTGTCACATTTGCACCTGAACCACCAAACAGGAAAAGTAATACAGAACACCTGTACGGATGTCTTGGCTCCACAGGTTTCAACCGTCAGACACAAATAAAGCTTTCTATAGAAGTCAACATTTCCTGGTTCAGCGACAACACCCTTGCTGGCTTTTTATGTTTGACTTGGCCACACCTATGACCTACGATGTCTAACTATTCAATTTGGAGACACACACACACACAAGATGCAACAATGAATGCTTTACATGGCATAAACAAAACCCACGCTGAAACAGGCACAAGTCACTCAAAGTAAGCCCAAACTAACATGTGTAGGAACTGACGTTAGTACTCTCAGCTGTGAGGGTGAGAATAGCTGCCTGGTGCAGTGAAGACGTGTGTGTCATGCCGGACTTGAGCATGAAGCCACAGTGTTTACAGGCCACCAGAAGACCCCAGGAGGTAACTCAGCGGGGCTGTCAACGAGCGGGATCCTGCTCCTCGCATATAAACTTCATCCTCATCGCTTTCAATGGCGTTGCTTCTTGACTTGGCGTCCGGAGGCCGGAATGAACCTATATGACAGCGTGATGAGTATCACCTAACAGACACACGCGGGCTGAACGAGCGGGGCCTTTGAATAATTCAGCGGTGCTGGTGAACACAACGAGAAACACAATCGCTGGAGACGATGTTCGGTGCGCCGGGGCCTACTGAGTGGACCCACATCGGCTCCCTGTGTTAGCTAAAAGCACCGGGTTAGCAATACCACTCAAAACACTAGAACACGCATCCAACACCTGACACACGTCATATTTGAGAACAACAAACGAATGTTAGGAGGAAGTCACCGCCAGCCTCGTAGAGGTGAAGTGTGAGAGCTAACGTGCCGCATTACAGTCAGCTAGCTTCGCTAGCTTCACTGACGTTAACACGTCAAGCAAAAAGAAAAACAACAACTCAATAACACAACTGGTTATCGTGGTGTTTGCGAACAGTTACGAGAGAAAAAAACCGTCCCAAAGACGAGAGCGAAGTAAACGACAACTTGCCAGAGCAGTTGAACCACGGTGACAGCAGCTGTGGATGAATCAGCTGTGACCAACGCGCCACAACCGGAGCTAGCTTAACGTTACAGCATGCTAGCTTAGCTAAGCTAGCAACCTCCAGCTATTTTAGCTGGAACGCTGTTAGCATCGGCTAGCTTCGGCTAGCATCGAGTCCAAAACTCTTCCCGTCGAGCCGGGCGTCGATGTCACACCTTTAACTTGTTTCAAATCCAAACCTTACCTCCGACGTGGTGTGAATAGCTATATCTCTGCTCGGGACAAGCTGCGATACCCGGTGGGGGCCGACAAAAAAAAAACTGGAGCCGCCGTCGTCCCGAGGTGTTTTCTCACTAATCCCTTCTCGGTTTCAGAAGCGGACGTTCAGCGGAACTGCTGCAGCGCTGTGCCACGTCCACATCCGGACCCCGCAGAGCGACTAGCCCCCCCTACATTCATCTCCTCTACTGTACCAAGACCACCACACTGGTTACACAGTGTGTGTGTGCGGTTACTATAAACTCAGGTATTGACGTTTTAATTAAATAACAGTGATAACGAGTACAACTTTGTTTCTCCAGCTTTTGTTTTGTGTAGCAACACTTCATTTCTATTAATTACTATTTATAATAATTACTATTTCATGTACAGACCTAGTATATTTTCAAACTTGATTTGCCATAAACACATACATATATTTCTATGGGCTCTTTTCAATTAAATTAAATACCCTTTATTTTGGATAGCCCAAAATCACAAATGTCAAATTTGTCTCAGAGGGCTTTGCAATCTGTACGCATACGACATCTTCTGTCCCGGGACCTCACATCGGCACAAGTAAAAATGTAGGCTTAGGCTAAGAGCCAATATGACTTTGTTGATCAGTCATCGATCAAATTATTATAATGTGACAAGAGGTTGCCATCTGAATAGGCCAAAGTGATTTGGCTACGTTTTTGGGCATCAAACTGCTCCCCCTTGCAATCAGGGAACAATTTGGAATTACTACAAACACCTGGCATGCAGTTTCATTAGATGATCAGATTTGAGCTGTTGTTGGGCCAAGTCATTTGGGCTAATACATTCTGTAATCCTCTGCTAGAGACAGTGAAGCTGATGAACAGCAACATGGGAGCCAGTATTCACAATCTTCCTCCAAAACTGCATTCCTGAACAATTTAAAAAAAAAGCTTTATGTGTAAAAATATGTTTATTGACAGCTGAAGGATCAACAATTATATTTCTTAGGATATCAGCTCCCTCTAGTACCCACTGAATTGACTAAAATTCCTAAAAAGATGTCCCCCTCTGTCCTTTAAGGTCAGGGTGCTGTGGGTAGATGAAGACAAATCTGTGAGCCGCCTCAGCAGCGGCTGCTGGCCAGACTGGCTGAGCTGGGGGTCAAAGAGGGAGTGGCTGTTGTGGTTATTTCGGGAGGCTATATCAGCAAGCACCCCGTCCTGGACAGAGGGCTTGAGAGTGACATGGCAAGTGTTGAATGCTAAAAGGATGAAAACACACACACACACACACACACACACGCACACGCACACACACACACACCTTTTTCCCCTTCTCA
This sequence comes from Cyclopterus lumpus, assembly GCF_009769545.1. Taxonomy (NCBI): domain Eukaryota; kingdom Metazoa; phylum Chordata; class Actinopteri; order Perciformes; family Cyclopteridae; genus Cyclopterus; species Cyclopterus lumpus. The sequence goes on along the minus strand of NC_046984.1, from coordinate 14,184,309 downwards.
CCCTCTCCCGAGTGCCCACCCCTCCGTCACAGCATTCCCGTGTAAGCAGATGAAAGCCAGCCACCCACTGTCTCCTCAGGGGTTGAGGGATTCGCCGTTGTCACCGAGTGGAGCGGGGAGGCAGAAGCCTCACTCTCTCTCGTTGATGCTCACGGAGTGTGAGGAACTGAAGAAGTGGAGATCAACTTATACAGAGTCACACACACACACACACACACACACACACAGCAGGCTGTGAGCGGGGATGGTAGCCGAGGAGATTGTGGTCTCCCTCTCGGGAGGTTCCCCGTGGGGCTTCAGACTGCAGGGAGGAGCAGAGCAACAAAAACCTCTACAGGTGGCAAAGGTACAGTGGAACCGATACGTGTGTGTGAGTCTGTGTGCATGTGTGTTTGTGTGTATGCCAAGGTGGCAACATGAGTAGACGGGTTTAATAGAGACCGCAGCTGTTAATTGCGGTCTGAGGCCTTGATGGGTAGTTTTGTGTTTTGCTATTTTTGTAATTCTGGAGCTTATAGGTATCTTTTTATAGAGGTATACATAAACTTAATACTTAATTCAGTGTTATAATCAAGCTTTTTCAAACACAAGTAAGTCTTTTCACTTGAAGTTTGTTCTCAGCAATTTTTTGAAAAGCATGAACCACCTTACTTTGGAGAGCATCCCTGAATTGGAGAGGGATGAGTTTGATGGGCAAAGGATACCAATCAGGACGTCTTTTCACATTAAACCTTTCCATCATAGTGTTGTTACTCAGAAAACTGCCACTTTTCTACTGTTACAATCTGACCAAAAGTAATCTTCCCTCTACAACAGTTTTCCCATGCTCATTTGGCCGCAGCCAATTTACATTTTCCCGGTTGTGAACCAGTTGTGTTTGTGGGTCAAAGAACAGAGAGAACACAAGTCTGGGGGTTGAGCTTGACTCGAGGTTTCATCACAGCATCCTGGTGGCGACCGCACAGTCTACAGTGCATATGTGTCCATACATTCTATATTATTACTTTTCTCTAAGTGCACAACGACACACACACACACACATTGTCTGTGTAGTTATCCACGAAAACGTTTATTTCCGATTAGTCTCCGGCACACATTTCCTGGACATAATAATCCAATTTAAAGCGCCAGGAATATTCTGTTTTCTTCAGGTTGATTTCTTCAAATGCTTTTAGTGTTTATATCTGTTGACAGTCCAGAATGTTGTCTCTAATAAGAAAATCTATTCTGGAGAGGAGGAATGCGAACTCTCTCCTTCTGACGTTTATAGTTGGCCGGTCACTCATAAACTGTCATAACCTCTGATTAAAAATTGCGGCGGAGTGACTCTGGCACCGAAGGCCTCTCTTCATCCAGGGTTTTCGAGCGGATAAGGTCACCTTCGATGAGAGTTTGATCAGTGCGAGCTTCCTCATGTCGGTGTATGTGTGCGACCTGTCGTTTGTGTGGTTGTGCATACCTCAGATAAGCCCGGTTGGGAATGGAGCACAAAGTAGAAGATCAGAATAGCTCATTTGAGAGCCGCTTGGAAGCTGAGTGTGGAAAAAGACCTTTTGTTCACACACACTCTGACACTTTCCTGTCTCATAAAGTTCTAGTGTCGTCTGTATTTTATTTCAGCGCCCTGTCTTTCGTTGTCTGTCTAGGAATCTGCTCGATTTTCCTGCAAGGTTTTATTTTGGGTATGTAGGGAACATATGGTGAATGACAGGCATCCCTCCTGGGCCAGACCGGCGATGCAGCTGTTCAAACCCCCTCTTTCACGATGTTCACTTGTGCTATGTGTGTAGATGTGTGTGTGTGTGTGTGTGTGTACATTTGTCTGGCTGGGAGAGTACGAGACAGCTTGTCCTTACATGTGTTTGTGTGGAAGTCGCTTTGGGATTAGTGGGTCAAGAGACATTGATAAAGGCAAATACTTGAGTGTCCAAGTAGGTGCGGGAACACACTTTCCTCCCCTCGACATTTTCACAGTGACAAGGTGTGTGTATTAGTATGTATATACGTGAGGAGACAGAGTTTGAGGGCCTTATCTTCTTCTTGTTGAGGAAACTGCAATCTGGCAGACAAGAATACTCACCTTCCATCAATCACCCAGCCGCCCACAGATATACTTCCTGAAGGATCCTCTGACATCATCTCTTGGCGACCTCCAGGGACAGCTGCCTGACTTCACGGGTTATTCTAATACAGGGACAAAGATGGCTGCCAGGGGAGGAGAGATGCCTGTTGCTGAACACCGAACAATCATTTTTATGTAATTCTCTTAGATTCAACTGTATTTGTTACAAAGGAAATTTGCTGTGCAGCAGGTGCGACACTTTAGGATGTGAGAAAACATAACTATTCATGATTACATGAGTTTGACACAAAAAAAAGTGTTATGATGCTTCATTAGGATTATGCAGGAGCAGTTTGATCAGGTTCGATTGACAGTGGACTTCCATCATGAGCTAACAACCCCATAACTGTCATCCCAGTTTATGATTTTGGCTGACTGTGGCTCAGGGGTTGGAGTAGGCTTTAGGATGGGTTAGGTGCAGACATAAAATGGAATTTATGTCTTTAACGATTGAAATATTTTCCAGCGTAGCTCTTCCACCTCCAAACCAGTGAGAACATTTCAGACCAAATTTGAAATATCTCAGGAAACTGTTCAAACTTTGGTGGAAAATGTTGGTTTCGTGCTGGAATACATCTCAGAGTGAGAAGTGAGATGTTCTGGGATGTTTACTACAACAATGAGTTACTAAATATTCATATTTAACATCGGAGCATTAAGTTCTCAACTGAAACTCATAAATAATAAAAAGTGAAGATCAGGTGGGAGAGTAGACAATGTGCTATAATATAATGTAAATAAGCCACAAGTATTAATATGTGTTATTATTAACCCTATTCCTCTCAGATTCGCCGGCGCAGCAAAGCGTGCAAAGCTGGACTGAAGGAGCAAGATGAGCTTATTGCCATCGGCGACCATATGTGTGCAGAGCTCAGTCATGCTCAGGCCATGTGCCTCATAGATATGGAGAGCGCCACACTCAACCTGAGGGTCAAAAGGTTAGAACACGTATACAGGCTTCGTGACTTGAAGACATTTCAACCAAACAGATTTTCACAACTCTTTATCTGTCTCGTTTCCAGAGCCCCTTCTGGATTCCACTCCTCATCTTACTCTGGTTTCTCTGCACCGACCCACTCCTGCATGAGGGTCCTGTCTCCCCCCGCGGCTCTCTTGTCCTGCCACCGTACCTCCATCCTCTCCCCCACCGGGACACCCAGGGGCATCACTTCCCCTCCGGACAGCGAGGCTTACTACGGAGAGACGGACAGTGACGCAGACACGCAGTCGCTCACGCACCGTCGCCAACGGCGCACGCCTCCTCACACTCGCTCACCTGCGCGCCATGACAACCAAGAGGAGGAGGAGACCTCAGAGATGAGCGGGTAAGGATTTGCATACCTCCTGTACTCAAAGTAGGCCGTAGAAGGTTTTTCTTGGATCAGTCTTTCCAAAAAGCTGCAACATTAAACTGAGGGTTCCTGTGATATTCTACCACTGCAGTTTTTAATCTTCGTTGTGCTCTGTCTTTCCTCTGAGGTATGAGAGCGCCACAGATCCAGGGGTTTCCATGCAGGGCCAGTGGGGGGGTCAGTGTCTTCCCGGCGTCCCTCGCAGAGAACTCATCTACCAGCCCCTCCGGACCGAGTGGACCACTCCAGCACACACCCCACACGCTGTGACCCCTCACACGCTCGTACCGACCCCCGATCAGGGGTTGATGGAGGCGGAGGGAGAAGGGGACAGTGGCTTCCAGGAGGCGGGGGGGTGCAGCGGGCTGAGCTGCCCACCGCTCGTGTCCCCTGAACGGGCCAAAGAGGCTCTGCTTTCGGCCGCTGGTAAATATCTGGTGCCCATGGTGGGACTACAGCAGACCCCGATCAGCGACGAGCTCTCCACCACCTACATGGACAAAGCACGGCAAGCTAGTGAGTGTATATGCTCATCCAAAACATTTCACCGTTACACAGAAATAATCAAGAGATTATAATGCACAGGATAAAGGTAGGATAGAGGGAAAATAAACATACAATGTGAGAATAGTAAAATATAGAGGCTACCATGATCATAATAGTGTATGGTAATTATTATACTGCTTTAGAATATATTTATTAACCAAGTAATGTATTCTAAGTGATGTTACAAGTCTAATTTGAATCCCTTACAGCACTCAATCTTACATGTGGGTTTGTTCAAATTTGTATTCACTTTTGACCAAAAACAGGAGACGTACTGGTTTCTCATGGCGATGCACCCTTTTCAGTCTTGACTGCAGTGTTTTTGCTTTTTAATTTAAATACCAAAGTTATCTCTGAAGGCGTCAGCCGTGCAGCCTCGAATCTTATCAATAACTAGATCACCCTCTAGTGGGTATGTTCTGCAACTGGAGCATCCAGTTACATTCACAGGCTGGCGGTGATGGCGTGAGAGAGGTATTCCACCTCCCCCTCCTCCCCTCTTCTGTCTCTGAAACAGTAGTCCATCTTTTCTGTCAGTATTCGGATCACTCGCTGTATTTATAGGCGTTCAAGCTTCTTATCCACAGACTGAACATGACTCTGACTTACAAGCCACACAGCTGAACATGTGGTGTATACATGTGTGTTTGCACAAGAGTGTATGTGTATGTGTGTGTGTGTGTTTCTTCCCATGTGTGCACAGTAGACAACATATTGTATCAGTAAAATGTCTCCTAGTCCTGAAACGATTAGTCAAATAATTGATCAAGAGAATCTTATCCAGAAAAAAACATCCGCCCACTCCAGCTTATCTAATGTGAGAATGTGCTTCTGTCCTCTATTATTGTAATTTAAATATCTTTGGGTCTTGACTACATCATTCAGAAGTTCCCTTTATGTGTGAAAAAATTATGGTGTGTTTTCCACCAGATTCTGGAAATTTATGATTTACCAAATTTAGATTTACCAGTCTGATATCTGTAAGGTCAATATGAAGCTGCAGAAGAAAGTTAGCCTAGCTTAGCGTAGTGACAGGAACCAGGGGAGATCAGCACGCATGGCTTTGTCCGTAGATGAAGGTACACTGATTGGCGAAAGCTGAACAGCCAATCAGAGTGATTTCTCTCACCAGCGTGCTCCGCCGCCAAATCAACTTCCTCATTCAGCCGAAATATCGCTGCAAATGGCAGATTAGTGCCAACATTGCGGCACACACCGCCAAAACTAAGGCTACAGGCGCTCACCGGCGGCCCGAGATTGGTCGACATTGATGCGTCAATGGGGCCTTTGAGCTCACTAATTGCCACGTTAACAAAAAACAACTCAATTCAATGAAAAGACGCAAAAGCAGACTCAACCTCCTCATCTAATTCTCGACTAGATAGCGGAGGAGTATTTCCCAACATTTTCAATAATTCCTTTGATCCGTCAATAAGGTAGTAATGAAGCATCTATCAAGAGGCCGAGGGCCTGAATGACTTTAGGTTGGGCTTCACTATAGAATGAATGATGACAGAGGCGTTCAGGGACCTGCCCTTTCTCACGTTACACACACACACACACGCATGCACACACGCACACACCCACACACACACACACACACACACACACACACTCTGTGTGCGTGGTTGTTAGGGTTGAATTGTCAACAGCAGAGAGCAGCACGTCAGTAAAGAGCTGTGACCAAGCTTTGCTCTAAAAACTATAATTAGCTTTCTGAACTCACACACATACACAAACAAACAAACAAACAGCCACAAACACGCACACACATTGAATGACACTGCCGTCTATACTCTCTCTATGTGTATGAGACAGAGACTGGACAGGTGTTTGATGCCTGTCACACAGACAGGAATAGTGGGTTGACATCATGCGTTGGTTTGGGTTGCTGATCACAGACAAAGGTCTTTACATGGGCTGTGTCCTGAGAGAGGAGCTGGAAGACAGAGGCTAAACGGTGCCCCACTAGGAGCAGAACTGGACTCTGTGAGGGTGAGTGTGTGTGGGAGGGTCTGAGGGAGTTTAAGATCACACACTCATACTCACACTTGTGAGATGAGGGACCTCACATCCCGTTTAGGTTCAGACGTAGGTGGACACAGAGTCCCACACACCGTGTACGCAGGTAAGACCCATTACAATCCTTTTATTCACTCACATTAGAAGTAATGCATATTGGTTTTGAATTTTGTTTAATGTAATAATAATTTATATTATATGTCAGGACCTTTGAAAGTTGACCATTAATGTCAACATTATTTGTGATTGTTTTACTGTAATGGACCTGACTTAAGTTCCTTATTTAGATGTGAGGCTCAGTTTCTCTGCCTGTGATCGTGCATCACTTTTGATGTTTGTTTGTATCAACTTGATGAAGCTATATGTTGTTTATTGAGGGTTGAATACATAATGAAAAAGCACTTTAGCCCGAGACTGAAATATTATTATATAACAACTAGTGGATGGAGAGGGATATAATTTGTTGCAGAAATTCATGACTTTGGTGGCCCCCATGTGGTTTTCAGTGAAATGCCTTAAAAATAAATAAAGAGATGGCTTAAAGCAAACCAGACTCACCAGATAACTTTGTTGACCTCCTAATCTTTCCTCTAAAAAGCCATCATTGGATCAAACCAATAGCTAAGTAAACAAATGACATTCTCACCAGGGTCCCACCTCCTAATCTATCAGTTGACAGTCGTTTTGGTCTTAGTTGACTAAGATTTCTTTAGCCATATTTTATGCTCTTTTTTTTTATGCTGAGAGATTTACTTAAAAAGAAACCTGGGAGCGCATCTCTGGGAAACACAATATTGTGGAGCTTTTGAGTGATACTTTGAGGATCTGTCAATTAAATCACCTAATCAATTAGTCAAACAAAATTGTGACTCCATTTCCTGAGTTGAGGACAGTTCTATCAGCTCTGTGTGTTGTTTGTGTTTAGTGCTAATTAGAAAATGCCAATATGCTAAACAAAGATGTGTTAGCGGTTAGCTCCCTGTACCACTCTGCATAATGAGTCTAACAGAGCCGCGAGCATTGCTGTAGACCTTGTTATGTCTTTGTTATAGGACTATCTAAACACGTGCAACTGGTATATCAAGTGTGATACTGGGATTTTGAGCTTGAATGTATGAACGTTATGTAGAATATGAAGGCTGCAGCATGCTATAGTTATGTAGAATAAGGAGGCTGCATCATGCTATAGTTATGTAGTATAAGGAGGCTGCATCATGCTATAGTTATGTAGTGAGGATATGTGAGGTGAGCCAAGGTACTAAAAAGACTCAAATAGCCTTTCGACTAACAGAGATACACACATGCACATGCTGGGTTACACACACACACACGTGCGCTCACACACACACACACGCACACACACACACACACACACACACACACACAAAGACTGTTCCCGTGGAGTGCGACTCAACTCTGGATAGCAGCAGGAATTCTTTGTTCCAAATCCACAACACAGATGCCTGTCTGTCACTGAACTCCTCGCTGTGATAATATACTGTATAAATCAGCCACTGCTCGCAGTCGCTGTTGTTTCCGTTATTTGTCGCCTGTGCCTTGTTTTATATTAATCAAAAATCCGGCTCCCTCCTTTGCTTCCTCTCCCCTTCAGCACATTTATTTTGGTCTCTCTCTCTTTCCGCTTCCTGTCTTGCAGAGTTGCAGCGTGGGGAGAGCGTGGTGGAGAAACAGGTGAAAGAAGCTCGCACTAAATGCCGCTCCATTGCCTCTTTGCTGACTGATGCTCCCAACCCCAACTCGAAGGGGGTGCTTATGTTCAAGAAACGTCGGCAGAGGGCCAAGAAGTACACACTGACCTGCTTCGGCAAAGCAGAGGGAGACAGAGGAGGGGAGACAGAAGGAGACACAGGAGGGGAGACGGAAGAGGAAGGAGGAAGCTCCGCCCCGAGTGGCTCAGAAGTTGATGAAGAGGGATTCTCAGCATCGTTTGACTCTACGTGGGACACCGGTTATCTAGACGTGCTGGACAGGAAAAGCTCTGCCTGCCCTTCATCCACACCAGCTACTCCAACAACGCCAACAACCAATCACAGCTCAGGGCTGGACATCTCAGCCTATCAGACACCAGGACTGTGGACTTCTGTTAATCAAAGCCTAGGGTTGGAGATCTCAGGGCTGGAGAGCTCAGCCGATCAGGGCTCAATGCTGGACAGCAGCATCAGGAAGCAGCCAATCAGTAACCGCCCTGCACACATGTCTCCTCCAGCTGTGGCTCTGACCAATGGGGGGTCAATGGCTGTAAGTCGGGCTAGTGTTGTTCTGAACCCGCCCTCTCAAATGCCCCATCTCAGTCAAAATGGGCAACAGGGCAACCCTAATCCTAGTCCTAACCCTAATCATTGTCGTAGCCCAATAACAGACTCAGATCATCTCCTGAATCCAGGTGTTCTGAACCGTACTGCACGCCCCTTCACCCCAGGGCCTTCCTCTCGTGCATCTGTAACCTCCGTGATGTTCCGCCCTCCCCAACCCAAACCCACACCTGTGACCATGACGACCAAACCAGTCGCGGCCATCTCCATGGTGACTATCCAACCTACTCTTCATCCATCTGGGACAGATGCAAGGAGAACGGTGTCTAGCACCTCACTGTACATCCCTCCCAGAAATAACAACAGCAACATTAACTCTCCCCCCTCCTCTCTGTCTTCTGCACCTTTCTCCCAGCCTGCCACAAATCCACCCACATTTTCCCCTCAGCCCGCAGTGTATGCTTCCCCCTCCGTCTTGTTCTCTCCTTCACCTGCTCAACCTTTCTCCCCTCAAGCTCCACAGGCATTTTCCTCTCCTCCTGCTGCTTATCCACCTTCCTCAACCTACATTTCTGCTTCTCCCATCTCCCCGCCACATCCCCCTGATATGACTCAGGTCTCCTTCCATGCCCAGCCCACCCCTCCTTTTCCTCCTCCCACCCAACCTTCTCCATCTCCCTCAGTCCACCCCTACATCAACATGACAGGTGAAGTGACTCCTGGCCCCTATGCTGCCATAGCAACTGCATCACCAACCCAGGATTCACTGGTGACTCGAGAGGAGCGCATCTCGGTCCCAGCCAGCCGCACCGGCATTCTGCACGATGCCCGTCGTCGTAGCAACAAGAAGCCGATGTTCTGTGCAGTCCAGAACAGAGATGTTTCTCCAAACCCAGACTTGCTGTCAATGGTCCAGAACATGGACGACCACTTTGGGAGTGGATCCAGGGGCGTCCTGGTGACTCCAAGTGTTGAAACTGGAGCTGTACCAAGCGGGGAGACCGGACATGAGTCAGGGCCTGAGGAGGACTGGCTGAGGCTGGGGGCAGAGGCCTGCAACTTCATGCAGGCCCAGCGGAGACCCAGGCCACCGCCTGTAGCTCCCAAACCCCAAACCCCCCAGGTGCCACAGCTGGCGGGGAAGGGAGGTGAGCTGTTTGCCCGCCGGCAGAACAGGATGGATCGGTACATTGTGGAGCGATCTCCCTCTGTTGCTGCAGTACCTTACTCTCCCGCCCAGACGAGGGACTCATCACCCACGCCTTCTCTTCCTTCCACCTGGAAGTACTCGTCCAACATCCGTGCTCCTCCTCCAATCAGCTACAACCCCCTTCTCTCTCCTTCCTGCCCTCTGAAGGCCCAGAAGAAGTCTGAGGTGACAAAGTCTGGGCCGGCTGGATCTAAAGGGAAGAAAGCGGGCCTCAAGTCTGTGGAAATTATGAGCCACCAGCCCTACCAGCTCAACTCTTCTTTGTTTACCTATGGGGGCGGGGTTCCCATGGACACCTCCACCTATCAGCAGCAGAAAGGAATGGCAAGTGTGCCTCAGAAGACCGCACGAGTGTATGAGGTGAAGCGCTTCTCCACGCCCCCACCGACATCCACGGGGCCCGCGCTCAAAGTTATTGTACCTCGATCAGCGACGACACTCGGAGAACCGCTGTGGCACTCTGATGTCACATATCCTCCCCCCACAGTTGGCCACGCCCCCCACCAACCCTATCAGCCTCAACCCCAACCCTTCCAACCTCAGTGGGCCACCTCCCCTCTGTCTCCCCCACCTCCTCCTGCCCCGAACGCTCCACTCCCTCAGCTTCCCACCTTCTCCGCTGCTCCTGCTTCAATTCTAATCCAGTCCCCGACCTTCACCCACCTTCAGCCCTCCAACACCGCGCAGGCCAATAGGCAGTTTAAGAGTGCCCCAAATCTGAGTCCCCTGGGTCCCGCTGGTGCCTCTCGGTTGGCCTCCAGCAGCAGTCAACCGAACAGGTTCCCCAAGCCCAGGTTTAGCACTTCCAACATGGGTCTGCAGCCTTGTGTCTGGCGCCCTGGATCCACTGCGCACTGAACAGACTCTGGAATGGACATAATAAACCTTGGCTCTGTGGGAACCTTTTTTAAAATAGGTCCATGTGTTTTTAGTATTGTAACATTGTTATTCAGGGCTTTAGCTTGGGGGTTTTACCAGCCACAAGATCTGTTTGTTTGGCCACCCATGTAGCACATTTTATCACTTACATGTAATCGTGTTGCCTCATTTATCCAACGCATTTGGCTGTAGTTAGAGGAAGCACTGTTTTGCAAAGGAAATCTGAGATCTGTTACAAAGAAAATAGAGATCAACTGCAGATTTAAAAAGGACAGAAAGAAATGCTGGAGAAAACTGAAATAAAGTTTGTGTAAATATTATATTGAATGAGGAAGAATTAAGTTCAAACATCAAAAAAAAAAGAAGAGTAGAGAATGTGAAAAAACAAGACTGTGTTGAGAGAGATGTGGTCGAAGATAGAAAAAAGATGAAAAAAGGAAAGCACAGATGAAGTGACATAATAGAAACAATGTGTAAAAGGAGCAGATTTGACTCAAAACTTGACAATCTGTTAACATCCTACAGCACCTGTTGCATCCGGCAATATCATATAACGTTGATTTACTAGCACATTTGAAGTACCTACTACGTAATTTCCCCTGTTATATTTATTATACGGATTTGGATGGATTTTTTTCAGTTGTACCTCTGCAGCAGCGTGTGCTTTGTTTTCTGTAGATGTTCATAGGGTGAAGGGCACAGCTGCCAGGAAGAAGGGAAGCCTTTCACAGTAGCCTTGATTTCTGATCTGTTGATATGAAACAAGAGATGTATAACATGTCTGTTTAGCTGTTTTCCAGAGAGACATGCGGCTGAATAAAAATAGACATGACTCACCTCAGCTGTCACTCTGTTTCTCCCTGTCACATGCTCCCACGCCGCTCCAGTATCTCCTCCTCCCATTAGGTTCTACCCCTTTCTCTCTTTCTCATTTCCCCGTCTCGTCTAATATCTTAATTGCTCTCTCAGGATTCAGTCTGTGAAGTAATAGTTAAGGCGTCAAGAACATGTGACTTTAAACTCTCACCACATGGAGGCACTGCAGGATTTGCCATACAGACATGCTGCACCACCAGTTTGAGGTCTCCTCCTCCCTTGATCACAGATTTTACATAATGAGAAAGTGAGTAACATTAAAACAAAAACAATACGGTTTCCATTTGATATCCTACCTTTTAGAATCTTAAATGACATTTATTTAGATCCTGACCTTTTAACATATTTTTCTATTTAGTGATCAGGCTGAATGATGAAATAAAAATCCTTTAAAATACATGCATCCCTTTTCTAATTTAGAGTCAATGTCTGATGATTGTAGTCGAAAACATCCTCGCAGGATTGTCGGCCTCCATTTCTGAGCAGTTACATGACAGCCACCTGATGGCCTTGGAGCTGTGAAACCCAACCATGGACACGGAAAGGGATCTGACCTCTGACCCCTTGACTGGGATCAGGTGACAGATGGGGCTAACTTTAGCTGCTAACCTTAGTCCTGTTGAGGTCTGCTGGTAAGCTCAGCTGCTGTGCTAGTGGAAGGTGCAAAAAAACTCACATTCAGATTATTTTTTTTCTGCAAACTAGGTCACCGGATTTTGGAAATACATAAAAGCTGGAACTGCACTTATAGTAATGACTGAAGTAGCTCTTTCAACTTTTGGCCAAATTTACCAAATTAGTTCCACAATCCTCCCTCTTTTGGTCTCTCTCTTCCTCTCCGTTAATTCCTCTGTGAATCAATTTCACACACACACACACACACACACACACACACACGCACAAATCATTTCCCCTATTTTCGGAGCAGTTAATCTCCACCTATTTGGCCCGGTGCTAAACTCTTAATTCTGATGGATTTTTTTTATTGGGAGTGGAGGGGAAGCGCTACCTCGTACATCCTGTCTCCTCCCGCTGCGCTGCCAAAGAGGCTCTTTACTCACATCGTCTCACATCGAGTTTCTGGGTCAACCGAGTTGAGTGTTTGGGGTCAGGTGTCGGGGTTTAGGAGCAGGTCAGAAAATGAACAAATATTGGTCGTTCTCGCTCGCGTGCCATTGATGATTTTAAAAGGATATTTGAAGAGGAGTTTTTCTAATTTGTTACTAAATAATCTGTTTGGTTTAATAAAATATTGCGTGAAGGTCATTCGTAATAACCAGCCAGCTTTGTGATAAACCTTCTAATGGGCGTTAGATTCCCTGATAGATTTATAACCCAGCGACACACACATATGTATCAAGGCCACCTGCCCGCTCAGTTTCATTGCAGCGGCTAACGTAAGCTATAAATTATTTTCACCACACTTCCATGAGCGAGCATATTAAATGCTCTAAAGGTGGGTTAATCATTTTGTTGTCTCATTTATCCATGTGTTAGACACCGCCTTCTTTAGGTGTATCTACTGGCGTATTAGCGTAGGACAAATGCTAGCTGCAATATTTGACTTTTTCTTTTAAGGGGATATGGCGAACATGTTAGCAAACATTTGAAGACAGATACAATAGCATTTGTCTTTCAGGCCACCTGATTAATTAGGTCCGAATTCACTCTCTGTTAGCTCTCTACCAACTCCACATTGTTTTTTCATATTGTCATTTGATACATTTTTATTGTAAAAAATATAGATTATAGGTGCTTTAAAGATACACTTTCTGATCAGAGTCATCATCTAACGCATTGAAGAAATTATGGTTATTACTGATGATCAATCCTTTTGCAGTCGGCTGAACAAATCTTTGTTTACTCACTGACCAAAAGTCAATGTGACACAGCAGAAAGATACAAACCATTTTTGCTTCCCCACCCCACAATTGCACAAAAGTAAATTTGAATCAGACGGGGACTTAAAAAACTGGTTAAATCTAAAAAGCAGCGAACTTACGAGGAACCGTGACTGACATGAGGGTTGATATCTGCCAGGCACAAAGGTGTGAAGTGGCAAAGGTGTGTTAGCTGAAGGAGTACGTACAAAGAGACTATGAGAGGGGGAGGAAAGCACATCCACAAAAGCATAAATGCCCTTAAGCACGTAAAAACTGAGTGACAGGGGAAGAAAGTAACCGCTGGAAAGATATTTTCTATTCTCTCCCGTTGTTGGTCATGTTATCAAAAGCCCCTGTTCCCCTGCGATTGCAAGAAAACTCATTAATTTACAAGCTGGAGGAATTGACTAAAAGGAGGATCAGGATTTTAAAACGTGGTACGCTCCCCATGAAATTAACTCCTCTGGCTGTGCAACCTGTTCTCATCCCAACTCATCACGTACTGATACTTCATCAGGACCCGTGGCATCACTTTCTGACGCACTGGGTAACCCAGAGACAAAAAATATATTGCTCCACTACGGTCGCAGTAAACACGTGGCTTTTGTTGTGAATTCAAACAAACAAAAAACAGTGTGGTTTGGGTTAAAATACTGCTTGTAAAGGGAAAGTAGAAATAAAAACAACACCTGGTTTCACATTGGTCATCAACAGCTGTCTCCTGGTTGATAGTCAGAGACTGTATAAGAAGTGGAGTTACCGTGATGTCTGAGCAGAAAGTAAAGTCTGAGCCCCAAAAGCGTACCCTGCTTTATTGTCTATTTTACTCTAAATAGGACCATAATTAAAAATATTAACATCTGGCTGTATTGAAGACTTGGAACTAACAATTTAAACCATAAATTAATGTTTACAATGTTTACTGATAAATCAAGTGAGACGAAGGGTCATTTTCCCATTGGCCTCTATAACTGTACTTCTTTTTACAACCAGAGGAGTCGCCCCCACGATGGACAGAAGAGGTTGCTGCTTGGGTGAAGGTCCTGTGTTTGTTTGACAACGCGTTGGTATTTGACGCCATGCGGATGAGAACGAGCTGGATTGTGACAAAACCTAGGCGGCTTAGGACCGAAATGTGGAAGTCATTCATTTTTAAATAGCCCAGGTTACGATGAAAGTCGTCCTCACATTTTCCCATTCGCTTTTCCAGGATATTCTTTTAAAGCTAAAATGTAAAAATCGTTAGCAGTTTCCTGTTGTTCGATCATTACCATTCTCTGAACTAGAACACCCCCCCCCCCCTCACCCACCTTCCCCTTTACCCCCGACTCCCCCCCCCTGAAGGTCCATAGCACCAGAGCAGCCCTGCTGATAGGGTTTCACTCACTCCAGGGCAAAGAGGAGGGCAGGCAGTACAATACAAGCTCGAGGACGCAAACCTACCTGGAAAGCTATATTCCTCTTCTTCTGAGCCACACCTTTTCTGGGACTTTCTGGGACCTGTGTCTTCCCGTGGATATCTGGTCTTAGGTAAGACATTAGAGAAAGGATCATGCGTGACAGCATGGATAAAGAAATCTCTCTCACACGTGGCTGGAGTGTTTGTGTATTATCTTCCGCTGCTGGTCACTGAGCTATTAACTATTTTTTTCTTCCTTTTTTAAAGTACAAGGAGACGTTTACAGATCAATTTAATTCCTGGGCTCAGACGTTTTTGGCTGCAGGAAAAGCCCCCATCTGTAGCCCGTCTAGGCCTCTGCAACTTAATTAATGAATGGATTAGGGAATCAGAAGCAGATGCTGAACTTCCTATTATATATTTGACTGTTTGTTACATTAGAAGTGACAGAGCTTGTCCGAGAAAGGCTTGACATCATACATAGTTCAAAAGGTATATATTACAGATTTGTAATTTCTTGAGTAAATTGGTTTAAATATCAGTTAAACAAAATCTGAATCATGAGAGCCAGCTGGTGCAAGACTTTCCTGTTCTTCCACCAGCTCTCGATGCACCTAACACTGTGGTAGGTGAGGAATGTGGCCCTCTGCAGTGGAGTTTTTAGTCCGCCGGTATAGATGTATGTGTGTGTGTATGTGTGTATTTGGGAATGTGCTTACTGATGCCCTTCCTTCCCAGCTGTCCCCTCGAGATTTATCAGGATCTAAAACAGGCTGATCGTGGGGGGGGGGGGGGGGGGGGGGGGGGGGCGTCTTTCCCTTCACAGAGCCGGTAACCGGAGCCATGCCCTCATGCACAGCAGTGTGCCTGCATCTTGCCTCCCCCCCCCCCCCCCCCCCCCCCCCCCCAGAACATCCAAAAACACCTGTAATCTCCAGTTTTTAATCCTCGACCATGTGACTCCCATTAATCACCAAGGAGGAAAAAAAAAGCTATTTGAGTGCAAATCTGTGTTTTTGTGTGCTGGTGCGTGTACATGTATGTACAGTCCCAGTCACTCCAGCGCTCACACAGGTCTGAATCCCAGGCTAGGAAATGGGCCTCGATTACAGCGGATGAAAAGCAATTACATTAACTGTCTCCCTGCAGACGGGCCCTGCAGCTTTTTCCCTTGTACTGGGATTCACCTCATGCCTTGCATAATTGCTTTGGACCTGTGCAATAGGCAGCGACATACTGCCGGCACCCATTTGAGTGGTTAGTCAAGAGAGACACGGAATCCGTGTCCTTGGGGGCATGCGGGGGGCGGGGGGGGCTATACACAAGGTTTAATTAGGGACCCAGCGAGGTTCCTCTCGGAGCCTGCTAGATTTTAGGACGCGATGTGCAACTTTATCGGACAAATATCAATTGAGGTTTTTTTTTGCATTTGGGGGATCATTCTTAATGTTTGTTTTGAGTGAGTTTTTACAGTTTAACATCCAATTAAAGTCCATTTGTTGAAAGAGCACCAATCTAACCGGGTACATTTATTGACAGAGAACATTCATAAAATTTGGAAAAATGAAAGCGATGCAATCAAATACACGTGTAATACCCGAAGTAAAAGCCTTCATCATGTTAATAATGAGTGAGTGACATAAACACAAGCTGTCGGACTGATAATGTGACTGAGCTGGTGTATTTATTGCTGCTTAGTGTACCAACATTTTCAAAACGCTTTGAATAGTCTCACTCTTTCAGGACACTGACCACACGGAGAAGCAGAAGGGAACGCTAACGTTGAAATTATGAACTGCATTGTTTGTAGAAGCCCTCGAGGACGACACATAGAAGACATTTTCCTCACTCAGTGCCTTCACAAGCATCACTGTTACAATGCATTGGTTAAAGTTTGACAGTGAAATGACAATAATAAACACGTGGTCGTGGTGAGGGAACAATCCTGGTCACGATAAAACAAGAAGAAACACGGATTATGGGTTGGAAACAGGAAACAAACAGCAGTCTCATGCGTTAAAGTCCAATGTTTTGTTGATCCATCCGCCTCGACTTCATAATCACAATTCCTGCATTGGCAGTTTTGCCATTTGAACGACGGCATATGGTGTTTTGTGGCACCTGCTGAAACAACCGATGGTGTCTCTCGTCTTCGGGGGACAGTCTCACTTCAAGGGGCTCAAATCTAATTTCAGAGCGCATCTATGTTTGAGGGATTGCCTCAACGCGGCTCTAAAAATAGCGAAGCGCTGAACGGCCGGTAGCTATAGGTGCTAAAGGCATTAAGATTACCAACAACAACAATAGTGCTGGCAGAGCTGACTGTGTTAAACCTGGGGGAGGGGGGGGGGGGCAGCATTATGTAACCGCCGTATGAAGGCAGTGCAGAGCGGCTGCGATCAGCACAACAGAGAGACTCCATTGAACTAAAAGACATGCACGGCCAAAGCTTGGATAACAACACACACACACACACACACACACACACACACACACATGAGAAGCAACATTCATAACGTTCATGTTACTGATCACCCGAGGAAGGTAAATACAATAGTCCATCTCTTTTATCTCCATTTTTGGTCTCCACCAACTCCCGAGGGGAATAACTGTCAGATTTTGCTGCTGAAATTTAAACTTTGTTCCCCAGCTAGTCGCTAACTGTGTCTGCTGTTTGGTGATGAGCAGGTAGCAGTGAGATGCAGCATTGCTGGCCGTAAAACCAAAACAATGAGCTGAAAGACGCTGAAGTCTTTGTAGGATTTTCACTACAAGCAAAACCTTTCACATTAAATATATTCTGTAAATTGATCGAATATCAAAATATACATTCTGACTAGTGCAGCGTTACACCTCTTAACTTTTCTATTTCTGGCGAAGGTACATTTTTGACCTTGGAAGTTTGCTCCTTCTCTCGAGGATTGAGGATTATTAGTACCACACTCAATCTGTTGGTGAAGACTGTGAGATGTAGTTGAAAGATCCAGAAATAGAGAGTCTATATTAAGAACTGTGGAATTCCGGGGACTATTTGGACTGCATCGGTGTATTTTTATTTTGGTGTAAATGCAATTATATTTCTAAAAACTGGTAAATGATAATGATGATTATTTATTAAGAAGTCCTCATTTCTCTTTTCTGTCCTGTAGCCATGCCTCTCGCCGCTCCTGCACCTTCTAACAAGAGGAAGAAGGCCATCAAGATCATCACTGACCTGTCTAGCGTCAGCCAGAACGGTAAAACACACGCACACACCCACACACACAGCATTTTTTTCCGGTTCACCCTCGTTCCTTGAAGACTTGCTCTATCTCCCTTGTGATCTGATTATCCAGTCCAGTGAATGTCAAATCCATTTGTAGGTTCCTCTCTGCGGTGTCTGCTATCAGCGCGTTGCACGTGTGTGTGTAAATTGAATTTGAGCCGTGGTGAAAATCCATGCTTGTGGTCTTATGATACTCCAATTAAATTAAACACACACACACAAACACACGCACACTTGTTTCCGAGCAGTAACACAATATCTAACATGCATGTGGCATCTCCTGGAGGGATGTGGGTCATTATCAGATGGCAGAGCAGCCACAAATCTGT